>NC_056745.1:1154281752-1154881752 GCF_019279795.1 Protopterus annectens | reverse complement strand
CAAGACACCAGACAGAAAATCTCTTCCACTTGGACAAATAAGATTTCCTAGTAGTAGGTTTCCTGGCCTTCTGCAGAACCCAAAGCACATCCTCAGAAAAAAAGATGTCCAAAAGGGATCAAAACCTTATCACCCACAGAGTCAGCTGAAGAGTGGACAAGTAAGGATAGATGAGAGACCCCTTGCCTTGTGCGAGTAGGTTCACCCTGTGAGATAACTTATAACTGCCCTTGGCTAGGTGCAGAAAAAAAGGGAACCAATGCTGTCTGGGCCTAAAGGGAGTCACCAACAAGATTCTGGGAGAGTCTTGTTCCATCTTGAACAAGACCCTCGGTATAAGAAGGGGAGGGAAGGCATACACAAACATCCCTTTCCAAGAAAAAGAGAGGGTGTCTACCTTCCATGCCAGAGGACTTGGGACAGTGGTGCAAAAGTGAGGATGTTGTCCGTTCAGAGGGGAGGCAAAAAGATCTACCTGAGGAGTACCCTACTTTTGCACAATGTCCAGGAACACATCTCTGTGAAGCATCCACTTGTGAGTTTGTGTAATGGACCTGCTAGGAGAGTCTGCCACAAGGTTCTGTTCTGAAGGAATACAAACAGCCTGAAGAGTCACCTAGTACTGGACAGCCAGATCTCAAACCTGAAGAGCTTGTCTGCACAGGAAGTAAGACTGTGCCCCCCCCCCTTGATTGTTGATATGCCACATCACTGTGGCATTGTCTGTAAATATTTTGAGAGGCCTTGGAAGGAGCAGAGTATGGAAGAACTGAAGAACAAGGATGAGAGCTCTCATCTCCTTGATGTTGATATGGTCCACCCTCTGACAGAGAGACCAAAGGCCCTGAACCTTTAGAGGGCTGAAGGAAGCCTCCCACTATGTGTCTGAGGCAAAAAAAAGGTCTTGAGAGGGTACTGGGGGCTGAAAAAGAATCCCTGGTTTGAGAGACAGCTGATGAAACCACCCCTGAAGCTCTAGCCTGAAGCATGAAAGATGACAAACTACAAAGTCCAAAGGATGAGAATGTTCAAGCCACAGTGACTTTAGGAACCACTGATGGTTTCTCATATGGAGTCTGGCTAGAGGAAGCACAGGAATGGTGGAAGCCACGTTACCCAGAGCCCTTAGAAACTCCCTGGCTGTAACCAGGACCTGAGGAAAAAGGGATTGAAAAACGGCAATCAGAGTCAGAGCTTTGGGTGGCGGCAGGGATGCCACCATAGGAATGGTCTGAAGCCTGCACCCGAAAAACATGATCCTGAGAAGGAGTCAGGAAGGATTTCTGGATATTTACTGTTAACCCTAGGCTTTGCAAAAGGCAAATAGTATAGTGGAGGTGCTGAAGCAGGGTCTGTGGAAAGGAAGCCTGAATGAGCAGGTTGTTCATCTAAGGAAAGATTTGTATCCCCCTTATCCTGCAAAAAGGCAATCACGGGAGCAAGGAATTTAGTGAGGACTCTTTGGGCAGTAGACCGCCAAAGGGAAAAGCAAAGAACTGGAAATGCAAGGAGGAAAAAAAAAGAAAATGCAAAAATTTCCTGAAAAGAGGATGACTAGGGATGTGAAGAAAGGCATCCTTGAGATCCACAGGGACTAGGAAAGCCTGAGGTACAAGAGGAGGAAACAGGGTCTGAAGAGACAGCACTCAAAAGGAAGGAAGCTTTAGAAAGGTGGTGATCTGAGAAAAATCCAGAATGGGCCTCCAGGTGTCTTCTTTCTTGGGAACCAAAAAAGTACAGTTTTGTACCTACCATAAATGCAGATGTTCGAGTGCTAATACAGCTGCAGTCATAACAGATGGGTTCTCCTGCCGTCAGGCAGGTCCTCGGTCGGCCGAATTCCAAAGTCTAGGTCCAGCGTCAGTTGTAGTCGCTTCTTCCCTGACGTCAGTGCGACATGGGTATAAAGGAACCAGCCAACGCCATTTTCTTCAGTTTTTCTTGCCCCAGATGGCAGGTGCCCCCAGAAGGAAGGCAATACATAAATTTGTGTAATAAAGCAATGCAATATAATCAAAATACAGTAGATGCAAGCAAATACACCATAAATGAATACCCCAATCAGGTTGTATGAGGAGGTGTTAGCCAATAGGCCTGTCCCAAGAGGGGAAGGAGGGAGGGAAACCTGGACTGCAGCTGTATTAGCACTCGAACATTTACATTTATGGTAGGTACAAAACTGTACTATGTTCATCGTGCATACAGCTGCAGTCATAACAGATGGGTAGAATCCCAAAGCTAAGAAAGGGGTGGTAGGCACTAGGTGGAACTAGGAGGAGCCAGGATGCCCTGCAAGACTGCAGTGGCAAAGCCTGCTCTAGTTTTGGAGTATAATGGTAGGTTGTAGTGCTTGGAGAAGCTATACACAGAACTCCAAGTGGCTGCTTCCAAAATATCTTTGGTAGGAACTCCTCTGAGGAAAGCTGCAGAGGTAGCTGTGGCCCTGGTGGAGTGAGATCTGATGCCTGCAGGTACAGTTTTGCCATGAAAAGAATAGCAAAAGCGTATGCAGTGGGCTATCCATTTTGAGATTGTCTGTTTGGAAATTGGCTTTCCTTGAGCTCCTACAGCATAGGACACAAAGAGCTGTTCTGATTTTCTGAAAGGCTTTGTTCTGTCCAAATAGTAACGCAGTTGTCTGTGGATGTCCAAGGAATGTAGTAATCTCTCCCCTTTGTTTTGAGGATTAGGATAAAAGGTAGGTAAATGTATGGCCTGATTCAAAGCTACCCTGGACACCACTTTAGGCATAAAGGACGGGTTGGTTCATAAGGAAACTCTGTCCTGATGAAAGATGATAAAAGGCTGCACAGCCATGAGAGCTTGTAGTTCTGAAACTCTATGAGCTGAGGTAATAGCCAGAAGGAAAGCTGTTTTCCAGGACAAATATTGCAAATCTGATGAGGCAGCTGGCTCAAAGGGAGGCAAGGTCAGTTTTTCCAGAATAAAATTGAGATCCCAAGCAGGTATTGGTTGTTTCCTTGGGGGTCTTAGATTCTTAGCCTCTCTGAGGAACTGTCTTAAGAGAGGGTGAGAGAATAAGGGCGGATCCGTGTTGTATTCTGCAGAAATGGCTGAGGCATGGATTTTGATGGAGGAGAATGAAAGTCGACTGCTTAGCAGCTCAGCTAGATACTGTAGTATTTGAGGTAAATTCAGTTTTCCAGGATCCTGGCCCTTTTTCTCATTCCAGACACAAAACCGTTTCCATTTTGCGGAGTAAGCTTTTCTAGTTGATGGCCTCCTGGCCTCCAAAATGACATCCTGTACCTCCTTGGAGAGTAGGGTCTGTTGTGATGCTAAGGAATCTTCCATGCGGCTAGATTGAGTGTTTTTAGCTGGCTGTGAAGAGTTTTGAAGCTGTGCTGAGTCAGGAGAAGAGGCATTAGAGGCAGGGTCCATGGTGGAGAATGCGTCAGGCTCCTCAGGAGTGGGTACCAGTGTTGTCTTGGCCAGTCTGGAGCAATGAGAATAATCTTTGGTCTGTCTGCTCTGGTTTTCAGTAGAACTTTGGGCAGCAGAGGAAGAGGTGGGAAGGCATAAACTGTCATTGATGTCCAACTGAAAGAGAGCGTCCACTCTCCAGGCCTTTGGATGGAAAATCCTTGAGCAGAATTTTGTCAATTGGTAATTTTTGTGGGAGGCAAAGAGATCTATGTCTGGCCTTCCCCATGCTTGGATTATTTCTGTAAAAACTTTTGGATGCAACTTTCATTCGTGTGGATCTGTCATATTTCTGCTTAGGTTGTCTGCCAGCGTGTTTTCCTTGCCTGGCAAGTACTGTGCTTGTAGTTTGATTTGTAAGTCCATGGCCATGTTCCAAAGTGACATGGCCAGTCTGCATAGGGGGTATGAATGTGTTCCTCCCTGTTTATGTACCACATAACTGTGGTGTTGTCCGTTCTTATCAATAGTTGACCTGGTTGCAGGAGGTCTTTGAAAGCTATAATAGCATTTATTACTGCTAGCATTTCATTTTGATTGATGTGAAGGTGCTTTTCTTTTTGGGACCATTTGCCCTGAATGCACCGATCTGTCATGTGCGCCCCCCAGGCGTAGTCCGAGGCGTATGTTGTGATGACTTGATTTGCTTGAGGCTTGCTGAATGGAAGACCTGTGTTTGTTTGGCATGCTTGAGCCCACCACAGAAATTCCTTTTGCAGACATGGAATTAGTGGTATTATTGTTTCCAAACTGTGGCTGTGTTGAGACCATAGGTTTTTCAGGTACCATTGAAGTTTCCTCATATGCAGCTTTGCACATGGGATTAGTAAGATGCAAGATGCCATGAACCCCAGAGCCTGCAGGATTTTCCTTGCAGTCAGCCTGGTGCAATTTGCTAGTGTTCTGAAGTATTGAGTTAGTTGCCCCTGCTTCTCTGGTGTGAGGTAGGCCATCTGGGTGTTTGTGTCCAAGTTGGCACCCAGGAAAATTATCTTCCGAGAGGGTATTAGTCTTGATTTCTTTTTGTTGACTGTGTATCCCAGAGAGTTCAACAACATTATTACATAAGCCAGATGTTTCAGAAGAATGTGCTTGCTGTCGCTTGGATCAGGCAGTCGTCCAAATAGGGGTATATTTGTATCCCTTGAAGTCTGCAGTAGGCAATTACTGATGCCAGGCATTTCGTGAATACTCTGGGTGCAGTAGATAAGCCAAAGGGCAATGCAGAGAATTGATAATGTGTTGAATCTGCAAGAAATCTGAGGATTCTTCTGCAATTTTGTCTGATTGGGACATGCAGGTATGCCTCCTTGAGGTCCAATGTTACCAGCCAAGACTCCTTGCCCAGCATGGGAAGAAGCTGCTGTAGAGTGAGCATCTTGAATTTTGGTACAAGTAGAAATGTGTTCAGGATGGATAGGTCCAAAATAGGTCTCCAATCTTATCCCTTCCTTGGTACCAGGAATAGTCTGGAATAAAAACCTTGACCTTGTTCGCGCATAGGTACCTCTTGAACAGCTTTCATGTTTATGAGATCTGTAATTTGCCTTTGTGCCTCTGCCCTTTGATTGTGTGGCAGGTTTGGCATGCCTCTCATTTTTGGAAGGGTGTGAAAATGGAATCTGTAGCCTCTGTTTATAATGTCCAGGATCCATTTGTCTTTTGTGACAATATGCCAATTTTTTGAAAATAATGCCAGTTTTCCTCCTAAGGGGGCTGCCATTTGAGTCTTGCTTGGCATGCAAAGGGGAAAGTCATTGGGCTTGCTTTCTGAATGATTGCGAGTTATCCTCTCCAGCTCTTTGTGTAGGAGCTTGCCATTGTCTGCCTCTAAACGATCCTTGGGATTGTCCCCTGCCCCTCAGGCTTCTGTATCTACCTCTTTGGGGTCTGTCCGTGGCTGGAAAGGACCAATTTTTGGAAGGCCAATTTCTACTGAAACATGGGGGTTGTACCTGTAGAAAATCTTTCGCAGTTTGCATTGATTTAGCCTTTTCCTCCATTTTCCTTAATACCTCCTCAGCATTAGCACCAAATAATACATCCTTTTGTAGAGGGGCATCTAGTAATTTAGCTTTGACATGATCAGGCAAGGTTTGTTCCTTGAGCCAGGCATGTCTACGTATAACTGATCCTGTAACAGCAGCTCTACATGAGGCCTCTAGAGCATCAAAACCACATTGTAAGGTATGCTTACCCACTTGTTCTGCACTATGCATCAAATCCTGCAACTCCTTCAAGTCTGGTTGTTCAGGTTGTGACATTTTACTTTTCAATTGTGATAACAAAAACTGTTGGTATTTTAGCATATGGAATGGACAGTTTAAGGCCCTCATGGTTAAGGTAGCCGAGGTATATACCTTTTTTCCCCACCTTTCTAAGGATCTGGAATCTCTCTCGGAAGGTAATGGATTTTTAGCAGAGGAGGCCTTAATTCCCTTGGGGCCCTGTGAGATGGTTTCTGGGTCAGCAGCATGGCTTTTGTATAGAAATTGGTGTGAGTCAGGAACCTTGTAGTACCTGTCAGGCTTGACTGGGGCTGGAGGCAGAGAATACGGGTTAAGGCAGGCCTCCGAGTAAACATCATCTAGGATGTCCAAGACAGGAGGTATAGCCAGAGGCCTGTGCTGAGGTAGCAAGAGAAATTCCCTAAGCCTTTTCTTGGAATCTGAATAATCTTGGCCTTCCCAGTGGAAGTGTTCCCTTAAGGTATGCAAAGTTTCCCCAAATGAGTAATCCTCTGGGGGGGATACAGAAGGAATGGACTCCTCTGCATCAGAGTCTTCAAAAGGGGAGTAAGAATGTTCCTGATCATCAGAGTGCTCTGAAATAATGGAGCCCTGATCAGAGGAGGATTCTTCCTCCACTCTGGGCTTTGTCGGTGGGGTTGAGAACCCCTGATAAGAGTAATTAAATCCTCAGCCATTTTAAGCATCTGTTTTTTAGGCATGGGGCCTGGAGATGGGCCCTGTGTAGCTTGTCTCTTAGAATGCATGGCTGCTTTAGACTTAGTGAAAGCCTTGATGGAAAAAGAAGAGGAAGGTCTGAAGACACCCTGAGTGGAGGTAGACCTTTCCACATTTTGAGGCTCAACGCCAAGAGTGGCTTCGGTATCTGTAGTCGGGGTGTGGGCCGAGGAGCCTGCGACCTCGGGCACAGGAGACACCGCCAATGAAGTGTCGTCGGTAGTCAGGGGCTGCGTAGGTGCCTTGCTGAGAACCGGACCACGTGTAGTCGGCTTTGGCGTGGTGTCGGTAGAGGCCGCGGACCTCGTGCGTCTGTCCTTATCTTTGCGTTTTTTTAGACAAAACTGGAATCGGAGTATCCGACGACATAATATAGTTAAATGTTTTTCCAAAATAATGCTGGGCGAACTCCTCCCGACGCTTAATGGTGCGTTTGTTGAATGTAGCACAAAATCGACAGACCGAGATGTCGTGGTCTGGGCCTAAACAAGGATACAGAGGGAATGGAAATCCTTATGCAGTATTTGCTTCCTACATGAAATACAATTATTAACTTTGTCTGACATCGGTCTGAGGCAAGAAAAGTTTCACCAATGGGGTACTTAGCTTTCAAGAAGACTTCGGTTTCAAAATTTTCGTAATTTCAGGAGCTGGCCGACCGGCACTTGCGAACTGCTTCCGCTTCGGGCACCGCGCGGCAAGAAAGACTGAAGAAAATGGCGTTGGCTGGTTCCTTTATGCCCCTGTCGCATTGACGTCAGGGAAGAAGCGACTACAACCGACGCCGGACCTAGACTTTGGAATTCGGCCGACCGAGGACCCGCCTGACGGCAGGAGAACCCATCTGTTATGACTACAGCTGTATGCACGATGAACATCATTCTGAAATAAAACCCTTTCCCCCTTTGATGGGCAGAAACTGTTTGGATGGTGCCTTGAGATAAAAAGGCTCTGAAGTACATCTGGAAAAACGGGCACCGTTCCTGATGAGGTTGAGGAATGCCCAAAAAAGGAGGAAGACATTTCCACACCATGAAATACCCCTGATGAATGATGGACAGAACACAAGAATCCTGAGTGATCCTTAACTAACTGTGAAGTGACAGGGAAAGATGAAGAAATAAAGGAACCTGACCGAGGAGTGAGGGAAAAAGTAGTCAGACAGAACTTGGCTTGTCTGGAAAAGTTTGAGTCTGAGTAGACGTAGCAGAAGAAGGCCTTCTAGAACTTTTTTTACCTTTGGGAGGAGGGCAAGACTGTTTACATGCAATGGCAGGCTTGGAAGAATAAGTGCTCTGAAATCTGGGGAACGAGGGAAACAAAAATATGTTTCAATTCTTGCTAAGCCTTACCCTTCTCCTCAAGGGACTTAAAAAGTTCCGCAGCTGCAGAACCAGACATATTATTATTGTCAAGAGAAGAATCAATCAATTTAGCCTTAATATCAAACAAAGGTTGGACGTGAAGACAAGCATAACATCTTAACACAGAGCCAAAGGCAGCAGCTTTAGAAGAGGCATCAGCTGCATCATTTACATTTAATAGAATGACAAGCCACTTGAGAAGAGGAGACCATCAAAAAGAGGCCAAAACCTTCCCCTCAGAATCAGGAAGATCAGAAATAACCTGCTAAGCCTATGAGAAAAGAGCTACAACATACCTGGTCTTATGGGTCTGGTAGTTATTGCCCAACCTTTCCATGGTATTACTGTCCTTATCAGAAGGAAGAAATTTGGTAGATGGCAACAATTTGGAAGGTTTGTCAGAAGAGACAGACAACATAAGGGTCAGCAGAAGGATATTTGTAAAGAAACATACAATCATCAGGGGATGGGAATCAGGAGTTTGACAAACTGCTGAAAAATTGTCTTACAAGGCAGCAAGGACAGGGAGGGCAGCAGACAGCTTACGAGACTACATCTGGAGGAGTTCATTATATCTCCTCTGAATATGAGAAACCTGGGTACAGTCCCATTTAAAAAAATTCCATCATACAAGAGATAGTATCCCCAAAGGAAAGTTCTTCAAAGGGAGAATCTGGGCTAACTGAGTCCTCCTCCTCAGAACCATAGTCTAATGGAGAAGGAATCTGAAAGGAATAAGCCAATGATTCTTCTTCAGAGTCCAATTCCTCATCAAAAGAGTCCTGCCCCCAAGGCCTCTTAAGAGGAGTAGATGACCAAGTGTGTGTGTGTGTGTGTGTGTGTGTGTGTGTGTGTGTGTGTGTGTGGGGGTTACCAAGAACAGAAATCATCTGGTGGGGGGGGGGCTTCAAGGCCATGAGAGCATTAAACAACCCCTGTGTAAAATCCTTACATTCACGCTGAGGATCCTTAGGAGCAGGGGAAATATCTTTTGTTTCTGCTTCTTTTTCAAAGGAACTTCAGCCCTAAAGATTTCAGGATGTTCGGACTTTGCCGAACCTCAATCAATGTAATGTGATTTCCTCCTTAACAGGAATCTGCGGAACACCCCTCAGTCCCTCAGATATGATCAGCTGTGGTTCCCCCTCAACTTCTGTAACAGACATCTGCACAGCCTCCAAGGATGTGCGAGAAGCCCGATCCATAATGGCCTCTAAAATGGCTGTGGCAGAGGAAGCCAACGGAATAACCAGACAGTCCTTTGGGCTTTCACCAGCCTCGGGAGAGAAGTCTGGGGAAGGCAGTACAGCAACCAAATCTGACCTAACTTTTTTGGTCTTCTTCTTAGCAGATGGCTGACCCTCTTGGCCAGGATGATTCCACCATCGCACACTGTGTCAACAACTTAAGATGTTCATTCAACAGGAAAATAGACAAGGAGGAGAAATGACTATGAAGACTCTTAAGGACAAATGCTACAAATTGGGCATGAAGTACGGTTGTGAGAAGCACCCAAGCAAAACAAATATTGCTTATGAATGTCCTTATGAGGAATTTGTCTCCCACACTGACATTTTCCCTTTCTGGATCACATGTAACCTCACAACCAAAAAGAACATGAACAAGATAAGAGAAACCGCAATGCAGCACTTATCTGAAATTGGCTTGGCAACAAGCAGAAACAAAGGAGCGTTCAGACTGACAATAGAAAATGGTGTTCGGACTTGCAGCAAAGAAGTTCTGAGGCAGGTATGTCTGAAGCATACATGTGACATATGACGTCGACTTTGGTATACTGGCCAGATGTAGGGCTACACTTGACAGGCGATCCCTTTAGTAAGGAATACTGCAACAGTGATATGGAAGGACATCTGCAGGAGATGTTGGATAAGGAGGTAATCGAGGAGTCTAATGGCCTCTGGGCCTCACTGGTACCTCTGTACCAAAGCAAGATGGCAACAGAAGGTTCTATGCAGACAATAAGAAACAAAACAGTTACACAGAGTCAAATGGTTACCCTGCCCAGGAGAGACAAAATCAGAAAGTAGTGGTGCTCAATATCTAATTCCTACTACTGACCTCACAAAGGGATATTGATGGGTAACCTTGAACCTGCTGCAAGGTAAATGTTAGTTTTTGTGACCCCTTTTCACCAAGATGCCCTTTCGGAAGAAGAATGCCTTATTAACATTCCAGAGGCTGTCACAGATGGTATCCTAGCAGGAGATGAGGACCATGCTTTTGTTTACCTGGATGACACTGCACATAGCTCTCAACCTTCCATCTCCAAAATGAGGAACACTAGCCCTCATACACGAAGACAGATTTAGGCAGTAGTCTCTTAGGTTATTGGAAAGGATAAGTGTTTATACCTTTTAGTGTTTAATGTTACTATTCCTTTCTTAATGTTCTTCTGGCTGTTTGGTATTTCGTATATATTGGCAGAGATGCTCTGTTGTTTTCAGATGATTCAGTTTCTAGTGTGTTTTCTGCACACAGACAACGCCTTGGCTTTGTTGTTTGCCATATATGGGCAGCATTTCCTGACTATGCGGTGCCTTGGACTATCAGTTTGCTAACTCTAAATTGCTTGTTTGTATTTGCTGCATAATTAAGAAATAACAACAAGCTTAATATGAGCTTTCTAAATATGGGCATAGTTTCCTGTAAGCACTTATACAAAAGTTTATTAATATCAAGATGGGCATGATGTTAAGATTTTATGATAATTTGTTTTTGAAATGTATTTAATTATGAAATCAACATTATTATGTTTTTAAAATCCTTATTTGTGCTCTTTTTAGAGTGAGCTTTATGATATTATATCTAACCGAACCTGACGGTACGGGAAACTGTTGATGAATTCCTAACTAATTAACCAATTTGTATTTTAACTATTTGATTGTTTGTGTTAATTATACAATTGAAAGGCAATGTTTTAGTATAAAAACATCCATTTAGTTTTTGTAATTTGTAACCTGAGGAAGCGCAATTTATATTGCGTGAAAGCGCTTGTTCTTTGTTTTACAATTAAATTTATTTTATGCTATTTTATTTTCGTGGTGGTTTCTACATTTTTTCAGTTTTAGCCCTCATAATGTGGAACAAATGGGCAAAATGTGGAATACATACTAATGGCTTACTAACAACTTCAGCTAGGAAGGTCATAGGATAGATAAAATATGCTGGTTTTACTTATAAAGAAGATCTTTTAGTGAATTAATATGATTTATTTCTATTTACTATGAATTTCACTTAAAAAAATTACTAACACTGAATGTGTTACAGACCCTTTCAATGTGGAACTTGAGGAACATGAACTTTTTAAGATCCCAAATGAGGTACGTTCCTCGTAGTGAGGTATACTTGAGAGGTATGACACTGCAGTCGGCAGCCAGTCCTGGCAACAGCACATTCTTAATGTCTTGGAGGTGTTGAAAAAGAGCAGGATTAACTATGAAGGTGAACAAGCAATGGAAGATGAGCAGGTGGTGGTAAGATTCAAACAAAGCATTCAACAATGGAGAATCTCCACGCAGTATGTAGGACTATTACCAAGGATGTAAAACTCAGATAACCCTTTATGGCAAGGAATTGGGTAGCATATCAACAGGCTGCCTTTGGAAAGAGATGGTACTGTTATTGACACTTGTCTTCAGCCATGTTATTTCCCTAATCTCTTAACTCAAGGACTGGGGACACCTTATTATGATGTTAAAAGAGAACATCAAGGATTTCCTTTTAAAGTTGCTGAAATTCTCAACAGAACATAATTTCTTTTAGTTTAATAGGGAGTTCTTCTTGCAGACTAAAAGTACTGCTACGAGTGCAAAATTTGCTCCCACATATACAAATCTATGCATGGGTCGCTTAAATGAAGAAATGTGAAAGTTATGTACTTATCATAAAGACAGATTCGTGTTGTCTGATTTTTGTCCTGTTCAACATATGGGTGGTGGGATCTGACCTTGGCACTGATTTAGAAGCTTCCACAGTTTTAGGACTTTGACTCCTCCCCTACCCATAACTCCCTGAACTCTACCCTAGTACTTCAGACTGAGTCTGTGCCTTACAGTACTAATAAGACATAAATATAACAATACATAGGAAGGAGAAAAACAAGTAAAGAGGAGGAAACAGTGACAATAGTCAGGATTGTCCAAAGACAGGACGTACAGTACCACTACTTGGTAATCTCAAAGCCTTTTGCGTCAATTTGATATGGCGGCAGGAGATAGGCTGAATCTGACAAAAATAAGGCGACATGGATATGTCATTATGGTAAGTACCTACATTTCATATCCAGTGTTGTATATTTTCATCCGATTCAACATATAGTACAGATTCCCAAGCTGTCTTTCTGGCTGGTATCAAGGAAGGACATTCTTGAGGATGGTGCAGCCAAAGGAAGAGTGAGATCTGAATTGGACATCCAGCTTATAGTGAAACACAAAGGTATGGACTGTGGACCAGACTGATGTGCTGAAGAAATGTTTTTGATGGGAACTCCACTTGAAAAGATCCAGTCTGACAACCATCATGAGAGTGCAACTTTGGCAACAGCATTACTAAGTTTTGTTTTTGAAAAAGCAATAAATAACTGATCAAACTTTCTGAATTGTCTTGTTTGATGAAGACAGAATCTGAGTTGGCTATGGACATCTAACACTTACAGGATGTACTCCCCTTTGAGAATATGGGGAAAAAGAGTGGTATATGTACAGACTGATTCAGGTTAGTCTCGGATGCCACCTTTGGGAGAAGGAATGCACGGGTTCTCAAAGAAACCCTGTCTTTATGGAAAATCAAATAGGGAGGCTTGCATGAGAGTGCCTGCAACTCTGAAATCCATCTAGCTAACGTGATATCTACTAGAAAGATGGTTTTCCAAGTTAGATATTTAATGTCCACTGTGGCCGCAGGTTCAAATGGAGGCTGAGTTAAGCTTGAAGCATGATGGTGATGTCCCCTGGTGGAACAGATTCTCTGATGGGAGGACGGAAGAGAAAAGTCCTCCTAAGAAAAGCCTCAGAGAGTCTCAAAGAAGTGATAGAATTGTTATTGTGCTCAACATGATAATTTGAGATTGCTGCCATTTGAACTTTAAGGGTGGAGTAACTACAGCCTTTGTGAAAAAATTAGACAGAAGTCCAAGACAGGCCGTACAGGTGCAAAAAACAGGTACAACAACTTGGAAATCACCCAGACAAAAAACCTTTTACATTTGCTCTGATACACCTTTTTGTGGCTAGTTTCTGAGAAGCTAATATAATTGTAACTAATGCGACTGGATGCCTGGCATCGTTGGCTATGATCAAAACTAGAGAAACTAAGCAGTTAACTTCATGGTGTTCTGATCCAGAGGAGACATTCTATACAGGTGAGATAGAAGATCTGGACACTGATCAAGTATCCATAGATGATGTATTAGTAGAGCCTGCAGGAAGGGGAACCATGTTTGTCAGAGACAAAAGCGGTCAATGAGGATTACCCTGGTCTTGCACTATCTGGCTTCCTGGAAAACTTTTTCATGAATGGTAAAGGTGGAAAGGAATAAAGGAGACCCGGGGGCCAATAATAGACCACAGCATCTCTTGGTGGCTGGCACTGTGGAAGGATCAAGGCAAAATAACTACTGCACTAGCTGTTGAGGAAGGAGGTGAGCAGACTGCAGTGAGGCTGGCCCCAGCAACGAAAGATCATGGTTTTCACTACTGGATTGAGGGATCACCAGTGAGGCATTAGGATAGTCCTATTCAATCTATCTGCAAAAACACTGGATAATCCTAGGATGTGCATTGCTATCAGAAAGCAGCGTGAAGATATCATCCACTACCAAACTTTCATTGCATCTAGACAGAGAGGGCAAGAACAGGTTCCTCCCAGTTTGTTGATGTACTATGCCATTGCCATGCTGTCCATTTGTATTAAATTAAACCCTTGGGAAGAATATTCTGAAATGCCTGCAATGCTAGGAAGGCCACCTTTATCTCCAAGACACTGATGTGAATATTGGACTCTGAGGGTGACCATGTACCTTGGCCCATCCTCCCTTTGAAATGCCCCCCACCCTAAAAGGGATGTGTCCATGGTTACTACCACTATGGGTAGATCTGTGTGAAAATTGTGACCTTTGCTTACCGAAGAAAATGTTATCTACCAATCGATATGCTCTTTGCAAATCTGAGAGAGTCAAATCTTCGCATGCAATGGGTGAAAATTCTGGGACAATTGCACTGCTATGGTCCACTGAAGTACTCTCATGTAATACTGGGCCAGCAGAATCATTAGAATTGTGGATGTCACTAAACCTATAAGTCACAGAATCAACCTTGCTGGGGGAAAGGAATGATGACTCACTTGCACTCCTGTTGGATGCAAAGATGTAACCTTTGGGTGAGGGAGACTGAATCTGCATAACTGTGTTGAGGTGGCATCTAATGAATTTTATTTGCTGGGCTGGTACCAGCTGACACTTGTGGAAGTTTACTGTTATTTCACAAAGTCCAGATGGTATAAAAGCAGATGATCGGACATAGCAGTTAGGAGACAGCTGTCGAAGTGGGGAAGACTTGGATCCCTAGCAGATGCAAGTGCGCTGCCACCACTGCCATTATCTTGGTGAGAACCATGGGGGCTGTTGTAAGACTGAAAGGCAAGGCTCAGAACTGATAATGATTGGCTCCCAGACAGAAAAGGAGGAATCTCCTTGAGTCCCTCTCTATATGCACACAATAATAAGCATCTTGGAGATCTACACAGCACATCCAAGCCATCCTTCCTCAGCAGGGGCAACATGCCTGAACTGCTACCATCTGGAATTTTGTCTGTTTATGAACTGACTGAGATTACTGAGATCCAAAATGAGTCTGAGGTCCTCTGTCTTTTTTGGCATTAAAAATAATCTTGAATAGACTGGTCTCAGGGGACCAGTGAGATGACTCTTTTTCTA
Source organism: Protopterus annectens (assembly GCF_019279795.1). Lineage (NCBI taxonomy): Eukaryota > Metazoa > Chordata > Ceratodontiformes > Protopteridae > Protopterus > Protopterus annectens. The sequence continues at coordinate 1,154,867,026 of NC_056745.1, read as the reverse complement.
CCAACCTGGAAGTTTCTAGTGCAGCTGGTTCCCACTGGCTGGGTGGAATATCATGAATTTTCTTTTTTTACAGGAGGAAAAAAAAGGGAATATAATAACCTCTGAAAATTATCTTTAGCACCCATGAATCTGTTGTTATGCCTTGCCAGGTTTGAGGATGCCAGGATAAGCATCCCCTCTAACTGCCTCCAGAGTGTAGCAGTTAGGTAACCTCTCAAGAGCTCTGACAGGACCTCTCAGTAAAAGGACGACAGAAGCCCTGATTATGTGGCCTGCTCTGCATCCTGGGTGATGTCCACTAGAGTTAGCACCACCTCTGCCACACAAAGGTCTATTACCATGAGTCATGGTAAGACCTTTTGTGACTTATGAAACCATATATTTTCCCAATCCTCCAATTCCTAGAAGAGAACCTTTGAGTGGCAGAAAAACAGATGCCCACTGCAATGAGAGCCTTACCATCCTGTTGGCTCCAGCTAAGTGTGTTTTTAACTTTAGGTCCAAATAGCATGTTGCCATCATATGGAGCATTGGTGAATGACATCTTAAGTCTTACGTGAAATCACAAAGACACAAGCAGGCATGCTGGCATACAGTAATGACCACGCCTGCTGCTTTAGCCGATCTATTAGCTGCATTAGACAGCAGTCACATGGCTACTTAGAAGTTGGTTGTAGAGCAGAAAGCTGAGAGTCCACCTTCTTCTAAACATCCACAGCCAATATTATGGAAAGAGACTTGGAGATTTCCTTAGTCAAGTCTCTCTGAAATCTGTTAACATGGGCCAAGTAGTTCACTGATCTAATGGTAAATGTCTCTTAAGCATTCCCCGTTATGAGGATGAGCAGATGAACTTTCCTCAGATAATTCCTGCTGCCATGATCATAACATACAGTGGTGGACATTTTCTCCAATGATTCCTGTCCTTTAGAGCTACTAAAATCCTGACTTTTTTTTTTTTTTTTTAGGGATTGGCTCCACCACGTCAGGATCCTTCTAAGCCCACTGTGCCATGAGGTCAATGATGGGATTAATGAGTTGCATGGTACCACCCAGGACAATGCTGAGCCTAGAATCAAAGGCTTCCAGAATAGCAGATCTGTTTGGTGAGGGATTACTGGTGGACAATCCTCCTTCTCGGTTTCATAAGTTCAAGGATTTCACCAAAGGTGATGTCTACTGTGGGAGTGCGGGTGGACCCTTCACCTTCTTCCAAATCTGTATCTTCAGAGAAATACTCAGGAGAGAAGTCTAAGTGCTTCTGCCTGCATGTCTGTTTCTTATTAACTGGTTTTGCTGGGAGGTCAGAGGGTTCGAAATCAGACTGGGAGCTGATGTAGCATATGGTTTCAGAAGCCTGTGGTGGCGAGTGTACCTGTCTGGCATAATGACAAGAGGAGGAGGATCCAGGTGGGGCTTGGGTGAACCTGAGCTGGATGGGAGCACCTTATCTTTGGGCATGTCTAAGACCCTTTCAAAAGCCTCAAAGGCTGGAGCTAGTATCAAAACACAGAGTTGTCCCATGAACCAAAGAAGGAAGAGAAACCTTGGCACAAATCAGCTTTGGCCCCGAAGCTGATCTCAGACCACAGTTGTCAAGCACCGAAGCCCCAAGGGAGAAGTAAGCCTCTGAAAATCTTGGTGTCGAAGACTCTCTTCATAACCGGGCACCAATGCTTCAGCTCAGTGTCTCCTCCGAACTTGAACGTATTGGAGTTGAGAGGGGAAGAGAAATTGGGAAGTTGCTGGTGTCAAAGTAGACGGCACTGTCTGTTTTGACAAAGGCACTCCACAGTCAGCTGGATCCAGGACCATAAGAACTGTAGGACAGACTAGGATGGGAGAGATGCGTGAAGGGGTAGCTCTTCAATAGTCGGTATGTCCCTGGGAATGGTACTGAAAGAACCCAAAGCTGGATTTGCATCCTCAGAAAGTTTCTCATCATCCTGTAAACTTAGTGTTCTATAAGGCTCTGAGATGATTGAGCAGCAGAAGTCACTGATGATGCCCTGGAATACCTTCTTTCCTTAAGGACTGGAGAATGCAATCTCAGACTCACTGGTTCCGGCAAGAAAGTACAGTTGTGTACACCTACCATAAATGTAGATGTTCGAGTGTCTTCACTGTTGCAGTCATAACTGTAGGGTGATCCTGCCGGCAGGCAGCCTGAGGTCGGCCAGAATCATAAAGTCTGGGTCCGGCGTCGGCTGCACAAGCTAGTACCCTGACGTCAGTACGCTCTGGTACATAGCCCTCAGCCGACGCCATCTTCTCCAGCCTTTCTTGCCCCAGATGTCAGAAATCCCCAATAAACAAAAAATGAGTCCCACAAGGAAACACAAACACACCATAAAGTGAAAAAAGAGGGGATAGGAGGGAGGGAAACACCGACTGCAACAGTGAAGACACTCTAACATCTACATTTATGGCAGGTGTACACAACTGTACTATGTTCTTCATGTTTCACTGTTGCAGTCATAACTGTAGGGTGGAATCCCAAAGCAGTGAAGAAAGGGAGGAGGCTTAGATAGAAGAAGGGGCAGCAAGAAGGCCCTGCAAAACAGCAGAGGCAAAACCTGCCCTGGTCTTAGAGTACAGAGGGAGATTGTAGTGCTTGGAAAAGGTATGCACAGAACTCCAAGTGGCAGCTTCCAAGATATCCTTGGTAGGGACTCCTCTGAGAAAAGCAGTAGAAGTGGCAGCAGCTCTAGTAGAATGACTTCTCACAGTACCTGGAAACTGTTTCCCATGATGAGTGTAACAAAATCTTATTCCATAGGCAATCCATTTGGAAATAGTTTGTTTGGAAATAGCCTTTCCAAGAGAACTGGAGGCAAAAGAAACAAACAATTGGTTAGATTTTCTGAATTCTTTAGTCTTGTCCAAGTAAAAACATAACTGTCTGTGTACGTCCAATGAATGCAAAATCCTTTCCCCTTTATTTTGAGGATTAGGAAAGAAGGTAGGAAGGTGAATAGTCTGATTTAAAGCAACTTTCGAAATCACCTTAGGCATGAAAGTAGGATTGGTCCTCAAGGATACTCTGTCAAGATGGAAAATTAGGTATGGCTCCACAGCCATAAGAGCTTGCAACTCTGAAACCCTTCTGGCAGAAGTCAATGCTAACAAAAGAACTATCTTCCAGGATAAAAATTTAATATCAGAAGCCGCAGCAGGCTCAAAAGGAGGCAAAGTGAGTTTTTCCAAAACATAGTTAAGATCCCAGGCAGGGACAGGAGGGGTCCTAGGAGGCCTCAAATTCTTAGCTCCTCTCAAGAATTGTCTCACCAATGGATGAGAAAAGACAGGAGGGTCAGTATTAAAATGAGCAGATATAGCAGAAGCATGAATCTTAATGGAAGAAAAGGAAAGGCCTTTAGACAAAAGGTCTGAAAGGTAAAGCAAAATAGATGAGAGATCAGGCACAAAAGGGTTAGAGCCACGGTACTGCATCCAAATACAAAACCTTTTCCATTTAGATTTAGAGGCATAGGATTTCCTAGTGCTAGGCCGTCTGGCTTCTAGAAGAACATCCAAAACTTGTTTGGGGAGCTTAGAAGAAATCAAAGTTCCTTGAAGAGCCAAGCTGCCAGGCAAAGGGTCTTGAGATGAGGGTGTAGCATCTGACCCTGATGCTGGGACAGAAGAGAAGGGTACAGAGGAAGGATCCAAGGAGGTTCCAAGCAGAGATGTTGTAAGGTTGGGTACCAAAACTGTCGAGGCCAATTCGGAGCAATCAAGATGATGAACTTGGGCTTGTCTTGTTTTATCTTCAGTAATATCCGGGGAAGAGGAGGGAAGGCATATCCCGAAAGGTTCCTCCAACTGAATGACAGGGCATCCACTTTCCAAGCTGTTTTGTGGAAGGCCCTGGTGCAAAAGAGAGGCAGCTGATGGTTGAGATGGGATGCAAACAGATCTATCTGGGGACACCCCCAAACTGCAGTTATCCTGTTGAATAAGTTGGTGTCTAGCATCCATTCGTGAGGATCCAAAATGTTTCTGCTTAGGCTGTCTGCTAAGAGATTCTGCTTTCCTGGAATGAACTGAGCCTGAAGATGCAGATTCAGACTTCGAGCTATGTCCCATAAAACCATAGCTAGTCTGCAAAGGGGGTATGAATGAGAGCCCCCCTGCTTGTTTATGTACCACATGACTGTGGTGTTGTCTGTACGAATTAGAAGAGGCCCTGGTTGCAAAAGGTTCTTGAAGGCTAGAAGAGCATTTTGAACTGCCAAAATTTCCTTCAGATTGATGTGCCAGTGAAGGTGATTCGTTGTCCAGGTCCCCTGCTGGCAATTGTTTAGAAAATGTGCTCCCCAAGCATAATCCGAGGCGTCCGTGGTTATGATTTGAGAAGGTTGAGGTAGACGAAAAGGCTTCCCTTCGTTTAAAGCGCATACCCTGGACCACCAAAGGAACTCCTTCTGGAGGCAGGGGATCAGAGGAATCAAAGTGTCCAGATCTTGGTAATGCTGAGACCATACACTTTTCAGGTACCATTGAAGCTTTCTCATATGAAGCCTTGCATTTGGAATTAACAGAATGCATGAGGCCATATAGCCCAGTGCCCGCAGGAATTTCCTTGCAGTGAGCTGAGTTAAGATTGCCAAGGTTTTGAAAATTGAATCCAGCTGTATTTGTTTTTCTGGCATAAGGAAAGCCCTTTGTAAGGTTGTATTTAGGAGGGCTCCCAAAAATATCATTTGTTGAGAAGGAACCAATTGGGACTTTTTTATGTTCACTGAAAATCCCAGGAGGAGGAAGAGACGTTGAACAAAATCCAGATGTTGAAGTAAAAGGTCCTTGCTGTCCGCCTGGATAAGGCAGTCGTCCAAATAGGGGTAAATCTGAATCCCCTGAAGTCTGCAATAAGCCACTACTGGGGCCAGGCACTTGGTAAAAACCCTGGGCAGTAGATAAACCAAAGGGCAGTACAGAGAATTGAAAGTGCCTCGAGCCTGCTTTGAATCTGAGGAATCTCCTGCGTTCCTGCCTGATGGGAATGTGTAAGTAGGCCTCCTTTAGGTCCAATGTCACCATCCAAGCGTCCTGGGAGAGTACTGGAAGCAGTTGTTGTAGAGTAAACATTTTGAATTTTGGAATTTCCAAAAAAGTGTTTAACACTGAAAGGTCCAGAATAGGTCTCCATGAGTTTTGTTTTCTTGGAACCAGAAATAGTCTTGAATAAAAGCCTTTTCCCTTTTCTGAGAGAGGAACAGGCTCTATGGCTCTCATGGCCAGTAGAGCATCCACTTGATTTAAGGCCTCTGTCCACTGATGTTTTGGCAGATCTGGCCAACCGATAACCCTTGGCAGAGTATGAAAATGGAACTTGTAGCCTCTTAAAATCACGTCCAATACCCATTTGTCCTGGGTAATATGAGTCCAATTTCTGTTAAAAAGAGAACGCTTTCCTCCGAGAGGGGCATCCAGGTAAGGGGGTCCTGAAGCCCAACCGAGAGAGTCATTGAGTCTGCTTCCTTTGAGATTGGGATCTGTCCTTCTCCCCTTCTAGGTGAAGAAGCAGTCCATTGTCTGGATCTGTAAGAGGCCTGAGCTTGACCACGACCTCTGGAGCGTCTATATCTTCCCCTTTGAGGCCTGTCAGATGTGGGAAAGGACCAATTTTTGGAGGGCCAATTCCTGGAAAATCTAGGAGGCTGAACTTGTAAGAAATCTTTCACAGTCTGCATAGATTTTGCCTTTTCTTCCATCTTTTTAATAACCTCTTCAGCCATGGATCCAAATAAAACATCATGCTGAACAGGGGCATCTAAAAGTTTAGCCTTAACCTGTTCCGGCAAACTTTGTTCTCGAAGCCAGGCATGTCTTCTAATAACAGTACCAGAGGCTGCGGCCCTGCAAGAAGCTTCCAAAGCATCAAAACCACAATGCAAACTATGCTTGTTCACTTGTTCAGTTGCATGCAATACATCCTGCAATTCCTTATCCTCTGCACAAGCCAGAGAGGTAGCAAGCTTTTGCCTCAAAACAGACAAAAGAAATTGCTGATACTTAAACATATGAAACTGGCAATTTAAAGCCCTAATAGCAAGGGTAGCAGAAGTATATACCTTTTTACCCCACCTGTCTAAGGCACGAGAATCCTTCTCGGAGGAAATAGGATTTTTGGAAGAAGCAACCTTAGCAGCCTTAGAACCCTGAGAAATAGTTTCAGGATCCGCAGAAGGGTTCTTGAATAAGAATAAATGAGAATCAGGGACCCTGTAAAATCTATCAGGCTTAGAAGGAGCAGGGGGCATGGAATCAGGATTCAAATTAGTCTCAGAAAAGGCATCATCCACAATATCAAGAACAGGAGGAATAGCTAAAGGTCTGTGTTGAGGAAGAAGAAGGAATTCCCTAAGCCTCTTCTTGGAAGCAGAATAATCCTGACCTTCCCAATGAAAATGTTCTCTCATCTCATATAAGGTCTCCCCAAAAGAGAAATCCTCAGGCGGAGAAGCAGAGGGCAGGGAATCCTCTGCATCCGAATCCTCATAAGGAGGAAAGGAATACTCCTGATCAGAGGAAGAAACAGAAGATACAGAAGCCTGGTCAGAGGAATCCAAAGGAACATCCTGTCGAGGCCTTTTCTTTGGAGGGGGGTGAGAACCCCTAATCATTGTAAGCAAATCCTCAGCCATCCTTAGCAATTGCTTCTGTGTCTTGGGAGTAGCTTCAGAAGTAGCTGGAGCAGAAACTTTAGGTTTAACTGGAGTCTTGGACTTTGCCTTTGTCTTTGAAATGGTGATGTGAGTAGGCCTGAATACCCCCTCAGAAGCCGGTACCTGCACAGCAGTTCCGGACCCATCTAAGGGAGCGACGTCCGAAGGTCCTGCAGCAGATAAAACAATAGGCCTTGATGGCTCCCCATGGGAGTCCATATCAGCCATCGGTTCAGAAGTGGCGGACGACAGGGGCTGCAAAAGCACCTCACTGACGACAGCCGAACCGGACGCTGGCTCCAGCTGCGAAGAATCCTGTTTGGACCTCGGAGGCCTGTCCTTGTCTTTGCGCTTCTTTTGAATTCCAGTAGAATCCGACGACATTCTATAATTGAAGCGTCTGCCAAAGTAATTTAAAGCCCAGTCGTACAGACGCTTAATAGTGCGAGAATTGAACCTGGCACAGAACCGACAACAAGAAACGTCGTGGTCAGGGCCTAAGCAAGGTAGACAGTAAGAGTGGAAATCTTTATGAGGTATCTGTTTTCCACACGTTATACAATTATTAACTTTTTCTGACATCGGAGGAACAAGAAAAAGATTCCCCAACAGGGTACTTAGCTGTGAGAAGAGAAGTAAGAACTTCGGACCGACAGCAATCAAATGCGTAGATTGAAAATCGCAAACCAACGACTTGCGAACTGCTTTCCACCGCACGGCAAGAAAGACTGGAGAAGATGGTGTCGGCTGAGGGCTATGTACCAGAGCGTACTGACGTCAGGGTACTAGCTTGTGCAGCCGACGCCGGACCCAGACTTTGTGATTCTGGCCGACCTCGGGCTGCATGCCGGCAGGATCACCCTACAGTTATGACTGCAACAGTGAAACATGAAGAACATCTGGGGCACAGTGGACACAGGACAATCGGTGACGTTGATGGTTTGAACCTACAAGCACATTTTGGATCAGGCCCGAATGGCACTGTCAGGTCCAGAGAACATTTTTAAGGTAAACCAGGAGGAGATTTGTTTGGTTTCCCTGAGTGAGTTCTATCATTGTCTTTTTTCCTTTTGCTGGCTTTCTCATTTTCCCTCTCTTTTTCTTAGGAATTTTCTTGAGATTTAGGTCTGTTTGGCTCCTCAGCTGGAGAAGCTGAAGAGGAATCCTGACACAGATTACCCTGTCTATGGTGGGAGAAGTCCTTTCACGATAAGTTTTCCTCACCTAGTCAGTAATGCCCTAGAACTAATGCAGGCAAATTAATGGCAGTCAGTATCCAAGTGTGAACAGTAAGCATGCAAAGTGTGGAGGTCTGGGGGGGTTATGCCCACACTCAGAACATTTCTTAAAGTTTTGCAGGTCTGAATATAGAAGAAGGATTTGAAGCCTGTCAACAAATTTTACAGTAAGTCCTAGAGTAAGTACAGACACACACACACATGCTAGGACAGCTACACCTACCTAGTAAAATAAGACTATAGGAACTACATAAGGAACAATAGCCTAAGTGTCATAAACTACCATCTACAAGCAACAAACTACTGTCAACTACCCTACAGTCTAAAGAGTAATCTAAATTGCTAAACTACCTAACAAACACATAGAACACTACTCTAACAATTTTAGAGAAAAAGTCTCTCAGTAGGACAAAAAGAAATCACAAGTTTTCAATAAAGGATATAAAGACATGAAAAAGAGCTCTTGGAACATTTATGAAGTCTTCAGGTGGCAAACAAGATCTGGGGTACTAAGGTGGAGTTCAGGGAATTAAGGGTTGGGAAAAAGTCAAAGCTCCGGAACCGTGGAAGCTTTGAAATTTGTAGGAGGTTGAATTCCGTCAAATCCAACAACCAATATGTTGAACCGGATGAAAACAGACATTAGATATACATGGTTTCTTATAAACAAAAATAATATTTTTTTATAAGTGCTTCAGTGATGATTTAATTATGATCTGCAAGTGCTCCACTGATTTGTCTGAATTATTTCTATTGAGGCTAAATACTAAATCACTGTGATATTAAGTTCAGTTGTCACTTACAACTGATACTCATTGAATATTTAAATTTGCTTTTATATACCAAGGATGAGAAAGTGGTGTCTACTTTATATAGGAAACCCTATGCATTTATCTAGGTAGAGTTCATAGATTAGTACTAAGCTAACTGCCCTTGCGAGCCATTTTTAAGCCTAGCCAATTATCCCTTGTGAGACTCAAACCCTGCACCTTGTGTTTGTAAGGCAAACACTTAACCATTAGGCCACCCTTGATACAATACACGGGAGAAGTAGAAGGAACTCTTGGATCAAACAATTACACCAGGTATGGATACAGAAGAGGCAGTACATGTATTCTATTACCAAGTATGCTCCTTTTACTGAAGGAGTTGTCAAGATATTAAAACAATACTGATACCTAATGTTGAGTGATGCAGTATTAAGGACTGTTTTAAGGACTGTCCTTGAAGTGCTGTGCAGTAATTCTCCCTCCCTTATGGACTAGTTGGTTCACTTGGGCATGTTTCCCTGCAAAGCCATTTCTATCTCAGGCTCAGAAAGCAAAGGATGTCTGGCATGTCCCTTTTAGGATGTTGCATCTCTATATCACATTATTGTTCAGAGGATATTCCCCTTACACATCCAGAATTGCTATCAGGTAGGGGAGGTGTATGGCATGAGATGCTTGTATGAATTATATTATGGGGCAAACATCCAGGAGATCAGGGTAATTATGTGTTCTCAAAATGAACTGGATACTAGTCTAGTTGCACAACATTTTAAGTTAAGCCATAGTTCTAAACATGAGGAATTAAAACTTCTTACAAAATCCTTGAAGTACTGCTACATTTAGATAACAGAAAGTTACTGCTGCACACAAAGAGGCACAATATATTTTTTCATTGGACTTATTACAATCTAAGGGGCTTAGAGAGTTATGATCAGGTCTCAAATCGTAACCACACCATTATATGTTTGAGACATGGATGCCGAATTTATCAAAACAGCGAATCTTGGCATCCACGTCAAGTGCACATAATGTGATTACAATCGGTAAGACCCAATCACAACTCCATGTACTACTTGTTACAAAACAAAAAAACTGAAAAGTTTACTTTTACTTTGAAATCCAGAAAAGCACTTAGTGAGTGCTGTCGCATGGACAGCAAAAATCATGGGCAACTTTTAAATTCCACCTTCATTGAGTTACTTATAGACTGATGTCTGTAAATGTCTGCAGATGTATGAGGAAAGCTACAGTACTTAGGAACAGGTGAGAGGGAAGCAATGTCTCTTCTCTGAAACAAGACCTTAGCGACACTTAGGGGGTGTGCAACATTTGTTACACACCTCTGGAAGTGTGGTTAGGGTTGGGTCTCACATTAGAGTAGGGCATAAACAGGAAATGATTTAACCTTTTGTTTTAGTCTAATCATGACATATGTAGTAAGAGTTAAATAAGAAGTGTTTATTCTAAAAGATATTACCTAAGATGCTACTTTAAGGGAAAATGTTACGTAAATCTGATTGGAAACTGTCTTTTCACCAAGATTTAACAATAATGTTTGTGTTTATTTACTGATTTACTGTAGGAACTTTGAAGGCTAACTAGCCAAAGCACTGATTTCTTTAATTTTGTTGGAATAAAAGTTATATTTTAAATGGGCACATTGCGGGCTTCCAATAAGACATTATCTAGAGGACTTCCAATGCATCCAACTGAAGCAAAGTGACTGCACTACTGAAGAAGTACACTGTTCTCTCAAGGATCACATTGTGAGGGTGTCTCAAAAAACCTTTTTTGAGATCTAGATGGTTGGGGGGGTGAAAAATGCAATAGGCATGTAAGCTGCACTCAAACCTTGTAAAACCAGCAGCATGTAATTTAAAATATGTCATTTAACCTGTCGTGTGCTTTTCAATGGCTGGAAAATATGTGAGAATACATGAGCTTTTTGTGTGAAATGTACATGGACATATATTGAGTTTGTAAACTAATATTGTAGCTTACTTCTGCTGGAAACTATAGCAATTAATCGTGGGATATGAAAATGTAATTACTCTGCCCTGTTTTTACAAAACATTTTCTTGGGTCAGGAAGTTAAACTAACATATAAAAGCTATTAGAAGAAGTGGGAAGGCAGCTTAAACTGAGCAAGTAAATAAACTCATTAGTATGTAAATGTGAGCCTTCCTCAGTTGCATTTGAGGCTAGTATAAAATATATACATGAAAGTAGCTGAAAAAAGAAAACATTAAGAAAACTTGCTCCCTAGATCTTGTGATATATGGAATTAAGTTTGTTTCTCTGCAGTTCTGTCTCAGCCTGGAAATTCAGCAAGTTTAACTTAGGTCATTAATTATTTTAGACAACAGTAATGAAATTAAAAAGACTAGCTGTAGATAGGTGTTTTTTCTTTCTTGTAACCTGTCTGTTTAAAATAATTAACTTAGGACTTCCTGAGTAATGTTCAGTGGTGGATAATAATAGAGACAATTCAAGCAGCTGTATGGGGCCCAGGGCTAACAACTGAGTAGAGTACTGGGCTGTTTATCTATTTAATGCATTTTTCAAAGGTAGCAAAAGTGGCATACACATTTTTCATAAATAAACAAATGAATGTAAAGTGGCATATATATATATATATATATATATATATATCCCCCCCCCCAGAAGCCAGAACAGCACTGCCAGTACCTACATCACACAAATACATATACAAACTGCTATGGGAGCTTACCTCATTTTTGTTTTGAACTTGGCAGACAGAAATGACCAGACAATTTCAGCATATCATCTAGTACTGCATTTGTACATTTCATTTGGTGGCAGTGACTTACTGTATTAGGAAGAATGTAAAGATAATAAAAATTATATATGTAATTAGTCGTGGTTTTGCCTTGGCCCCCAGCCACCTAGCATGTCTTGTTACTGGGAAGCAAATATTTTATTTAGTTACAATACCACTGTCTGCACTAAATACTGGTGCTTTCCACTGTGAACACTGTAGGAAAATTGATGTTATGGTTACAATTTTACGTCTTTTAATTCAGGCAGCTCTTTATTCTAATTACCTTCCAGTATGCTTGTGCAAACCTCTCAAAAATTCTGGACAAAGCCAAAAATATTCAGTGGACAAAGGCACAAACATTATGTCAATTTTTAAATACTACTCTACTTACAAAGTTAGTAGTACAACAGGCATTGTATCAAAATGCATTTTCTGAATAAAAGAAGTAGGGAACTCTAATAATTGGCTTTATTGGTTGGCTGCAATCCTTAGGGATTTACCAGAAAATCAAAAATGTTAATAGTGAAGGGACAAAATGTAAGGCAAAATCAGTGAGGTATTTACTTGTGTGTGTGTGTGTGTGTGTGTGTGTGTGTGTGTGTGTGTGTGTGTGTGTGTGTGTGTGTGTGTGTGTGTGTGTGTGTGTGTGTGTGTGCACTCACTCACACATGTGAGAAGAGGTAAAAGTGTTGAGAAATGTTTCTTCCCTTCCCTTCCCATTTCAGTATTAATTTTTCTGATTCAAAATTAATTCATCTTTTTATTTGCATGCAGAGGCTTGTCTCAGCTCTGTACGCATTTCTAATGTATACTCACATTCTCCTCAGGTAGCCAGCTACCTCTGGGAAGCTCTGTCCCTTGTTGACTCTGATCTACCCCAGATGCAGGGAAAGCTTTTTTATGAGGTCTTCTTGAAGATGCAAGTCTGTGCAGCTTTCATTATTACTGGAGGATTTATATGCTGGACAGCAATGTTATATATGAAGTCCTACTAATGTTTCCACTTAAAGTACCATGTTCTAGATTTTTTTTTAAGTACAGTATAGTGATGTTCTTTTTTACAGTTTTGATTAATCTGTTGACCTTTAAATTAAATTTATGTATATAGTGCATATCTGAAATGGGGGCTACAGACATCTTCCTTGGGCCCAGATTGTAGGTGCAAAGGGTTCTTGCAACCAGCCTATGCAGATGTGCAAGTAAACAGAAATATATTCCAGCACTATCTCAGTTATTTTACTTCCTCCTACATATATTACTATACATGATTCTTTAAATGGACTTATGGAGATCACATGAAAAAAAATGCTTAAATTACACTGAACATATAAAACATAATTCAACCTTTTAACTAAACAGGTCTTTTAATATAATTACATCAAAAACACGCAGTGTGTGTGTGTGTGTGTGTGTGTGTGTGTGTGTGTGTGTGTGTGTGTGTGTGTGTGTGTGTGTGTGTGTGTACTTTTAACAAAGTGTTTCGTAACAGAATTATCCTTGAATAAATTATTCAAACTTTAAAAGGATGATTAATCTTTCAGTCGGCCTGAATATCAAAGTCTTGGGTCCTGTGTCGGTTGCTGTCTCCTCTTCCATGACCAAAAAACCAAACGTTGAGAGCAAAAACCTTTATCAAAAACAAAGCTTTCAGGCCAAAACCCTTTTTCAATGCTTAACAAAAGGTTCAATAAAACCACATGTTTAAATACAAGCCCAGGACATCACATGACCCGCAGCCAAGGTCATATGACGAAGTAATACAAACTTACAATAAACAAATAAAAAAGACATATTATAATAAAACTACATAAAAATGTGCTTACTCAATAAAATATCATATTATTCAACATATTCAGAGTATATACTTACTAATATATGTTATTATTTTAACCTTGTGTGCTGTATTTTAGTCAAAACAGGCTTTAATGAAACACTTGCACTCAATCCTGGTGCCACATCTGCTGCTAGTCTTACAATCCAATCATATTCTCTATTATCTAACAAATTACATAAGTCCCCCCCCTTTTTGACACACTAACAGTGTCTATAACCCTAAACTTAAAAGTGTGAGATATACCATAACTTTTTACATGCTTAGATAAAGCATTCGTGTCACTCCCATTCCTTATGTTGGATTTATGTTCTATAATCCTGTCTAAGTTTTCTAGTAGTTTTTCCAACATAAAAGGAGGGACAGGTGTCACATGTTGCCAAATAAACAATATTACTTGTTACACAAGTGGCAAAACAGTTGAAGGTAAACACTCTTTTTGAAACAGGGTGAACAAATGTATTTACAGGACTTAATGGATCACACTGTTGTAAAATGTCTACACAGCAACTACAATTATAACAGGAGAAAGTACCCTTCCTTGATACACCAATAGATGTAGAATTTACACTACCAAAGTCCTTATACGCTAACATACTTTTTATTGTCTTCATGTTTCTATAAGAAAAACACGCTCTATTCCCCACAACCATCCTGATATCATCCTGTGTAAGAAGGACCTTCCAGTATTTTCTAACTATATTTCTCACCGTGGCAGTCATAGTGCTGTAAGAAGTTATATATCTCAGACAAACCCTGTCCACCAGCTCACTCAATCTTTCCACAGTGTATTAGGTATCTGTAGAAATGTAGGTTTGAAAAGGGTATGTCTATTAGATATAATGTATTCACTAATCTCTTGCATCATATGCGATGAATACCCACTATTCTTAAATTCCACACATGCTTCATTAAGTTGCTTCTTAAAAGCATCATCATCAGTATTGAGTCTACTGATGCGAGCCAATTGCGCTTTAACAATGCCCCTAAACACATGTGGAGCATGCATACTTGATGCATATAGGTACCTTCCAGATGATACTTCTTTCTTAAATACTGTGGTGTTAATAACACCTTCCCTCTTAATTAATGTAATATCTAGAACATTAATGGTGCTAATCGAACATTCATACTTAAACTTTAAAAAACTAGTTGAATTATTCAAAGACAGAATATAATCCTCTAATTCACTATGGGTGCCTTTCCAAAGAAGGAAACAATCATCCACAAATCTTTGATAAAATAACAAATTTTCATTCAAAAACCTCTCACCATCATTTATATACATTCTCTCCCATTGGGAAAGAACCAGATTGGCATAAGTATTTGCTACTGGTGTGCCCATTGCCACACCAGTTTGCTGTAAATAAAATTCGTTATCAAACAAGAATATATTGTTCCTTAGAACCAGGTCTAACAACATGCAAATATTTTCTATATGTCCGGCTAAAAAACCTGAATATCTCAACAAGAATTCTCTAATGGCATCCAGCCCATAGTCATTGGGGATTACAGTAAATAACAATGTAATGTCCATTACCACCATACATATATGTTCACAGGTATCTGTAGCTAGACTCATATTCATATGCCAACTCTTGAGCTTAACTAAAAAATCACTAGAATCTTTAAGCACTGTGTGACAAAACTTTAGTAATGGTTGTAGTTGTCTTTGCAGGTAGAGTGATATGGGTTCAGTAATCCACCCATTTCCAGAGACGATGGGTCTCATCGGGGGATTAACCTGTGACTTGTGCAGTTTTGGTATGCCATATAACTGCGGCACTACAGGGCACGGTACTGTAAAGAAGTGAAATAAATCCAACAAAATATCTCCTAACTGTAGGTCATACACACACATATTAACATAACTAATGCATATGCAATGGTCATTGTTCTATTTAACAGCAGTGTTGGATATTACAAGTCCTCTTCCATGACGTCAGGTCGTCAGGGATATAAAACATGCAGCTGACACAATTTTCTTCAGTTTATCTTGCCCCAGATGTCAGGTGCCCCCCCCAAATGGGGAGCAAAACAATATATATTTATATATCTATATATAAATGGAATTGTAACAACATAAACTTTACTTTCATCTAAAAGCAAATACACCACAAAGGCTGTAGAATATAGTGAAGGAAAGAGAAGTTCTAGAAAAAAGGGGGATGGCGGGTGGGTAACCCGGACAGCAACAGTTAATACACTCAAACATCTACATTTACAGTAAGTGTACACAACTGTACTATGTTCTTTGTGTTTCACTGCTGCAGTCATTACATTTGGGTAGAATCCCAAAGCTATGGATGGGAGGATGGAGCTAAAAAGTATTAGGAGCGGCTATAAGGCCCTGCAAAACTGCAGTGGCAAAGCCTGCCCTGGACTTAAAGAAGAGAGACAAATGATAATGCTTTGTAAATGTATGAACAGAGCTCCAAGTAGCAGCTTCTAGAATGTCTTTGGTTGGAACTCCTCTGAGAAAAGCTGCTGAGGTAGATGCAGCCCTGGTGCAATGTGACCTGATTTCCTTGGGCATCGGTTTACTACGATGCAAGTAGCATAAAAGAATGCAGTGGCTTATCCACTTTGAAATAGTCTTTGAAATAGCCTTCCCCTTTGATCCTGCAGCAAATGCCACCAGCAGTTGCTCAGACTTTCTTAAAGATCTGATCCTGTTTAAGTAGAATCTTAGTTGTCTGTGTACGTCCAAGGAATGCAGAATCCGCTCCCCCTTGTTCTGCGGATTTGGGTAAAAAGTTGGCAGGTGAAAAGTTTGGTTAAGAGCCACACTGGATACCACCTTAGACATAAAGGAAGGATTGGTCCTGAGGGACACCCTGTCTGGATGAAATGTAATAAATGGCTCCACAGCCATGAAGGCCTGTAGTTCTGAAACCCTTCTTGCTGAAGTGATTGCCAGAAGGAAAGCTGTTTTCCAAGATAAAAACTTTATATCCGCAGTAGCTGCTGGTTCAAAAGGAGGCAGGGTGAGCTTTTCCAGCACAAAATTGAGGTCCCATGCAGGAGTTGGTGATCTTCTGGAAGGCCTTAAATTTTTGGCCCCTCTAGGATACTGTTTTTGCAGAGGATGAGAAAAGATGGGAGGCTCTATGTTGTAATGAGCCATGATGGCAGAGCCATGGATTTTTACTGATGAAAAAGATAAGCCCTTGATAAGCATCTTAGTCAAGTATTGTAAAATCTGAGGAATATTTGGCTTTGCCGTGTCCGTTCCTTGTGCTTGGTACCAAGCACAGAATCTCTCCCATTTATCAGCATAAGATTTTCAAGTACTAGGCCTTCTGGCTTCCAAAATGACATCCAACAGATTTACTGAGAGGTGTTGTTTGAATAATTAAATGATCAGCCACGCTGCCAGGTTCAGAGTTTGGAGCTGATTGTGCAGAATTTGATTGCTCTGCTGAGAAAGTAGATGAGGTATTTGAGGCAAGTACCAAGGAGGGAGTTGAGACATATTCCTTAGAATTGAGTACCAGTGCTGGCGAGGCCAGTCTGGGGCAATTAGGATCATTTTTGTTTTTTCCTGTCTGACCTTTAGTAAGACCTTGGGGAGAAGAGGCAGAGGAGGAAAGGCGTAGACTGATGGGTTTTTCCAACTGAAGGATAGGGCATCCACTTTCCATGCTTGTCTGTGATAAGTCCTTGTGCAGAATTTGTCCAATTGATAATTTTGGGGAGAGGCAAACAGATCTATGTCTGGACTCCCCCATTTCTCTGTTATCATGCTGAAGACTTGTGGGTCCAGTTTCCACTCGTGAGGGTCCATAAGATTTCTGCTTAGATCGTCTGCCAGAGTATTTTGTTTTCCTGGCAGGAATTGAGCTTGAAGATGCACTTGGAAAGTCAGGGCTGTATCCCACAATGCCATGACTAGTCTGCAAAGGGGGTAGGAATGTGTACCTCCCTGTTTGTTTATGTACCACATAACCGTGGTGTTGTCCGTCTTTATCAATAGCTGTCCTGGATGAAGTAAATCCTTAAAGGCTGTCAGGGCATTCTGAACAGCTAACATCTCCTCCCGGTTGAAATGCAGATGCATTTGTTTTGGGCTCCATATGCCCTGAATGCATCTCCCCGCCAGGTGGGCTCCCCAAGCATAGTCTGATGTGTCTGTAGTTAGGGGGTAGAGTGAAGGCCCGTCCCATGTTCTGGTGACATGTCTCCGCCCACCAAAGAAACTCCTGCTGTAGGCAGGGAATGAGAGGGATCATTGTTTCCAGACTGTGACAATGATGACTCCATAAACTTTTTAGATACCACTGTAGTTTCCTCATATGCAGTCTTGCATATGGAATTAGTAGAATGCAGGATGACATGAACCCCAAAGCCTGCAGAATTTGTCTTACAGATAACTGGGTTTTTGTTGCCATCTGTTTGAAGTAAATAGTCAGTTGCCTTTGTTTGTCTGGTGTAAGATAAAAAAAGATAAAACAACCCTCGACCACTGGAAAGCAGGAACCAGCAATAAGGCACAGACCAGGAACTTGAGGCAATAAAAAAGTATTTAATCCAATAATAAAGCACACCGACTGAGCACTTTCACCGGTACAACCAGCTTCTTCAGAGTCGTATAATGAATACCCAGCGTGGCTTCCTTTATTTATACTAAACATCCAATCAATCAATAAAACAATCTATCACTTGAACTCATTATTTGACCATTTTAAATATCAAGTAAATCACAACATCTGTTGTGTGTAAAAAACTTTCGTTTAAAAAGATGTATATATATATTTATACCTATGTAGTATATATATTTAAGGTTTGTCTAAAAAACAATATATTACATATTTGTCCATTTTCAGTATTGGCAAATAATTCGTTGAAATTGCTGTTTCAGGCAATGAAATTATTCCATGCAGTAGAAAATCAGCAAATGAATATCTAAATACTGTACTGATCAAAAAAATATATTTTATATATATATATATTTTATTATTTATCCTGATATTAATATTAATAATAAACATACTTAATAATCTAAAAAAACTACTATATAAATCTCCTAAATCAATACATTGAAAAAAATGAATAAAAATAAGTAAATAAAACTATATATTACTTCAATACACCTACTAAATCGTTACCTAAATATAGTATTATTTAATTAATACATAATGTTACAGCACAATATCACAGCAAGATCAAATACTTAATGCTTTAAATTTTAACAAAGGTTTCAATGAAATACATTCATTAAGTCCTGGGTATTTTGTGGCATTCAATCTTATCTGCCACTCCATTTCACGCAATGCTACATAATTATGGACATCACAACTGGTCTCTGATTTAACTCTATCAATTATAAAAAATAAGAATTTTTTGAAACCACTACAATCCCTAGAGTGCATAAATAGAGCATTGTGCTCATCTTCCCTTGTAATAGAACTACAATGCTCTCTTATTCTTTCTTTTAAGCTTCTCAAAGTCATGCCCACATAAAAAGCATCGCATGACATACATGATGCAATGTAAACACAGTTTTTGGTAGTACAATTACAAATGCCCGGACAGGCAATAGTACGTTTGAAACCACTCACACTTAGATAAGTCCCCTCAGCAATATATCTGCATGTTTTACATCTACCACATCTTCTCATTTGCGACCTTCTGTGTCCACTATTGGTTTTTTCAAGTATCTCTTTTAAGTTGTTACCCCTACCATATACAATGACAGGTGTTTTCCCTAATATAGCTTTTGTTTCTCTACTCAAAAAATAATCCCAGAGACTTTTGAAATTTGTACATATCTCAGGAGTTCTGTCATTGTATTTTAATATAAACATGGGTCCCTTAACTTTAGTGTTGTCGTTTCTTTCTTCCAATGTTGTGATCTGACTTCCTTTCAAAATGGGTGCAAACTTATTCTTCCTCTTCCTATATATATCTCTTTTAATGGTAGTCAGTAGTGTTAATGGATAGCCTCTCTCCAAAAACATTCCTATAAGTATGTACATCTCCTCCCTAAACATTGCGTCATCACTGATTAATCTGGATAAGCGGATCATTTGACCCTTGATGACACCTTTCCTTTGGTGAATCGGATGACAACTCGAGAAGTGTAACATTGAGTTCGAGTAACTTGGCTTTCTATATATAGTGCTGACTAAACCATGCTCACTTTTTGAGATTTTAATGTCCAAATAGTAGGTAAAATCTCTATTCCAATTATAAGTAAATTTAAGAAAATTAGAACTCTTGTTAAGATATGCAATAAAGTCTCTAACACTTTTTTCATCCCCCTTCCATAAAATTAGCACATCATCTAAGAATCTATTATATATTCTAATATGTTTGTAGTATTTAGATTTGAAAATGTTCTCTTTTTCCCATGTGAGAAGCACCAAGTTGGCAAATACTGGGGCACACCGTTGCCATACACCTGTTAACTGCTGATATGCTTCCCCTTCAAAGAATAAAAAATTATTCTTTAGGATAAGTTCCATCAAATCGTGACACAGTTCTAATTTATCTTTGTCAAAACTGGAACTGGTCAAAAGACTTTCATAAAAGAGATCAAGACCCTGTTGGTGTGGAATTACAGAGAACAAATTTACAACGTCAATAGTCAAAAATCCAATGTCGTTTGTGTCAGTGAGGTCAATTTCTCTAAGTCTCTCTAGACAATGCCACAAATCTTTGATGATGTGACATGCATCCTCTAGTGCTTTTTTACACTGTGCATCAACAAAAGCTGCTAAGGGTTCAGTCTTGGACCCTTTAGCTGACACTATTGGACGAAATTGTAGGCATTCTGTCCCCTTATGCACCTTAGGGATCCCAAAAAGTCTAGCCATTTTGGGATGTTTTACTGAAAAATATTCACATTCTACTTCATCAATCATACCTTGATATAGGGCATCAAGCAAAAACAGGTCAATTTTGTGATATGCTCTATTGATCTCATTTTTTGTTACTCAATAATATGTACATTCATCATCCAAAATTTTCATCATTTGACAACTGTAATCAATACTATTCATTATGACCATCCCCCCTCCCTTGTCTGGTCTCATACACCTGTATCTTTTAGATAATGAAAATTCATTCAAAATCATTCTTTCCTCTTTAGTCAAATTATCCTTATAATTTGTTTTAGTGGAACAAATTTTCCTAAATTCATATTCTACTAGGTGTTCAAAGGCAGTAAGTTCCATATTGGGGGGTGGTATGTATGTCTTTCCTTCTTAGCACCCTTTCCTGTCCATTGTTCTGAACAATGCCCCTTTGTTTATCACTTGAGAAGTGTAGTTGTAAATTTAAGTTCCTCATGTATAACTTCAGACCAATAATTAATTGTGTTACGTCCATTTTAAAGTTTGGTACAAACTTGTTACCCTTACTAAATAGTTCAAAATGTGTATCCAAAATTCTTAAATCAGTATAGTTGTAAATAGTAAACCCTTTGTTCTTAATAATCTCATGTTTCATAACAGTTGCTGTTTCAAGAATGTTTTTAACAAAATTGCCTGGTTCTGGTTGGTCACCAATACGGGCCACCTGACCAAACAATCTTCCACAACAACTGACCGTGTTGTAGTTATTATCTACCTCATTTAATCTATAATTATTTTCACTAGCTAGGATTTGGTTATTTTGACCAGTTACTTCCTGTTCACTATTATTTGACCTTACACCATTTGTGTCCATCACTTTGTCAAAATTTAACATGTCTTTACAATATGTTGATCTAACTATCAAATAGTCCAAGCCCCAGGATGAGGGGGAGGAACTATCAAAGACACATTTAAATAATGATTGTATTGTAGAATTTACATTGTTTAAGGATGTTAATGAACTTTTTGTGTCTGAAAACAGTGTTGGTCAAATTGTTGAAACGAATGAAGAAAATGAAGGCAATACATTATTTGTAGAAATGTCAAGTGGTTCTCAAATTGGTCTAGATGATAGGGATAGGCAGAATGTAAGTGGACTGACAGATTTTACATCAACATATTGTAAAGACATGTTAAATTTTGACAAAGTGATGGACACAAATAGTGTAAGGTCAAATAATAGTGAACAGGAAGTAACTGGTCAAAATAACCAAATCCTAGCTAGTGAAAATAATTATAGATTAAATGAGGTAGATAATAACTACAACACGGTCAGTTGTTGTGGAAGATTGTTTGGTCAGGTGGCCTGTGTTGGTGACCAACCAGAACCAGGCAATTTTGTTAAAAACATTCTTGAAACAGCAACTGTTATGAAACATGAGATTATTAAGAACAAAGGGTTTACTATTTACAACTATACTGATTTAAGAATTTTGGATACACATTTTGAACTATTTAGTAAGGGTAACAAGTTTGTACCAAACTTTAAAATGGACGTAACACAATTAATTATTGGTCTGAAGTTATACATGAGGAACTTAAATTTACAACTACACTTCTCAAGTGATAAACAAAGGGACATTGTTCAGAACAATGGACAGGAAAGGGGTACGTTAAGAAGGAAAAGTACATACATACCACCCCCCAATATGGAACTTACTGCCTTTGAACACCTAGTAGAATATGAATTTAGGAAAATTTGTTCCACTAAAACAAATTATAAGGATAATTTGACTAAAGAGGAAAGAATGATTTTGAATGAATTTTCATTATCTAAAAGATACAGGTGTATGAGACCAGACAAGGGAGGGGGGATGGTCATAATGAATAGTATTGATTACAGTTGTCAAATGATGAAAATTTTGGATGATGAATGTACATATTATAGAGTAACAAAAAATTAGATCAATAGAGCATATCACAAAATTGACCTGTTTTTGCTTGATGCCCTATATCAAGGTATGATTGATGAAGTAGAATTTGAATATTTTTCAGTAAAACATCCCAAAATGGCTAGACTTTTTGGGATCCCTAAGGTGCATAAGGGGACAGAATGCCTACAATTTCGTCCAATAGTGTCAGCTAAAGGGTCCAAGACTGAACCCTTAGCAGCTTTTGTTGATGCACAGTGTAAAAAAGCACTAGAGGGTGCATGTCACATCATCAAAGATTCGTGGCATTGTCTAGAGAGACTTAGAGAAATTGACCTCACTGACACAAACGACATTGGATTTTTGACTATTGACGTTGTAAATTTGTTCTCTGTAATTCCACACCAACAGGGTCTTGATCTCTTTTATGAAAGTCTTTTGACCAGTTCCAGTTTTGACAAAGATAAATTAGAACTGTGTCACGATTTGATGGAACTTATCCTAAAGAATAATTTTTTATTCTTTGAAGGGGAAGCATATCAGCAGTTAACAGGTGTGGCTATGGGGGCACGGTGTGCCCCAGTATTTGCCAACTTGGTGCTTCTCACATGGGAAAAAGAGAACATTTTCAAATCTAAATACTACAAACATATTAGAATATATAATAGATTCTTAGATGATGTGCTAATTTTATGGAAGGGGGATGAAAAAAGTGTTAGAGACTTTATTGCATATCTTAACAAGAGTTCTAATTTTCTTAAATTTACTTATAATTGGAATAGAGATTTTACCAACTATTTGGACATTAAAATCTCAAAAAGTGAGCATGGTTTAGTTAGCACTATATATAGAAAGCCAAGTTACTCGAACTCAATGTTACACTTCTCGAGTTGTCATCCGATTCACCAAAGGAAAGGTGTCATCAAGGGTCAAATGATCCGCTTATCCAGATTAATCAGTGATGACGCAATGTTTAGGGAGGAGATGTACATACTTATAGGAATGTTTTTGGAGAGAGGCTATCCATTAACACTACTGACTACCATTAAAAGAGATATATATAGGAAGAGGAAGAATAAGTTTGCACCCATTTTGAAAGGAAGTCAGATCACAACATTGGAAGAAAGAAACGACAACACTAAAGTTAAGGGACCCATGTTTATATTAAAATACAATGACAGAACTCCCGAGATATGTACAAATTTCAAAAGTCTCTGGGATTATTTTTTGAGTAGAGAAACAAAAGCTATATTAGGGAAAACACCTGTCATTGTATATGGTAGGGGTAACAACTTAAAAGAGATACTTGAAAAAACCAATAGTGGACACAGAAGGTCGCAAATGAGAAGATGTGGTAGATGTAAAACATGCAGATATATTGCTGAGGGGACTTATCTAAGTGTGAGTGGTTTCAAACGTACTATTGCCTGTCCGGGCATTTGTAATTGTACTACCAAAAACTGTGTTTACATTGCATCATGTATGTCATGCGATGCTTTTTATGTGGGCATGACTTCGAGAAGCTTAAAAGAAAGAATAAGAGAGCATTGTAGTTCTATTAGAAGGGAAGATGAGCACAATGCTCTATTTATGCACTCTAGGGATTGTAGTGGTTTCAAAAAATTCTTATTTTTTATAGTTGTGTCAAGGTATCAAAAAGTCACAACGTCCTCCCCACGATAATTAATCTTAACGCACCTTTTATTAGAAAACAAGCGTTTTCGCTACAACCACTGTTGTAGCTTCCTCAGAGTACAAGATAAGAACATTGTCAGTTTCTTTTTAAACATAAAAGCGCGCCAATATTGGTGCGCGTAAAAATGTTAAAAACATCTTACATAAAAAATAAACCATGATAACAATATTGCTAACAAGTTATAGGAAATGTCCCTACAACACTTATACAACCCGAGTTCCCAATTGGAACTCTAATAAAGCATTATTGTAAATATATATGAAATATAATCTGCTTGTAACCAGTGGGCAATCCCTATCAGGTCAAGTACAAACGTAAAAAAGGTACACAATGCAGATAAAGCTGTGAATGTCATAACAAAGGTTAATCAAGCTTAGTATAAAAATCAACAAGTGATCGGACCTTGCGGTTTCACTTTATCAATTAACCGCACTTGTCCCGACCTGAAAAGTATAAGGTACTGAGGGAATAAGGTCATAAAACTTACAATAAATAACGTACCTACCAGAACTTGGAAAATAATAATTAAGTCCACAAGGACAGACTTAGTGTCATGAGTCATTCAGTCAGCCAATTTTCCATGCCAATGAAGTGACTTAAGTATGTCACTAGCTGAAAACCAATGTTCAATAAAAATAGTATTCTTTAAAATAATTTGTAAGTATTTAAAATATAACCGTATTATTAGCTCTTATAACCACTCCGCTGTAGGGTCAAACCACGTATGACAGCGACCACCAAACAGAAGGGGCTGTGTGTTCCATGGTGAACAAGACAAGATAACTCAAAGGATTGCAAACATACACTCCATACATGCCCCCAAGGGTAAAGTGCAAAAAAGTAATAGCACAAAAATCCCCCAAGGTCATCCCTTTGCACTTTACCCTTGGGGGCATGTATGGAGTGTATGTTTGCAATCCTTTGAGTTATCTTGTCTTGTTCACCATGGAACACACAGCCCCTTCTGTTTGGTGGTCGCTGTCATACGTGGTTTGACCCTACAGCGGAGTGGTTATAAGAGCTAATAATACGGTTATATTTTAAATACTTACAAATTATTTTAAAGAATACTATTTTTATTGAACATTGGTTTTCAGCTAGTGACATACTTAAGTCACTTCATTGGCATGGAAAATTGGCTGACTGAATGACTCATGACACTAAGTCTGTCCTTGTGGACTTAATTATTATTTTCCAAGTTCTGGTAGGTACGTTATTTATTGTAAGTTTTATGACCTTATTCCCTCAGTACCTTATACTTTTCAGGTCGGGACAAGTGCGGTTAATTGATAAAGTGAAACCGCAAGGTCCGATCACTTGTTGATTTTTATACTAAGCTTGATTAACCTTTGTTATGACATTCACAGCTTTATCTGCATTGTGTACCTTTTTTACGTTTGTACTTGACCTGATAGGGATTGCCCACTGGTTACAAGCAGATTATATTTCATATATACTTACAATAATGCTTTATTAGAGTTCCAATTGGGAACTCGGGTTGTATAAGTGTTGTAGGGACATTTCCTATAACTTGTTAGCAATATTGTTATCATGGTTTATTTTTTATGTAAGATGTTTTTAACATTTTTACGCGCACCAATATTGGCGCGCTTTTATGTTTAAAAAGAAACTGACAATGTTCTTATCTTGTACTCTGAGGAAGCTACAACAGTGGTTGTAGCGAAAACGTTGCTTGTTTTCTAATAAAAGGTGCGTTAAGATTAATTATCGTGGGGAGGACGTGACTTTTTGATACCTTGACACAGTTTGTTTTTCTTGGTTTTCCGTTTTTGCAACAGTTTATTTTTTATAGTTGATAGAGTTAAATCAGAGACCAGTTGTGATGTCCATAATTATGTAGCATTGCGTGAAATGGAGTGGCAGATAAGATTGAATGCCACAAAATACCCAGGACTTAATGAATGTATTTCATTGAAACCTTTGTTAAAATTTAAAGCATTAAGTATTTGATCTTGCTGTGATATTGTGCTGTAACATTATGTATTAATTAAATAATACTATATTTAGGTAACGATTTAGTAGGTGTATTGAAGTAATATATAGTTTTATTTACTTATTTTTATTCATTTTTTTCAATGTATTGATTTAGGAGATTTATATAGTAGTTTTTTTAGATTATTAAGTATGTTTATTATTAATATTAATATCAGGATAAATAATAAAAAATATATATATATATAAAATATATTTTTTTGATCAGTACAGTATTTAGATATTCATTTGCTGATTTTCTACTGCATGGAATAATTTAATTGCCTGAAACAACAATTTCAACGAATTATTTGCCAATACTGAAAATGGACAAATATGTAATATATTGTTTTTTAGACAAACCTTAAATATATATACTACATAGGTATAAATATATATATACATCTTTTTAAACAAAAGTTTTTTACACACAACAGATGTTGTGATTTACTTGATATTTAAAATGGTCAAATAATGAGTTCAAGTGATAGATTGTTTTATTGATTGATTGGATGTTTAGTATAAATAAAGGAAGCCACGCTGGGTATTCATTATACGACTCTGAAGAAGCCGGTTGTACCGGTGAAAGCGCTCAGTCGGTGTGCTTTATTATTGGATTAAATACTTTTTTATTGCCTCAAGTTCCTGGTCTGTGCCTTATTGCTGGTTCCTGCTTTCCAGTGGTCGAGGGTTGTTTTATCTTTTTTTACTTGTGAGTTCCTGCATTGGAGCCTTACTGTGGTCCGTTTTTGTTTCTGGTGTAAGATAAGCCATCTGGGCAGTTGTATTCAAGCTTGCACCCAGGAATGTAATTTTTGAGAGGGTACCAGTTGTGGTTTCTTTTCATTTACTGTGTACCCTAGGCATGTTAGAAGCCTTTTTACAAACACCAGATGTTGAAGAAGAATGTCCTTGTTTTCTGCTTGAATGAGACAGTCATCCAAGTAAGGATAGATCTGTATGCTTCTTTGTCTGCAAAATGCAATTACTGGTACCAGGCACTTTGTAAAGACCCTGGGCGCAGTAGATAAGCCAAAGGGCACTGCAGAGAATTGGTAATGCATGAAACCAGCCTTGAAATGGAGGTATCTTCTGCACGATTCCCTTATTGGGATATGCAGGTATGCCTCTTTTAAGTCTAGAGTTACTAACCA
Organism: Protopterus annectens; assembly: GCF_019279795.1. Lineage (NCBI taxonomy): Eukaryota > Metazoa > Chordata > Ceratodontiformes > Protopteridae > Protopterus > Protopterus annectens. The sequence continues at coordinate 1,154,840,164 of NC_056745.1, read as the reverse complement.
AGCGTTCTTGCCCAGCATGGCAGAAGCTGTTGTAAAGTCAGCATTTTGAATTTTGGGATGTCCAACAATGTGTTCAAAATAGATAAATCCAGTATTGGACGCCAGACATTGTCTTTTCTGGGTACCAGGAACAGTCTTGAATAAAACCCCTGCCCTTCTTCCTGTTCTGGTACTGGTTGAATAGCCCCCATACCCATGAGGGACGTAATTTGTTTCTGTGCCTCTGCCCATTAATTTTGTGGCAGATCTGGCCAACCGTTTGGAACTCACAAGGTATGGAAATGAAATCTGTACCCCTGGGATATTATGTTTAATACCCACTTGTCCTGGGTTATGAACTGCCAATTTTGAGCATGAAGTGCTAATTTTCCCCCCAAGGGGGCTGCGAAAAGATAAGTGCTTGGTGATGGCAGAGGAAAGTCATTGAGACTGCTTATACTGTAGGGTTGTGCTTTGTTTCCTCCAGATTTGGAGGTAGAGGCACCCCATTGCTTTGACCTGTAAGAACCCTGTGATTGGTATCTAGAGACTTTTGAGCACATGGATTTGCTTTGCGAGGCTCTGTTGGACACAGGAAAGGACCAATTTTTGGTAGGCCAGTGTTTACTGAATCTAGGTGGCTGCACTTGTAAGAAATCTTTTACAGTTTGCATAGATTTAGCTTTGTCTTCCATTTTCTTTAAAACCTCTTCTGCCGTAATACCAAACAGAGTATCATGCTGTAAAGTTGCATCCAACAATTTAGCTTTAATATGATCAGGCAGATTTTGCCCCTTGAGCCAGGCATGCCTTCTAATCACACAGCCAGTAACTGCGGCCCTGCAGGAGGCCTCCAAGGAATCAAAACCACATTGCACAGTATGCTTTCCGACCTGTTCTGCTGCATGCAATAATTCTTGTAATTCTTAGTTTTCCACACATTCAGAAATCAACATAATTTTCTGTTTCAATAACCCCATAACATGCTGTTGATATTTAAGCATATGAAACTGGCAGTTTAAGGCCCTAATTGCCAAGGTTGCAGACGTATAAACCTTCTTTCCCCATCTATCCAGCACCCTGGAATCTCTATCAGAGGGGGTAGGATTCTTGGCTGTAGAGGCCTTTACACCTTTGGGACCCTGTGAGATAGTTTCAGGGTCAGCAGCAGGATTTTTGAATAAAATTTGTGGGAGTCCGGAACCCTGTAATACCTGTCTGGCTTACTAGGAGCCGGAAGTAGGGAATCAGGAGCCATGCTAGATTCCGAAAACACATCATCTATAATGTCTAATACAGGAGGTATAGCCAAAGGCCTATGCTGAGGAAGAAGAAGGAAATCCCTAAACCTCTTTTTTGATTCCGAGAAATCCTGACCCTCCCAATGAAAATGTTCCCTTAAAGTAAGCGAGGTTTCTCCAAAAGAATATTCTTCAGGAGGAGATGCAGATGGGATGGATTCTTCTGCATCTGAATCCTTATAGGGTGGTATAGAAAATTCCTGATCAGAAGAGGAATCAGAAGAAACAGAAACCTGATCTGAAGATTCATAATCAGTGTCTTGCCTAGGCCTCTTATCAGGAGGGGGTTGGGAACCCCTGATCAAGGTAATTAAGTCCTCAGCCATTTTGATCATCTGTTTTTTAGGCATAGGGGCCTGAGCACATGGCTCATGCATCGTTTTTTTAGCCTTAGAAGTTGTTTTTGAAGCTGGCGTCGGTTTTATATAGAAATGTTGAGGCCTGAAAACACCCTCAGAAGCCAGTGCCTGCTCAGCAGCTCCGGACCCATCCGAGGGAGAGACATCCGCAGGTACAATACTCTGGGAATCTCACAGAATACCGGACTCCGCATGGGTCTCAGTAGAGGCCTGCGATTCAAAAGTAGCGGGTATCAGGGGCTGTGAAAGTGACTCACTGAGTACCGGCGAACCGGCGACTGGCTTAGGAGAAGCTTCGTTGTCGGTTTTGGACCTCGACGGTCTGTCTCTGTCCTTTTCTTTGCGTTATTTGCGAACTCTGGTAGTCGAATTGCTATCCGACGACATTTCAGGGTAATTGAATCTGTTTCCAAAATATTTTGAAGCAAAGATATACCGACGCTTAATAGTGTGTTGGTTAAATCTAGCACAAAACCGACAGCAAGGCATGTTATGATCTGGGCCTAGGCAAGGAATGCAGTACAAAAGAAAATCCTTATGAGGTATTTGCTTCCCACAAGTAATGCAATTATTAACTTTTACTGACATCGGTAAGGAGCAAAAAAAAGTTTCCCCAACGGGGTACTTAGCTTTAATTGAAGACTTCGGTTCTGAAACTCGAATGCGAAAATTTCAGGAGACGGCCAACCGGCACTTGCGAACTGCTTCTGCTTCGGGCACTGTGCGGCAAGAAAGACTGAAGAAAATGGCGTCAGCTGCATGTTTTATACCCCTGACGACCTGAAGTCATGGAAGAGGAGACAGCAACCGACGCAGGATCCAAAACTTTGATATTCAAGCCGACTGAGGGCCACCTGCCAGCAGATTACCCAAATGTAATGACTGCAACAGTGAAACACAAAGAACATCTGGTAACTCAATAACTTGGTTAATATTGGTTTCTAAACAAACTTTGGGCAAAAAAGAAGGATTAGTTCTAAGTGACACTCTGTCAGCATGAAAAATCAAATAAGGAGGGTTGATAGATAAAGCCTGAAGCTCTGACACTCTGCGGGCAGAAGTAATAGCTACCAGAAAAATGGTTTTCCATGACAAATATTTGAGGTCACAAGATGATGTTGGTTCAAATGGAGGGAGAATCATACGTGAAAGCATAAAATTTAGATTCCATGGAGAATAGGGAGTTTTTGTAGGTGGTCTCATATGAAATGTCCCCTTGAGAAAAGCTTTGGATAACCAGTGGGACATGATATTTAAACAATCAACTCCAAGATGAAAATTAGAAATAGCAGCCAACTGAACCAGAACTGTTGCTGCTGCCGCTCCTTTGTTAAAGATCATAGTCATGAACTCTAATATGGATGTCATGGGGGCTTGGTAAGGATCAATATTATTTTTAGAGGCACATATGGAAAATCTCTTCCACTTACTAAGATACAATTTTCTAGTGGAGGGCTTGTGAGAAGACAAAAGGATCTGTTTTGTCTCACTGGAAAGGTTATGAAGCCTGGCTATGAGGGGAACTGGAGCAGCCAAGCTGTCAGCTTCAATGACTGTAGAGAGGGATGAAGGTCCCCCGACGGGTGTGTCAGTAGGTCTGGAACTGGGTCCAGAATCCAGGGATCCTCCAAGAGATGAGGTTGAAGGAATGGGAACCAAATCTGCAGAGGCCAACGAGGGACTAGAAAAATGATGGTCCATCCCAGGGATTTTGCTTTCTGCAGAACCTTGGGTATCAATGGTATTGGTGGAAATGCATAGAGGAGTCCCGAGGGCCAATCGTGTACAAGTGCGTCCCTCGGGGCTTCTGCAGGAGGGGGAATCAGGGCAAAGTAGCTTCTGCATTTTGTGTTGATGTGACTGGCAAAAAGGTTGCAGCAAGGCTGGCCCCATTTGCGGAAAATCTTGCCCGCAATCTCTTTCTTGAGGGACCACTCATGTGGCAATAGGATTACCCTGCTTAGTTTGCCTGCTATCAGGTTGGATCTCCCCGGGATGTGTGTTGCCAACAGAAAGCGCTGGGAAGAAACAGCCCACTGCCAAACTCTGAGGGCTTCTCGGCAAAGGGGGTAAGATCTGGTTCCACCTTGTTTGTTCAAATACCAGACTTCTGACATACTGTCTGTCTGAATCGCAATAGTTCTTAGAGGAAGAGAATCCTGGAAGTACTGCAACGCCAAAAGTACTGCTCTCATCTCCAGGATATTGATATGCAAATGTGACTCCTGATTGGTCCATGTGCCTTGGGCAGTCTTTCCCTGAAAATGCCCTCCCACCCTATCAGGGAAGCGTCCGTGGTCACAATGGCTACTGGAGGGGGTAGAACAAAGGGGCATCCTATGGTGACATGGAGACATCAACCACCACTGGAGGTTTTTCTTGCAAGAGCTTGTAATCAATATTGTGTGGTCCATGGGTAGTTCCTGGTAAGACCATAGAGTGAACAACAGCCACTGAAGGATCCGCATATGCATTCTTGCTAATGGTATGGCTAGGATTGCTGCGGCCATCATACCCAATACTTTCAGAACTTCTGAAGCTGGTGCTCTGTCTTTCAATGCCAATGTGCTGACATGCTGATGAAGAAGAAAGACTCTTTCTATTGGTAGCTTTAGAGTTGTAGTTGAGGTGTCTAGCTCTGCCCCAAAAAAATGATATGCTGCGATGGCGACAAGGCAGACTTTTCTGAGTGGACTGTAATGCCTAAATGACTGCAGAGTGACAGAGTGTACTCCCGTGCCTGAATAAGTTGATGCCTGGTGGTGGTGGTAAGGAGCCAATCATCTAGGTACAGAAACATCTGGAATCCTAGATGTCTCAGGTGAGCCGTGACCACTGCTATGCTTTTGGTGAACACTCTGGGGGCTGTAATGTGACCAAAGGGCAGGGCTCAAAACTGAAAATGATTGGCTCCCAGCTGGAAACACAGGTGATCTCTGGATGGCCTGGCCATCTTTATGTGGTAGTACGCATTCTTGAGTAAGTTCCGGATCCTGTTTGGTCTGCTGGGACTGGCTGGATGACTTTTTCTAGCAACTTTCGGACCTCCATAGTTGCCTGTTCCCTGTAACTGGGTGGAACGTCCAGGATTCTCCTTATAGACGGAGGGGGGGTGTGGCGATTGGTATGAAGTACCCTCTAGAAATATTTTGTACCCAGCTGTCTTTTGTTATTTTTTGCCAGGCATCTGGGTACAAAGATAAGCGACACCCGACTGCCTTCAGAGCACTGATAGGGCTGCCCAGAGAAGTGATCTTTGTCACCTTGATGTTGCGGACCCCCTCTGCCACGAGGGCAGCGTCTTCCACTATTACCCCCTCCTCTGCCTCTGGAGGGGGGTTCACCACATGTATCCTGAAAGGCTCCTTGGGCTTTTCGGAACCACATTTTCCCTCCCCTTTGACCTTTGGGATAAGGTAGAGTAGGGGTGAAAAAACGGATTCTGACGGCAGACAAAGTCTTTCCCTCCTGTTCACACCTGGTCAAGGTTTCCTTCACTTTAGCCCAAAAAGGGATGAGCCATCAAATGGGGTGTTCACAAAGGATGACTTGAAGGGCTCCGCAAAGGAACACAAGAGCATCCAGGGATGCCTTGTGACAGCAATTCCTTTACCCGCTGCCCTACTCGTTCCATCAGCTGCAAAGGATATGAGACCCATGGATGAGTTGACAATAGAATTTAGGATAGAAAGCTGGGCAGCAACTTTATCAGTGGCACCTGCAGCCACTGTACCCAGAAGAGTATCTCCCAACTCCTTAAGGAGATCTCTTTGCAACCTAGTGAAATGGGTTAAGTAGTTCAGTGAATGGACAGCAAAAGTCGCTGAACTGAACATGCGTTTCCCATATCTATCCATGATCCTAGGCTCTCTATTAGGAGGATGGACAGACGAGGAAGTCTCAGACATTTCCTTTTTGGTGGCCGCCGCCACACCATGGCATCAACAGGAACTCCTTTGGTTAAGAATGTTTTGTCTGGTGGGGCTGATATAAACTTGTTAGGCCTCCTAAAGACAGGCTCCATGGACTCCAGTGACTCCCACGCCCTTCGAGAAACCAACTGCATGAGCTCATCAAAAGGCGGAGACACCCAAGAGGTGGAGGGTTGAGACCCGAAAGCCTTCAGGAGAACTGACTCATCCTCAGTAGGGTTTTTGGACTGCCAATCACCCCTCTGCCTAAGGAGCTCAAGTATCTCAGCAAAGGAAATATCCTCAAAGGGGGACCGGGGGGACCCTACTGACTCATCCAAGTCAGTATCAGATGTTAAAGACTCATTTGGGGAGTCCAAGTGTCTCCTCTTGCACAATCTCTTCTTAGAAACCTCCTCAGTGGAGGCTTCTGGAGAGGTCTGGAAAGAGCAGGGGGCACACTTTGGGGATATCTGAGGCTCTGGATCTCTAAGCTTAGCCTGGATGATGGAAGCAGAAGCAGACACAGGCTCTTTAGGGGATGAGGATGTCTTGGGTGACAAAGCTCTCCTCATGGCATCGAAGGCACCACGGCTCCGATGGGAAGGAATCGACAGATTTGAGGGAACTGTCAACCCCTCCCACACTGAGGCAGTGGGCTCCGAGACAGAGGTAGGAGCCGAGCTCATCCAAGCCGAAGCCCCGAGAGGAAGAGTCGGCACCGACAAGTCAGTTTAACTATCCTCTCCGGATCCGGCTGAAGAGTGTCAGGTTCTAGAATCCCCGGTCAGCACCGAGGACACTGGAACAGGCCTCGACCCCAACAGCTCCATGATCAACAGGTCTGATTCTTTTGGCTCCGAAGGGCCGGGATGGCTCGGAGGAGGAGTAGTCAAAGCAAGAGTAGTGGTCTTCAGCTCCGAAGCCGCTTGGGTCAGAGCCGACAGCAAATTAGCAATGCCTGGTGCCTGTAGAAGATTCTGCACCAATCGATCCATATCCAAATCTGAAAGGCTGACAGACGACCTAGATGAATGCACCGATGGTGCCGACTGAAGTAAAGGTGACTGAGGCACTTTGTATACCAGCTCCAGGGCTGTGGAATGGCTCCGAAACCTGTGGAGCCGATGTCTCATCAGATTTTTTTGAGTCCTTAGATTCAGCAGATGACTTGGAGGACTTGGTGGATTTGCTAGCAACATCCTGGTCACTCAATACCTCTTGAAAAGGGTGTTTTAACAAACTCCCATCCATTAATTTCCTTTTCCTCTCTTAACAGAGCCCTGGAAGAAAAGGAATGGCAGGTAGCACAAGATTTTTGCAAGTGGACAGCCCCTAAACAATATACACAGGTAACATGCCCATCAGTGACTGACATTTTTTGATTACAGTCCGGACATTTTTTTAAAACCGGACTTGGGATGTTTGTCCTTCTCATCTGCCATGATACCACACTAAACCCACACAGATCAAAAAATCAATGAGAATTTAGCAACAATAGGCTCTAAACACACTAAGACAGCCTAAGATAAAGGTATTCAAAAACTCTATACTATCATTATAACTACTATAGAATATCTAACACACACTCAAGTTAAGAAGGCCAAATATTTAGAGAGTAAATATTCTAAGTATACAATATCACACCAAAAAACTGTTATACTATAATTATAATTGCTATAGAATATCTAGGACACACAAGTTAACTAGGCCAAAAAAAACAAAGCCAAATATTTAAAGAGTAAATACAGTAAGAATATAAAATCACACGGGAAGGGGAACTGCAGGGAAGCTATAAGAGCTAACTATCTAACTACTTATGCAAAAAATTAGTAATGCCTTATATGAAAAGCTACTAAAATAGAAAACATTTTTTAAAGTTACTGGCCCGAGCTTACACTAGAACCTCCGATCAGATGCCGTGGCAAACTAGAGCTGAGGTAATTCACAGTGTATCATGGGATAGGGGGCTTGGCCATGAGCTACTGGAAGACCTCGAGCTTTGCATGTGGCCATATCGGAGCTGAGGGATCAGCTCCGAACCCATCAGTCAAGAATGAACGGTGAGATTGAACAACTTCACATTAATACATTTTTTCCTAAACATCGGTTGCTTTTGTGGGCCCCCCACGTCGTCAAGGATGATTAAGAGGCCCCCCTTGCAGCCACAGATATTGCAGGTACCTAAAGCTGGCTATGTTGTTGGTTTTAGTGGGGAGAATGTCCATCAAGCAGGGTTTAATTAAGCCAGAGGCACTATGTCAGTGGTAAAATATTTAATAGAATTATGAAGCCTGTTACTTGATAAAACACTGTTACTATAACCAGAGATATTTTTGAATTTTAAAGGAGATATAAGCAAGAGCTATTACCTGCCTGGTTTATTAAGTATACAACACTGCTGTACTAGCTTTTGTTAGTCTGACAGACATGTTACAAAATAACAACATAAGATAACTTGCTGTGGTTGGGGGCCCCCAGTGATAGCAGGTGCCTAAAGTCGGCTAGGATGCTAATGTAAAACCTGTTATTCTATCAACTTAAGTTTGTAAGAGCAATATTTAAAAATTGTCCCTATTTTTGGGTCTTTGTCCCACTTTTATTTATGGTTTGTCCAGATTTCTTGCTCTAAGAGGTTGAGAGGTATGCTCCTACACTTGAAGTGTTGATTTAGTTTGCAGATCGCTTGTGAATATTTACCTTGTAATGGAATAGACCAAGAGTGGATTGATCCATTTTCTACTGCAAACTGGACTAGTAAAGGAGAGAAAAGTACAGTTTTGTACCTACCATAAATGTAGATGTTCGAAGATCCACATTGCTGCAGTCCTAACACTTGGGTAGTCCGCTGTCCCTCGGTCGGCCCGAATATCAGAGTATAAGGCTGACGTCGGTCAAGGCGCATTTGACTGACATCAGAACGTCAGGGTACAAATGCGCATGACCGACGTCATATCCTCAGTCTTTTCTTGCCCCAGATGTCAGAAGACCCTAAAAAGAAAGGTCAAAACCCATAGACCACAACTAAACAACCAACTAGCCTAACACCAAAAATATGTATAATATATACAATATATACAAAATGCAATATACAAAATGCAATATACCTCAGATGGATAACCCAACCCACACAACCACCTCAAACAACAGAGGGAAGGAGGGAGGGTAAATTGGACTGCAGCAATGTGGATCTTGAACATCTACATTTATGGTAGGTACAAAACTGTACTATGTTCTTCATCTCACATTGCTGCAGTCCTAACACTTGGGTAGAATCCCAAAGCAGAGGTAAGGGAGGATGGCTAAACTATAATGAAGCAGGAGCTGCCAAAATGCCCTGCAACACAGCAGTGGCAAAACCAGCCCTGGATTTAGAGTACAATGGAAGGTGGTAATGCCTAGAGAAGGTATGCACTGAACTCCAAGTGGCTGCCTCCAAAATATCCTTAGTAGCCACCCCTCAAAAAGCTGTTGAAGTGGCAGTAGCCCTAGTGGAATGAGGTCTAATCCCAGCTGGAATCTCTTTGCCATGATGGGAATAACAGAAAGCAATGCAAAATCCAATCCACTTAGAAATAGTTTGTTTTGACACGGCTTGCCCTGAGAGCACAAAGCAAAAGAAACTAATAACTGCTAAGATTGTCTGAACCCTTTAGTTCTGTCCAAATAATATCGCAACTGCCTGTGAACATCTAAAGTGTGCAAAATCTTTTCCCCTTTAGTTTGGGGATTTGCATAAAAAGTAGGCAAATGAATAGTTTGGTTTAAAGCCACACTAGAAACCACTTTAGGCATAAAGGAAGGATTAGTGCGTAGAGATACCCTATCCTTGTGGAAAATTAAGAAAGGCTCAACTGCCATAAGGGCCTGCAATTCAGAAACCCTTCTTGCAGAGGTAATGGCCAACAAAAAAGCAGTCTTCCAAGACAAATATTTCAACTCAGCAGTAGCTGCAGGCTCAAAAGGTTGTAGAGTGAGTTTCTCCAACACAAAATTGAGATCCCAAGCAGGAGTAGGAGCTCTTCGTGGGGGTCTTATATTCTTTGCCCCTCTAAGAAATTGCTTGAATAAAGGATGAGAAAACAATGGTGGGTCACAATTGTAGTGAGCTGAAATTGCTGCAGCATGAATCTTAATAGAAGAGAAGGACAAACCTTTGTCCAATAACTCAGTAAGATATTGAAGAGCCACACTTAAATCAGGCTCAGAAACATCCAAATCCTTAGCTGCACTCCAAAATAAAAATCTATTCCATTTATCTGCATACACTTTCCTTGTACTAGGCCTTCTAGCTTCCAAAATCACATTCAAAACTTGTTGTGGAAGTTGAGACCCTCTATGGTTTAAAACAGAATATGCCATGCTGTTAGGTGAAGAGAGTGAAGTTTGACATTGAGCAAATGACTGTCCTCCTGGGACAACAGATGTGGAATCAAAGGCAAAGGCCATGGAGGCTTCCGTACTAGACTTCTCAGTAGTGGGTACCAGTGCTGTCGAGGCCAATCTGGAGCTATCAAAATCATCCTTGGCTTGTCCTGTCTGACCTTCAGAAGTACCTTTGGGAGGAGAGGCAGAGGTGGAAAGGCATACACATGAAGATTTTTCCAACTGAAAGAAAGAGCATCCACTTTCCAAGCTGTGGGATGAAACCACTTTGTGCAAAACTTTGGCAGCTGGTGGTTTAGTGGAGAAGCGAACAGATCTATGTCTGGAGTTCCCCAGGACACTGTCAATTTCTGAAATACATGAAGATCCAGTTTCCACTCGTGGGGATCCATGATTTGTCTGCTTAACACATCTGCTAAGGAGTTCTGTGCTCCGGCAGAAACCTTGCCTGAAGACTTAGTTGTAAACTGAGAGCAGTCTCCCACAAAATCATTGCTTGCCTGCATAGAGGATAAGAATGTGTTCCCCCTTGCTTGTTGATGTACCACATGACAGTTGTGTTGTCTGTTAGAATCAACACCTGCCCTGGAAGAAGTAAATCCTTGAAAGCTATTAATGCAAACTGGACTGCTAACATCTCCTTCATGTTGATATGTAGATGTTGTAGTCTGGCAGGCCACTTGTCTTGTATCCACTTTCCATTTAGATGAGCTCCCCAAGCTATGTCTGAGGCATCTGTTGTTAAAATCTGACTCGCCTCTGGCCGGGTCACAGAGAGTCCCTTGTTTAGGTGACATTCCTGAGCCCACCACAAAAATTCCTTTTGAATGCAAGGTATTATTTGAGTGACAGTGTCCAGATCCTGGCAGTGCTGTGTCCATACATTTTTGAGATACCATTGTAGCTTCCTCATATGCAGTTTGGCATTGGGAAGCACCAGAATACAAGATGCCATGAACCCTAAGGCTTGAAGGACTGTCCTTGCAGTCAGCCCGGACTGATGAGATAGCTGATGGAAGTAAAGGGATAGACTCTTTTGTTTGTCCGGGGTTAAAAAGGCCATCTGGGATGCTGTATTCAGTCTCACACCCAGAAAGCACATGTCTTGAGAGGGTACTAGACTGGACTTTATTTCGTTCACAGAATACCCCAGGCATCTTAGCACTGCTATCACATATTCCAAATGATGAAGAAGCACTTCCCTTCCTTGAGCCAGAATCAGGCAGTCGTCCAAATAAGGACAGATCTGTATTCCTTTTAGCCTGAAGAAAGCTATCACTGGAGCCAGAACTTTCGTGAACACTCTGGGCGCAGTAGATAAGCCAAAGGGCAATGCAGAGAACTGATAGTGAGAAGTCCCAGCTCGAAAACGCAGATACTTCCTGCAACTTAGTCTGATAGGAACATGAAGGTAAGCCTCCTTGAGATCCAAAGTTACCATCCAATGCTCTTTGCCCAGCAGAGGTAAAGGCTGCTGCAACGTCAACATTTTGAACTTGGGAATGTCCAGATAAGTGTTGAGGATAGATAAATCCAAAATTGGTCTCCACGTGTTCCCCTTCTTTGGGACTAGGAACAGGCGAGAATAAAATCCTAGGCCCCTTTCTGGCATAGGAACCGGCTGTATGGCCCCTATTTGGAGTAGCAGTGAAATTTGCTTGTGAGCCTCTATTCTTTGTCGAGGAGGAATGTCTGGCATGCCTTTGAAAGGAGGCAAGGTATGGAAATAAAACCTGTAACCGTGATGTATGATATCCAGTACCCATTTGTCTTGGGTAATCAAACTCCAATTTTCTTTGAAAAGTGCCAACCTTCCTCCCAAAGGTGCTGCCAAGCGAGAAGGTTCTGGCAGCTGAAAAGGTAGGTCATTGGGTCTGTTTACGAAAGGACTGACCCCTGCCCTCACTCGAAGACTGTGCAGGAGAACTCCCTGTTCTGGGCCTGAAAGAGCCCTGACCTCTGCCCTGCCACGTCTAGATCTACCCCTAGACTGGGAATCATAAGAAGGATACGTCCACCCTTTAGTAGGCCAATTTCTACTAAACTTTGGAGGCTGAACCTGCAAAAAAATCTTTAACAGTCTGCATAGACTTAGCCTTGTCTTCCATTTTCTTTAAAACTGCCTCAACAGGAGAACCAAACAAGACATCAGATTGCAAAGGGCATCCAAAATCCTAGTTTTAACATGGTCAGATAAATTTTGATCCCTCAGCCAGGCATGCCTGCAAAGAACTGACCCAGTGGCTGCCACCCTAGGCGAGGCCTGTACAGCATCAAAACCACATTGCAAAGAATGCTTACCCACCTGTTCAGAAACATGCACTAAATCTTGTAACTCTTTACAGTCAATACCTTCCGCCAGAGCATCAACCTTAGATTTCAACTGAGAAAGGAGATAATTTTGATATTTCAACATGTGAAACTGGCAATTCAAAGCTCTCATGGCTAGAGTGGAAGAAGTATAAACTTTCTTTCCCCATCTATCCAAGGCCCTGGCCTCTTTATCTGCAGGAACCGGATTCTTGACAACAGAAGCCTTAACACCCTTAGGCCCCTGGCTAACAGTTTCTGGGTCTGCCCTAGGACTCTTAAAAAGATACTTATGAGCTTCAGGCACCCTGTAATACCTATCTGGTTTAACAGGAGCAGGAGGCAAAGAATCAGGATTAAGAGAAGCCTCTGCAAACACATCTTCCACCACATTCAGAACAGGAGGTATAGCTAAAGGCCTATGCTGGGGTAAAACAAAAATTCCCTAAGCCTTTTCCTGGAATCAGAGAAATCCTGACCTTCCCATTTAAAATGCTCTCTCATGGAGTGAAGGGTCTCTGAAAAGAAAAATCCTCAGGAGGAGAAGCAGAAGGAGTAGAATCATCCACATCAGAATCAGAATAATGAGAATACTCCTGCAAGTCTTCAGTCAAGACTCAGACACATCGAAGCCTGCTCATAATCCCCAACACAGGTTCCATCCTCGGCCTCTTATCAGGAGGGGGCATAGAGCCTCTAATTAAAGTAATTAAATCCTCTGCCATTTTGAGCATGTGCTTCTTGGGCACAGCACCTGAAGAACTGGGAGTGACACCCACAGAAGCTAAACTAGACCTGCCTCTAGGAGAAGCCTTGGAAGCAGAAAGAGAGGGCCTAGACCCCTTAGGAAGGGAGGGAGTACAGTTACTTGAGAAGCCCCTACAGCCTGCCCTGCCTCCTGGGAGGCCACATCCTGTAAAATCAAAGTTTCTCCCTGGGACTCCAGAGAGGCCTCCGTCGGAACCACCGGTTCCACTGACACCTCTAAAGAACTGGCGTCCGGTTCGGACGACTCCTCTAACCTAGGTTTAACTGCCTTGTCCTTGCGCTTCTTTGAGGAAGCGGCCGGAGCATCCGGCGGCATTTTGTAATTGCACCGCTTCCCAAAGACCAACCTTGCACAATCCAACCTCCGCTTTATAGTGCGTTTATTAAACCTAGCACAAAAGCGGCATCCAACAACGTCGTGCTCAGGTCCTAAACAAGGTATACACAAATTATGGTAATCCCTATGCGGTATCTGTTTCCCACAAGAAATACAGTTATTCACTTTTTCTGACATCCGGTAAACCACTGAGGCAAGAAAAACCAAAATATTCCCCAACGGGGTACTTAACCAACTCTGACTTCGGTCTGAAACTCCGAATTCGAAAAATTTCAGAACGCCGAACGGCACTTGCAACACTGCTTCTGCATCGGACCATGCGGCAAAAAAGACTGAGGATATGACGTCGGTCATGCGCATTTGTACCCTGACGTTCTGATGTCAGTCAAATGCGCCTTGACCGACGTCAGCCTTATACTCTGATATTCGGGCCGACCGAGGGACAGCTGACTACCCAAGTGTTAGGACTGCAGCAATGTGAGATGAAGAACATCATAAATTGCATGTATTTGTGGGGAACTCCATTTGTTATGGGATTATTTTTTGTTTGTCTGAAATTGTCCTGACTGCACAAAAGTCAGTTTTGCGATCAAATATTACACAAAAACATTTAGGAATGCTTCTGTTACTTGTACCAGAATATTTTCCGACTACAGGTAGCTGTTACACTGCTGTGTTAAGGTAGGCTGGGTCCCATCTGTTGCTGGAGGCTCGAGCTTTCACTAGTAATGCATCAATAACTATCTTACTTTATTATTTCATTACCACAAACATACTTTTAAGTCAACTAATCTGATGCACATCGCACACACAAATGCACACATGAAAAAAAAAGGAGCATCTGCCCACAGTAACAGTGGACGTCTAGCATATAAATACTTTATGTATACTTTCAAAATAACTTCCAGTATAGCATCGGCATAGTTTGGGACGCAGTGCAGAGGAAAACATTTTATTGAATAAGTGGAAATGCTTGATGTTTTCTGTTTTATGTCATCTGTGGGCTTCATGATAATGTTTTACAATAATACTCGATATTTGAGAACCTTTTTCGTGGAGGTACGCTTGCTAATATATAGCATAGTGGTAGATTTGGTTTATTTTAACAATATGGATAACCTGACCAGTGAAAGGACTTAAAGCTGGGGCACCTGTATTCTTAGTGCCCTTGGATAGTTTTAAAATGGCTTATCAGCAGAGGATGAAACATTGTCCAGTCCAGGAAATGGACAAAAGCAATATAGAATGTATTCTTAAAGAAGAAGAAAAAAATCCTCCCTTACAGGAGCAAACCACTATCTCACCATTCTTGGAGGGTATGGTGTACTGTTCTGGCAACAATACCCAAATGTAAATAAAGGAACAAGGAAGTGAGATCTTTGGAGACAGTCAAACACAATTTAACAGAAATATTTCAAGAACAGGAAGGCGTGAATTGCAGTAACAATGTAAATAAGATGGATGTGGATTTTCTGACCAAGATAAAAGATGAGTCTGGGATGCAGTGGTCACTCAGGGATGCAAACATAATTCAGACAAAAGGGATCTTGCATTAACAATTTAGGGATGGGACACACTTTTAGGTTAGGGAGAGGATTCAGAAGGGACAGAGAACAATTCTTTACCAAAGGGTGGTAGGCAGGCAGAATGGCGTGCTATATGAGCTGATGGAGCTTCCTTGAAAAAAAAAAAGAATAAATGAGTGAGACAGAGATTTTTTTAAATTCTGCTCATTAAAGTGTTACAAAATAAAAAGCTTTCAACCAGCAAACATCTTAGCACTTGGTCTCATTTGCACTGCTGGAGGTTTCCATTCCTCACTACAAGTTGTCTGCACTCCTCTTCTCACCTCCAATCTGTCAAGAAGAATCTGCTCACTGTTCCTGAACTTCCTCTTAAACACCTCTTCAAGGGTATCCCATTCTAATATGTTTTAACTATCCTCCATGTCTCCCTCCACAGATCAATCCTAGTCTTACCCCATCCTTCAAGATGGCCATTGTTCAGTCCCACACAGTCTGTTCTGTCAGTAGCCAAATTCCCAACTCCTCCATTTAGTCTAAAAGTCCACATTCTCTGATCATCCTTTTGTACTACTCTATTCTCACCTGCTAATGCCATTTGTCATAGTCAGTTTGCTTCTCTTCCACATGTTGAAACTTTTAACTTCTATCCTTTCTTCCTTACTTTGAATCATACAGTAGTTTTTGTTTGCTTCCCATATATCTCCGATATTTATCTTGAGAAGGTGCTGCAAGTGGTCTCACAATTCACTTACCTTGCCATTCCTATAGTTTTATGATCCTGTGATCAGTTGTAGAACAGCCTTTCTGATGTTTTCAAGTTTATTAATATTAAGAAACTGCCATAAATCCTGCTTTCCTACCTTAAACCTTTTATTTACCAGTTCAACCTCCTTATACAGTGACAGGTTGGACATTATTATATGTCAAAAAAAAAAAGACAACTTCTTTTCCTGGCTGCAGCAGCCAATCAGGTCCTGTGCTTCACTGAAGCGGACCTGATTGAGAGCAGCGTACAGGCAAGTTAAACAAAAAGGAGGAAAACAGTTTGCAGTCGCGCAGTGATGTTACTGAGCCGTGTGGACGTCCACAAGGTGCTTTGCTGAGCAACAAGCAAAGGGGACAGAGAAACTCGCAGCTGCTGCATGGGGCCCTCATTCACTGGGATGTAATCAGGGGCTCCCTGCGGCCGCAGGTTTCACGGGTGCCTAACGCCAACTATGATTGTTCTGGCACTGATGCACTAATGTGATTCTTGCGAAGTAAGTTTCAATACTTTATTGTGGATAGTGTTTGTTGCGTGAAAAACTAGAAATACATTTACTAGTCTGTATCACTATTTTTATCAAAATAAGATGTCTGAGGTATAAGCAAAGTAGCTATAAATTCTGACTGGGGTGAGAGCTCTATCTGTGGATTAAAGATATTTTCAGTCATATTGTTCATAGGTGTGTACTAGGCTAACGACCCTGGAGCCTTTACAAGCCTAGCCCATAAGACTACCCTGGCATTGTGCCACCCAACCTTAGTTCCCAGTGCCTCTGTCGAGTAAAGACACTGGAGTGATCCCTGGGGTGAATTTTCTATTTCCCATCCACTCATCAAGATTTCTCTTGAAATGGGCCAGTGAGGTGCTCTGCTTGAAATATGGGAAGTCTATTCCATAGCATGGGCAGTCTCTGGGTTATGAACCTGTCCCTCCAGCATGTTTTGCTAATTGTGGTAATGAGGTTGAGGTCTCTGGAGCGTGTGGTGCGGAGGGATTGGGATTTCTTCAGATGTATCATTTCTATAACAGAGCTGGGTCAAACAACGCTTTCTAAGTCAAGCAGAGATTGCCCCTAAGTAGACTATATGAGACATTGAAAAGTTGGAGTTTTTTTAGTCTGTCCATATAAGACAAATGTTTAAGGCCTAGGATCCGGTTTGTGAGATACTTTTGCAGCCTCTCCAGTTGTTGCAGGTGTTTAGTGAGGTACATGCCAAATGGGCACTGTACTCAATGACTGGCCTAATGAGGGAACAGTAGAGTGAGACAATGATTTCTTTCTTCCTGGATGCAAAACCCTTAGTAATGAGATGTGCCACACAGAAGGACTTTCTGACCACAGTGGCAATGTGGTGGTCAAAAGAGAGGTTGTTGTCAACCTGTGTTCCCAGATCTCTTATAATGTTTTCTGTGTTCAGTGGGCTACCATCAATGTGGTAATTCATGGGAACCGGGTTTTTCCCAAAGGGGATGACGACCCATTATTTGGCATTGAGCTTAAGGCCATGGTTCTGACACCAGTTGTTGGTCTCAATGAGGCCTTTCTGTAGGATATCAACATCACTTGGGGAGTTAATAATAGCTCCCAACTTGCAATCATCCTCAAACTTTGTCAGCCAGAGTCCCTTCATGTTGGCCTGGACTTCAGAGAAGTAGGTACCAAACAGGAGTGGACCCAGGACCGAACCCTATGGGACTCCACTCATGACTGATCGGCAGTCTGACTTGGAGTCAGCTACTTTCACACTGTGGTTTCTACCTGTGAGCCAGTATGCAACCCACCTAGTGATATAGGGGTTGATGCTTAGCTTAGTGAGTTTTTCTATGATTCCTGAGTGGGGAATGGTAGCAAAGACCTTGGCCAGGTCAAGGTAGACTGTATGAACCACCTTGACTTCATCAAAAGCTCTGGTGACTGACTCAAAGAAGTTGACCAAGTTGAGCAGGCATCATCTACCCTTCAGAAAACCAAACTGTGTGGGATCCAGAGTTTGAATATTCCCTATATTCTTGTTTATTAGGTCCATGATGATGCATTCCATAGCTTTGCACATCAGACTCATCAGGCTAATGGGGAGATAGTTCCCAGGGTCTGTAGTCGCTCCTCCTTTGTGGAGAGGGATGACTGTAGCAGTGCACCATTTGGTAGGGACAAAGCCAAAGGTGAGGCTGTGATTGAACATGGTACACAGGTGAGGTGCCAGTTCATTCTGTAGTTCACGTAGAACACAGCCAGGGTATTGCCAGGTCCCATAAAAGCTGTATTCTTGGCCTTGGACAGTGCTGTTTTAACCTGTGCAGCAGTAATACTGGGTGCTTGGCAATCTACTGGCATTGTGACTGGTCCCTTGAGGGGGTAAAGTTGGCACTGAATCTGTCGGCCAGTATACTGGCAATATCTGTTGGCTCGGTATAGGAGGTAACATTGTGCAGTAGCTCAGAGTAAATCTGGGTATTGCCATGGAGATTCTTTACATAACTATAGAAGGCCTTGTGGTTGTCTTTACCATCTGCTGCAATTCTGTTTTCATAGCTAGCTTTACAGGATTTGATGAGGGATCTCAACTTTTTGTTGAGGCTGATAACTGAGGTTTTTCCAGTCTTGGGACTTCACCTTATTTTGCATCAGTTTCCTCCTTCTCTTGTAGAGTTTGTTTATGGCAGGAGACCACCAGATTGGCTTCCTTTTTTTGGAGGAGAGTGTCTTGGCACTATTGGGTATGGCGAGATCCATGCATTTGTGTATGTGTTCGTACAGTGCATTGGTGTGTGATTCGGCGGTCATGCAACTGATCTCCATTTGCATGGGTGCAGTGAAGTTAGCCACCTCTGGTTTTAGGACCCCAAAGTTAGCTTTGGAGATATTTTTCATGGTGGTTACCTTTGTGTGTGTGTGTGTGTGGGGGGGGGGGGGTGCATTTCCAAGGCGATTAGTTTGTTGTCGGATCTAACCAGGGAGGAGTTGACTATTGGTGTAGAGCAACGGTCACCCAAGTCAGTAATGACCAGATCAAGGATGTTGCTACCTCTAGTGGAGGTAAGAATGAGCTGGTTTAGGGCATTGGAATTAATGAATTCCAGGAAATGTTGGGCAAGTGTATTGGTACATGAGTAGTTTTCCCAATTAATGGAAGGGTAGTTGAAGTTGCCCAGTATGAAAGTGTTAGGTTGGTCCTTAATATTCTCCAGGGTGCTTAGGAAAATGGAGTGCGAGTCTTGGGACATGGTTGGTGACCTATAGCAAGCTACAACCTGAATTGCTGACTTACCCAATGTTAGCTGCACCTGAAGTATCTCAGATGCTTTATGCTGAGCTACCAGTCTGGAGGTGTGCACATCGTTAAAGAATATGGAAACACCACCACCTTTGGAGGTTCTGTCCAAGTTCTGGGACTGAAAGGTGTGGAAAGAGTTATAGCCTGGTAGTGCAGTAGTGCTTTCTGCTGCCTTGAACCAGGTCTCTGTCATGGAGCAAATGTCAATGTTCTCCATTTTAAGGAGTGCTTCGAGCAAGTGCATTTTGAGATTTAGACTTCTAGTGTTGAGCAGTATGACCCTCAGATTGCAATTGTTTGTAGCTGTTACGGTGGTAATTTGGTCTTTGGAACACCGTCTAAAAAAGGCACTATAGGGGTGGCAAGAGCCTTGGCCAGTATCTGGAAGCCCAGGGGTGACAGATGCAGGCCATCTTTGGCAGAGCATCAAGGTCTGTCAATCATGTCATCCCAGGCAGACAGATACTGGATCCTCTTAGAATGACACCAGAAACTTAGCCAATTGTTGAAATCAATCATTTTCTGCTTGTACTGTGGTATCATTCTGGGTGATGGTATGATGCTGCTGAGAGCTAGGGTCATACCTGCCTGGGCTACATAATCTGAGAGCTCCTCCATGTCTCTTTTCATGCAGTCCAGGGAGGTACATCTCAGGTCATTTACACCCACATGTACAATGACAAAGTCATACCTGTACCTGTTGTTGAGGGACCTGAGTGCGTGTGCTATGTGGCAGATCCTAGCGACTGACAGGCAGCTAACTGCTACTTTTTCCTTATTCAACCTAGTGAGTGGGATATCAGTGTGCCTCACTACTGAGTCAGCTATGACTAGTGTGTTGGGCATGCTGTTTTGCTTTAGTGGCTTTGGTTGAGTGGCACACTGTTTAGGAGAGTTATGTGTCTCATGATTAGTGTTGTGTTGTGGTGGTCGAGTGCGTTTCTGCCTTGGAGGTCTCTACTGCTTCGGTAGATTTTTATTCAGAGCCACCGCAAAGGTGGGTGCACGGTTTGTGCTTTTATGTAAAGGCAGTGCTGGTGTGTGTTCTGGAGGGCTGTGTGTTCCATGTGGTGTGGTGCAAGTGTTGACTTTCTCCTCTTGACCAGCTATTCCGGCCTTGGCTGGAGAGTGCATGGCTTCCAATTTGGATATATAAACGAAGCTCTCGCAAGTCTCAGTGTAGGGAGGAAAGAGGAGAGGTTTGTCAGTGTACATGAGGCAGTTGCTACATTGCTTCAGGACGCCCAAATTCACCAGGTCAATAGGAGAAAGCACAGGGAACTGACCTTTAGACATGCCTGGAGGGGTGGGCATTAATAATAAGTACTGGAGCGGTTTCCTTGTAGAACGTTTAGTGCTGGCAGCACTTTTGTGTGCTACAATAATTGCTACAAGAAGTCTGGTAAACTGCTAAATTAATAAGCTAGTAGAAGTGCAGGAGAGGAGAGAACTGACAGATCTAAGGGAAAAATTGAAGAGCAGACTTTGACACCGCTCAGAAGCTTACAAACAGTCCTGGATACAGCAAATCTGTATCTGGACTAGACTAGTTACAAGAAAGTTGGGAAACAAGCACAAACACAGGCTTTTAAACCAAAAAGTTGAAAGTGATGGAAAAACTGCCCAAACGGCCAATATACTACAATTTCTGGGCCAGAAACCGCTCCTCTTGTGGTAGATAGGCTACCTAGTGCTTACCACTCCTACTGATAAGCTAGAAGCCTTCCTTCCAACACAGAAAGGCTTGGGGGGTTCAGAAGCCTACAAACAGTCCTGGATACAGCAAATCTGTATCTAGACTAGGCTAATTACAGGAAAGGCAGGAAACAAGCTTAAAATTTAGAATTATTTTTTTTTTACAGAAAAGCAACTAAAACAATTCAAATGTAGTGCAAGCTAGCACATTTGAGTGTGTAGCAGTATTAAAGCAAATACAGTTTAAATAAATGCAATTTATTCACAATGTATTATGAACTGAATTCAATTAATGTTTTATTCAACTTTGAACAGTTAAAAAGTGCCAAAAATATATACTTATCAGCTGAGAAGCACACTCGGTCAGAACACAGGGAGATTGTAGCAAAGTTTTTATTTTTGTTCTTTTTAGTAAAGTGGAAAGGGAGGAAGGAGAAGCAGGAGATAATTCAAGGTTAAGAAACTAAGTGGGTTGGCCTTCTCAAATGTTCTCTCTCTGTTAGGTAGGATGAGCTAATGACACTAGACGGGTTGTCCCAGATCAAATTTACACTAGGGGCGGGCAACTGCAAAGCCACCAAGTATAAGAACAGTATGCCAGTAGAGAGAGTGTGGGAAACTAAACCAATTATATGAGACACTCCTTGGCAGGAAATCAAAACAAAAACTAGGTAGAAAAGATTTACAAACAGTGTGATAGTAAAAACCTTATTTATCAGGCCCTGTAAGGCAGAACATTTTAGTACAACCGTGCAGATTAGTTTATAGCTATAAAATACAGTAAAAAGTATGCATCAGACAATAAAAGTGCTATAAATATCTGTAAGCAATAACTAGTAAAAATAAGCAAAAAACAGGATACTTAAAGTTATACATCACAAATCAGAGTTTTGCTCAGTGCCCTTCCTCCAACTAGCTCTGTGTAAAATGGCAGAAACACTCACAAGGTAACCTCTTAAGTAACAGAAAGTTGAAACCTGAAACAACTTTAAAAAAGGCTCAAAAGAACCAATGAGGTGCTTACTCCAAGCCATAGTCAAGGTAACCCCAATCAGCCAATGACCATAAACATTAAACTCTCATTGAATTGCAAAATGTTTTTTGCTAAACTAAGATGGCCTGGAACATGTGCTCAGATGCACAGTCTCTGCAAACAACCAACTAGGCCCAGAAGACAAGCCTGAATATGGACAATGCTCCAGCTACTACCTAACACTAGGCAGAAAACACTACAGAAATGTTTTATCACAGCAGAAAAACAGCAGTGAGCCTTTAAATAAAAGTTTTAAACAGATAAAGGAGCAAGGAGACTCTAGAGAATGCTCTCATTTAAACAGTATTTAATCTGGATTTGAATGGCTAATATACAAATGAGGG
The DNA here is from genome assembly GCF_019279795.1 of Protopterus annectens. Taxonomy (NCBI): domain Eukaryota; kingdom Metazoa; phylum Chordata; order Ceratodontiformes; family Protopteridae; genus Protopterus; species Protopterus annectens. The sequence goes on along the minus strand of NC_056745.1, from coordinate 1,154,818,174 downwards.
AAATAAACTGGAATACGTTTCTGTGCCTATATATTTTGTGTAAAACAATTTCTTTTACTGCAGTCAGACATTTGAAGCGACCCAGTCAACAATGCGGCTAGTACTGCTAATACAGTGTTTTTTTGTGACAGAAAATGCCTGACCATCCAGACATGATCACAGCAAAAAAAATTACTTGGCTTTGCAGGACTACTGTGTATTTGTGCAAAGCAAGTTGGAATACTTTACTGTGAGCATGTTTTTTTTATCATAATCAGGAATGTGAAGTGTACACCGCCAATAAAGTGAGTGTAACTGATGAGTACAGACATTGTTGGATTGTGATGAAAGCCACTTGGATTGGCAATTTATAGTTCAAATGTTTTAAAATGGGTAGTTGTGTTATCAGTATATTTTGTTTTATTTCTTGCTGGAAAATGTTCAAGACTACTGAGTTTTAAATGTAATTTAAAATAATCTGGTAGACAAGTATACATTTAAAACGATCAGGGAGTTGAGTCCAAAAGAACTTGTGCACTTATGAATAGACCTACTGAAAAAAAGTACAGGGGCCTCATAGATGAAAAAAATGTTGGAAAAAAAGTGTGTACTAAAGGTACACAATACACCACCGATATGTTCTCTCTGTATGTTTAACTTTTAAATGTACAGCATTACTCATTCATTTTTAAGCAAGGTATTTCAATTTATGCACTTTTATAAAGATTGCAACTGGTTGCCTATTATTAGTTGATAGGAGGGCATTTAAAACTAACTGTTGACAAGCTGCTGCTGTCTACCTCTAATTGGCCAGATTGCTAAGCAACACTTAATCATTTTGTGTTTATAACTATTTGGCTTAATAACAAGACTGAAACAATATCTTGGAGGTTCCCATCTTGATAATCTGGTATGCTGACAGTTTACTAGCGCGGACCAGGAGAGAAGGCTGTAATGCTGGATTGTGATCTTTGGTTATTGGCTAGTTCTAAAATGGTCCTTCAGGGCAGTTAGCCTAGTTTTCTGCTATAAACTTATGGATATTATCAGTGTTCCCTGGATGTTAGTGTATGTAAATTTAAGAGGTTAACCAAAATAAGATGTTTAGATTAAAGTTGTTAAATGTAGTGGTGGGAAGTGCTGTAGAATGATGCACTGATAGCTCCCTTCACAGAAGCCACATATCTCATGTGTTTAGAAAGAATAGTTATGTAAAATCTTACCATAACAATAGATGTCCTTCTCTGTTGCAGTATCCTTAACATGAGGGAGTTTTCTGCCAAAGAACACCCAGTGTTGGCCAGTATACAAAAGTCTTTCACTACTGTCGGATGTGTGGTATGTTGCAAGTAGGCATCACTCGTACATCGGCCATAAAAGTGATGTACGCACGCACCTATCTCAGGACTGAATGCCCTAAGAGGAAAGCCAGCCTAAGGAAGGTAGTGTATGACTATCCAAGGGAAACAACCAAACTACCAGAGAGGAGGAGGGCGGGACTGGAATACTCTAACAGAGAAAAGTTTTGGTAAGATTAGATTTAACACAACTATGTCCTTCTATTCATCTGTTGCAGTGGTCTTAACATGAGGGAGAGTACAAAAGCTCATGAGGAGAGGGTGGAGGAAGAAGCAGTTGGGCTCTTCAGAAAGCCATGGAGTATGGTTCTGGCAAACCCTGCCCTAGACTTAGAAATGCCATCCAATTTGTAATGTTTAGTGAATGTATGCACAGAAGTCCACATACCGACTTCAAGACTAGAACTAGTGTCTAATCCCTTGAAGAAAGCACCTGATGAAGCTACAGCCCTAGTGGAATGGGCACTTTCAGAAGAAGCAAGGGTCTTAGCATGCTTCACATAACAGAACAAAATAGCCTTAGATATACAAGCAGAAACAGTCTGCTTGGAAACGGGCAATCCCGGAGCCCTGGGATGATACGAGACAAAAAGCTGGTCTGATTTCCTAATAGATTTGGTCTTGTACACTTTCTTGCCCAGCCTTTCCAGGATCCTGCTGTCCTTATCTGAAGGAAGGAGAGAGGCTGAAGGGAGTAACCTGGATGGTTTGTCTGAAGCCACTGAAATACCCGATGGGTCTGCTGAAGGACATCTAAACAGGAACTTATAGTCCTCAGGGACCTTGAAAAATTGGTCGGGCTCCTTAGGGGTAAGAGGCTGGGAACCAGAGGCCCTGGAGGCAGAGGCAAAGGCATCTAGAAATGCAGGTAACACAGGAGGAATAGCTGAAGGGCTGGGTGATTCTCTCTGCACAAGGTTGTAGCATATATTTTGTACTTCAGATACCCGAGTGCTATCCCATTTGAAATAATCTGTCATTTTGACTACGGTCTAACCAAGAGAGAGTTCTTCCAGGGGTGAGTTATAGTTCCATTGCAGTCGTTCGTTTTTTATATTGTAACGAAATATTTCTATCTTGGACTGTGGCCCATTCACTTGCTCCAAGTATGTGTGATTCTCTATATCCCCTTTCTTTAAATCTATGGTAGAGATCTAATCTGGCTTTTTCAAAATCTTGTTCTGATGAAATATAGATAGAAATAATTTGTTACAATATAAAAAACGAACGACTGCATTGGAAGAATCTACCGTTAGGTTTGTGACCACATATGGTCGGAATATCAATATAATTAGAAGTACATTGGACACCAATTGGAATATACTTTTGGCAAATAAGGAACTAAGGAAACTGTTAGGTCCCAAATGTATGTTTTCATTTAGGCGTGGAAAAACATTAGGTGGGCTCTTCTCTCATTACAAGCATAAGGAGAGTGGGGGTGCAATATATCAGCAAATGACCATGACTGGAGACAAACTTTTGGGTACCTTCCCATGTGGTCATTGTAGTTCATGCTCACATGTTAGCAAACTTAAAGAATTTACCACTGCTAACACCAATAGGGTGTACGACTCTAGGGTATTTGGAAATTGTAGCAGTAGTTGGACCATTTACCTAGCCATTCGCTAATGTACAGCCTTTTATGTGGGCCAGACCTCTCGCTCACTCAGAATTAGAATGACTGAACACAAAAGTGACATCCGAAACAAAAAAGAAACCAATGCCCTATACAGACATACCATTAAACATACTAATGCTAATTTTATGTTTATGATCATTGATAAAATCACAGGGGACAGAAGTAACCAACAGGGTTGGCATTCCATCCTAAACCACAAAGAGAAATATTAGATCATAAAACTTGGGGGACTTTTTCCCCCGGGTCTTAATGATCATTTGTAAAAAGTCCTCAGATGATATGTATATTTGGAGAACCCACTGGCTCTCAGTAGCTGTGGGTCCATCTTCCCCGAAGGTCTAAATATGCTCATTATCAGTTGAATATGTATGTGTTTATTGTGGAACATGTTGTTTGATTGAATATTTAACATACCAGGGTATTCCATTTGGGTATGTAAGAATTCTATACTATATTTAATATTGGAGAATCGGATAGGACGTTTGTCCTTTCAAACCTCATGTTCACACATGATATATCTTATACATACACATACATATATTAACAATTGTTCTGTATTTTACTACATATAAGATGTCTCATATATTTCTGCACCTTACTTTATGAGCAAAGCATTGTATCAGATAAATAGGATATGTTCTCCAGATAGAGTTGCACATGATAGATATGATGCATTTCTGAAGACTATTATTTCTTTATACACATTTGGATATATGTGGTTTTTCTAAATAATCATTATTTTTTTTCACCATTACATGGTAATTTTGTTTTATGGGCGGCCACAGTGGTGCAGTGGTTAGCATTGCCGCCTCACAGCAAGAGGTTCTCTGGTTTGATTCTCGGCTGGGGTGCCTTCTGTGCGGAGTCTGCATGTCCTCCCTGTGGTCGCGTGGGTTTCCTCCGGGTGCTCTGGTTTCCTCCCACATCCCAAAGACATGCAGTAGGTGGATTGGACACTCTAAATTGGCCCTAGGTGTGAGTGTGCGCGTGTATGTGCCTTCTGTGGAAGGTTGGGTGCCAGGTTGGCAACTCGAAACTGTAAAACTCCACTGCCAATCATGAGCGGACAGATGATCCGCTGTGGCGACCCCTAACCGGGAAAAGCCGAAAGAAGAAGACATGGCAATTTTGTTTTATGATTGTTAGAGCATTTAGTAATACGGTTTATTTCAATTTTATGTTCGTAACATAACAATGCATTCTAACCATTATGTTGGGCTGTACCATGTTTCCCATTGGTTGGGGAGATGTATAAAGACTCATCATTCTCAATAGAGGAGAAATTCTACCCACTGATGAAGGCGTGATAGCCGAAACCGATTTGGAGACATTTATAATAAGAAGATGGAATAAACAATATATTTGATTTACATTCAAGACTTCAGTATCTTTGTATTGCAAATTGCTGGCCGCTGGTGTTCTACTGGCTGAATGGCCCCCATCTCCATGAGGGACGTAACCTGTTTCTGTGCCTCTGTCCATTGATTTTTTGGCAGATCTGGCCAACCATTTGTCATTGGCAGAGTGTGGAAATGGAATCTGTATCCCTGTGATACTATGTTTAGTACCCACTTGTCCTGGGTTATTAACTGCTAGTTTTGAGCAAAAAGTGCTAATTTTCCCCCTAAGGGTGTTGCAAAAAGATAAGTGCTTGGTGTAGGCAGAGGGAAGTCATTGGGACTGTTTTCTGTAGGTTTGCGCTTTATCTCCTCCAGATTTGGTGGTAGAAGCGCCCCATTGCTTTGACCTATATGAATCTTGCACCTGGTATCTGGAACCCTTGGGGCGTCTGGATTTGCCCCTTTGAGCTCTGTCTGACAAAGGAAAGGACCAATTTTTGTAGGTCAGTGTCTACTGAATCTTGGTGGCTGCACTTGTAAAAAGTCTTTAACAGTTTGCATAGACTTAGCTTAGTCTTCCATTTTCTTTAAAACCTCTTCTGCCTTAACACCAAACAGAGTATCATGCTGTAAAGAAGCATCTAGCAATTTAGCCTTAACATGATCAGGCAAGTTTTGTTCTTTTAGCTAGGCATACCTCCAAAACACAGATCCAGTAACTGCGGCCCTGCAGGAGGCCTCTAAGGAATCAAAACCACATTGCAAAGTATGCTTTCCAACCTGTTCAGCTGCATGCAATAATTCCTACAATTCTTTATTTTCTGCACATTCAGAAATCAACATCATTTTCTGTTTCAGCAATCCCATAACATGTTGTTGATACTTAAGCATATGAAATTGACAGTTTAAGGCCCTGATTGCCAAGGTTGCAGATGTATAAACCTTTTTTCCCCCATCTGTCCAGTGCCCTTGAATCTCTGTCAGAGGGGGTAGGAATTTTAGCTGTTGAGGCCTTAACTCCCTTTGGACCCTGTGAAATAGTTTCAGGATCAGCAGCAGGGTTTCTAACTAAAAATTTATGTGAGTTAGGGACCCTGTAATATCTGTCAGTCTTACTGGAAGCCAGAGATAAGGAACCAGGGGTCAAGCTTGACTCCGAAAACACATCATCCACAATGTCTAAAACAGGAGGAATGGCTAAAGGCCTGTGCTGAGGGAGAAGGAAATCCCTGAGCCTCTTTTTTGATTCTGAGAAATCTTGACTCTCCCAGTGAAAATGCTCCCTCAAAGTATGCAAGGTTTCTCAAATTAATAATCCTCAGGAGGAGATGCAGATGGTATAGACTCCTCTGCATCAGAATCCTCACAGGAAGGTATAGAGAACTCCTGATCAGAAGAGGAATCAGAAGAAATAGAAACCTGATCTAAAGATTCATAATCAGTGTCTTGCCTAGGCCTCTTATCTGGAGGGGGATGGGTGCCCCTGATCAAGGTAATAAGGTCTTCAGCCATTTTGATCATCCATTTTTTAGGCATAGAGACCTGTGCACGTGGCTCATGCTTCGTTTTTTTAGTTTAGAAGTTGCTTTTGTCTTTGGTTTTGCAGCTGTCGTCTGTTTGATATACAAAAGTTGAGGTCTGAAAACACCCACAGAAGCCAGTGCCTGCTCTGCGGCTCCGGACCCATCCGAGGGAGATACATCCGTCGGTCCAATACCTAGAGTATCTTGTGGCATGCCAGACTCCACATGGGTGTCGATAGAGGCCTGCGACTCTGAGGTAGCGGGTATTAGGGGCTGTGAAAGCACCTCACCGAGTACCGGCGACTGGCTTAGAAGAAGCTTCGTCATCGGTTTTGGATCTCGACTGCCTTTCTCTGTCCTTTTCTTTGTGTTGTGTACTCCGGTAGTCATAATGCTATCCAACGACATTTCTGGGTAATGAAATCTGTTTCCAAAATACTTTGAGGCAAAAATATACAGACGCTTAATAGTGCGTTGGTTAAATCTAGCACAAAACCGACACCCAGGCACGTTGTGATCAGGGCCTAGGCAAGGAATACAGTATAAATGGAAATTCTTATGAGGTATTTGCTACCCACAAGTAATAGAATTATTAACTTTTTCTGACATCGGGATGGAGCAAGAAAAAAGTTTCCCCAACGGGGTACTTAGCTTTAGTAAAGACTTTGGTTCTGAAACTCAAACTCGAATATTTCAGTAGTCGGCCGACCGGCACTTGCGAAATGCTTCTGCTTCGGGCACCGCGTGGCAAGAAAGACTAAAGAAAATGGCGTCGGCTGCATGTTTTATACCCCTGACGACCTGACGTCATGGAAGAGGAGACAGCAACCGACGCAGGACCCAAGACTTTGGAATTCAGGCCAACTGAGGGCAACCTGCCAACAGATTACCCAAATGTAATGACTGCAACACTGAAACACGAAGAACATCTGTTGTGCAGCCAAAAATGCCGAAAAGCAAGATCAGATGCCCAATCTAATTACTTATCTTAAGTACTCAACATATGGTAGATGAATCAGACACATACAAGGACAACAAAAACATAAAAATGACTTTAAGGATAATGTTTCACACATTATAATGTCTCAAGTAGATTTAAACAATATTTTGATATAAACAGGCAAATATGCTAAACATAGACTTTAAGTTAGTTTAATGGGAAGTTGCTTATGGTGTACACATACTTCATGCTAATGAGCTAGCTACAGTGATCTGCATGTTGTGTTGTGTAAGTTTGAGATAATTCAGTCTGAATACACACCATGATGAAGATGCATCCCACCTTTAGTATATGAGTGTTTGTTATACATTCAAACAGCACACCTCTGCAATGGATGGATGCCTGCACTCTACTGCCGTCACCTTATGATGGTACTCTAGCACAGACCTGGGTCTGTGGTTGGAATGCTCTAACAAGTCTAAGTGTTGGGGGCTCAACAACTTCTACTGTACAAGAAGTGAGGCAGGTCAGAAGCTTCTTCCCACTATGTGCTTCAGGCGGCTGAGTTGAAATATATGTACTTACGCCAGTGCTTCACACAGTGATCATCTACCATTCAATAAGGAGGATTCGGGTGAGATTCTACAATCATAACTTAGTGGCTACACAAACACTCAGATGGCTTTTAACTGTTTTAGACATCAAACTTAGCTACTCTTCTTTAAAATACACCACAACATGCTCCAAAATGTGGAAATGAAATAACTAAGGAGAGTTCACAATTTTAAATATATATTTTTCGTATTGTAAGTGAATATTTCTGAATGATGTCATATTCATGCTTGTGTACATTTACTGCTTGCAATCATTATTCTTGTTGCAACTATTACTATGTCCTGTTCATGCATGTCTACTAACTGCAAATATTTTTGTGCCTTATATTCATGTCATAGTTAAAAGGGTCAATCTAATTCCTAGTTACCAAACAAACAAATTCCATATCTGCAGAGGTAAAAGGTACATGTAATATACAGATTCTAGGTAACTACGTCTATGGATATGTGTGATATAGAACCATCTACATCAATCTCTAGTCAGCCACAGGTTTACAGTTGTACTGCATGATACAAGACAAACATGTAATTATACATTTGTGGAAGTCACAGCAGCAAGTCATGGCCATATGTGCACATCATACATAACTGTAGCTAATAGAAGATTCTGCTGCTTTCTGCACAAAGTACACTTACCATAAATGTAGATGTTCGAGTGTCTTCACTGTTGCAGTCATCACTGTAGGGTTCTTCCTGCCGGCAGGCAGCCCTCGGTTGGCCAGAATCCCAAAGTCTGGGTCCGGCGTCAGCTGTGCAATCACCCTCCCTGACATCACGCCAGGGGTACAAAGCTCCCAGCCGACACTATGTTCCCCAGTTTTTCTTGCCCCAGATGTCAGGTGCCCAAAAGTAAAGGCTAAAAGTAAAACAAAAAAAAAAATAACATACAACAAACCCCATACCCTGTAGCAAATACACCTCAGAAGAAGGGAGAAGCAGGGAACTGCACCAATGAAAGTATAAGAGGGGACAGGAGGGTGGGTAACCCAGACTGCAACAGTGAAGACACTCCAACATCTACATTTATGGTAAGTGTACACAACTGTACTATGTTCATCGTGTTTCACTGTTGCAGTCATCACTGTAGGGTTGAATCCCAAAGCTGAGATAAAGGGTGGTGGTTATTGAGTAGAAGGGGCGGCTAGAAGGCCTTGCAAGACTGCAGAAGCAAAGCCTGCCCTGGACTTAGAATAAAGAGGGAGATTATAGTGCTTAGAAAAAGTATGCACTGAAATCAAGTTGCAGCTTCCAAAATATCTTTGGTAGGTAATTCCCCTGAGAAAAGCAGCTGAAGTAGCAGCAGCTCTGGTCGAGTGAGTCCTATTTTTTCCTGGGAATTGCTTTCCATGATGAGAGTAGCAAAATCTGATTCCATGAGCAATCCATTTAGAAATGGTCTGTTTTGAAATAGCTTTGCCTTGGGAATTAGCTGCATAAGAAACAAACAGTTGTTCTGTTTTCCTGATATCATTGGTTCTGTCCAGGTAAAAGCAAAGCTGCCTGTGCACGTCCAAAGAATGCAAGATCCTCTCCCCCTTACTTTGTGGATTAGGGAAAAAAGTTGGCAGGTGAATAGTTTGGTTTAAAGCCACTTTAGAAACCACTTTAGGCATGAAAGTAGGGTTAGTCCTCAAAGAAACCCTGTCTTGATGAAAAATAATGTAAGGTTCCACAGCCATGAGCGCTTGTAACTATGAGACACTCCTGGCTGAAGTTAAGGCCAGTAGGATAATGGTCTTCCATGACAAATACTTTATATCAGATGTGGCAGCAGGCTCAAAAGGAGGCAGAGTAAGTTTTTCCAGAGCATAACTGAGGTCCCAGGCAGGAATGGGTGGTGTCCTAGGGGGCCTTAAATTCTTTGCTCCTCTGAGATATTGTTTCAGAAGTGGATGTGAAAAAATTGGAGGATCTGTATTATAATGTGCAGAGATAGCTGAGGCATGTATTTTTATGGAGGAAAAGGATAAACCCTTATGTAACATATCTGTTAGGTAATGTAAAATCAATGGAATATTTGGAATGAGAGGATCCGATTCCTGAGCATGCATCCAGGTGTAAAATCTCTTCCATTTACCTTCATAAGATTTCCTAGTGCTAGGCCTTCTGGCTTCTAAGATAACATCCATGACCTGTTTGGAAAGGGTAGGATTAATCATAGACCCTGTATACGCCAGGCTGCCAGACTGAGAGTGCAGGACCTGGCCCTGATGTTGAAACAAAAGATTTGGAATCTGAGGTAGAATCCAAGGAGGCTCCTGGGATAGATTTATCAGTGTTGAGTACCAAAATTGTCGAGGCCAATTCGGGGCTAGTAAAATCATCTTTGGTTTGTCCTGTTTTATCTTTAATAACACCCGTGGTAGAAGAGGTAGTGGTGGAAAGGCATACCCAGAGAGGTTCCTCCAACTGAATGAGAGAGCATCCACTTTCCATGCTAGCTTGTGATATGTCCTTGTGGAAAAAGTCTGTAACTGGTAATTGTGGGGAGATGCAAATAGATCTATATCCAGGCAGCCCCAGGCTTCTGTAATCATCTTGAATATTTGGGTGTCTAGCATCCACTCATGTGGGTCTGACAGGTTCCTGCTCAGGCTGTCTGCCAGAGTATTTCGTTTCCCTGGCAGGAATTGAGCTTGTAGGTTCACTTTGCAAGCTAGTGCTGTGTTCCATAGAGTCATGGCTAGTCTGCAAAGGGAGTAGGAGTGTGAACCCCCTTGCTTATGTACCACATAACTGTGGTGTTGTCTGTCCATATCAGTAGCTGTCCTGGCTGTAAAAGATCCCAGAAAGCCAAGAGGGCATTCTGCACAGCTAACATCTCTTTTAAATTGATATGTAGATGCTTCTGATCCTCTGTCCAAAAACCTTGCAGGCCTTTCCCCTGCAAGTGGACTCCCCATGCGTAATCCGAGGCGTCCGTGGTTATCACTTGGTAGGCTGGAGGTAGACTGAAGGCTTTCCCCCTTTGTTTTGAAGACATGCCATAGCCCACCAATGGAATTCCTTTTGCAGGCAAGGCAAGACAGCAATCTCTGTTTCTAGACTGTGACAATACTGGGACCATACGTTTTTTTTAGGTACCATTGTATCTTCCTCAAATGCAGTCTTGCATATGGTATGAGTAGGATGCAGGAGGCCATGTAACCCAAAGCCTGAAGGAATTTCCTTGCAGTTAGCTGAGACATTAGCGCCAGGCTTTTGAAAGTTGAAACCAGCTGTAGTTGTTTTTCTGATGTCAGGAATGCCATCTGGGTTGTTGTGTTTAAAAGAGCACCCAGGAAAGTTATCTGTTGAGTGGGTGTCAAATTTGACTTTTTTACGTTCACAGTGAATCCCAGGTATTTGAGTAGATTCTGAACAAATTCCAGGTGCTGGAGTAAAATATCCTTGCTGTCTGCTTGAATAAGGCAGTCCGTCCAGATAAGGGTAAATTTGAATTCCCTTGAGTCTGCAGTAAGCTACTACTGGTGCCAGGCACTTGGTAAAGACCCTGGGTGCAGTAGACAAGCCAAAGGGCAGCGCAGAGAAGTGGTAATGTTTCGAGCCTGCCGCGAACCTGAGGTATCTTCTGCACTCCTGTCTGACAGGAATGTGCAGGTAAGCCTCCTTTAAATCCAATGTCACCATCCATGCATTTTTGCTCAACACTGGCAGGAGCTGCTGCAGAGTAAGCATCTTGAACTTTGGTATCTCTAGGAAAGTATTTAAGACTGACAGATCCAGGATGGGTCTCCAAGTATTTTGCTTTCTGGGAACTAGAAAGAGTCTGGAATAAAAGCCTTGTCCCATCTCTGATTTCGGAACCAGTTCTATGGCCCTCAATAGCCATGAGGGACCTCACCTGTTTTAATGCCTCTGCCCATTTATTTTTTGGTAGGTCTGGCCATCCGTTTGGTCTTGGTAAGGTGTGAAAGTGGAATTTGTAACCTCTTAAAACTACATCCAGATCCCACTTGTCTTGGGTTATGCAGGTCCAATTTCGGTGAAAAAGAGAAAGTTTTCCTCCCAGAGGAGCATCCAGGAGAGAGACGTTCCTGGAGCCATGCAGGGGTAGTCATTGAGCCTGTTTCCTATAAGATTGAGACCTATCTTCTCCACCCCTGGGGGTGGAAGCACTCCACTGTCTAGGTCTATAAGAGATCTGTGCTTGGGTCCTCCCTCTGGGGTGCCTATATCTACCCCTCTGAGGCCTGTCCGAGCTGGGAAAGGACCAATTTTTAGCTGGCCTATTTCTGCTAAATCTAGGAGGCTGAACTTGTAAGAAATCCTTAACCGTTTGCATGGATTTTGCCTTATCCTCCATTTTCTTTATCACCTCTTCAGCCTTAGACACAAACAAAACATTATGTTGAACAGGAGCATCCAGTAACTTTGCTTTCACTTGATCAGGCAAATTTTGTTCCTTTAACCAAGCATGCCTTCTAATGACCGTGCCAGTGGCAGCCGCCCTGCAAGAGGCCTCCAAAGCATCAAAACCACAGTGTAAGGTATGTTTCCCCACCTGCTCAGTAGCATGCATCAAATCATGTAATTCCTTATTGTCTGCACATGCAGAAAAGGTACCCAACTTTTGTTTCATAACAGACAAAAGGTATTGCTGATATTTTAACATATGAAATTGACAATTTAAAGCCCTAATAGATAAGGTAGCAGAAGTGTACACTTTTTTGACCCATCTCTCCAAAGCTCTAGAATCCTTATCTGATGGAATAGGGTTCTTAGCAGTGGCGGCCTTAACACCCTTAGGACCCTGAGAAATGGTTTCTCGATCAGCAGTAGGATTTTTATAAAGAAAATGGTGGGAGTCAGGGACTCTGTAATATCTATCGGGCTTAGCAGGAGCCAGAGGAAAGGAGTCAGGAGTTAAATTAGACTCAGAAAAGACATCCACAATATCCAAAATAGGGGGAATAGCCAGGGGTCTGTGTTGAGGAAGAAGGAAATCCCTAAGCCTTCTCTTAGACTCAGAGTACTCCTGTCCTTCCCAGAGAAAATGTTCCCTCATGTCATGTAAAGTTTCCCCAAAAAAATAATCCTCAGGAGGAGAAGCTGAAGGAATGAATTCCTCAGCATCAGAATCCTCATAAGGAGGGAAAGTATAATCCTGTTCAGAGGAAGACACTGAAGAGATAGATGCCTGATCAGAGGATTCATAATCCAATTCTTGTCTTGGTCTTTTGTCTGGAGGGGGATGTGAACCCCTAATCATAGTAAGCAAGTCCTCCGCCATTTTAAGCATTTGCTTTTGAGATTTAGGTCCCGGATCAGAAGAGGCCTGGGCTTGAGTCTTTGTTTTAGAAGGAGTCTTTGCCTTTGCCTTTATCTGAAGCTGCATAGGCCTGAAAACCTCCTTGGAAGCCAGTACCTGCACAGCGGCTCCGGACCCATCCGAGGGAGCATTATCCGAAGGCCCTGCACCTGGAGTATTCGAAGGCCTAGTTGGCTCCTCGTGGAAGTCCGTTTCGGCAAGCCGTTCTGTAATGGCCGATGACAGGGGCTGCGAAAGCGCCTCACTGACGGCCGAACCGGCAGCTGCCTCTGATTGTAGACTGTCGTCTGATTTGGACCTCGGAGGCCTATCCTTATCCTTGCGCCTTTTATGAACGCCGGTAGTCGGAAGCGTGTTCGACGACATGTTATAATTAGATCGCCTCCCAAGGTAATGAAAAGCAAAATCATATCTCCGTTTAATAGTACATTGATTAAATCTAGCACAAAACCGACAACTAGCTATGTCGTGGTCAGGGCCTAGACAAGGAACACAGTAAGAGTGAAAATCCTTATGAGGTATTTGCTTCCCACATGAAATACAGTTATTAACTTTTTCTGACATCGGACTGGATCAAGAAAAAAGTTTCCCCAACGGGGTACTTAGCTTTGAAAAGAAGAAAGTCTTCGGAATGAAGCACCAAAAATAGCAGGAGTCAGCCGACCGCCACTTGCGAACTGCTTCCACTGCGCAGCAAGAAAGACTGGAGAAAGTACAGTTTTGTACCTACCATAAATGTAGATGTCCGATAGGTATGCATCTGCAGTCCTAACAAATGGGTTGTCCTGCCTCAGGCAGCCCTTCGGTCGGCCGGATTCCAAAGTCTGGGTCTGGCTTCGGCTGATGTCGCACTTCACCCGACGTCATCGCTGCTGGGGTATAAAGGCATCAGCCGACGCCATTTTCCTCAGTGTTTCTTGCCCCAGATGCCAGGTGCCCTCTAGGAAGGCTAAATTTGGATAAATGCAGATAATTCCAAACAGTAGAGAGCAAAATATATATACATATATACATACAAACAAATACACCATAATAGATTCCCCCAGCTAGCTAAAAGTGGGGTAAGTACCCTAGGAGTACCACAGAGGGGAAGGTGGGTGGGTAATCCTGACTGCAGATGCATACCTATCAGACATCTACATTTATGGTAGGTACAAAACTGTACTATGTCCTTCAAGGATGCATCTGCAGTCCTAACAAATGGGTAGAATACCATAGCCAAACTGGGGGAGGAAGCACTAAGATAATGATCGTGTAGTTAAGATCCCTTGCAAAACAGCAGTTGCAAAACCTGCTCGTGATCTGGAGTATAAAGGAAGATTATAATGCTTGGCAAATGTATGCACGGAGCTCCAAGTAGCAGCTTCTAAAATGTCTTTGGTAGCCACTCCTCGTAGGAAAGCTGTAGTGGTGGCTGTAGCTCTTGTGGAATGAGGCCTGATATTTTCAGGAGTTGTCTTTCCATGAAAAGAGTAGCAGAATCTAATGCAATTTCCTATCCATTTTGAGATTGTCTGTTTTGAAATTGCTTTTCCTTGCACTCCTGTTGCATATGCTACCAGAAGCTGGTCAGTTTTTCTGTTGGCTTTAGTTCTGTCCAGATAGTAGCGTAGTTGTCTGTGCACATCCAAGGTGTGTAGTAGTCTTTCCCCCCTGTTCTGTGGGTTGGGGAAGAATGTAGGTAAATGTATAGCTTGGTTCAAGGATACCCTGGAGACCACCTTTGGCATAAAAGTAGGATTGGTTCTCAGAGACACTATCCTGGTGGAAGATAAGGAAAGGCTGTACTGCCATTAATGCCTGTAACTCAGATACTCTTCTTGCTGAAGTGATTGCTAGCAGGAATGCAGTTTTCCAAGATAAGAACTGTAAGTCTGCTGTTGCTGTTGGTTCAAAAGGGGGAAGTGTTAATTTTTCCAGCACAAAGTTGAGATCCCATGCAGGCAGAGGTGGCTTCCTTGGAGGCTTTACGTTTTTGATTCCTCTCAAAAACTGCCTGAGTAGAGGGTGAGAGAAGACAGGAGGATCCATGTTGTACTCTGCTGAAATTGCTGATGCATGAATCTTAATGGAGGAGTAGGACAGGCCATTGTGGAACAGTTCTGCTAAGTATTTCAGGATGTGTGCTATGTTTGCCATTGAGACATTTTCTCCCTTTGCTGCACTCCAAATGAGGAATCTTTTCCATTTGGCTGAATATGTTTTCCTAGTGGAGGGTCTGCGAGCCTCTAGGATAATGTCCTTAACCCTCTGAGATAAATCTGGTTGATTTTGTTTCATGGGATATTCCAAGCAGTTAGCTGCAGTGTCTTCAAATTTGGATGCAGGGTCTTGTAGTTGTTCTGCGTTAGAAGTAAGGGGCATAGAGGTAGAGCCCATGAGTGTGCCCGAGACATGCTTCTCAGAAGCGGGTACCAATGTTGTCTTGGCCAGTCCGGAGCTATCAGAATTACCTTTGGCTGTTCCTCTCTGATCTTCAGTAGGACTTTGTACATCAAAGGAAGAGGTGGAAATGCATATGCTGTCAGGTTTTTCCAGCTGAAGGAGAGAGAGTCCACCCTCCAGGCATGTGGGTGGTATACTCTTGAGCAGAATTTCTTCAATTGGTGGTTGTGTGGGGAGGCGAACAGGTCTATCTCTGGCATTCCCCATTTCTTTGTTATGGTTCTGAAGATATCTGGATGCAGCATCCATTCGTGAGCATCCGTGGTAGTTCTGCTTAAGGTGTCTGCTAGTGAATTTTCTTTTCCTGGTACAAATCTGGCCTGCAGATGAATGTTGAGATTCAGGGCCAAATTCCACAGGTCCATTGCCATCCGGCATAGAGGGTATGAGTGAGTACCTCCCTGTTTGTTGATGTACCACATAACTGTGGTGTTGTCCGTCCTTATCAGCAGGTGTCCTTGTTGGAGGAATGGTCTGAATGCCTCGATTGCATGTTTCACTGCCAGCATCTCCTTTAGATTTATGTGAAGATTCAACTGGTCTTGGGACCATAGGCCTTGTATACACTTGTCTTCCATGTGTGCCCCCCAGCCTAGGTCTGAGGCGTCCGTGGTGATTGTCTGGCTTGGATGTGGTTTGTGGAAAGGCAATCCTCTGTTTATCTGACAGGCCTGAGCCCACCACAGGAATTCTTTTTTCAGGCATGGAATAATTGGTATCTGGGCTTCTAGACTGTGCTTGTGTTGAGACCATACATTCCTTAGGTACCATTGTAACTTTCTCATATGCAGCCTGGCATGCGGAATCAATATTATGCAGGATGCCATGTAACCCAGGGCTTGCAGGATTTTCCTTGCCGTAAGCTGAGTTTGTGTTGTTAGTGCCATGAAATAGACTGGTAGTTGCTTTTGTTTTTCTTCTGTGAGAAAAGCCATCTGAGTTGTTGTATCCAGTTCTCCACCCAGAAATGTTATCCTTTGGGATGGTACTAGCCTTGACTTTTGAATGTTGACTGTGTATCCCAAGGCTTGCAACAGTTGTATGACATTGGCCAAATCCTTTATTAATTTTGTCTTGCTGTCCGCTTGTATTAGGCAGTCGTCCAGGTATGGGTAAATTTGAATTCGGTGAAGCCTGCAATGAGCAATTACTGATGCCAGGCATTTCGTGAATACTCTGGGCGCAGTAGATAAGCCAAAGGGTAATGCTGAGAATTGATAATGCTCTGATCCTGCAAGAAATCTGAGGTGTCTTCTGCAATCTGGTCGTATAGGGACGTGCAGGTATGCCTCCTTGAGATCTAGAGTCACCAGCCAAGACTCCTTGCCCAGCATGGGAAGAAGTTGCTGGAGGGTCAGCATTTTGAATTTTGGAACAATGAGGTATGTGTTCAGTGCGGACAAGTCGAGAATAGGCCTCCATTGATTTTCTTTTCTTGGTACAAGAAACAGTCTGGAGTAAAATGCTTGGCCTTGCTCCATAGGTGGTACCTTTTCTATTGCTCTCATCTTTAGTAAACTGATGATTTGTTTTAGAGCTTCTGTTTTTTGGCTTGGTGGAAGGTTTGGCATTCAACTCCTTTTTGGTAGAGTGTGGAAGTGAAACCTGTAGCCCTTGTCTATTGTTTGTAAAGTCCATTTGTCTCCTGTAATGCAATGCCAGTTTTCTGAAAATAAAGCTAGCTTTCCGCTCAAGGGTGCTTCCAGTTGTTCCCTGGTAGGCGGAATGAGAGTCAAGTCATTGTGTCTGTCCTGTGGAAGTGGTTGTAGTGGCAGCTGTGGCAGCACTTCTCTGGTTGGCAGGTTGCCATTGACGACTCCTGTAGGCACCTCTTGACTGGTTTCTGCCTCTTGGACGTCTATTTCTGCCTCTCTGTGCTTTGGATGTGTCTGGACAGGACCAATTTTTGAAGGGCCAATTTCTGCTAAACCTCGGAGGTTGGACCTGCAAAAAATCCTTGACTGTTTGGACAGATTTTGCATTTTCTTCCACTTTCTTTAGAACCTCCTGTGCTGGGGAGCCAAACAAACTTTGCTTCTCCATAGGAGCATCTAGTAGTTTTGACTTAACATGGTCTGGTAAGGATTGCTCTTTTAACCAGGCATGCCTTCGAATCACTGCTCCAGTCATAGCTGATCTAAAAGAAGCCTCCAGTGCATCATAGCCACATTTTAAAAAGTGATTACTGACCTGCTGAGAGTTATGTACCAATTCCTGAAGGGACTTACGGTCTATAGGTTCAGGAGAGGACAGTTTTTTATTTAGCTGGTCTAACAAACATTCCTGGTACTGTATCATGTGAAATTGACAGCTTAAGGCCCTGGCAGAAAGAGTAGCAGATGTATAAACTTTTTTACCCCATCTCTCCAATGCTCTAGATTCCCTTTCAGAGGGAAGAGGGTTTTTGGCAGAGGCAGCTGCAACACCTTTACGGCCCTGAGAAATGGTTTCTGGGTCTGCAACATGAGCCTTATACAAGTGGTAGTGAGAGTCCGGGACCCTGTAATATCTGTCAGGTTTTGCAGGGGCCGGAGGAAGAGAATCAGGGGCAGTACTGGCATGATTATATGCATCATCAACAACAGATAGTACAGGAGGTATGGCTAAAGGCCTATGCTGTGGTAAATGTAAAAAAGTCCTTAGCCTTTTCCTTGAATCTGAAAAATCCTGGCCCTGCCATTGGAAGTGTTCCCTCATTGAGTGTAGTGTTTCCCCAAAAGAAAATTCTTCAGGAGGAGAAGCAGAAGGAATGGAGTCTTCTGCATCAGAATCCTCATAAGGGGAATATGGGCCTTCCTGATGGTCAGATAAATCTGAGCCATCCGAGGAATAGTCTGAAGAGAGAGGTTCAGGTGGTTCAGTCCTAGGCCTCTTATCTGCAGGGGGTTGAGAGGCCCTGTCTGGGTGCGGTTGGGATCCCCTGATCAAAGAAATAAGGTCCTCAGCAAGGCTGAGTATCTGGGAACTAGAAGTAGGCCTGTGAGAGGGAGCTTTAGTAGGTAAGGCCTTGGAAATTTTGGCTGCTTTAGCCCTGGAAAAGGCCTTGATAGACATAGAAGCAGGGGGTCTAGCAGCCCCACGTGCAGGAGTAGAGATGTCTAAAGGAAGTGTCTGACAAATCCTGGGTGACTGCTTCTGCAGCAGTAATATCTGAAGCCGATTCAGCCATGGCCTGTGTGGCCTCGGTTATCGGAGGCATGCTTTCGGCCGAAGGAAGAACCGAGGACTCGGTTTCAGCCGAAACAGAGACACTCGCGGTAGGCCTAACCGTGGTTTCAGCCGAAACCGCGGGCCGCGAGTGTCGGTCCTTTTCCTTGTGTTTTTTAGCTAATTGTGTAGTCGAAGTCTCTGACGGCATTTTATATGCAAAAGCGGGACCAAAAAACTCTTCTGCAAACTCCGACCGACGTCTAAGCATCCGTCGGTTGAAGGAAGCACAGGCTAAACAAGCTGATACGTCGTGGTCTGGGCCTAAGCAAGGAAGGCAGTAAGAGTGGAAATCCTTATGAGGTATTTGTTTCCCACAAGTTAAACAATTATTTACTTTTTCTGACATCGGCTGAGGCAAGAAAGTGTCCCCAACGGGGTACTTAGCTTTTTTAGAAGTCTTCGGTAGTCGAAATCTCTGGATCTGACCAACCGGCACTTGCGAACAGCTTCTGCTTCGGGCACCGCGCGGCAAGAAAGACTGGGGAAAATGGCGTCGGCTGATGCCTTTACACCCCAGCAGCGATGACGTCGGGTGAAGTGCGACATCAGCCGAAGCCAGACCCAGACTTTGGAATCCGGCCGACCGAAGGGCTGCCTGAGGCAGGACAACCCATTTGTTAGGACTGCAGATGCATCCTTGAAGGACATCATGGCATCGGCTGGGAGCTTTGTACTCCTGGCGCTCTGACATCAGGGAGGGTTGACTGCACAGCCGACGCTGGACCCAGACTTTGGGATTCTGGCCGACCGAGGGCTGTCTGCCAGCAGGAAGAACCCTACAGTGATGACTGCAACAGTGAAACACGATGGACATCACTATAATCCAGTGGGATCTCCAGACAGTTTTCAATGTTTTACACAGGCTAATATACCCCAGCACTCAAGATATGTTACAGTATGTTGCACGGCGATGCTTTTTATCTTTATATTCTGTGTACATAAATACTGTAACCGCACTGAAGTCAAATCAGGATCTGACAATCACGCTCCCTAGCCCCTTGTGAATAGGGCAGCTGCCCCCTTCACTCACCCAAGTCATGCCATTGATTACACTCCTGGTTTTCATACATGCTGCTTCTGTCTGACCAGTTCTTGCTTTTATGGCTGCATGGATAACACTGTGTAGTGCTTTACACCAATAAGCTTCCCCAGCTCAGCTTGTGTGTTTGTGTGTGTGTATGTGTGTGGTGTATTTAAATGTGTGTGTGTGTGAATATATATATATATATATATATATATATATATACATACATACACACACATACACTATATATGTATGTGCGTGTGTGCTCATACATACATACATATATATATATATATATATATATATACATATATATATATATATATATAGAGAGAGAGAGCAACACAGATACACACACACATATGCATACTGATATATATATATATATATATATATATACACACACACACACACACACACACATACACACAAATACACCAGCGGCTTTAGTTATTTTCTATATGGCAAGTCTGCTTCTGCATACAAACTGTGTGCTTTAGTACACCTACAAAGACCATGCAACTCTAGTCTAATATGTCTTTGCATAAATATATTCCATTCCCTTCTTATTTTACATTCAGCAGAATTTTCTCCCGAATCCCATCTACAGTCACTAAAAATCAAAATCAATGCTGAAAATACTATACAAAAGCAGTACAAAGCAACACACTTCTGAAACATTACATTGTGTTATAAAGCTTCTCACTTTCAAGACTTTCATTACCTTTTGTCACATTCTTCACCTGCAGTTCTGTCTCTACATACAACCATATTTTTTACTATTTACTTCTAAACTGTAAATAGGAAAAGACAAGAGAGTAAATAAAAGCAGACAATGAAAATAATTAAAATAAGCACTGGTTAAGAGTCATGATATTGCATACTTGCTATATATATACAATGCAAGGATTTTCTGGACATTTTGAAGCACTGAGACAGTTAATTTACTTCAAAACATACCTCACTGCCTGTGAATCTGCATGAAGGTAAGGCTGGTGCACCTTTCAAAGAGCTAGCAGGCAAGTTGCCAAAATGGTATTTTGCTAAATCAACCAACTCCTGGTGGCACACTCCTGAATAAAATGGAAATGCAAAAATTACTAATATCCCAAATACAAGTGTATAAACAATTAGAATAATGGATGTTTTATATTCTTAAAATTTATTTCTTTTGTATGTAAATAAACTTATGTACTCACCATAACATTCTATCTGTGTCTTAAATTTTCATTCTTAATCAATGAATAGGTTCAGATTTGACCCTCGGATCCAACTCAGCCACTTCCTTTAGATTCTAGAATCCAACTCTTGAGTCCTCCCTTACCCACAATGCCCCTGATCATTGTAGTACCTCAGATCAAGTTTGCTGCTATTATACATTATCCCAGGAAGAAAATTTTAACTCAAATTAGCTAAGACAGAACAATCACAGCTGAAAGATCAGGAGCTCAAACAAGAACAGTGGTTCCTAATAAGAATTCTACTGGGTCACTCCCAAAGACATGGGATGGGGAAGGTGGGAGGAGAATTGAGGAAGACCGAAAATGAACACCACAAACAGAAGGTTATGGTGAGTACATAACTTTTATATCTAATGTTGTCATTTTCATTCAATCCTCAATGAATGGGACAGAGTCTCCAGCTACAATTACCTTGTGTGGCCTTCATTTAATGATATTCCGGAGCACTGCAGAACCAAATGATACTCTGTTCCTGGAAATGATGTCCAATTTGCAATGCAAAACAAAGTTATGAGCATTAGACCAAGTGGCAGCTGCACAAATGTCATCAATTGAAGCTCTAGCCCCAAAAAACAGCTGACGTAGCCATCAACCTGGTTGAATGCACCTTGGGTTGTTTTGGTAAGGTTTGGCCTTTCAAAGAATACACATGAGAAATACAATCTGTTAACCATTTTGCTAGAGCAATTTTTGAAACTGATCTTCCCAAATTGGGTGTTAGAAAAGGAGACAAACAACTGATCTGTTTTTCTGAACTCCTTGGTTCTATGTAGGTAAAAATGAAGCAGTCTATGTACATCTAAGAGATGAAGACCATACTCTCCTTTACTTTTAACTGGCAGTTTAATGACTTGATTGATGTTTAATTCAGAGGCCACTTTAGGTAGAAAGGAATGATGAGTGCGTATGGTAACCCTATCCTTGCGAAAAATTAGATACAGTGGTTTTGCAGAGAGTGTTTGGAGTTCTGAAAGTCATCTAGCTGAAGTAATTTCTACCAAAAATACAGTTTTGCAAGATAAAAATGTAAGGTATTCTTTAGCTGATGGCTCAAATGGAGGATGTGCTAAAGACTGTAATAGTAAAATCAGATCCCAAGGTGGAGAGTGATCACAAATTGGAGGTCTAAGCAAAGATGTACATTTTAGGAAGGCCCTGTACAACTTAGTTGAAGCTAAAGGAGAAGCCTTACCACTGATGTGGTAGTTGGGAGATGGCTTCTACCTGTACTTCAATGGTAGAGACACTTGCTACAGTCTGAAAAATAGAGGCAAGAAAATCTAAAATACCTGGGATTGGAGAAGTAAAAGTATCCAAGTCTCTTTGATGCACCCACAAAGAAAATCTTTTCAATTTGCTCTTATAAATCTTTCTGGTTGAAGGCTTGTTGAACAAAGAAAGAATTTGACGAACTGGAGAAGAAAGTCTGGAATATCTTTCCATCTGGAATAGATTGCCCATACATGTCAAGCAGAGAGCCACTTTGGCCCTCTTCAAAAAGAACCTTGACGATTGGATGTGAGAAAGGAAATTCACCCCGGGGATCACGTCAGTTGCCCTGCTAGACAGGGGTTCAGGGAAGTAAATAGTGTGGGAAGAAATAGCCAGGGAATTGTTATGGCTAGGCTTGTATAGGCCCTAGGGCTGACAGCCTACTACCAACCTATGAACCTATGAATTGGAGAAACCAAGTGGTCAGTTTAAGGCTTGCTATGTGCAGATGAGTCATCCCTGCAGGATGTGAGAAGAGATCTGGAGTGGGATCCAGTGGCCAAGGTTGACATGCTAGGTGAGACCACAGAAAAGGGAAACCTATCTGCCAAGGCCAGAAGGGTGCAATGAGAATTACTTTGCTCTTTAACAGACTGGCTTTTTGATGAAACTTGAGGAGGAACTTTGTATTCTCTGGATGTGATCCTTTGCACCCAAGAATATTGTGCAATGGCCGTCCAGGCTTTTGGGTGCAAGGATAAGCTCCCCCTGACTGCCTCCAGAAAGGAACCATTGTGAAACCTTTCAGGAGCGCTGATGAGGCCTGTCCAAGAAAGAATCTTGGGAGCCTTGATTCTGCAGACCCCCTCTGCCATGAGGGCAGTGTCTCCCATTACAGCTATTTCCTCCTCTGCTTCTGCGGGAAAAAATCTCCATACAATTCTTGGAAAAGCCCTTGGGATTTTCTGAAACACGCTTTTTTACCACCACATTGATTCCTGAAAAAGATTCTTTGCAGGGTAGAAAAGCAGATTCCCATGGCAGATAGGATCTTTCCATCCTTCTCGCTGTGAGACAGTGTGTCTTTACCTGTTGGTCCAAATAAGAAAGACCCATTAAAGGGAGCACTGATGAACGATGCCTTAAAGGACTCCACAAAGTCGCACAACCACATCCAGGCATGTTTTCTAATGGTTGTACCTGAGTCAGCAGCCCATGAGGAACCTTCAGCTGCATGTGACATTAACCTCATGGATGCATTACTAATGGATTGTAGGGTGGCCAGTCATGAGGAAAAGGACTTCTGTTCCTCTGCAGACATCAACCCTGACAGAGAGAGAATTCTGACAGAGAGAGAATTCCTTGTTTAAGTCCCTCTGTAACCTCGTGAAATGCACCAAATAATTCAGCAGCCACAAAGTGAAGGTCCCTGAAGCATACACACAGTTCCCGAACCTGTCCAACTCCACAGACTCCTTGTTAGGGGGATGGGCAGTGGAGGTCTATTCAGCCAACTCCTTTTTAGTAGCTGTCACAATGACCAGGGCATCTACAGGAATACTCTTCATCCAATGTAACCTGTCTGACTGGGCACTAAGAATCTTGTCTAGGCACTTGGGGATCAGTTTGACTGAGTCCAGTTCCTTCCATGCTCTGTGGAAGACTAGGTCTATCAGCTCATCTGCAGGTAGGATAACCCAAGAAGTACATGGTCCAGACCTGAAGGCTTCCAATAACACTGATTCCTCCTGGGAAGGGTTTTGGACAGACCAACCACCTTTTTGGCAAAGGATCTCAAATATGTCCTGAATGAGGCATCCTCAAGTCGAAATCTAAGGCACCCTTCCCCTTCATCAAACTCAGTGTCTTCTGTGAGGGATTTCTGTGGGGAATCCAGGTGACTCCTCTTGCACGACCTCTTCTGAGGGACCTCCTCATTGGGATGCTCTAGGGAATTGTCAGAAGAGATGGTAAATTCTCTGGTGGAAACTGCTTGGAAGCTCATCTGGGCTGGCTGTCCCTGAGGTGTAGGATGAGAGAACTCAGACATAGGATCCAAAGGAGGTTCGAGGCATGAATCCTAAGAACCTAAGAAGGAAGAGTTGAAGCCAGTCTATGTAGAGACAATACCCTCTCCACCACCTCGAAAGCTGAGGGCAAGAGATGCCATGGGCAATCCCACCAGATCTGAAACTCTTGATCAGGCACCTTATGTGGCCCCCAAACCCTTTGATCCAAACAGGGAGTTGGAGCTGAGCTATCCAACGTTGAGGCTTTGAAAGGAAGTGATGGCTCAAAATACACTGGAGTTGAGGTCAACCCTTCGGATCTGGCACTGATACTTCAGCTCCGAGAGCCATCATGCTCCACCACAGTAAGAGCCAATTGGGCCAGTGAAGTAGATGGAGTCAAGGATCCCAGGACCTTCAGATCCGACAGTTCATCTCTCGAGGCTTTTGGATCCTAGGACTCCGAAACAGCAGACTGGATCAGAGAAAGAGCATGTACAGGTTTGGAAGGTAGAATTAAGGCTCATAGATCCAGTGGGAGATGGAGCTGACATAACCCCCATCTGGATCTGTGTTCTGAGGAACTTCCTCATCATCCATCATCTGACTGAGAGAGACTCTGGGAGGGCCTAACAGAAGATGAAGTGGATGTTGGCCTGGAAGACTTTTTCGGGGTCTTGTGGAGGAAGGGAGACCTTAATCTAGGAGAGACTGGCTCCAGGGAAAATCTTGGAGAACAATGTCTATGAGACCTGGTGCCAGCAGGTATAGGATCCAAACCTTTCAGATCCAAGGTTTTAGGTACCTCTGCACCAGGTTGAGAGGAAGGTACTGACTGAAGAGACTTGGAGGAGGAGCATTTCCTATGCTCTCCAGCCTCTAGTTTTCTGAGAGGGGGTCTGAGCCCCTGATGAAGATGTACCATTAGAAGCAGTAGAAGCTGGAAGAAGTTGGGTGGCCTAATGGTTAAGGTGTTTGCCTTACAAACACAAGGTGCAGGGTTTGAGTCTCACAAGGGATAATTGGCTAGGCTTAAAATGGCTCGCAAGGGCAGTTAGGTTAGTACTAATCTATGAACCTACAAGTCCTTTGAGTATTAATTTGTTCCTGCAATCACTTATCACCCTGGCATTAAAGGCTGCACAAATACAGCAGGAGGTGTTCCGATGTGCTGGCCCCAAACAGTACATGCACTCCCTGTGGGCATCAAAGTTTGAGATCTTATGCCACAGGAAGTGCACTTTTTAAATCTAGTAGGCATATCAGCCAAACTGGAAAAAGTTCAACTAAATATACTAAACAAGCCAATAGCAACTATAATAAACAGAAGCAAGAATAACTATATTTTTTTTTTGGGGGGGGGCTACAAACAATGGTAGATAATACCCAAGAAACAAAGGGCTGCCAACTATGGTAGTGACAGAATACATCTAAACAAGGCAGAGAAAGAAACAACTACCAACTACGGTATAAAGTTTACCTTACGATAGAAAAATCAAAAGGAAGGTAAGGGAGACAATACACACTAGAAATTAAAAAAAATAACAGAACATTCAAAGTTTGAACAATAAACTCATGAAAAACAAGCCCACTAGAGCTTGAGAAATCACAATCCCATCCAATCCTGAAGAGTGGCAAACAAGATATGAGATAATACAGTGATCGGGGCATTATGGGTAAGGGAGGATCTCGAGAGTCAGATCTTAGAATCTAAAGAAAGTGGACTAGTTGGGATCAGAGGGTCAGATCCAAACCCATTCGTTGAGGAATGTATGAAAATGACATCAGATTGTTTCAAATATGTATCTTGCACTGTCCCACATACATTAAACAGAAAAATTGCTCATTAGTACTCACCACATCAGTTTAAGGCAGCATTCTACAATGGAAGTTACATTTAAGAGATATCTAACAATGCATCCACAACTGAGCCCCTCCTCCAAGAAAATATATGTATTTATTTCAATTTTCTTAACCAAGTAAATGAATTGGCCTAAAGACCGTTTTCAGTCATAACCCAAGCACAAAGGCATCAGTGAAATGAAAAAAAACGGCACATGATCACCCAAAAAGTATCACAGAAAACACAAGTATATAATAGAGCTTTAAGAAAATAGGAGTACAAGCAAACCTTACAGTTGCAAAAGAAATTGGGGTGATGAAGATAAATGAAATCAAACTGCAAACAGTATGCTTCGACATTCACTTGAGTTGAGAAAGTCTAACTTCGTTAAAAACAGCATCATGGTCTCAACCATAGTCGAACAGCTGAAATATATTTATTAACAGAGAATGATACAGCATTTTTTGTGCCATCATGGTGCAACAAGAATGACTTTTTATATGAAATGTCAACCATAAAACGAGGAAGGAAATCAAAGTGGGAGAAAGGTAATGTGCAAAGAATACATGTCTTCTTACATTCAGAATATTTGTACAATCCACACACACACACACACACACACACACACACACACACACACACACACACACACACACACACACACACACACACACACACACACTTCCTGCACTGCTGGAGGAGCAGATGTTAGGTAGCACATCCTTCTCCTGGACAAAGAGGAAGACTTAAGTGCCACACCTTTACAAGATGGTCCTCATACTGTCCTTATGAAATCAAAACTACAGAAAGGTCTCAGCTGCAGCCCATTATATTCACCACGACATTAATTTCCCTTGGGTCCTGGGCCAGCACCAAAAAAGTGACCTTAGCGGATGGGCCATTCCTCACATGGAACTCCTTCCTGTTAATGGTGTAGAAGTAGGATCTCATCACTTGTTCACATACCTTATCAGCACTTCATTTTTTAATCTTATTAGGAGAGGCCCAAGCTTCATGAATAATTTCATAACCTGACAATAGCAAATGAGAAGTTATGTACCTACCATAACGTTCCATGTTAGTTGTCTCCTCTCGCCTTCTTTCTTGCTTGATGGGTTTGGAGCCGATCCTCGGCTCCGACTCGGCACTTGCTAAGCTCGAGAGTCACTTTTACCAGCTCGAGGCAGCCCCATATCCCATGATGCAAGGCGGTAAGTACCCAGATCTCGTTTGATGACAAAAGGGCAATAGCACCTAGCATAAAAACTTCCCAAAGGAAGAAAGAAGAAAGAAAAAAGAAAAACCTGCAGGATGGAAGAAGGACCAGCTCTGTATGGTCTTCAGCATCATAATTCTTTGTAGAGGAAGGGCTGTCCAGGCCTGGGGGAAGGAGGGAGGGTCGCAAGAAAGAAGGCGAGAGAAGACAACTAACATGGAACGTTATGGTAGGTACATAACTTCTCAATGTCAAGTTGTCAATCTCGCCTTCATTCTTGCTTGATGGGACCGCGTCCCTAGCACCTCTATCCTGGGTGGCTCAATGGAACAGACTCTTGAGGACTGTAGAGCCAAAACTGGCTCTGTCCCTGGAGGCCAAATCCAATTTGTAATGGGAAACAAAAGTATGAGGAGTGGCCCAAGTGGCCGCTGCACAAATAGTGTCTAAAGGAAGTCTAGCTTGTAAGGCTGTAGAAGTAGCTAAGCTTCTGGTTGAATGTGCTTTAGGTTTTGAGCACAGCTGTTTTCCCCTGAGCCGATAAATTTCAGAGATGACAGAAGAAAGCCATCTAGATAAGGTCACTTTTGAGACAGGAAGGCCTTTCTTGTTATCAGCATAGGAAACAAAGAGTTGATCGGATTTCCTAAATTGTTTTGTTCTGCCAAATAATACCTGAGTTGGCGGTGGACATCAAGATAATGTAGTTTTTGTTCCGATCTGTTTGAATAGTTTGGAAAAAATACAGGGAGATCAATGGATTGATTCAAATTAGTCTTTGAGGCGACCTTAGGCAAAAAGGTCGGATTAGTTCTCAAAGATACTCTGTCTTTGTGAAAGACCAAATAGGGGGGGCGAACAGATAGAGCATGAAGTTCAGACACCCTCCTGGCCGATGTAATAGCTACCAGGAATAAAGTTTTCCAAGAAAGAAATTTCAGGGAGCAAGAAACAGCTGGCTCGAAGGGGGGAAGAATCAAGGATGTCAGCACTAAATTTAGATCCCATTGAGGAGGAGGACTCCTGACTGGAGGCTTCAGGAGGAAAATTCCTTTCAAGAAGGCTCTACAAAGCCTGTGGGACATAATATTGTGATCTGCGAACCCGACATGAAAGTTCGAGATAGCAGCCAATTGAACTCTAACTGTGGAAGAAGAGGAGCCCTCATGAAAAATCTCTGCCAAGAAATCCAAAACTGCTTGAACTGGAGCAGTGAAGGGATCAATATTCTTGGCTTTAGCCCAATAAGAGAAACGTTTCCATTTGCTTGTATAAATCCTCCTGGTAGAGGATTTTAAGGAAGTTACTAGAATGTCTCTAACGGGGTTATAGATCAAAGGAAGCCTGGCTAAGGAAGGAAGTGGAGCAACCATGCTGTGAGGTTGAGAGAAGGGATAGACCGGTGCAGCTGACTGGATTGGTGAATATGAAGATCTGGCACTGGGTCCAGATGCCACGGCTGCACCAAAAGGTGACGATGGAGGAACGGAAACCAAATTTGTCGAGGCCAATAAGGAGCAATGAGAATCATTTTGGCTCTCAATACGGTCGCTTTCTGGATAACTTGAGGGATCAGAGGAAAAGGAGGAAAGGCATAAAGAAGTCCCTGGGGCCAATCCTGGGTCAGAGCGTCTCTGGGGGGATGGCCTGGCAGTGGGAAGAGAGAGAAGAAGTCTGGGCATTTGCTGTTTTGGGGAGTAGCAAAAAGATTGCAACATGGACGACCCCATTCCAGAAAAATCTCTTCCACTATAGATTGCTTGAGAGACCACTCGTGAGGCATGAGAATAGCTCTGCTCAATCTGTCCGCTAAAATGTTGGTTTTCCCAGGGATGTGCGTTGCTACCAGAAACCGATGAGAGGAGATCGCCCATTGCCAAAGTCTGAGCGCTTCTCGACACAAGGGGTAGGACTTGGTTCCACCCTGTTTGTTGATATACCAAACTACAGACATGTTGTCTGTGTGGACTGCAATTGTCCCTACGGGAAGAAAGTCATTGAGGGCTTGCAACGTTAAAAGCACTGCTCTCATCTCTAGGACATTTATGTGCAGGTGGTATTCGAAAGGTTGCCACGTCCCATGAACCATCCTGTCCTGATAATGACCCCCACCCGATCAGGGAGGCATCCGTGGTGACAGTGGCTACCGGGGATGGGGGTACAAAGTGTCTGCCTTGGTGAATCTGGGGAGAAGTGATCCACTAAGCAAGATGATTTTTGCAAATCTGTGTCACCAGTATTTGGTGACGCATTGGAAGTTGTTGGTAAGACCACTGAGTGAACAACATCTACTGAAGAAGGCGCATGTAGAAGCGAGCCAGGGGAAGAAGAGTAATGGCCGCAGCCATGAGGCCTAATACCTTTAGGACCATTCTGGCCTGTACTTTCTTGTTGGCTAGAATGATCCTGACATGACTTTGAATGTCTGAAACTCTTTGATCTGTAAGGGTAGCTGACATCCGAACAGTGTTTAAGTTTGCGCCTATGAAAGTAATAGATTGGCAGGGCAATAAGGATGACTTTTCGAAGATGATCGAGATGCCCAAATGAGAGCAAAGATTTATAGTGTAATCCCTGGCTTGAACAAGCTGATGCCTGGTGGTGGCTGAAAGGAGCCAGTCGTTGAGATACGGAAACACCTGGAATCCTTGACGTCTCAGGTGAGCCGTGACCACTGCCATGCATTTGGTGAACGCTCTGGGGGCTGTAGTGAGACCAAAGGGCAGGGCTCTGAACTGGAAATGACTGGACCCCAGCCGAAAGCGGAGAAATCTCCTGGAGCGTCTGTGAATTTTTATGTGGTAGTACGCATCCTGAAGATCTATTGAGCACACCCAGTTGTCCTTCTGTAAGAAGGGCAGAATTGACTGAAGAGTGACCATTCGGAATCTTGTCTTCCTCACATACTTGTTGAGTCTGCTGAGATCCAATATTGGTCTCCAGTCTCCCGTCTTTTTGGAGACCAAAAAGAACCTTGAGTAGATTCCGGGCTCTGAATGATCTGTTGTAACTGGCTGAATGGCTCTTTTTTGCAGTAGTTTTAAGACTTCTAACTCTGCAATTTCCCTTAGACCGGGTGGTACATCTGGAAGGGAATTTGAGGGATAGAAAGGACTTTCCTCGAAAGGAATTTTGTAACCCTCGGATATGATCGACTGTACCCATCTGTCTTGAGTGAGGGAACGCCAGGCTTCTGGGTACAGCGATAGTCTTCCCCCGACTGCCTCCAAGGAGGGACAGCCGGGCAACATCTCAGGGATGCTGAAAGGGCTTGTCAGAGAGACTCTCTGTTTCCCTGGTTTTGTGGACCCCCTCTGCCTCTAGAGCGGCGTCTGTTGTTGTTACCCCCTCTGCCTCTAGGGGTAAACTGACCACGTGAATCCGGCGTGACTCCTTGGAATTTGCAGAACCACATTTTGCCACCCTTCTGTCCTTTGGGGTAAGGTCTAGAAGGGGTGGAAAAACGGACTCCTGACAGAAAGAGTTTTGCCATCCTGCTCACACCTGGTCAACGTTTCCTTCACTTGAGGGCCAAACAAAGCTGACCCATCAAAGGGAGAGTTTGTGAAGGACGCCTTAAAGGGATCTGCAAAATTACAGAGCCGTATCCAGGCTTGGCGTCTAAGAGCCACACCTGTACCTGCGGCCCTACTCGCTCCATCAGCAGCATATGATATCAGCCGCATGGAGGAGTTAGCAATGGAGTTAAGGGTTCCTAGCTGCGAAGCAATTTTTTCTTGAGCCCCTGCAGCTGTAGGATCCTGTACTACTTCACCTAGCTCCTTAAGGATATCTCTCTGGAGTCTGGTGAAGTGACATAGGCAGTTCAGCGAACGCATAGCAAAGGTCGCTGAAGAAAACATCCACTTACCATATCTATCCATGGTCCTAGAGTCCTTATTAGGAGGATGGACAGGTACGGAAGGATCTGCAAGTTCCTTCTTAGTGGCAGCCGCCACCACCATGGCATCAGTGGGGACACCTTTTGTGAGGAATTGCTTGTCCGACGGGGCAGTAATAAATTTAGAAGGCCTCCTAGGGACTGGCTCTACAGAGTCAGGAGCAGCCCACGCCTTTCGAGCAATAACCTGCATAAGGGGGTCGAAAGGCGGAGACACCCAGGAGGTGGAGGGCCGAGATCCAAACGCCTCCAGGTATATTGACTCATCTTCAGAGGGATTATTGGTGGGCCAGTTTCCCCTCTGTCTAAGGAGTTCTAGGATGTCTGAGAAGGAGACATCCTCAGAGGGGGATCTTGGGGATCCCTCTGACTCATCTAAGTCAGTATCTGAAGTGATCGACTCGGGGGAGTCTACGTGTTTCCTCTTACAGGTCCTCTTCCGCGGAGGATCTCCCGACAAATCAGGAGAATCCTCGGAAGAGGGGGATATTCCCAGTGGGGAAACCTGAGGCGGAGGATCTCTGGGTCCGGGAGCAAGAGAAGTGGCAGAGATGTCAACAGGCACTATAGAGGGAGGAGCTAAGGGAACAGACTGCTGGCTGAGTCCAGTGGCCAGCACACTCTTCATCACCTCGAAGGCTCCCCTCCCAGGGAGGTCCGAGAGAACCCGCTCCAAAGAGCTAGGAACTCCAGGACCCATCGAAAGGAAGGCTCCGAGGCAGATGTCGGAGCCGAGCTCACCAAGGCCGAGGCTCCAAGGGAAGAGTGGGGGTCGGACAAGGGTCCGATGCCACTCACCCCTCGGAGGAGACCAGGGAAGCCCGCCATCGAATCCCTCTAAGGAAGGTCTCGAAGAGGAGATAAGAGTAGAGGCTGAAGGAGCAGAAGGGGTATCTGTCCCTCAGCCGTAGCAGAAACTATTCCCGAAGACTCCAACTCCAAACTCTGGGGTAGAGTCGAAGGAGGAACTGCAATGGGGTGTGGACTAATAGTCGTCTGCTGAGACGGACTATGTAGCATTTGGGCCAGTGCCTGTGATTTTAGTAATCTACTGACCACTCTCTCTAAATCATGGTCAGAAAGCCTGGATGACCTTGAAGATCGGCTCCGATGGCTCCGTTCGAGAGGAGAGGCGGCCGAGAGTATCGGCTCCAAGGAAGGGGACCTAGACCTCTTCCTCGAAGGAACCATCGGAGCCGATAAACCACAGAAACTGTCGGAGCCGACAACTTATCGGCACCGACAGGTAGCTTCGATGCATCGGCTCCAGCCGGAGCCGATACAGCCATAAAAGTAAGGGTGTCGGAGCCGATCGGAGCTGACACCGATGCCTGAGCCACATCGGAGCCGACACCGAAGTGGTCGAACCAGAATCGGCACCGATAGCCATCGGTGCCGAAGGTTTGTGTAAACCAGAATCGGCTCCAGCCGGAGCCGATCTCGACTCTGAAAGAGTCGGAGCCGAGGCCACAGGCTTGGACACAGAAGCCTGGGCCTTGGAAGACTTAGAAGTCTTAGATGGAGGCGACTTAGCCGAAGAGCCCTCCGGCTTAAGAAGGGCCCTCAAAATCAATTTATTTCTTCTCTCCTGCAGGACTCTCTGGCTAAAAGAGTGACATATAGCACAGGAGTCCTGCAGGTGAAGAGGCCCCAGGCAGTATAGGCAAGAAGTGTGACCGTCTGTCAGAGACATCTTCTGAGAGCACGAGTCACACTTCTTAAAGCCTGAAACCCTTTCCTTAGACATGGTGAAAAAATACACACACAACAACACCAGTCCAAGAAATTAAATTATATCCCAAAACTATCAAAAACACACACACACACCCTAACAAGGGGGGAGGATGGGATGGGAGAAGGTCTGACTAAAGGTTTTAAGGAGACAGGGAAATTCTAGTCAGAAAGGGACTAAAACTGTGTTAAAACTATTAATTTTAAAGTTTTTGAAGAAAAAGGGGCAAAAATAGTAATGTAAAAATCACTTACCAGGAGCTGGTAAAAGGAGGACCTCATCAGCGAAGCGGCAAACGAGATCTGGGTACTTACCGCCTTGCATCATGGGATATGGGGCTGCCTCGAGCTGGTAAAAGTGACTCTCGAGCTTAGCAAGTGCCGAGTCGGAGCCGAGGATCGGCTCCGAACCCATCAAGCAAGAATGAAGGTGAGATTGACAACTTAACATAGATGTTCTTATCTTCACTGCTGCAGTATTCTTCACCTTAGAGATCTCCTGACAAGGACAGCCCAACATCTGGCCAGTATAACAAAGCCTTTAGATCTTGTATGACCATACATCACTTGTACACTCCCCGTACAGGACACAGGGCTTAAAGGTGACATAGGGACTCAGTTTCCCCGAGCTTAACTGCCCCAGAAAAGATCACTCTCCATAGCAAAAAAGAGATTATGCTCATACAGAAGGAGAAAATGCAGATGGAAAAGGGGACCCTTGACCAGAAGGGTAATCAAATGAAAGCCCAAAAGCAAAAAAGGAAATGAAAGGAGGGACTGAATATTGCAGCAGTGAAGAGAAGCACATCTACTGTTATGTTAATATTTTACACAACTACAGTAAGTCCTTCTGTATCACTGTTGCAGTATTCTTCACCTTAGGGAGAGTACAAAAGCTCAAGAAAGAGTGGGAGGTGTAAGGCTGTAAAGAGCCCTCACCAAACTCATGCAGGATGGCCCTAGTAAAACCTCTATCCCTTGAAACAATATCCAATTTATAATGCTAAGTAAAGGTATGCACTGAAGACTAACCAACACCTTTAAGGATGGAACTGGTACCCAAACCCATGAAGAAAGCACCAGAACAGGCAACAGCCCCAAGTGGAATGAGCTCTAATGGAAGTAAAACAGACACATAAAATGAAAAGAATAACACAAGGAAATGGCCTTGGATAGCTAGGAGAAACAATTTGCTTAGAAACAGCCAAACCCATTGTCCTGGGATGAAAAGAAACAAGAAGTTGGTCACACTTACAAATGGCCTTAGATTTATCTAAATAATACCTGAGCTGTCTATGTAAAGGAGGGAAAAAAGAAGGAAGTTGTACTGCCTCATTCAAAGAGAACTCATTAACAACCTTGGGCATAAAAGAAGGACTAGTACAAAGAGCCACCCTGTCCTTGAGAAAAAAAGAAAAAAAGAAGAAGAATGGCCATAAGGGCCTGAAGCTCAGAAACCCTCTGAGCAGAAGTAAGAGAAAGCAACAAGACAGTCTTCCAAGTAATGTGCTGCAGATAAGCTGAAACTGCATGTTCAAAACAAGCCTGGGTCAATTTTTCCAAAACAAAATTAAGGTCCCACGGAGGAGGAACAGGCTTCCATGGCAGGCTAAGGCGCATGTCTAAGAAACTGTTTTACCTCAAAATGAGAAGACAAAGGATGATTCAAGGGCAGGCAGACAGAAATAGCGGACAAATGGGCCTTTACAAACGAACAGGCCAAGCCAGACTGGAGCAACTGGCCTCCTGCAAAACCCTTAGCACATCCTCAAAAAAGAGGTGCCTAAAAAAGATCAAAACACTATAACCCACAGTATCAGTTAAAGAGTGGACAGGTAAGGATGGATGATAGATCCATTTTCCTGAATGAGGAGAGCCAACCAGTGAGGTAATTTGTAGTGACTGCCCCTGGCCAGATGCATTAAGAGGGGGAACCAATGCTGTCTTGGCCAAAACAGAGTCACTAGCAAGATTTTCAGGGAGCCTAGCTGAATCTTCTGCAGGACTCTTAAGAAGCAGAGGAAGGAGGGCATAGTGAAATACCCCATTCCATGGAAAACAAAGGTCATCCATTTTGGCAATCTGAAACAGAAAAGAAGGAGTGGCCTTGTAGACCAGAGCGTGTGTTGTAACTTTAAGAAGTACTTCCAAGTGTAGGCATGTGCATAAACAGGGAGCATGTGCACATGTGTGAAGTATGGTGCATACAAGATCTAAAGGCTTTGGTATACTGGACAGACAATGGGCTATCCTTGGCAGGAGACCCCTAAGGTAAACAATACCACAACAGTGACACAGAAGGACATCTTCAAAAGATCTGGAGCAAAACCATACCCAAGTGGGCTTTCCATTCTTTCAAAAACATATACAACTTGAGAGACAGTAATGGGGGAGAGGAATATGGAGAAGTGGGGAAGACACCATCCAGGATGGGGGCTTAAATTATCAAGGGTCCAAAAGAAGAATGAAAGCCAAGAGGGAATGATGATGACTGTAGCCGCTGGTAGCAAAACAGACAGTGTTGGTGGACCAAAGGGACTCAAAGCAAAGCAACCACTACTAGCAGTGCCATAATACACATTAGAAGGTGGATCTAAACCAGTCTCTCTAGTGACGCATTGTTAAGTGTCTGATTTCCTGAATCCTTCGGGCATAATAAAGTAATGTTTTGACCACAGTCCAGAATTACACTTGATATAGAGATGATTGTTTTCACGTCACAATGATCATAAGTATTTGTAGCCAAGGCTATACTACAACTTCAAAGGAATTTTGGGTTAGGAACACTATCAACAACTTGACAAACTATGAGCCTTCAGCAAATACAGTCAGCATCTTGGTGAAGGCTCTAGAAGTGGCAGAAAAGTCAAGTGCTAGCACTCTCTGGAAACATCCTGTATGATTTCATAACACTGAAGTGACATCAGCATCCATAATTCCAAAGGATATCAACCAGAAGCTTAACAAGGACTTAAATCAACCAAGTATAATACTGGATAGGACTTACTATTTCTCAAAATTCTTACAGACAATTAGACATGAATGTAAATCCTTCCCTGTTCCCCCTTTTGAAATGTCTTTATGTCCCCATGAAAAAAAAAAATCACTGCACCAGAATCTCCTTTAACTGTAACATGTTTGCTAGTGGAAGATAGACAGAGTTGTCCACAGCAGCCTTAGTAGGTGGTCCCTTTCTATGTTGACTAATTGGTAAAAGGTATGTACTTACAATAACAGATGTGGGTGATGTGTGCTCTTCCTCTTTTTAGTAAGTTGCTGTTGTGTCCTTCGGCTTTTCCTGGTTAGGGGTCCACACAGCGGAACTGGGGTCCGCTAATGAAAAGTCTAGCAAATAAAACATATTCAAAAAATCCCTTCAGCCTCAAGGAGGGCAGCACAACATAGAAACAGACTGTGGGAGAATTTGAGGCTACTCATCTAATTGCCTATGTTTACCTTGGAGACAGCAAGGTGTTAAATTTGTTGCACATGCGGTATGCACTAGGATATGAATATCACACACCTACATCTACAGTTATATCTAACTAGCTACTCCCTCTATTTTGATCTTCCAATCACATACCGTAACACAACTCTCTCACCCTCAACCCTTAATCATTGCATCCACCTATCTATTTTTAATAATTAGTACTCTTCTTTATACCTCTCCCCACATTTCCACCAATTTTACACCCTATTCCCAACTTCTTTCTACATCTCCTCCCGACTAAACACACCCTCTTACACTCGTATCATACTCCTTCCTTTCCCTCTACCTTCTACTATTCACAACCTTTCAACACCAGTACCTCTGCAACCTAGTTCACTTCCTGCCACCACTATCTGCACCAGTCTTCTTTACCTCCATAACCATTCTGTCTACAAAATTTCTCTCTTCTAACTCCCCACAAACAACCCCACTCATTCTGTTCCTTTAAAATGTCTACCTCTACCCACAACTTACACCTAAAAATTATATCATTTCACACAATTAGCTTTGTCCTCCTTATACTTGCCAACCACCTCACATCCCATCAACACCAGCTACATAACTACTACACCTCCCAAACCATAACTAGTTCTCTGCCCCATCAAATACTACACTCTAATTTCATCATCATTCCTAGTCTCCAACTCCACTTACATAGGTTACTTCTCATACTAATCCATCCAACTCTACTCTAAATCCCAAACATTTCTTAGATGCAACAAACTCCTATCTAAACTCACTAAAACTCAAATATACTTTACATCATATCTAATACTCTGTGGAGACATCCACTCCAATCTTGGCCCCAGTCTCATTCCCCAACAACCCATTCCTCTACCCCACTCACTTCTTATGGAATGTCTACCCCACCCTCAAAGACTCCAACCTTCTACTACTTAACATGAACCTAAGGAGTATAGTCAACAAGGTCCATGATCTCTATGCATCCCTATCCCTTCCCAATATCTCCATACTTACTGAAGCTCAGCTAAAATCCAAAATTAAGAGCAATGAAATTCACCCTCCAGGTTATAATATACACAGATGTTACAGGAAAAACAAGAGCAGAGGGGAGTAGCCATAATGTATAAAAATAGTTAAAACTCAAACTTAGTGACCCAAACAACCCTCCAATTAACAATGCTGAATTATTATTTATTAAACTTGAAATCAACTCAAATAAACATCTAATAATAACTGCTATTTAAATTCCCCCGGCATATGCCCCAACACAATCGAGGACATACTACACTGGGTATCCTTAACTTTCTCACAAGAAATTATAACTATGGGTGACCAACACAGATTGGCTCTCTTATATTTCTGAAAAACCCACAAATTTCATCAAATTACAAAGCTTTAACACCTATTAGAACATATAAATCCACCAAAGGGCAACATATAGTTGATAGGATCCTCACCAACAAACTATCACTAGCCTTCCAATCAGGTTGCCTCCCCGATGGCATTAGCAATCATCTCCCCCACTTATTTACTCAGACACCATCTCAATCCTTCCAGACAACCCTATTTCCACCTAATTCACAACAAAAAGAAGTGCAGTCCTCCAACTTTTCTCTCACTCTTACATCACTATGACTTGACACCACTCAAAACCCTTCCTGTCGACACCATTGTGAACTATTTTAACACCACCTTCTTTGATATTCTAAATACACTAGCCCCCTGTAGAACTGCTAGAATAAATTCCCAGTACACTCCATGGCTAACAATTGACAACAAAAAATTATTAAACTCCGAAATCTACCAAAACCAAGATCCAAACCAGTGGTGCAACAAAGATCAGGCCCACATGCAAATGACAAAAATAGCAGTAAAAACTTTAATTTACAAGATGGATTAAGTGCTTTCGTCTGTCTCAGACTTCTTCAGAATCGATACATAACAAATTATACCCCATTTAAATACCCCACCCTATAGTCACATGACCCAATCCGACAATGTATTAAAACACATCTAATTGGGAGGGGGGGCTGTGGCATTCAACCCGAGTTGCCATCACAACTCTCTCCTCCAGCAACTCTTCCCACGGACCCCCACAGGGTCTTTAACAACACTTTCAACTACAAAAAACTATGATCAATATTTGTCACCAAATGTTTAGCCACAGAATTTTTCATATTAGACCTCCTAATGTCCTACACATGTTCATAGACTCATTCTTTGAACTTTCTTTGAGTTTTGCCCACATAAAAACAAGTACATTTTTGGGAATCCACTAAGTTGGATCCTACTGATATCAACTTTATGGTAACATGTATGGAAATCATGTTGAAGAACAATTTTGTGTATTTAGAGGGACAGTATTTCCATCAGATGAAAGGGGTGGATATGGGGGCTTCCATTTTTGTGAATATCATTCTGCTGCAATGGGAAAAATAATTTCTGTTTGATAGATTCCCCACAAAACATTGGAAACTATATCTCCATTTTTTGGACAATACTTATATTGTGTGGGACAGACCAGTGAATGAGACGGGGGGGGGGGTTCATGGATTACTTGAACACAAACACATATTTTTGAGATTCACACATTCCTACAACCACCTCTGTATCAATTACCTTAAACTTACTAAAAATTATGACAAGCAATGTTTAGCGAGTACCATCTACAGAAAACCGACTTATAGCAATAGTTTGCTGCATTTTGACAGTAGCCACCCTCTTCAACAGAAACGTGTTATAATCAAGGGCCAATTTATATGTTTGGCCAGGATGGTTTCTGAAAACAACGAGTTTCACATGGAAATTAGGACCCTGAGCAAAATGTTTCAATAAAGGGGGTATCCAGATGGAATGGCTGGTACTGTGTTGGGTGCGATTGTTGAAAAGAGAGAGAGAGAGGGAGATTATTCGTCCCCTGTTGAAATCTTCTTTCAACACAGTACAGGAGACGTTCAAACACGACAGTGGTCGGAACATCAAACACAACCTTGCCTTTGTGACTGAATTTTGCGTTGAAGCAGCCACCATTAGGAAGGTGTTGATCTAAAATTGATCTTTTCTTGTTTCAGTTGTATTGTGGATAAAACTGGGACTACACCAGTGATGGTGTATAGGAAAGGCAGAACTATTAACAAAGTACAGTTTTGTACCTACCATAAATGTAGATGTTCGAGTGTTCACCCTGCTGCAGTCATCACACTTAGGTTATCCTGCCGTCAGGTGGTCCCGCAGTGGGCCTGAGTTCCAAAGTCTTGGTCCGGCATCAGTTGCTGTCGATTCTTCCCTGACGTCAGTGCACCAGGGGTATATAAGAGGCATCCGACGCCATTTTCTTCGGTTTTTCTTGCCCCAGATGTCAGGTGCCCCCAATAGTTAGGCAAAATATATATTGCTATATAAAAATGTACATATAAAAATAAAACAATACCTTCAGGCACAAGCAAATACACCACAGAGGTTGTATAGGATAGAATGGTATAGATAAGTCCAGCTAGCTCAGAGAGGATGGAGGGAGGGTAACCTGGATTGCAGCAGGGTGAACACTTGAACATCTACATTTATGGCAGGTACAAAACTGTACTATGTTAATCGTGTTACCCTGCTGCAGTCATCACACTTGGGTTGAATCCCAAAGCTAAGGATGGGTGGTGGAG
The DNA here is from genome assembly GCF_019279795.1 of Protopterus annectens. Lineage (NCBI taxonomy): Eukaryota > Metazoa > Chordata > Ceratodontiformes > Protopteridae > Protopterus > Protopterus annectens. The sequence goes on along the minus strand of NC_056745.1, from coordinate 1,154,778,567 downwards.
TTAAACAGGGTTAGAAGAAGCTAGTAGGCCCTGCAAAACTGCAGTGGCAAAACCAGCTCTAGTCTTAGAATATAGAGGTAAGTGATAAGTGTTTGAAGGTGTGCACTGAACTCCAAGTTGTAGCTTCTAGAATATCCTTGGTTGGCACCCCCCCCTGAGAATGGCTGCTGATGTAGCTGTAGCCCTGGTGGAGTGGGACCTAATGTTAGCAGGTACCGGTTTCCAATGATGCGTGTAGCAAAAACGTATGCAATGTCTTATCCATTTTGAAATGGTCTGTTTTGAGATAGCTTTTCCTTGTGATCCTACAGCATAGGCTACAAAGAGCTGGTCAGATTTTCTGAAAGCCTTAGTAGTAACGTAAATGTCTGTGAATGTCCAAAAAGTGCAGGAGTCTTTCTCCTTTGTTCTGGGGATTTGGGAAAAAGGTGGGCAAATGAATGGTTTGGTTTAGGGCCACACTGGATACCACCTTTGGCATAAAGGAAGGGTTAGTTCGTAGAGAGACTCTGTCTTGATGAAAAATGAGGAAAGGCTCAACTGCCATTAGTGCCTGTAGCTCTGAGACTCTTTTAGCTGAAGTTATTGCTAGTAGCAGGGCAGTTTTCCATGAAAGAAATTTTAAATCAGCTGAAAAAGCTGGTTCAAAGGGCGGCAGTGTAAGCTTTTCCAGAACAAAGTTGAGATCCCAAGTAGGTGTTGGTGCTCTCCTGGGCAGTCTTATGTTCTTAGTCCCTCTGAGGTATTGTCTTAGGAGTGGATGTGAAAATAAAGGAGTATCCGTGTTGTAATGAGCTGAAATTGCTGAGGTGTGGATCTTAATAGATGAAAAGGAAAGTCCTTTGTGCAACATCTCAGTTAAATATTGTAGAATCTGAGGAATGTTGGGATCAAGGGGATTTTGGCCTTTAGCCTGGTTCCAGGCGCAAAATCTTTTCCATTTGTCTGAATAGGTTTTCCTGGTGCTGGGCCTCCTGGCCTCCAGAATGACACCCATAACAGCTTTGGATAGAGGTGTTGGCTGGTTGTTTAGGTAATTTGCCATGCAGCCAGGTTTAAAGTCTTGAGCTGGCTGTGCAGAATCTGATTGTCTCGCTGGGTGAGCAGGTGAGGAATTTGTGGTAAATTCCATGGTGGGCCGTGGGCCATGTTCCTTAGAATTGGATACCAGTGCTGGCGTGGCCAGTCTGGTGCAATGAGTATCATTTGTGGCCTCTCTAATCTGACTTTCAGCAGTACCTTTGCTAGAAGAGGCAGAAGAGGAAAGGCATACACTGGTAATGTTTTCCGACTGAATGAGAGGGCATCCACTTTCCAAGCTTGTGGGTGGAATGTCCTTGTGAAAAATTTTTGAAGTTGGTAGTTTTGGGGGTTGGCAAACAGATCTATGTCTTGGCGTCCCCATTTCTGAGTTATCATTGCAAATACTTGTGGATCTAGTTTCCACTCGTGGGGATCCATGATGTTTCTTCTTCGGTCGTCTGCCAATGTGTTTTTCTTTCCTGGCAGGAATTGTGCTTGTAGTTGAACTTGGTAAGACAGTGCTGTGTTCCACAAGGTCATTGCTTGCCTGCATAGAGGGTAGGAATGTGTGCCCCCTTGCTTGTTTATGATCCACATTACTGTGGTATTGTCTGTCTTTATTATTAGTTGTCCTGGGTGCAAGAGGTCCTTGAAAGCTGTTAGGGCATTCTGTACTGCTAGCATTTCTTTTTGATTGATATGCAGATGCCTTTGATCTGTAGTCCATTTACCTTGAATGCACTGTCCTGCCATGTGTGCTCCCCCAGGCATAGTCCGATGCATCTGTTGTCATAGTTTGCCTGTGGGTAAGGTGAAATGCTGACCCTTGTTGAGGTGACATGCCTGTGCTGACCATAGAAACTCCTGTTGAAGGCAGGGAATGAGTGGTATCATTGTTTCCAAGCTGTGGCTGTGCTGAGTCCATACGCTTTTCAGGTACCATTGTAATTTCCTCATATACAGTTTTGCAAATGGTATTAGTAGTATGCAAGATGTCATGAATCCCAAGACCTGCAGATTTTTTCTTGCAGGGAGTTGGGTCTTTGTTGCCATTATTTTGAAGTATTGAGTCAGCTGTTGTTGCTTGTCTGGAGTGAGATAAGCCATCTGGGCCGTTGTATTCAAGCTGGCACCCAGGAATATTATGTTTTGTGAGGGCACTAGTTTTGATTTCTTTTCGTTTACTGTGTACCCTAGGCAACTTAGAAGGTGTTTGACAAATGCCAGATGCTTTAAAAGAATGTCCTTGCTTTCTGCTTGAATAAGGCAGTCGTCCAGGTATGGGTATATTTGAATTCCTCTTTGTCTCCAATATGCAATTACTGGTGCCAGGCATTTTGTGAAGACAAACAAAATGAAAGAAAATGCACCGAGCTAGCACACTGAGAATGTTTATTGATAGACAAAACAGAAAACAGAAAATGGTGAGCGCTTTCACAACATAAAGTTGCTTCATCAGACAACAGTAAAAGGCTTACACTCTATTTAAATAGTCAAATATCCATTACTCAATTAACTAATTAGGGCTAGCAAGCTCTACAGAATCAAAATCAAGAGAAGCTTACCACAGTGAATCCTACAATAAAGATGCACTATGCATATAATGTTACACACAGAGTTACTAAACATATGTAACCACACTATATACAGTGTAAAAAACCATATACATACATATATAAGACAAAATGACAGTAAGACATATAAAAAGCTAAAACCATCTAAAATGCCTTCTAAAAGATCTTGAAATCAGTGCATGAGTGGTCGAGCCTTCAAAAAGGAAACCACAGTAGTGGCAGCATTTTGTGAAGACCCTGGGCGCAGTAGATAAGCCAAAGGGCAGTACAGAGAATTGATAATGGGTTGAACCCGCAATGAAGTGGAGGTATCTTCTGCAATTTAGTCTGATAGGGACATGCAGGTATGCCTCCTTGAGGTCCAATGTTACTAGCCAAGCATTCTTGCCCAGCTTGGGAAGAAGCTGCTGTAGTGTTAGCATCTTGAATTTTGGTACTTGCAGATAGGTGTTCAGAATTGAAAGATCCAGAATGGGTCTCCATGCTTTGTCCTTTCTTGGGACTAGAAAGAGTCTTGAGTAAAATCCTTGTCCTTGCTCCTGTGTAGGTACCTGTGAATGGCTCTCATGTCCATGAGAGCTGTAATTTGCTTTTGTGCCTCTGCCCATTGATTTGGTGGCAGGTTTGGCATTCCTTTTATCCTTGGTAAGGTATGAAAGTGGAATCTGTATCACTGAGAGACAATGTTTAGGACCCATTTGTCTTTTGTGATGATGTGCCAGTTCACTGCAAAAAGTGCTAATTTTCCTCCCAAGGGAGCTGCCAAGAAAGATTTGCTTGGTAGTTTGAGGGTTGAGTCATTGTGTTTGTCTTCTGCTAGCTTGGGGCCTGTCTTCTCCTCCTTTCTGGGTAGCAGTGCCCCATTGGCGAGGTTTGTAAGGGCCTTGTGACTGACCTCTGCCCCTTGGGCATCTGTATTTGCCCCTCTGTGATCTGTCATAAGCTGTAAAGGACCAGTTTTTTGTTGGCCAATTTCTGCTGAAACGAGGGGGTTGTACCTGTACAAAATCCTTGACTGTCTGCATAAACTTTGCCTTATCCTCCATTTTCTTTAAATCCTCTTCTGCTTTGTCACCAAATAATACATCCTGCTGTAAAAGTGCATCCAATAATTTTGCTTTAACATGATCAGGTAGGGTTTGCTCTTTTAACCAAGCATGTCTATGTCTGACAGACCCAGTAACAGCTGCTCTACAGGAAACTTCCAATGAATCAAATCCACATTGTAAAGTATGTTTGCCCACCTGTTCAGCTGCATGCAACAGATCCTGCATTTCCTTGAATTCAGACTGTTCAGAATGTGTGCTCATTTTTTGTTTTAATTGAGACATTAGGAATTGCTGATATTTCAGCATGTGAAACTGACAATTTAATGCTCTCATAGCCAGAGTAGCTGCGGTGTATATCTTCTTTCCCCATCTATCTAGGGCTCTGGAATCCCTTTCAGAGGGCACAGGATTTTTAGCCATAGAAGCTTTAGCGCCTTTGGGACCCTGGTAAATTGTTTCTGGGTCAGCCACAGGGCTTTTATAAAGGAATTAGTGTGAGTCAGGTACTCTGTAGTATCTGTCTGGTTTGGCTGGAGCAGGAGGTAGAGAGTCTGGATTTAGACTAGACTCCAAGTAAACATCATCCACAATGTCTAAAACTGGAGGGATAGCAAGTGGTCTGTGCTGGGGTAGTAAAAGGAACTCTTGGAGCCTTTTCTTAGAATCAGAGTAGTCCTGGCCTTCCCAGTGGAAATGTTCCCTCATGGTATGTAAAGTTTCCCCAAAGGAGTAGTCTTCAGGGGGAGATGCTGAGGGAATAGTCTCTTCAGCATCAGAGTCTTCATAAGGGGGGAAAAGCATAATCCTGTTCCTCAGAAGAATCTGAGGAAATAGAAACCTGGTCAGAGGAAGCATAATCCTCCTCTTGTCTTAGTCTTTTATCTGGAGGGGGGATGGGAACCCCTGATTAGGGTAATCAACTCTTCAGCCATCTTAAGCATCTGTTTCTTAGGCATGGGGTCTTGAACTGGAGACTGATGTACAGTCTTTTTTGGTTTTAAAGGAGTTTTAAGCTTAGCATAAGATTTAATGGTGAGTGTAGTTGGTCTGAAGACACCTTCTGCAACCGAAGGTGTTTCTACTGCACCGGGACCTCCTTCTGCTCCAGTGTCGGAAGGGCCTAATAAAGATGGCTGCGACAGCCTAGTACACTCCGCTTTAGAATCCGAAGCTGTCTGTGGTTCCAATTCTGCGGTCGTCAGGTGCTGCGTAGGCGCCACACTGAAAACCGAATTACCGGCGACAGGCCCAGCAGAGGCCTCGGAGTCTGGCTTGTTCCTAGGCTGCCTGTCCTTATCCTTGCGTTTTTTTATGCATGCCGGTCGTTGGCTGCTCCGACAGCATGATATAATTAAATTTCCTACTAAAGTAATGTTGTGTGAAGTCAAAACGGCATTTGATAGTTCGTTTATTAAACCTAGCACAAAACCGACAACCTGTGACGTCGTGGTCTGGGCCTAGGCAAGGAATACAAAAAGAATGGAAGTCCTTATGAGGTATTTGCTTCCCACAAGAAATGCAATTGTTAACTTTTTCTGATATCGGACTGAGGCAAGAAAAGGTTCCCCAATGGGGTACTTAGCTTTATTGAAGACTTCGGACTGAAATTCGAATCGAAAATCTCAGGTGTTGGCCGACCGGCACTTGCTAACTGCTTCTGCTTCGGGCACCGCGCAGCAAGAAAGACGGAAGAAAATGGCGTCGGATGCCTCTTATATACTCCTGGCACACTGACGTCAGGGAAGAAACAACAGCAACCGACGCCGGACCAAGACTTTGGAACTCAGGCCGACTGTGGGACTACCTCACAGCAGGATAACCCAAGTTTGATGACTGCAGCAGGGTAACACGATGAACATCTACTTGGAATACAATTTGTATAATTTGGTATCCAATAACAGTAACAACAGCCCAGGTACTTATAAATGTGTTTTCTGTATTCAATGTAGGTTTGTATTGGTGGGTAAATGGGTGGAAGTTAATGGAATTCAAATCAGTTTTTCTGTGGGCAAAACCCAGAGAAAGTTCAAAGAGTCTACGAACATGTGTTGGAGATTAGGCGGTCTAATTTGAAAAATTCTTTGACTAAACATTTGCTGACAAATACTGATCACAGTTTTTTGTAGTTAAAAGTGTCGTTAAAGACTCTGGGGGGGCCCATGGGAAGAGTTGATTGAGAAGAGAGAGTTGCGATGGCAACTCAAGTTGAATACCACAGCCCCCCCCCCCCCCCCCCGGTTTAAATGAAAATATATCTATTAACAGTGTGCTGAGGTTAAGGGCATACAACATTTAAGATCATGGAGTATAGTTTAACAACAAAATTTTTTTTTACTAAATACACCTTTAAGATGTAATTAGATGTGTTTTAATACATTGTTGGATTTGGCCATGTGGGATATTTAAACGGGGTATTATTTGTTATGTACTGATTCTGAAGAAGTCTGATTGAGACAGACAAAACCGCTTAATCCATCTTATAAAAAAAAGTTTTTCTGCTATTTTTGTAATTTGCATGTGGCCCTGACCTTTGTTGCGCCACTGGTTTTGATCTTGGTTTTGGCAGATTTCGGATTCTGGCTTTTTGTCAACTGGTTCTTAGTTTGAGGATGTCTTCACCAGATTTGGACATGGGCAACAATGGTTTTGGCAGGGCTGGCTTGGACAATGTCGTTGCCAACATAGGTTTGTTAGCCCAGTTGGCTCAAGAGTTAAAGTGAACTCTATCCAGCAGATTTGTGACCAGAAGCGGGACTGTGGTTGTACCCAGGATCGAGAATTCCTGCAAAACCCTGTTTAGTCTTTTAACTGCTGGGCAGAGAGAACTTAGAGATGAAGGAGTCAACCAGTAAGAAATTGTCACGAGCAACGATAATTTGAAGGATTGGTTGAATAGTGCCTTGACTTTCAATAACGTTTCCGGTAACACACCCACCTTGAAACAACTAATGGGATGATTTTGAAAAAACAATTTTCCAGTGTCAGAAAATTAAACTGGAAAACCTCGACCTTTGGGAATGCTTGAAGGTAAGGAGAATCCCTAAAGGACTGCATTTATAGAAATTTCCAAATGGGGTCAAGGCAGATTCTCCACTATATAATGATTTAGTAGCTTTATTTGATCATCACTGATGTGAACTATTTGAGTGTCCTGTTAAACATAACCAGAAGGAAATAAAGGTTTTGACTAGTGAAGTCACTAAACTGGATCAACGCATTACCCAGGATTTACTATTTCCCCATGTGAACAATGATTATGGTAACATCTTTCAACGTGTGGACAGAGAAATTGCTAATATTAAAAAGAGAAAGGAAAAGAAATTTGAATGAGACCAGGTTGAGTACCTGGAGGGTCAAGCCTACCCAAAACCCTCCCCCCAACCAAATGCATCAATTTCATCAGGGAACCAATGTGGAACAACTTAGAGAAGAGGAGTTGGAGTTAGACCAGCATGAGCTATCCCCTTTAAAGGGGAAAACAAGTCCAGAAATCTAACAACTGAAAAAAACAGTAGGATTGGCAGCAGGACCCACCCACCATTTTGCAACACAGCACGCAATTTTCCACACAACAAGAATCAATCCTTTCAACAAAATATGAAATACCAGTAAATGGAGAACTAGCAGATAGTACTTTTGAACTCCACCAGGGATGTTTTTATTTGATAACGATGGTCTTTTGATGGTGAACAATGCAGGTGATTTACCTTGTTTAATTACATTGACTTCTTATGTACTATGACACATGTTGACCTTTTGAGTAGAGGGGGCACATTTGTTCTTTCTTGTAGTTTCAAGATAGATAGCTTAACAGATCTGAAAACGTTTTTGCAAAAGTTGAACTTCCGTGTAATGTCTGATGAATAGCAAACTAATGTGGAAATTAAGACGTGTGTTCAGAGAAGTGTGTAGAACCACCACCGCCAGTTTTACCTTTGCTATTATTCGAAAGATTAGTTGAATTTGAGTTTCGGGCATTAAAACATTGTAAATCATGGCCTAACAATTGTTACAATATGAAGATCCATGAGTTTAGGTTACTGAATGAGCTAGCTCAGAACAAAAATCTGATTTGAAACCGGGGAGGGGGGGGGGTAATGGTCATGAATAAGAATGGCTACCTTAATAGAATGCACAGTCATTTAGCCAATAGTGATTTGTATGAAGAAAGATCCAAAGGTTTCATTTATTTGGCTTACAAGAGAATTGACTATTTGTTACAGGACCCTTTAGATCAAGGAGAAATTGACTATGAAATATTTGAATTTTTACAGGTCAAATACCCTTTTCGGCATACTAAAGCTACATAAAAGTACCACCACTGACACACAAATGAGCCTATAATCAATGCCAGGAAATCTAAGATCCACCCCTTTGGTAAATACATAGATTATAAATTTAAAAAAAAGTTTTGGATTCTTTTGACCACCTTTGTAGAGATTCCTGGGATTTTTTACTCAAAATTAAAAGTCTCAGTTTTTCTAAGGAACAAATTTTTCTCACAGTGGTTGTAACCGATTTAACGTGATTCTCCACTCTCCAGAGCTAGCCTGGTTTAGCGTGCTGAAGAACAATTTTGTGTATTTAGAACGACAGTATTTCCATCAGATGAAAGGGGTGGCTATAGGGGCTTCTTGCACCCCCAGTTTTGTGAATATCATCCTGTTGAAATGGGGAAAAACAATTTTTCTTTGATAGATTCCCCACAAAACTTTGGAAGTTATATCTACATTTTTGGACGATATTTTTATTGTGTAGGATAGACCAGAGAATGAGATTGGGGGTTTCATGGATTACTTGAACACCACCACATCTTTTTTGAGATTCACACATTCCTACAACCACCACTGCATCAATTACTTTGAAGTTAAACTTACCAAAAATTATGATGAGCAATGTTTAGAGAGTAACATCTACAGAAAGCCGACCTATAGCAATAGTTTGCTGCATTTCGACAGTAGCCACCGTCTTCACCAGAAACATGGTATAATCAAGGGCCAACTTATACTTTTGGCCAGGATGGTTTCTGATAAGTTTCACATGGAAAGTAGGACCCTGAATAAAATGTTTTAATTAAGGGGGTCTCTGATGGAATGGTTGGCACTGTGTTGGGTGAGGTTGTTCAATAGAGAGAAGGGGGGATTATTCTTCCTCTGCTGAAATCTTCTTTCAACACAGTATCGGTGATATTCAACCAAAACACTGGTCAGAACATCAAACACAACTTTTCATTTGTGAGTAAATTTTGTGTTGAAGCAGCCACCATTAGGAAGGTGGTGTTGAAAAATTGTTCTGTTTTTCCTTGTTTCAATGGTATTGTGGATAAAATTAGGACTAAACCAGTGATGGTATACAGGAAAGGTAGAACTACTAAGAATTACCTAGAGTACAATTTGGGTAATTTGGTATCCATTAACAGTAACAAAACCCAGGTACTTATCAATGTGTTTTTTGTAATCAATGTAGGTTGTATTGGTGGGTGAATGGGTGGAAGCTAATGGAACTGAAATCAGAGCCAATTCTCATAGTAACTGTAATACTCAAGGAGTGATCTATGTAGCTATCTGTCAAAAATGTACATGTTTTTATGTGGGCAAAAACCCAGAGAAATATATCTATTAACAGTATGCGGATGTTAAGGGCATACACAATTTAATATCATGGAGTATAGTTTTTTAACAACATTTTTTTTTGTAAATACACCTTTAAGTTGTAATTAGATGTGTTTTAATACAGTGTCGGATTTGGTCATGTGACCATACGGTGGGATATTTAAATGGGGTATTATTTATGTAGTTTTTCTGAATAAGTCTGATTGGGACAGATGAAAGAGCTTAATCCATCTGGTAAATTAAAGTTTTTACCGCTATTTTTGTAATCTGCTTGTGTGTCTCATCTTTGTTGCACCACTGGTTTGGATCTTGGTTTTTGGCAAATTTTGGAGTTTTGTGGCTTTTTCTCAGCTGGTTCTTAGTTCAAAAAAATTATCAAAACAGAAACAAGCCTGGCACTCTGGCATACCAATAACAATCAAGCTAACTTAGATAATTTTACAAACAACGTTTTAACAAAGCCAAGTCCCAAGTCAAACTTGACCAAAAAATATGCACTGCCATACAGCAACAGAACCACAACAATCCCAGGAAATTCTGGACCACCATAAAAAAAAATCTCCTTTAACCCGGTAATTCATCTACCCCTACCTCCTCAGACACTTCAAATACTGAGAGCATTGCTATACAATGCAACACTTTCTTTACTAACTCCATTCACTCTCTTACTAACTCTCTTCCCAATATGCCAACTATCACAACTTTAGCCTGCAATACCATCAACACCTTCTTCATCAAACCTGTTCAAACCCTCACCATAAAAAAATTACTCTCCAAACTCAAACCCACAACACTTGTGGCAGATAATCTACCTACAGAATTCCTAAAAATAGCTTCCCACGCTATTGCCTATCCTGTCACTATTCTGATCAACCGGTCCATCTCAAAATACTATATCCGCACAAGCTAGAAAGTATCCTACATTATATCCCTGCACAAAGGAGGCAATTCCACTGAGTTCTACCTACAGACTCATTGCTATCTTATCCCCCTTTCCAAAATACTAGAAAAATGCATCCACGTACAGCTTATAAACTACCCACTATTTTATAACCTCTTAGCTAACATACAGCATGGGTTTCGCCCACACCATAAGCACCATTACTGCCCTCCTAAGCTTCACCAGGTCCATAAACCAACAAAGAAATAATGGGCAATTTGTTTCTTCCATCTTCTTAGATCTCTCTAAAGTCTTTGACATGGTTTCCCATCAGAAACTATGTGACAAACTATTACCTCTAAAACTTAGCCCATCTGCTCTAGCTTGGTTCACAGTTACTTATCAGGCTGACAGCAAGCTGTCAAGTGGTGACAGGAACTCTCTTCCCTACTGCCCATCACCTTGGGTGTGGCCCACGGTTCTATTCTAGGTCCCCTACTTTTTAGTATTTTCGCCAACCGACTCCACTCATCAACTCCCTTAGTCTGCAGATGACTCAGCTCTTATCTATGCTGCACATTCTCTAAGTCAACTTGTTTCCACAACACAACAGTCCTTTTTAGCAGTCAAATCATGGCTATCTGAATCACAACAAATTCTGAACCCTTCCAAGAACAAATTGATGGTCTTTCACCCCAGAAAATCCCGCAATTCCATTCTAAATTCATTAATCCATCAATATCATATCAGCCATAACCCAAACAAAATTACTAGGCGTGATAATCGATAACAACCTAAAATTCGACTTACACTTAGAACAGTCCATCAAGAAGACACATATTAAAGTAGGTTCACTGTATAGAATCAAGTCTTTTCTTACAAATAGGAAAAGTACAATGGAAGAACCAGGAATCCAGGACGCCAGTTACTATTCAAAACACTCCATCTTTAATGACAAAAAATGTTTTAGCGCTTTCATCTTCAAATGGAAGACTTCATCAGAAAGGGTTTTCTGATGAAGTCTTCCATTTGACGAATGCCTTAGCCAGACATGTTATAGTCACTGGCCCACAACATACTTTCTCATTTTGTGTTATAGAGGTAGTATGTCTTAGTAAGAGAGGGGGGGACATTATCAACCATACCTTAGAGAGAGAGATGCAATGGATCATCAGATGTAGGGCAGATAAGTTCCCAGGACTCAATGATAAGGTCAATATAACCCCTGTGTTAAGGAAAAGGAGATGTTTTAGACCATAATGTTTTTGATGATGTTTTTGATGTCTTCGATGATGATATATGTAAATGCTGTCTATGTGACAGTTCCTAGATGTTTTTATTATTTTTAGTTTTGTTTTTAACATTCAGCGCTTGTTAGCCTTGTTGAATTTGAAGTACTGTATCTTTATTGTATATTGAGCAGTCTTTTAGATGCATAGTAATTAGTGTTTGACATGTGTTTGGGTTTAACCTATCAACAACAGTGCTCCAGTATTTAAATTGGAATAGGCATGCTGTTCTTTTGTAACTGTCTGAAGAAGCCTAAGGGTGAAAGCGCTAACAGTTTTATACCAATAAACTGCTTGGATTTTATACTACAGTTGGTGATCGTGTTTTGAACTGATTTCCTGCATTTCAGTGCTCGAGGAGTCTACAATTTATCAGCCGTCAGACCCAGCGCATGGTGGTGTTTGTTATTTAAAGACATATATGGTGTTCTACAGCTATCTGTGAAATGGTAACTAATCTTGGTTAGAGTGATTTGGACATCTGTGGTTTCAAATATGAGGTCTCAAGGAATCAATTACAAAGTGACATTATCCCTGGCAAATACTGATAAACCACCACAGTTGCCAGTAGGTCTGAAGATATTAGAGCTAAACCCAGGAAAATATGGAGTGCTTATGTACTCACCATAACGTTCCATCTGAGTAGGTAAACTTCATTTGTCAGCAACCGATCCCCCTCCGTCCCCCTGACCTTCGGATGTTTGAGATGTTACCTTCCTTATGGCAAGGGTATGTAGCTAGTTTTGCGGGTGATTTTTGTATGCTTATCTAGCTGTGGGCAAACTCGATCTGAGGTCAGGTAGGGTTGGCAGGGGATTATGGGTAGGGGAGGAGCTTGGAGCTCGGATCTATGCTGTTGGAAACTGCCGGCTCGGATCCAATATGGATACAAAGACCCATAGGTTGATGCACAAATGAAGTTAACTACTTCAGATTAAATATTTTAATATTCAAAGCAGACTTGAGAGAATTTTAACTTGGGTAGACAGCAAATGCTGGAGGTGTGACGAGAAAAAAATGGAAGGTAACTAGGAAAACATTTTTAGGAGTGTAATGAGTTGGCAGATTTTAACATTTTTCTACAGAGCACTCTGTCAGAAATATTGGGGCAGCGTATGGTTGTAACTAAGAAAATGACACTTTTGAGATGAGACACAGGATCTGAATTACACAGACAAAATAAGCCCTTACGATGTTTAATGCTACTGGATGCCAAAAAAAAAAAAATACTATTAAAATATGGAAACTAAAATCTAAACCAACTGCAACTAAAGTACTGAATATTGTACAGGAGATAAAATAATTGGAGGTGGGATCTTTAGAAAAGGGAAGGAATACATTAAATAGCAATGAGTGTGATTTCTGAGAACAAGGCATGCAGAATAACATTCAGGAAGAAGGGGAGGCAGGACTTGAGCAATTTATGTAAAGCTGGAATAAACAGAAATTGTTGACAACATATACTGTATGAATACAAAGGAAATGTTACAGTTTGTTTTCTATTACTATATGTGTACCTGCATCAACTTTTAAAAGTGTCATGTTTAATAATAATGTTAAAAAAGACTCTTTGTGCTGAGTACAGCAACCTTACTGTGTTCCAAATCAGATTTTACTAGTCTGAAAGGCCCAGCAAGCAGACTCTGCTTAACAATGCAGTAACTGGGAACCAGAATCTTTAGCCAGAATAAGACAGTCATTAGTAAGAGAGGCGAAGACCATCCCTGGCAAAGCAGGAAGGACTGTCTGCCATCTTGTCTCAAACTGACAACGGATCCTCCTAGAAAGACATCAGCTATGTAGCCAATAAAGGCAATTATCTTGTCTTTGAATCTCGGCATCATTCTGGGTGATGATGACAAAAATTCCACTCAAGACTAGTGTCTTTCCTGCCTTGGAACCACACACACAGCGAGCTCATCTTTTTCATTCTGCTAGTCCCTCTGATTAGAGCATCTAAGATCATTTTACTTTTAAAAGAGTTAGTACCAGGCCAAAACCTTATTTGTCAGCACGGAGCTCTAGAAGCCCTCCTTACATGCTGGATCTGATTTCAAAAAGCTAAGTTACCCTATTCTTATCCAGCTTGATAAGAGTGGTGTCTGAATGCCTGAAAACAGTTACCTATTACTAAAACAATGCTGTGGGTGAATGCAGCATCAGTGTGCCCCAGTACCTTGCAGTCTTCATCCTTGTGACTCATAGAAGCAAGTTTACTGGCTATCAGTGTGTAAGGGGAACTGCTGTGTGAACTAATGACTGAGGTTTCTTGGTCCTTAGTCTGGGAGGCTAAGGTAATGTCTTTTTAACAAACTTAGCTAGTGTAATGGAGGTGCTCTGTGCTGTAAACATGAGTATATATTGTACTTACTAAATGGGTTCTAAACAGAGTAGCCTCCAAGTTCAACAAATACTTACACATCTCACACAGTGAATCACTGTGTGGGAGCAATAACGGGCTTTCAGTAAGCATGAGGCAGTTGTTATACTGTCTCAAAAAAAACTAGTGTTAACAGTCTAGCTACAGAAGAAGCAAGAGAAAACAGGAAAGCCTAAGCTACTCTTCCTATAAAATAGAAGTTTACAATGGATTGGACTAGAAAATTGTTATAATATAGGATGTGGCTACGGGATATCCAGAGATTCAATTCTGGACAGAACAGCAGATAGTAGACTGGACACAATAAGTAATAACGGCAGTATTAACATGTGTAAAAGCAAAATAAATAAATAGAATAAAAAAGTATCAGTAATGTAATCCGTAACAAGTGTCAAATTTAACTCAGTGAGGCTTAAACACAAGCTAAGAATAACTCAGTGTTAAGACATTTTCCCAGGCTTCTAACTCTAATTCTCATTCCATAATATTCTATATCTTTACAATGTTTCCAAATTAGAGACACTGCTTGCAAATAAAAGAACAGTTGTATAAATAAGCTTGCCATAACAGTAAATTCTCGAATGATCACTGCTGCAGTAGAGACATATGGGTTATATCCTGCATGGGATGTAAACGGCCAGCCAGCTTATATATATACCTTCAGGGCACCTTCCACATGCCCAAACCATTAGACAGCTCTAGACCAGAGCTGACAAAAAGACAGGTTTGAGTGCCAAGCCATTCACAGTTTTTATGCCAACTGAGAGAATAGGTGGAGCCCTGACAGGCCATTGCTAGGAACAACAAAAATCAAATGTCCACACCCTGGCATAAAAAAAAAAAAACACAGTAAAAAAACAAGGGGAACGGAGGGAGTGGCTACTGCAGCTGTGATTATTCAAACCTGGATTCAGGGATACTTGATCTCTCCATCAAGTGATTTCCCTTCCCACACATCCCACAACTGCAATCTGAAAAGATAATTGGTGTTGGTGCTGGGACCAAAGAGACTTCAGATAAGATTGTATTTTTCTCATGTGAAGTCTTGTCAGAGGCATCATGAGAATCATAGATGCCACGAGACCCAGAATCCTGAACTACTCTCTCTCTCAGTGACTGAAGTCTGAGTGGAAAACTCTTGAACCAGGTCTAAATATAGAACTATTTTCCCCCTGTGGAAGAAAATCTATTTGTATTTATGTACACACCTCAGAAACACAATCCTGTGCGACAGAGTCAATAAAGACTTTTGAATGTTATCTTGGAATCCCAGACTGTGTAGGAGCTCTCTCATCCAATTGAGAGATCCCTGATATTTTGAAAAGGACTCTGCAAAGATAAGGAACTCTTTTAAATACGGAAAATATGTTAATACTCTGCAAACCTACAATGGGATATATCAGGAGCTATATTTGTAAATACATTTGGAGCAGTGGATAGCTCATAGGGGTAAGGCACAGAACTGCTAATGTATCAAAACACACAAAACCTTAAGAAATACCTGAAATCTGGATGAACAGTAATGTGATAATAAGCACCTTTTAAAGTTAAGGTTATCAAAAAAGGATAACTGGTTAGGAAGTGAAAGCATTTTGAAGTTGGGCACCATCACCTACTGATTTAGGAAAGAAAGACCAAGAACTGGTCTCCAGGCATCTTCTTTCACACTGTTGTTAGACAGGAGGACAAGAGAGTTTGGTCTGGCAGATGAGTAATTCCCCGAAAAGGAGGAATTTCTTTCCACTGCCACTTGTGGCCTTGAAGAATTAGCCTCAGAACCCACTTGTCTGAAACAATCTGTTGCCAAAGGCAGAAATGAAGATTCAGACTTTCTGGAAAAGATAAGAGACTTCCAGGGTGGGGGCCTCAAGATCTCATAATTACGCAATCTGCCTCATTTGATTGTCTTTTGTTCTGGAGGGTTCCTGCTTTCTTTTTGTAACCTCCCTACCATTGTTTTTAGAAATCTGCTTACTAGCACTCTACTGAGACATTTTGTTTCTCACAGAAATTGGATGGGGAAAGAAAAAAATTCCTCTGAGAATTTGGACTAGGAGGGCTAAAAAATCTGAGAGATCCCCTGAATAAGCTTACCCCTCTCATCCCATTTTTGATTACCTCTGCATCACAGCATCCAAAAACTAAATCTTTATCCAAAGCAGAATTCACAATCTAATTTTTTACATCTTCTGGGGGTTCTGAGAATGCATCCAGGCAAACATCCTAAACAAGATACCAGTGACCACAGCCTTGGATGCAGTATCTACAGAGTGACATACATACTTTAAACTAGGAGTAGTAGTGACCTCAAAAATTGAAGCAGCATACACTTTTCATCCTAAACTTATAAATTACTCTACCATCCTTGTCTGAAGGGGAAGGATTAGAATGAACAAAGTTGCAGCAACTGGAATAACTAAAGCTATAACTCCTTGGTCAAGTCTGGGTTGAGTATATGACAAGTTTAAAGACATGAGGAACTCCGTACATTCTATTTGCTTTCTTAGGTACAGCAGTTTGGCCATCAGGGAAACCACAGACTGACAAACGCATCCTTCAGTGATGACAGCACAAAGGAAATGGGTGAAGGGTCTTGGAATTCCAAGTGTAACAACTCATTGTACTTCAAAAGACTGATAAATCTCAGTATTCTCCCCTTGAAAACAATGGCACATTCTGGAAACAGTTTCAGAGGAAGATTCAGACAAAATGCTCTCCTCAGAGTCTGAATCAGAAATTTAAGGAGAAACATGTCCATCCACCCTTAGCCAGTCCTAATTGACTACTGTTGTCCAGTGGAACTGGTGCAGAAGATATTATCATTTTTTTGTTTCTTTCTGACAGGAATATTGGAGCAAAAAGGTATATTAATGGCAGCAACAGCTTCCCTAGGGATGGGCACAACATTCTAAGCACGGGTACCTCCCCTGTCCCTTCACCCAAGATGAATTAGAGTGGCTCTCCCTCACCCATTGAGAGGACCCCAACAGTGACAGAGGATGTGATCAATCTTTGGTGCATAACGGCTGTGTGGCCAATACCAGGGGGATCCAGGGAAAAAGATGAGTGGCCTGAGGAACCAGTTTTGGCCAAAACAGAATTAAACACCTGCAGTTGAGGTAAATTACTAGCCTGCTGTGGTGGCAAAGGCTGTTTAGTTAACTTTTTTTCTTTTTCTTTTGAAGGCTAAAAGGACCAACAAGGGGCCTAGAAAGTTGTTCCATGGTCAAGCCAGAAAAGGTGCTTCACTTCTGGGGAAACTAAAAAGCACAAATCTGTGCAAAGAGAAAGTCCTTAAAATAACTTTTCCCCAGTCATAACACGCTAAAAGCACTTCAATACACTTTGTCAGCTCCAAAAAGTAAATTAACTACAGTTTCACAACAGAAAAAATTGTTATAAACACTTTTAAACAATGTTTAGACCGACAAGAACAAAAGTGCACTCCTGTTTAAAAGTACGGTTAAGTTGCTTTACAGTCATCAAAAATATTTTCCTACCTTAAAAACACTTTCTTAAACAGGAAAGTAAGTACAAACAATAAAATATTAAATGTGGAAGTTCCTTCTCTCAAAGGGAGAACAGCACAAGCCGAATGTTGATCCTTGAAAGACCACACAGAAGCGCTCTTATCAGTGGCAAGAACGCTCTGAAGGGCTTGGAGCTCTAACCTGTTTTTTAGGCAGCTCAGTTCGACCTGTTTAACAGTTTGGGCACATGAAAGATGCCCTGAAGCTTTGGAAGTTGGCCAGCTGTTATATCGTTAGCAGGATATAACCCCTACAGCTTAGGTTACTGCAGCAGTGATCTATATGATGATTATCTGAGGAATCAGGACACAGCAAGAAATGTCATATTTAAACTAAACAGTAAGCCCAAACTGCAGTAAATCATTTCAATACAAATGGTCCATATAAAAGATGTGTTCAAGTATGGTGAGATGGGGCATGGAAATGAGAGTTGCCCAATGCCAAGTATGAGGTGCAGTCCAAAATTAAATTGCTGACCAGAATACACAATTCAAATGCCAGTGAAGACAAAGATGACGGTTGAGATACAGGAAAAACAGATACAAATAAAGAAGCTTGGTTCTGTGGTACAGATTGATAAAGTCCTGCTTGTATCTCAGACAACCCAAGTTTGAACAGCTGCTCAGGAGCTGGATATGTAGGGGCATCGGTGTGAGTGACATACAGTTTGCCTAACCAAGGGGAAGGGAATGCTAGTTCCCCACTGCATTAGCTGCTGCTCCAGAGCAAAAATGCAGAGACTTTGCAGCTACCCAAGAAAGTTACAGTAGTTCTTTTAGGTGTATGTCAATGTGCATCTGCTTGTGACAGAGTAAAGGTAGCACTTGTGGTGACAGGTGCACACACTACCACCAAAAGGTGGGAACAGGGCCACAAAAGAAAATGCCCTCAGTTGCCAGGATTTGAGTGAAGGCACAGGAAACCCTCACAGTTACATGTATGATGTCCCTCCCGCCATATGGTACTAGGCATTCCTTGTACAAGGAGAATGAATGAGATGAATCTGACTGGGTTTAGAGTGATGGTTAGCAGTCAATGCAACAAAAATGATGTAGAAAACAAAAAGATAAAACCAATATAAACAAAAGTGAAGAACTGCAACTACAGAGGGTGAAGACCACGATGAGACAGTAAAGCACTTTAGAAAAAGAAAGAGAATGGGAACAGAAAGGAATACATACGTAAACGTTCTGTGGAAGTAAATATAAGGGTTTACATTAAGAAAAAGTATGGAGACAGAAAAAAAATAAGAAGAGAATAAGGTAGAAAGGGGACAAAGCTTAATTAAAATAAAAGAAGAGGTATAAAAAAAGTCACAAAACCACCATAAGTAAGGACAATCAATGACCATGTACTAACACTAACAAATACATGGTGCTCAGATAATGGGGTCAAATTAAATACTTAAAAAGTGCAATACTGATATTTAGTAGACAACAGCTTCACCCAACTTACAACACGGACAGCACCTCACTCTAAAAATGAGAATGTTGTTAGAGATTTTTGACCATCATGTAATGTCAGTAATCAGAATGTCCTTCTACATGGTGTAGCTAATTGTCAAAGAATATCATCTAGATCTAAAGAGGTCATTGTCGCACTATATTTATCATTGACTAGGCCTACTACCGAAAACAATGTTCTCTTTGGGATGTACCACAGAAGACATATGAAACAACTAGAAAGACCACAAGATATTCCTAAATAAGATCATCACTGGTTTAAAAATCCTAAGATAACAGAAAAGACTGGAAGGATTGGCCAATTTATTCAGCACAGACTCCTGAAAGGAGAGTTGTATGTCTTGCCTTCTGTACCATGAGAAATTCAGTGGTCCTGATTCTCCTGCTTCTTCACAAATAACATAGTCCAACAAGTACCAGATTAGAAATCTAAATCTAAACCAGCAGATAAGTAAAATATGGTGGACAGGGATGTTCATTATGCAGTCCCTTCCCCACCTCTGGAATAGACTCCCACTGCAAATTAAGCAGTGTGATACATAATCTTTACGCCGATGGAAACTGGATGTTTGGCTAGGCATTCACAAAGTCTCCCTGGCTTGACTGGGCTATCTCACCTTGAAAAAGGAGGTGCAGTCTAAAGGTGGATACTGGCACAGAGTAAATGGTCGCAAGTCTAAGTTGCCTTGAATTTCCTATGATCTTTGGATCCTAGGGTAACATAAACTACAATAAATGTAAAGAGTACACATAAACAGAGAAGAATAATGTGCAAAGCAATATGGATAAAGGACAGGAAAATAAAAGTTATGTACTTATCCTAACGACAGATATGTAGAGCCAAGTGAATCTTCCTCTAGCTATAGGACTCAAGGCCAGCAAGACCCACACAGCTCAGCACTTGAGACTTTTCAAAGACATACAACTCCTCCCTTTTTCTCTCAATTTTTTGCACAGATGGACCCCCCATCTTCTAATGTTTGTTAGCCTGCAGATGGTGGAGCACAGAAAAAAAAAAACAAGGAAAATGAGAAAATCTCTCTGAAGCAACAGCCAAACTTTTACCAGAGGGCAGAGCAAGAGACTGTGATTATAGAGGAAGGTGGACCTGGTCCCATACATCTAATCACTATATTAAGTGCATGACTTTTGTATGTGATGCTGATCTAGCTTCCTCTAGCTAGTAGGCCACCGTCTCTAGCATAACAAGCTGGATAAATCATTGTAAGAGTTGTGTGATATAAAGCATCTCCACAAAAACTTACAAACAACTTGAAAGACAACATTTTTAGAAAGACCTTAAATGGAGAGATATGACGTAAAAATATCTCACAAGGAAGAGAGAGACCAATATCAATACTATTTCAAGAAATTATGGCAGGCAAGGATTAAAAGACCCCGAGTCCAGGGATCAAGACCTAATTCATATTGTACTGACTGCAGAGTGAAAACAATGTGGTTTTCAGGGAATAAATAGTATGGATGAGGAGTTTGAATAATTAAGGTAGAAGCTTACATTCTAGGAACAGATAGAGCGATGGACAGCTTAAATGCATCATTCTGTTGAATGCCTAGAGGACTACAGGCAAACTATAAGACCAGCAACAGAGGACCTCAAGAAGAAAGAGGCATCTAGAAAACTAACAAAGAAAGAATAAGAGGCACCAATATGTCCTCCAACAACCTGAGAAAGACAGAAAAAGAGTCAGCCTGGAACCTAATGGAAGTAGTAGTTTTATGCCAGTGACAGGAACCCTGAATAACAAAGGGGGATCTGGAAATTAAGGAGAGAATAACTAAGAGGCATTGCCTAAAAGCAATCCATTACAGAGACAGCAACATGGACTGTTCCTGAATGCAGTACAAGCTGCAAACACAATGACATAAAAACTCTGCAGTGAAGAAGAATTTGGTAAACCAGCAGTGCAATAATTGAAAAGGCACTGGGTAATAATCAATCCAACAGCCTAGAAGAAGCAGAAACAGTCTAGGGATGACGGTCTTAATACCACAAGAAGAAGAATAAAAACCAGAAAGGTGAAGTGTAAAACACCTTTGCCTTTGAAAGAAAAAGCAAGCTCTGCAGTTCAAAGGAACAACTGCTGCAAAGGAAGCACAATATCCTGAAATAGGAAAGAGAACAGAGTTTAAAAATCTTTAGCATAGTCTGGTTACAAATTGTGCTGTATCCAGATCTTTGTGTGATTCCCATGTTTTCTGCTACTCTGTCTTGTGTTAACCAGGGCCTGCCTGCACTTAGTGTGAGTAAGCGAACTGGTCTGCATAGGGTGTTAAGCTAAGAGCTCAGGGACAAGGGTTGATCGGTCAATTCCAGTGTTTCTATTTTACTTTCATTTTTTGTAGTATTTAAACCCAGCATTTGCATGGGTTTGTGGTTGTTGGCCAGTGGCGCACCACTGCTACGCTGTTTTAACCTTTTGTGAGGTATCTCAGTTGCATTTTTCCCTTACCAGCACTCCTGTGTAAGTGAGGCCCTCACCTGCATGCAGCTACTGTATTGATTTTTTCCAGCCCTACTCACACCTATAGGTACTCTCCCTTCAGACAGTACCCACTCTACTACCCCTGACCTCTCTTCCACAGATTCTGATAACCATGGATGAACAATTTCCTATGGTTTCTCCTGGTAGGTTGATATGGACATCCTGAAAGAGTGTAGCAAGTGTCTTGTATACACAGACAACCCTCTACTGCTGCCACCTAGAAACACAATATGCGAGAGATACAATTACATTAAGAACCAAGAATCCTTGCTCTCTCAGTCATAAACCAGTACATCCAGCACTGAGAAGGTTGTCTGCACAAACACTATGAACACCACACCTCTAACACCACCCACATCTGTACAACACACTTGTACATATGCAGGGGTTCTCAACAAAAACATACCTAAACAAGAGACACCTCAGAAGCAAAAACACACATGCAAATCACAACCCACAGCACCAAGCATCACACACAGTACACATGTCTGTCTCACAGCCTCTAAGGCCCAGCCACAAACTCAACATACTTGTCATAGGAGACTATCATGAGACACACAGATGTGCCCCAGGTGCTAGAATCTGCCATATCATGCACGCACTCAAGTCTCTTAACAACAGGTACTGTTATTACTCTGTCACAGTCCATGTTGGTGTGAATGACTTGAGATGTACCTCTATGGACTACATAAAGAGAGATATGATTGAGCTCAGTGAATGTGTCCCCCAGGCAGGTATGTCCCTGAGCCTTAAGCAGGATCCTACCATCACTCAAAAAGATGCCTCAATACAAACAGAAAATGATTGACTTACAACTGGCTTAGTTTCTGGTGTCATTCCAAGGTGATCCAGTACGTGACAGCCTGGGAGGACAAGATTGACAGGCCACTATTCTTTGCCAGAGATGGCCTTCATCTGTCTCCCTTGGGCTTCAGGCTTCTGGAAAAGGCTCTTGCCTCCCCTATAGTACCTTTTTTAGGTAAAGTCATGAGCACAAATTTACCAACATGAAAAATTCTTCTAATCGAAATTTAAAGGTCAATCTGCTAAACGTTAGGAGTCTTAGCATGAAACTGCACTCACTGCAAGCATTCCTTGCCCTGGAGGATGCTGACATTTATGCAGTCACTGAAACCTCGTTCAAAGCTGTGGGCAGCACCCCACCCTTACCAGGTTACTCATCCTACCACACTTTCAGACCACAGAGGGCTACAAAGCCAAAGGAGGTGGAGTTTCAATATTTATCAAAGACATACACACTCCAAGCTGGTTAAACAGTATGACCCACAGGAGACGCTCCAAATGCAGTTAACTGTTGACAAAACACTTATTCAAATCATAGCTAGCTACAGACCCCCAATCATTACTCAGGATGCTAACTCCACCTATCTGGACTTACTTGAATCCATCAAGATTCAACCCTCTACCCTGATCCTGGATGACTTTAACTACCCAACCATACAGTGGAAGACCTATTCTAGCCAAACGTGAATGCCCTGAGATTCCTCGACTTACCAGTTCTGTAGTGAGAGTGGGGACCAGGTTGAGGAGACCCTGGAGAGGTGGAGATATGCTCTAGAGAGGAGAGGAATGAAGGTCAGCAGGACTAAGACAGAATATGTGTGTGTGAATGAGAGGTAGGATACAGGAATGGTGAGGATGCAGGGAGTAGAGTCGGTGAAGGTGGATGAGTTTAAGTAATTGGGATCAGCAGTTCAGAGTAATGGTGAGTGTGGAAGAGAGGTGAAAAAAAGAGTACAGGCAGGATGGAATGGGTGGAGAAGAGTGTTAGGAGTGATTTGTGACAGACGGGTACCAGTAAGAGTGAAAGGGAAGGTCTACAAGAGGGTAGTGAGACCAACTATGTTGTATGGGTTGGAGACAGTGGCATTGACAAAAAGGCAGGAGTCACAGCTGGAAGTGGCAGAGTTAAGATTTGCAGTGGGTGTGACAAGGATGGACAGGATTAGGAATCAGTATATTAGAGGGTCAGCTCAGGTTGGACGGTTTGGAGACAAAGTCAGAGGCGAGATTGCATTGGTTTGGATATGTGCTGAGGAGGGATGTTGGGTATATTGGGAAAAGGATGCTAAGGATGGAGCTGCCAGGTAAGAGGAAACGAGGAAGGCCTAAGATAAGGTTTATGGATGGGGTGAGAGAGGACATGCAAGTGGTTGGTGTGAAAGAGCAATATGCAGAGAACAGGAAGAAATGGAAACAGATGACCCGCTGTGATGACCCCTAACGGGAATAGCCGAAAGAGAAGATTAATGCCAATGCACTGGATCAGCTGGTCGACACCCCTATGAAAGGTGATAATGTCCTGGACCAGGTCCAAACCAACACAAGTAGACACTGTAGCACCCCTACCCTCCTTGGTAAGATCCGACCATAAAGAGATCACTTTTGAAGTCACCACCTCCTCTAACCCCCCCCCCCCCCAATCAGGGTCAAACAAAAAAACTTTTCCAAAGCTAACTACAATCTCCTCAGAGCAGGTATAAACAGCTTCACAACCACCATCGCTTCAGCTGGAGCTAGCACTAATGTCATAGCCTACACAGCTGTATGGACTCAGCAATACCGGACAGGACCAATTCATCTTCCTCAAATAAGAGTAAACCTAACTGGTGGACAGCAGCAATAAAGAAATTTCATAATAAAAGGAAAAAAAATGGTCTCTAGGACCAAGAAGGAGCAGGTGCAAAGCTGGAAGCAATCTCTCCTTTGTCTGAAGAAGCAAATAAGGTCACTGATGAAATCCTTTAAGGCTAACTTCGAGTCCAGATTGGCCACATCCAGTAAGAACAATCACAAGGCCTTCTTCACACATGTCCGCAATCTCAAAGGTAACACCCAAATCAGCTCTGAACTGGTGGTCAATAATATCACACATACAAATGCCACAGACATAGCCAGTCTGCTGGACAACAGGTTCAGTGAAAACTTTACCACTCTGCCCCCCATCAGTAAACCAGGGCATCCCCAGCACTTGTCCCCCTCCCCTCATCACCAGGGAGTAGGTACTTAATGCCCTATCAAAGTCAACAAATACAGTCTCCATGGGACCCAATAACATCCCTGGCTGTATCTTACATGAACTCAGGCATGAGGTCTCAGCTCCATTAGACACCCTATTCAACCAAAGCCTGATCACCAGCTTTATCCCAGCTGAATGGAGGACAGCCACGGTCATCCCTCTACACAAAGGTGGAGCGTCCACTGATCCAGGCAATTATAGGCCCATCAGCCTAACTAGCCTGATCTGCAAAGCCATGGAATGCATTATTATGGACCTTATAAACAAGGACACTGGCAACCTCCAAATGCTTGACCCCACACAGTTTGGTTTTGTCAAAGGGAGATCATGCCTGCTAAACTTGGATGACTTCTTTGAAACAGTCACCAAAGCCATGAACAAGGGGAAGACGGTGCATACCACCTATCTTGACCTAGCCAAAGCCTTTGACACTATTCCCTACTCAGGCATAATAGATAAACTCTCCCAGCTAGGCATCGATACTGGCTCACTGATAGAACCCACTCAGTCAAAGTAGGGGAAGCCACCTCTAGTAGCAGACCTGTAATGAGCGGTGTACCCCAAGGATCGGTCTTGGGGCCTCTAGTGTTTGGGATATACTTTTCTGAGGTGCAAGCCAAAACTAGTAGTCTGCAGCTGACCAAGGCTGTAGATGACTGCAAGCTGGGAGCTGTCTTAAATTCCCCTAGTGATGTGAACATCCTCCAAGATGGCCTTAACCAAACTAATGACTGGTGCCAGAAGCATGGCCTCAAACTGAATGCCAAGAAATGCATCATTATCCCCTTTGGGGAAAATGGCATCCCCACTATTTATCAAATCAATAACAACGTACTAAGCATGCAATCAGTCATGAGGGACTTAGGCACCCAGGCTGATAGCAACCTTACTTTTGACCACCACGTTGCCTCCATTTTATGGAAGGCTTTCTACATGGCTCACCTCATAAACAAGGGTATTTCATCCAGGAACAAGAAGGTCATAACATCTCTGTACTCCTCCCTTATCAGACCCATTATCAAGTACAATGCCCTCTTCAGCATGTAACTTGCCAAGCACATGCAGCAGTTGACCACAGAGGTTCCTGACCAGGAAAATCCAGGATGTAAAACACTTATCCTACACAGATAGGCTAAAAGCCCTGTCCCTCTATTCAGTCTCATACAGACTGCTCAGAGGTGACCTGTGTCTGGCAAACAAGGCCATCTCAGACCCAGGCTTGATGGAGTTGTTGCACATCCATAAGACAAACTCCACTCGAGCAACCCGCAAGCAAGTCCTTATCCTGGTCTCTGACATTAACAGAACTTGTTGGTGGGATATATGTGTGTCCCAAAGGCTCCCCCATCTGTGGAACAGACTCCCTCTCCATGTCAAACACAGTACCTCTCGAGCCCTCTAACAGGAACATGGACGACTGGATGGGAAACAGAAAATACAACCCTGGTATCCCACCTGTGTACCTGCTGGACAGGGGAAACAGGTGTTGACTTTGAGGGAACATGGGCAAAATTCTTGGCTAGGCTTATAAGGGCCTCCGGGCCAATAGCCTAGTATCAACCTATGAACCTAATGGATCTATCTATAAAGTGAGAGAAGTAGAGAAATTTTCAAATGGAAAGCTGCATAACTAAGGATCAAACAGCAACAGAAACATGTTCAATTCAAGACTTTCAGAAGCCAAATGACAGATTGCTTCCCCCAAGGATTAAAGTTGACATACTTATTAAACAGACAGCAGCAGCAAAAGAACTAGGTATCTCGCAGACTGAACAGCATTCACTTCACCTTGAACAGCATTCATTTTACCACTCTAATGTAGCCTCCCTCACCAGTCTTTTTCAGGCATACATTTTCAAAGATCAGACATTGCCATATCATACAAATCACGCAGAAGTTGAATTCAAGTAATGATGCAAGTAATAGACTATGAAGAGAGATTTTGTAGCCTTTCTGAATATTTCAAGTTGTCCAACTCTATGATCTTTCTAGAAAAGAATCTTTCTTTTTGAAATTGTTTCAGGTTGCTTTCTTGAGAGTTACAAAATGCAGGCATTCAATCAATATTGGGTTAAATCAATGACATATAAAGTGGTACAGTTACTCCTGGAACAAATATGCTCTTTACAATTAGATGACCACAGAGCATTAATTTCTGACATTGGTAGCTACACACTGGTCAAGGCTTAAATTAATGCACAAAACCTGCCTTGCTTTATAAGTTTTGTTTTTCCTTGTTAGTTGTGAAGAAATAAAAAATAAAAGAGGTTTAAAATGTT
Organism: Protopterus annectens; assembly: GCF_019279795.1. Lineage (NCBI taxonomy): Eukaryota > Metazoa > Chordata > Ceratodontiformes > Protopteridae > Protopterus > Protopterus annectens. The sequence continues at coordinate 1,154,751,944 of NC_056745.1, read as the reverse complement.
ACATACTGCTATTCCTACGCTATTAATAACAAAGTAATTTGTTATGATCTGATCATTTATTTTATAATCTGAAATTGCATCCCTTTTTGCCAAGTCTCTTGATGCTGCATTATTCACATTGAAAGTGATGTCACTACTACTGCAATAGGTGTTTTATTTTTTGTAGACCACATTGAAGAATTTTGGCATCGTGTACTGAAGTAAATATGCTACCCAGTTTGCAATCAGCATACCTAGTTATCTACAGTAAATTTTCCACTGTAATAGCCCAAGAAAGAATAGTTGTTTAAAATCTTATCATAACCACAGATGTCCTTCTCTTCTATATGGTGTGGTATTCATAACATGAGGGAAGTCTGCTTCCAGACTGACTCGTACATTCAGCCAGTACACCAAAGTCTTGATGCTACTGTAAGGTACATGCGATGCTGCACATCAGTTAGCGTACGTTAGCCATAAAGCGGAAGTATACCTACTTCGGAACTTTTCTGCCGCCTGTCCAACTGCCAGCTCCGGTCATCGCTTGCCAGAGAAGTCGCATTTGTGCTTCAGATAAGTACCCAGTTGGGGCTTTTTCCTTATTCTTTTTTGCTACTGTGTGTTTTTTTCTAGTGAGTACATATCAGCTAGGAAGGGCAAGTGTCAGTGTGGAAGGCAGATTCCACAAAGACTCCCAAGAGCTTTGCTTGTTTTGTCTAGGCCCAGATCGCGATCACACCTCCTATGCTACCTGCACGGCCTTTGTTCCAAAAACCCTCGGTAGCTGTCTGGCCTCCCTGAGGTTATACTTGGAAAATCAACACCTTAAGCTCGAGATATGGGACCGACATTGGGCCCTTCAGACAAGCCGCTATGCAAGAAGGATAAGAACACTCGGCCTGAACCAACTGATGTTCCCTCTCGACTTTAAGTGGGATTGCTCCCAAGTCTCTGAAATCCAGAAGAGGTACTCTGAATTTTGGATGTTCCTTCCAAGTTCGATGAAGGCCCGGAAGCAGCTTCAGAATCTGTAGAACCTCCTTCGATGGGTACCACCGTGGAAGCTGTCAGGGAATCTGCGAGCATGTCCAACAGGAATTCACAGGTCTCAGATATGGCGGCTGGGGGACCACGGCTGGTTATCTCTGAAGGCTTGTGCAGCGTCACTCAGACTGTTGTGCATGAAGATGTTCCCACGGACATCGTGGAATGCCACCTAATGTCAGGCCCATCAACCTTTCACCACCTGGCTCCTGAGGTGCCAAAGAAAAAGAAATTTAAAACTAAACATGTTTCTCTGGTTCCCCAGGGTCAGGCTCCTGATCTAACTTCTGACTGGCAGGCCTTTACCCAAGGACTCTTTAATGCCTTCATGGCCCTCCGTCAAACCTGAACCCCTTCTATTCTTTACCAGCCTTTTCGCCTTCTACCCCCTTGAAGAGACCTTCACAGGATGTCACTTCTGAGGAGGAGGATTTATCAGGGGATAAGACTCTGGCTTTACTCTACTCAAACTGCCTCTCCTCTACTATATGCCTCCCCCAGAGGAGAAATCTAATGGTACAGACTCTACTGGGGAGGATATTTCCTTTGGGGAGACCACCTTGAAGATGAAGGACTTTAAGTGGGATTACTCACAGGTCCCTGAAATCCAGAATAGGTACTATGACCTTCTCTAGATGATAGTCCAAAGAGACATGGCCAGTGTAGGAGGCACCTTCCACCACGAGTCGTGACTTCCCACTAAAACAATGCTTTACCTACTGAATTACATACAGATTGACATTTAATGCTTTCAGTTTGTCAGTTATTCCTTTACGTGTAATATTGCTGAAATCTTTAGCAGGTTAAGATCAGCAGCATGCACTGTCAACCCTTGGGCTGCTATTACCTCTTCAAAGAATGCCACAAGATTCAAAAGCAATGCTTCCTCTTATCAAACCCATCCTGTTCCATAAAATACTATTGGTAGGTCTCCTGAATCATTTACGATAAGTTCCATTATGACACAATCCATGATTCTACAAAGAATCACAGGTTAGGCTGATCATTCTAAAATTATCTGGATCTAATGACAACCCCTACACCACTGTAAACTGGTACTACTACAGCCCATCACTAAAGGTCAATAAGCTGCCCTCATGTTAACTTGTGGGATAGAAATGGCAGGGGGTCTAGTTGGATTTTACTTAATTATGTGTTGAAAATCACCAGGCAAGTTGTTTAATCTTTATCATAACGCAATTCACAAAACAGACGAGCAAATGCCAAACAAAATTGAATAAAAGCAACTAAATATAGTCTAAAAAACAATATAAATCTGTCTATAAAGCCATTAAGATACTAGTTTAAACAATATTTTCCCATTATCAGTAATCACTCTGACAAATCTATTTACTTACGAAGTTGTACTGAATTTTTCTGCATGCATATTCATATTTTCCTGTGGGGTATGGAGGTTCTTCTAAAAGGAATCCATCACAATGGAAGAATCCCTAGTAAAAATGTGGGTGCTGAAGAAAACCCAATAGGAGTTTTCTGCAATGAAAAAGCGGTCCATCCACACCAAATTTAAAGAACATCTTCAGTGGGCCTAAGAAGCTGATATGCCAAATGACATTCATCATTTCAAGTAACACCAACCAGATTCCTTGCAGCAACAGACTCTGAAGGGTCACCACCTAAAAATGGATGCAGTAAATTTGCTCACTTAAGTCACTTGACATCAAGAATGCATTGGTAACTGTTCTTCCTTTTGGGAGGAACATGCAGGACTAAAATTCTTCTCCACATAGGTATACCACTTATAACCCCCCTTTTGAAAACAGAGTTATGGCCATTTCCAAGACCCCTGTTGAGACTGTCTCATTCTTTAGTGTAGTGCCTTCCACGGAAACTTCTGTCAATTCCAAGATGTGGCCTGACATGGCCATATCTCAAACACACTGATCCCTTGTGATGGCCCTCCAAATTTGAAAAATTTACACAACTCCTCCACATTAAGGAACTGTCAGTCCACTGTCAAAACTGCTACATTTGGACCATAAGAGATGTGTTCTTGAGAGGCTTAGCCAGTACAGTCACTTGAGAGCCTTCCTTAGATGATGAGGAAAGCTTACTCCTTTTCAAGTTGCTAGCTCAGTCTAGAAGAGGAAGGTGGTAGGTGTAGAAAAACAACCCAGTTTCAGGGCCTCCACAGTAGTGAAAGCCTGCTTCTGCTTAAGAAGGTCATTTGCTAGGTCTTTGAAGGCCTAGCCACAAAAATGTCCATCTTATGCTGGGCAGTTAGAATTTAGTTCCTGACTTTTTCCTAGAGTGAAGACCATTTTAACCACCCAACCTGTGCAAGCCCGCTGCTGAGACCATGGCAACTGTTAGGAAATCAGCACAAGCAAAATTAGAGTGGGCTACAAAGGAATCCCACTTTCACAGCTATAGTTAGTTGCCTTCAAGTCCTCCTTAACCTTAAAATCATGAAGATCTGCCTTTGTTTCCAGGAACTGACTTATTAAGGAAAACTGAAACTAAGACAGGGAGACTGAAGAGTTTTTGAGCCCTAAGTCTCAGTGTGGCAGAGGAGTAAATTCTCTTACCACAGCAACTCGGTCTGATGGTAAGGTAACAAAATACTGTAGCATCTAGGACTTATGGTCAAGGAGATTGCATACCAATCAGCTCTAAGATGCCTGGATGGAGACTCTATCCACTCTATTAGGAATTTGTAAATGTTGTCTCCTTTACTTGTGACTACAAGGGCAGAGTCGGGGTGTTTCCAGACTGCCAGAATAGCAACTCTGATAAATTAATCCATAGGGTGGATGACTCAAAGCTCATTTGCCTCTCTTTTCTAAATATTCATTCAGATGCTTTGGGGGAGTAACGCTCATACCAGCTATTATTAAAAAGTAACTTAGAAGTATGGAGTGCATACACTTCAGTTTAACAGGCATATTTGGCAAGTTCTCTCCCAAAGTTAAGGAAATCTGTTCAAATTTTTGGAATAAACACTTAGCAATCTCTACTATATTCATCAATTTCATAATAAAACATTTCCAACTACTGAAAAAAATATGCAGTTTACTAGTTTAGTTCCTAGGGACATAATTTCACAATAAATGATAACACCTGGGATTACAATTATTTTTTTCCAAAAAGTACTATATCCCTCAAAATCTATTAAATACATCCCCTGCACATATATTCTACTGAATAACTGTTACCCAATGACTTAAGATTACACTACATGACCAACTAACCTAAACATATTTGACTCACTTATTTAAAACAGTATACCTCAAATTCTCACCATCAGTTAAATACATAGTGTTAAGACACACAACTAATTAGAAGACACCTTACCCATTAATCCACACATCTCTTCTCAATAACTGTTGCTGTTATTCTACATACAAAAATTGCAAGAAACATCCCTTTCTCTTTTTTCTCCCCTCAACCCCCAACGAAATTTCCGTTCTCTCCACCATAACCACCTAAATTACTCTCTTCCCTATCTTCACCACCACTCAAAACCAGAATATCAAATCACAGATTACAAGTGCAGTATCCTCTCCATATTATACTATTACTATTTACAGGCAAATACTAAGATAGCCATTTAAGCCTATCCAATTTCCCTTTTGTCAGAATCAAACTTAGTACTTTGTGTTTGTGAGGTAAACACCTTAAGCGTTATACCAATCTCCTGGTTATAATGCCTTCTTCATCTCTTCAGCTATCCAAACAAACTGTAAATAAAGCCTCCAATTTTAAATAAATTCATTAGGCCCTCCATTTATCTTACTATTCTAAATTCAGCTCCACTGGCTAAGCAAGGTTGTGCTATGTTCCCTTACCCTACACCTATTCTCACCTACCCCCATATTTTCTTTATAGAAAGGTACCTCCACCCCTCTTGATAACAGCCCATCACATTTCATTTGACATTTGCATTTTGAAAATTATCAGCGGTACTTACGTATTATCGCAACCACATTTCGAGCAGGAGCAACAGGTATTTTCCAAACCGTATAGCTGATTCTCCTGCTCGAAATCTCTTTGCGAAAAGACATAAGTACTGCTTTCTTTTTTTACTTAACAAAAATTATTGCTTTGTTGTCCATGAGACTCTCTCAATGAGTATTAACGTAACCACATTTCAAACAGGAGAAATGGCTCTTTTCCAAGCCGTACACCTGTTTCTCCTGTTCGTAATCCGATTACGACAAGACATAAATACCATTACATATTAGATTCCTTTCAAGGTATAATTATTTCACTTAGATGGAAAAAAATATTATATATGATTTTTGCGATACTCTGCTATCCAGTAAATTAATAAAACTAAGTAATAATATAGGTAAGCTTTGCAAATAGATGGGGGACGTGAATATAAATGGGCTGTTGAATACACACTGACTGATTAGTACGGCACCCATTGTACGTAAAAAGAGTACTTTTAAAACATTTGGCAGCTTTGGTTATAAGTATACTAATTTCATGCACATGGTTGCAAACATTGACTTAGGTAAACTATATTATGGCAACAGGATGGCTTTCTACGGTACAGTACCAGTTCTTTATTTGATGGTTTGTGAATGTCAGCACTTTACGTGTTTTCGGATACTCCTCTTCCTGCCTCATACACAATGTGACAGAGTAATACTTACTAGTTTGGACCCCCCTTTTAAGATTAACAAATATTTTCAGCAAAACATAAGGAATTATCGCAGGTTGGAAATGTGATTGAGATAATACATAAATACCTTAGCAGCCACCTACCTATTAATCAATTCATGCACTTAAGCTCCTCCTCCTCTGTCTTCAAACGTCATCATACTTAATTCCTCTCTCTTGACAAAATTTCCACCTATTACTCCACTGCTTAAAGCTGACCATGGACAGAGCTAGGATAATTTCATTCACTGTTCTTTTACTTTCTCTCCTTTCACAAACCCTTCTTCTAACAGTCACCTTTCACTTTATTCTGTTGTTTCCATAACTCTACAAATACTCCATAGCATATTCAGGATTAATATGCTGTCAAGGTGGCCCACTGTGATTGCTTATGCCCCTATCTAACTGCTGACATTTCCAGTTTCCAGAATACTCAAATCATAGAGGCTAATAAAATAATTACTGTTTAGTCTCTTCACTCTGCAAACAAACAATATTAAACTACATCCTGGTCCACCCATTTCAGCAGTCAGACAGACTAGATGCCAAATATTTTTTCTGTAGCCAACATGAAGGTATGTAATATTACTAACAAATGCTATCTCTCTCTGAAACAGGAACACAAGCCTGAAACCTGCATTTAATAGGTATAAAAGAATCATGACTCAAAGGAAACTCATAGCTTTCTGCACCAATGCAACAAAAATATTCTTTGCTGACTGCAGACCAGGCATTATGCAGGAAGTGGGACGATGCAGCCAATCAACAACTATACTAAAATACTTTCACAATAATAATGCTAACATGTCACCAAAACATAGTGATACTCCTTCACACTAACTCTAAGCACTGGTCGAAATTAGTCTAGGTGGTCATACAAAAATACTTCCTTTAGATATGTACCTACTTCCACACACTTCACTTACTCAAATTCAGACTATACTCAACAATAGCTGAATACATTAGGCACCTTAAGCTAATTACAGTAGGTGATCATAAACTGGAAAGGAAAACAGAGGGAAACTTACTCATTTAGTGTCCTTATTAAACCTTTCACATATGATCACAGAAGACACTAGAACTAACCCTTTAAACAGCCTCAGCTCTACAATGGATGTACTCAAACTTTACAGATAAGATTCCGTACACAGTAACTCTCCCTAACTGAGTGGCTACAACCTAATTCTCTCCCTTCTTGGCCACTAAAAACAACCAGATTTGCACACAGGTTTACATTCTCTTGGAGTAGTTATTTACTTATTCTATTTTGAATTTGTTAACCAGAGTAGGGCACTGATCCCACTGGCTCCATTTCAGTCTCAGCCTGGGAAAAACAGGACAGTTACATGACATTATACACAGAGTGAATGATGAAATGGAATACATACATAACATTATTTACAAAGTGAATATAATAACTGGCTTGAGGAAATAAAGGCAATAGATAAATGACATTACAGACTGCGTGAAAAAGCACAATATATACATGCATTATATACAGAGTTGAAATTAGAGTTGGCAAGCTGAAAGAATCACAATCAAAAATTAGAGTCAAGCAAGATATGTAGACCGAAAAGGGGAATTATCAGGTTAAGTTATATGAATGAAGAGATAACAATTACCTTTTCTTGGGGTCTTGAAACATGCTTTTACCTGTGAATGGAAAAATGGGGTAAGAAGAATGATCTTTAAGAAGAGAGAGATTCCCACAATTTGGGACCAAGGACTGAAAAAGCATGATCTGTGCAGTGAAGCCTAGTTTGGGGGGTTTGGAAGAGAGGACATGAGTAGTTAAGAAGTCTAAGGTTGTATGGTGGTGTATCTCTGAATATGGTCTGGAAGCTATTAAGTGTCTGTCATTCTTGATAAGTTTAAATAGTTAAGAAGCAGGGAGAAAGTCAACACACTGTTTTGCAGGTAGCCAGTTAGCTTTTTCAATGTTTCTGCAGTGGTGTTTATTTCTTGGAGAGACCATGATGAATCTGCAAATGGCATTTGAAATTGATTGAATCATGGATACATTTCTTTTAGGAGCTGCAGCATTTAGTGGGAGGCAATATTCTAGCTGAGCTGATAAGATACATTTACCTATGGCTTTTCTATAGGGTCTGGATAGAATGGACAGATCCTACTAATCCAGAATAGGAAGCAGTTGATTGTTCTGTGTGTAGTCTAGGGTGAGTTAGAAATTAATGAAGGAGTCAAACCAAAACCTTAGGCAATTGAATAAAGTGATATTTTCAATGGTGTTATTAAGATGAACAGGGCTATTTAGATGCCTGGAGAAAGAAATGAGCATACTGCATAATGCCAAAAAGCACTGCTTTTGTTTTAGAGGAATTTAGCAGTAATTGTTATCACTGACCCACTGAATAAGGGCACGAGAATTATTCTGAAGTTCAAGTTCAACAGAAGAGGACAGGCATCTTGGTTGGAACACAACAGTTGTACCATGTCATCAGCATAAAGCAGAAGAGGAACATGGGATAAATCAAAAGAAAGTTTGTTAATGTAGACAGAAAAGGGGAGAGGTGCCAGGATAGGGGTCTACGTTAGAACATCGAAAGTTTAATGGTTTGAATCACTAAAGGTCTACCTTTAATGTTCGAACCATTAAAATTTCGAATGTTCAGAAAAACTAAATTAAAAAAAAAAAAAGAAAATCTAAAGGGTGTAGGCAGGTGGGCAAGCCCCCCTGCACCCCCACACCCCCCGCTACTTAAATATGCCAACTCCAAGACCACACTATATTGAAGTAAACGGAAATCTCCCCTTAAAGAGATTTCCATTTACCCGTTCGACGCTCTGCACTTTTGCTATTCTCGTGTCGACAATGTCGTATTCGACATTGTCGGCTTTCGAGAATATAACAGGTAACCCCAGGATAGATTTTTTGGGGACACCTTTCTGTAGCTGGATTGATGTAGAAGCTGATGAAGTGAATTTAACTGAGAAGTGATGGTTAGACGGGTAGTTTTTGAACCAGGGTAGTGTGCCATCACTAATGCCTATTTCATTGAGATGGTGTAGGAGAATTGAGTGATTGACAAAAATCACAGACTTTGGTGAGGTCAATAAAAATTGCTCCAGTAATTAGGCCTTTGTCCATTCCAAGAAGAATGCTGTCACTGAGTGTTCAGATTGCTGTGGATGTACTGCAACTAGACCAAAAGTCATGAAACTGTTGAAAGAGAAGATAGCATTGGTTGATGTATTGACTGAGTTGCAAATACATTTTTCCAGAATCTTTTCTAGAGTAGGGAGAATAGAAATGGACGGGAAGTCCGATGTCTTGGAGCGATTAGGTTTCTTAGGCAGTGCTTTTACAATGGCATTCTTCCAGATATTAGGCATAATATTAAGTGCAATACACGTTTTAGATGCGTTTCAGTGGGGTTATGATGTTGTCTCTACAGTAATAAACAAACCATAGGTGAAGGTTGCCAGTACCCGGAGGTATCAAGTTTAAACTGTTAAAGCACAGGGTAGATGCCCTTGTATATGACAGTTCTGAAAAAGAATGTACAGATGTATGGAGGGGAGATGTGTGTGTCAGATACAATCTGGCAATGGCTAGAGAAAGGAACAGGAAGGCTGCTGAGGTGAGAAAGGAAATCAGAGGCAAAGTTCACAGGACATGGAATTCATGGAGGGTAGGCTCTTCTGTGCTGTAAGATGGCTGACGTCTTTCCAGATGTTTCTGGGTGATTTTATTAGTGAGGTTTGGATAATTTCATCACGTCACTTTTATAGCTTGCTTGACAAGATTGCGTAGCTAGGTGTAGGACTGTCTGCTTATAGAAGTTGGAAGTGCTTTTGATCTTTAAGCTCATAGGTTAACCAGTTGCTAGCTTTACATATGTATAATCTTTGTATTATGGGAAGCAAGAGTTTTGGAGGACAGTCAGTGAGTAGTTCTGCAGCAACATTAGGATGAGTTCAAAACTGCTGACCAGTCAATTAAGGATGGAGTAGATTTAAGTTTGTTAATATTATTCTATGATTTATTACAAAAACATATGAGCTTTGTGGTATGTTTAAATATTATGATGGAAATGAAAACTAATGGGCCAGTGGTCACTGAAAAATGGCTGATGGAAAGTGACACCTGAGATAAGAGAAAGTTTGTTAGCAGTATTCAGGTCACTGGAACTGGGACTGAACAGGATGAGATTGAAGTCGTCTCCAAGTATTATGAGATTTTTGATATTATTTGTGGAGGAAGTTATTTTAGTAGACAAGAAAATGTAGTATTTAGTTTATGGAATGAAGAAGGAGGTGATAGATATGTTACAGCAAGATATAGTCCTGCTTTCTTGTGAGAGGGAATGGATACAAGTAGACAGAATAATTATTTGTGTTTCCTCGAACAAGTAGTTGGACAATTAAGTGCGGATGAGATTGAAGTCTCCAAGTATTATGAGATTTTTGATATTTGTGGAGGAAGTTATTTTAGTAGACAAAAAAATGTAGTATTTATTTTGGGGAGTGAGGAAGGAGGTGGTAGATATGCTACAGCGAGATGTAGTACTACTTCCTTGTGAGAAGGAATGGATACAAGTAGACAGAATAATTATTTGTGTTTGTGTTTCCTCGAACAAGTAGTTGGACAATTAAGTGCAACTTCAACAGAGAGAGAGAAAGTTCCACCTACGTGTCTTGTGTACCTGGTCTGGAGTCAAAAAATTAGTTATAACCAGGGAAAAAAATTATGTAAAGGATTGTTAGCCTTGAACCATGGTTTTGTGATAACTAAATTAGGCATACTGTATGTAAGGAAATAAAGGGATTAATCTGGTCAGTTTTATTTCCTATACTTTGTGCCTGATTAGGATACAGGACAGAGGAGATGGACTGCAGTTAGCTACAATATTGCCTCAAAAAACAGTTGGGAGTAAGACTGGTGAAAGTTTGTAGAGACTTTTAGACAGGTGCAAATGTACATTATTAAATGATAAATGAGTATACATACAGGAGGAGTAATTAACTGAAATAGTTGGAGTGATTAAGTGTGGTAAGATATGGTAATGGAGGGAAGATGGGGAATATGTATGGGCTGATTAACTTTGAATGAAGACAATAAAACATAGTAGCATTAAACAGAACTGGGTGGGAGCACTTTTGACTGATATAGTAGGTATTGTTGGGAGGAACAGTAATGTGAGTTAGCAGGAGAAGCAAAAGTTGGCAGCTGGGAAACAAAAAGGTACAGTAAATTCTGTAGTAAAGAAAAAAAAAGATACATAGTGTTACGTGTTAAAGTTGGAAAGGAGATAAAGTTAAGTAGGAGGAATATCAATAGTTGATCGAGTGAGAGAGTGGAAACTGGAATGTGCTTCTTTAAGGGGTGGTCTTATGCTGGAAGAAGTGGATGTGGAAATGAGGAAATAAATTTAGGGAACTGGGGGGGCTAGGGAATTGGGAGTGGGAGGGGAGCAGAGCGAGCCAGAAATCATATAGTGTGTGAGTCATCCTACACACACACAGTGAGTAAGAACATTCACTGGTAAGGTAATATATATAAGGCTAGCTTTACATTCCAGAAAAAAACAACAGGGAAAATATTTTTTAAAAATTAAAAAAAAAAACAATACTGCTAACCAAAACTGACTGACTGAATTAGAATGGGGGTGGGGGACACAGCTGAGCTTATTTAGTAGTTATAAATAGGTTGATTAAAACCTAGAAGTTCTCCAAGTGCTTGTCAAGTGGAAGGGAGAAATAGATGGAAGTGTAAAATGTCACTTGCAGTTTTCCATGTCTTAGAAGGTTGGGCAGCTAATAAACAACTTAGAACTTCCAATTATGTCTGAATCCATACAACAGAAGGGCTGTATCTTGTGAAGTTATGTAATTATTTGTTAGACTCTGACAAATGCTATACTTGCTCTGTTCAAGTGTATAATTAAAAGAAAAAAGGTTCCAGGGTTGTTCAGGTTATAATGGGTTTTAAGTATCACAAAGGAAGTTTCAAATCCAAAAAGGGTTTGGCCAATCTGTAATACAGATCAAATAAAGAAGCTGTGTCTTACCATAATGTTCCATCTGTATTGTTGATCCTCGTTCAGTCATTACGCATGGGTATCGCTTCCGAGCTCGGAACCGAGCCGGCCATTTTCCAAGCTCTCGTCAGCTTTAAACTCTCGAGCTAAACTCTTACTCACAATTCCCCTCTCCCTGTTACCTCAGATTGAGTTTGCAAGTTTAAGAAGGTAGAGGCTACCTCTGGTCAAATAACCTAAGAGAACAGGATGGTGAGATCCACTAGAAATCACAGGAGGGGAAGGAGGGAGGGTCGTAATGACTGAACGAGGATCAACAATACAGATGGAACGTTATGGTAAGACATAACTTCTTTATCTGATATTGTTAATCCTCGTTCATTCCTTACGCATGGGACAGAGTCCCCAGCTACCTCTATTCCTGGGAGGCTATCATGGAAGGACATTCCTAAGCACCACAGAACCAAAAGATGCTCTTCCCCTGGAGGCCAAACCCAATTTGTAATGATTGATGAAGGTATGAGGTGTAACCCAGGTTGCAGCTGCACAGATGATATGTAAAGAAGCTCTGGCATGGACGGCAGCAGAAGTTGCCACCGACCTTGTTGAATGAGCTTTCATGGTAGTGGGCAACGAGATATTACGTTGTGTGTAAATAAAGGTCACACAGTCCTTCAACCATCTAGCTAATGTGACCTTAGCAACAGCCAATCCTAATCTAGATCCAGAAAAGGCCAAAAATAACTGGTCAGATTTATGAAAAGGTTTAGTCCTGTTTAAGTAAAAATGGATTTGCCTGTGTATATCTAGGGTATGTAGGCAATACTCTCCTCTGTTTGAATGGTTGGGAAAGAAAACTGGCAATTCAATGGGTTGATTAATCGACATTTCAGAGATCACTTTAGGCAGAAATGATGGATTAGTTCTAAGAGACACTCTAAAAAATCAAGTATGGAGTCTTGATACATAAAGCCTGAAGTTCCAGAAATATGTCTGGCAGAAGTAATAGCGACCAAAAACAGGGGTTTCCATGACAAATACTTGAGGTCACAAGAAGAGACTGGTTCAAAAGGTGCCACTGTCAGAGCTTGTAGAACTAATGATAAATCCCATGGTTGAATAGGTTCTCTAAAAGGTGGCTTCAGATGATTCACACCTTTTATGAAGGTCTTGCACAATTTATGGGACATAAGAGAGGAATCTTGGACACCCTCATGAAAATTAGAAATTGCAGCCAAATGAACTCTAATGGTAAAGGCCGATAGACCCAATTGAAACAGGTCGGTCAGATAGTCTAGTATTATCGACACTGGTGCTGAAATGGGGTCTACTTGTTCATCTTTCAGCCAACAGGTTTTCCACTTGCTCAGACAAGTAATTCTAGTGGAAGACTTATGAGAAGCAATGATAATATCACGTACTGGCAAAGAAAGATCACTTTGCCTGGCAATCAAGGGAATTGGAGTAGCCAAGCCGTTAGCTTCAGGCTGTTCAGGTTGGGATGAATCCGGTTCTGTGGGTGTGAGATCAACTCTGGGATTGGATGGAGAATCCATGGTTGATCTAGTAGGTGAGGCCAAAGGAATGGGAACCAAATCTGTCGTGGCCAATATGGTGCTATGAGGATTACTTTGCTCTTCAACCGCCGGGATTTCTTCAGAAAGTGGGGAATGAGAGGAAAGGGCGGAAATGCACAGAGAATCTACAGCGTCCCTGGATGACTGTCCCAGAGGGGGAATCAGGGCGAAGTTGTTGCTGCATTTGTAGTTGGTCAGGGATGCAAAGACATTGCAGCAAGGACGGCCCTAGCGGTGGAAGATCTCCGCCGCTATCAAGGGATTCAGGGACCACTCGTGAGGTTGCAGAATGCACCTGCTGAGTCTGTCTGCTATCACGTTGGATCTCCTGGGAATGTGCGCTGCTAGAAGAAAACTATTGGTAGCCATCGCACATTGCCATATCCTCATGGCCTCTCGACAAAGGGGGTAAGATTTGGTTCCACCTTGCTTGCTGATGTACCAGACCACCGCCATGTTGTCTGATTGAATCGCAATTGGCCCAGACGGCAGTAGGGGATGGAATGCTTGCAACGCCAGAAGCACCGCCCTCAGCTCTAGAACATTTATATGCAGATGGGCATCCAGTTGGGACCAAGTGCCTTGGACTGTCTGTCCCTGACATAGCCCCCCACCCCACCCCATTAGGGAGGCGTCCGTGGTCACTGTGGCATTGGGTTGCTGGGGGGAAAAGGGGCGAGACCATTGTGAGAGATTGTGTGTCATCCACCAATTTAAATCCTGTTTGCACTTGTGGGTTACTCAAATCATGGCTGAAAGAGGATGCTGAAAAGGATACCATTGGGTGAGCAGTAGCCATTGTAGAAGCCTCATGTGAAACCTGACCAGGGGAACAATGGTGACGGAGGCTGCCATGGAACCCAATAGCTGTAGAACCGAGTAAACCGTGGATTTTTCCTTTGAAAGGATTGGAATTAGTTGTTGCTTTATCCTTAAAATTCTGTGCTCTGAAGTAGCAGCTCTGCAGTTTTTTGTGTCCAAGATAACCCTTATGAATTCTGTCGACTGAGATGGGGTGAGATTGGATTTCTGCCAGTTTATGGTTATGCCTAGCCTTTGAGCAGTGAGGAGAGAGTATGCCACGGCTTTTTCCAGTAGATGTCTGGTGGGGGCGGAAATGAGCCAGTCGTTTAGGTATGGAAACACCTGGAATCCTTGAAGTCGCAAGTGAGCTGTGACAACTGCCATGTACTTTGTGAACACTTTGTGAACACACTGGGGGCTGTAGAGAGTCCGAAGGGCAGTACTCTGAACTGGTAGTGACTGGCTCCCGCATGGAAGCACAGAAATCTTCTTGACGGCCTGTCCACCTTTATGTGGTAGTATGCATCTTGAAGATCTATAGAGCACATCCAATCGTCTTTTTCCAAAAGTGGAAGGATAGACTGTATAGTGACCATCTGGAATTTTTGTACTCTCAAACTTGTTCAATACACTGAGATCCAAAATTGATCTCCAGTCCCCGGTTTTCTTTGGCACCAAAAACAGTCTCGAGTAGAATCCGGATCCTATCTGGTCTGGAGGGACTTTTTGGATGACTCGTTTTCTTAGCAACTTTTCTAGCTCTAGAGCTGCTTCTTCCCTTTGACTGGGTGGAACGTCGCGAAGATTTTTTGAAGGGATGGGACAAAGATCGAAGGGGATATGATAACCTCTGATTATAATCCTTTGTACCCAAGAATCGGTGGTGATGGTTAGCCAGGCAGAAGGGTACAAGGAGAAACGTCCTCCAACTACCTCCAGAGGAAAGGAGTTGGGCCGCTCTTCAGGAATGCTGATAGGACTGACCAGGGAAAGAATCCCTGGAACTCTGGTTACACGGTCCCCCTCTGCCCCGAAAGGAGTGTCTTCCCTTTGAGTTTCCCCCTCTGCTTCTGGGGGAGAACTCAACTCGGCCTGTGTGTCACAGAAAGGACCCTGAGTTTTCTTGAACCATATCTTCCCACTCTTTTGGTTTCGGGAGAAAGCACGTTGAGGGTAAGAATAAAGGACACCTATGGCAGAAAGGGTCTTACCGTCTTGTTGACATCTGGCCAGTGTGCTTTTAACTTTGGGCCCAAACAACAAGGAGGGCTCAAAGGGGGCATTAAGAAAGGAAGACTTAAAAGGTTCCGCGAAGTTGCACAACCGCACCCAGGAGTGTTGTCTCAAGACCACAGCTGAACCCGCCGCTCTAGCTGCCCCTTCTGATGCGCGAGATATCAATTGCATAGAGGAGTTAGATATAGACTCAATGGTGGCCAGGTGAGAGGTCACTTTGTCACGGACCTCATCAGACACTGCACCAGCCAAGGTTTCAGAGAGCTCAGAAACCAGATCCCTTTGAAGCCTGGTAAAATGTGCCATATAATTCAGGGACCTGATAGCAAAGGTCACTGAAGCAAAAGTGCACTTCCCTATTCTGTCCAGGGCCCGGGACTCTCTGTTAGGTGGATGGACAGTCTGGCTTTCTTCTTCTGCCAGATCCTTTTTTGTTGCGGCCACCACCACCAAAGCATCTACAGGAAGACCTTTGGACCAATGGGGATCTAAAGCAGGATGGGACAAGATCTTATCTGGCCTCCAGGGAATAGCTTCAACGGTATAAGGGGCCTTCCAAGCATGCTGCACGATGAACCTGACAAGCTCATTGGCAGGTGGAGTAACCCAGGAGGTAGGGGGCCGAGCGTGAAAGGCCTGCAGGAACACAGATTCCTCAGGGGTCGGATTAGAGGGCTGCCAGTCACCTCTCTGTTTTAGGATTTCAAGGATATCGCCAAAGGATACCTCAGAGGGTGACCGAGGGGATCCTTCCCCCTCATCGAACTCTGTCTTCATTGAGGGACTCCTCTGTGGAGTCCATGTGCTTCCTCTTACACGAACTTTCCCGGTGGACCTCCTCAGCGGGAGAAGACAACGGAAAAGGGGATTCCTGAGGGAATATGTCCAGAGGCCCTTGCACTCGGTGTATGCTAGGTGCGACTTTTGAAACCAGTGTACCAGAGGAGGGCGGCGGTATAGACAGTCCGGTATCGCCAGCAGCAGCAAAAGCCTTCTCCATCAGTTGGAAGGCTGGTCCACCCAGAGAGGAGTGTATGTCTAGGACAGGGGGCACTCCTCCCCTAAGTGGCTCAGCCTGCCGACTCCGAGTCCCTGGATGGCTGTGGAGCAGCAAGCTATGCGTGTCACAGCTGACATCCTGGGTCATAGCAAAACTTTCCTGCCTTGAAGGCAACTGCAGTTCCTTAACGAGATCCATAAAGGAAACTGCAGAAGGGGAAGACTGTACTATATCCATGGACTTCAAAGGCAATGAAGGAGGAGAATAAGAAGGTGTCTTTGGTGATGGGTGCTCACCTCCCAAGGAAGGATAGCTCCTGGGGGGTGAAATACTTCTGGCCAAGAATGCATGGTCCACAAGAAGTAACACATCATGTTCAGAAAGACATCTAGTGGAACCTCACAGAGACTGAGGGAGAAACAGGCCTGTCCACAAAAGTGGCAGACTCAGTGCCCATCTCATCTGACCGCACCGAGGACAACGGTGCCGAGAAAGACTGAACTACTGTAGTCTGCACCAAAGAAGTCATTGGTGCCGATGTCATTGTCTGCACCGACACAGGGATCAGTGCTGAAGTGGCTGTCGGTGCCAAAGCTGGAACCGACAAAACTAGAGTCAACAATAAAGATCTCGGAGCTGACGCGGTCAAGGTCTGCGCCAACTGAACAGTCGGTGCCGATACAGTGGTAATGATCTGAAATGAGGAGCCCCTTGGTGCCAATATGTAGAAGGCTGCAGGAGAGGACGGAGCTGAAGTCACTAATGGAGCCAAAGGCCTCGGTGCCGAAGTTCTGGGCACCAAAAGCACTGGGGCTGACAGAGAGCTCCGGAGCAGAAATTTTAGCCTTTTTAGATTTTGGTTGGTGAGAGTCCCCAGCCGGGGATGAAGGCAAGGATTTAGCCTTAGTAGAAACATCCATTTTCTTATGGGCTTTAGGAGGGGTTGAGACCTCTGACCCAGAAATAACCTCTGAAAAGGGAGATTTTAGAAGTCCCTTCAGTATCAGCTTATTTTTCCTTTCTAACTAAGTTCTATTAGAAAAAGTTCTCACAAATACTACAAGGTGGTTCAACAGATAAATGGAAAGCTCCCAAACAATAAACACATAAAAAGTGTGCATCAGAAGTCGGCAGTTTGTGTCAACAATCACAACACTGCTTAAACCCCGGACTACCCCCCTTTTATCTGCCATATTAACAAATAGAAAAGTTCCAACAGTGGTACAAGAGAGTACCCAAATGTATGAAAGAGAAAGGGATTACCAACGATGGTAAGGAGAAAATTACCTCTCGGTAAAAAGGGTAAGTAAAGGACAGAAAAAACCTGAGGAAATTATGAACTCTAGATCAGATAGGGCAAGAGACAATAAAAGATCAACTTTTCTGACAGAAAATTAATTTGTAAAGCAATTAAACAACAATTGACTGTACTTAGCTCAAGAGAAGTAGCTTGACACGACCGGATGGCAACGCGGCAAACAAAATCTGAGGTAACAGGGAGAGGGGAATTGTGGGTAAGAGTTTAGCTCAAGAGTTTGAAACTGACGTGAGCTTGGAAAATGGCCGGCTCAGTTCCGAGCTCGGAACAGATACCCATGCGTAAGGAATGAACGAGGATTAACAATATCAGATCAATAGTTACAACTAGGAAAGTATAACAGGGGAAAAAATCATAGCTATCACTGAAGCATGGAAAAAAGCATTACTTTAAGAGTTCCCACAAACAGGTTGGAGCAGGCTATATAACTACACTGATCCAACCTCAACTTTACCTATATTTCTTAATATCAGTTCCTCAGTACAAGACAAGTGGTATCTGTTGAAAAAGCTAAGAATAAAGGGGAAGCGGGGACCCACTCCCTAGTTTTCTAAGGATCTAACTGATCTAATTAAGGCAAAATAGTAATGGAAGGCTGACTCTAACAATGCAAAATACAGTACCTTTCTTCAAATAAGAGAAAGTTAAGTTTCAATATAATGTTTTGATATGTGGTATATCTGATCAAAGTCAATAAGTTATAAAATCCAGGACTGCTAATCTGAAACTGCACCTGTTCATTGTGTTGTACCACAGATGGGACAGTACTTAGTCCCATGTTACTTAATCTTTTTTTTTTTTTTTTTTGGCCACCATACCCAGTAACTTGTCATGCTGGTTAAGTAAATACACCAAAGATTGTAAGGCTGTTTTTTATTTCCAATGAATATGTGGAAGCAATAGCTTTCTATCACAAAGGCTGCTCTGCCCATATTATCATGGAATGTAAATGGCCCTACAGATATAGACAAAAAAAAAAAAATAAGAGTATTGAATTATACTAAGAAATGTAGGTGCAAATAGCAATGTTACAGGAACCACATTTGGACATAAATGAGCATGTGAATATGATAAGAAAGGATTTCAGACTGGATTCAGAAGAATATGACGGACAAAGGAAAAGGGGAGTAATAACAATGATGATTGCTAAAAGGGTTCCAGTACCGACAGAAGAAGAAATAGGCAATAATGGTAGATCTGTGGTAATAAATGTCTGCAGGCAGGACAGAGGGCTTATGCTGGCATGTATTTATATTCTACCTAAAACTGTGATTATGGAGCTTATGACAATTTTGACAGAAATCTTTTTTTTTTAATTGGAATATGTTTATAAGTTATGGCTGGAACACAATCTGCAATAGTGAAAAAAATCAGGGGTCTAAGACAGAAAAATATATTTTCCAAGATACAATAACTGGGTTAGATTGGACAGAGCTTATAATATACAGGATCATGCATATTTAACTAAAAGCTTTGCCACAATCCAATAATTATTTCAGATCACAGAGAGATAAAAACTATAACAAAGATACAGGGAGTGAAGTAAAAATGGTGCTTTCCTACTTATCTCTCAAAGAAGAGAAATGTAATGTAAGGCTAGTGTAAATGTTTGCAATTTATTAGGGAAGACAGAAATTTATTCACAAGGGATAGTGAGTGGGATAAAATGGAGTTTAAAAACGATACAAATAATATATAATGAAATATGAGAAGGAAGTAATAGGGATTATTTAGAAGGACTGACAAAGATTAGAGTATTGCAAAATAAGGGGAATATCACAGAACAAGTGGATGAGCACCTGTAGAGTGCTAAAGGGAAAACAGGAGTATTTTGATAATATGCATGAGCTTAGAAAGGTTGCTGATAAGCAACTATTTTGATGACTGCATCTTCAGAGCTCAAACACTTTTAGCACAATGACTTAGGCAACAGAAAGTAGAAAGGGTTGTAGCCAAGCAAAAAGGAACTTATGACAAGAAAAATAACCAGAGAGTCTAGAGAAGTATTGAAGGTATTTTATGAAAATCTAACATATCAATCACAGGCGCTACGCTGACAAAACTCCATTTCTTCTCACTAATTACATCAACCACTCTCACTGCCCCCTTTACAGTTTCATTACTCTTTCTCTCCTCATCTATCCAAAACCAATACTTAAGTCCAAGTAGCTCCAACCATTCTCACTTTCCTAATTACTTCACAATTTTATATGTAACAATATTTTTGCAGTTACTCTACTAACATATTACACTATATTTCAATATCAGGTACTTTCCCCCTTCCTAATATCTCCATAGTTATGCTACCTCTTCTCTTATGTTAATTGCTCAAAATTTCAGGTAATATTACAGTATCTTTTTCAGTGTTATATCTTTCTTTTGCTATACGCAAGCATGTGTCTAGTTCTACTGAATGTTCAACATTGTATATATCTACGCATACTGTGTACATGCTCTTCTTCTAAATTATGTTTATGTAAGCTACTGTATTTTTTTCTCTCTCATGAAAGTACACTTGCCTATATTTTGTATTCCTTCTGATATCATATAACTGTATTTGATGTACGTGTCAAAACCTTTGTTAACTGTGGAGCTTTTCTTCTCAGGTCTCACCCTGAAAAAAGGTTTTATCCCAGTCAGACTCCCCCGGTAAATAAAGACAGATAAATAAGTAAATAAAATAAATCTATATAAAGCATAATAATGTGGAAACCAAAAAAAGGCACACATGAAAATATACAGTTCGAGGAAAACAAGGTTCAACAATTAAGACAGGAAGAGATGAGATAAAAATGGTGATGTATTATATCAATCAACATGGAAGTCTCCACAACAGATGGTATTTCCTGTGGAAGTCTGGCAGGAAGAAAGTAATAAAGATCTGGAAGGTTTTTGTTTAATAGTATTTTTAAGGGGGTTGGGGACAGGGCTAGCTACCCGGGGGTATAAACCTTGGCTCTAGATGACTGTCAGTGATGAAATTACACCACAACCTCATGAGCAAAAAAATGGGAAAGGGGTTATGGATGGAGGGGTACCAGCATCTTTTAAGAAAGCTGTGGTGGCTGTATTACACAAAGAGAGTAAGGACCTTTTAGACCCAGCTTCATATAGGCCCATTTCAATTTTAAACCGTGACTATATCAAGTATTTATGTCCACACTACCTAAAAGAATGGTAAAGATGTTACCAAAATTTAACATGCATGGATCAATGTGATTTTACAGCAAGGAGGCAAACACTTGACAACATTAACAAAACAATAAAGATCCAGAGGAAAGCAGAATTTAAGAAAATGTCCCTACTGTTGGTAAGTCTTGATGAGAGAAAGCATTCAATAGAGTCAAGCTGGGATATTATGAGCATGGCAATGGTGGAATCTGCATTCTCTAATATAATAATATGGGTAATAAGGAGAATACATGAAGGGTCATAAGCAAGAATTAAGCTAGGAGGTTTATTTTCAAGCAAATCCCTTTTTTCCTTTTTATTTGATTTACATTTAGAGACACTTCCAAAGAAATTAAGGGACTCACAAATTAAAGGACATAAAGTAATCAAGAACAGCTAGCTTTATTTACAGATGAGCTCTAAAGCGACAAGATATAGTGTTAGGGTGCACAGCAAACAAATCCACAATGTCTGCCAATATAATGGCCATGCAGTGATCACCTACTGCCCAAAAAGCCAAAGGTACGTTTTATTCCTAGCATCCAACAGTGTAGCATTACCAAGAGAGAAATTGTAAATATCATGCACAAAGGTTTATTTTTAATGTTTCTTTTTGCTGCAATTTCACCCTCACATAAAGCAGTCTAAGTCTAAAATATGTAGATTTTATTTTGTTTTTTCTTAGCTTAACAAACTTGTTTGTACTCACTGTGTGCTGAGTACCTGTCCAATTCATACATTCATAGACTGTTACTAGGATAATGACCCAGGAGGCCTTTCTAAGCCTAGCCAAGTTTTTCCAAAAGAATGATGATGTCCTGTATCCAAAGAGAACATTGAGAGCCAGGTATTTAATAAGCTACCTCTGTCCATAAGGGACATGGGCATCAGGCCCGGTGCAAATTTCCTATTCCCCATCCACTTGTCCAGGATGTGCTTAAACTGGGTAACAGACAAACTTAGCTTCACATGGTTGGGAAGCCTCTTCCATAGGTAGAGCAGTCTCTGGGATGCACATCTGTCTCTCCAGCATGTTCTGTTTAAGTCACAGACAAAATTCCTTCCCAATTTCATGTCATGTAACAGCAGCTTCTGATGATGCAGCTGTGGTGATGAACATTTAGCAGAAGGTAGGTGTGTTTTCATTAATCTGCAACAGATTTCAACGACGACTGCCATGACATGCAGTAATATAAGTCACTCAGGAGATACATCAATAAATAACTCAAAGCAATTATATTCACACAAAAGCAAAATGGAACAGGATAAGATTCCTAATAAAGTGCACAATGCATGTCATACAGTATAGTATCACAATGCAGCACTGTGTATACCTTGCTAGTGGAGCACAGAGATAAAACCCTTATAATGGCCCAGGTGACCACAGTTCAATTACTGACACGAGTATGGTGAGGTAAGAGAATGGGTGTGCCTATTCTGAGAACGAGTATGAGGGCCATACCTCTCAACTGTACAAATTTTCGCAGAACGTACAGATTTTTGCCTCATATTTTTGGTATTTGTTCATAAAATTGTGTTTTTTCTGGCAAATTAGTGGTAAATCACTAAAGACTGAAGTTAGAAAATAAAGACAGACATTTCAGTTTCAGACTTCAAACCCTTCAGAAAGTCTTTGCTAATGGAAAACCTGTTATTCTATCAACTTTCTAAATTTGTAAAAGCAATATTTAAAAATTGTCCCTATTTTTGGGCCTTTGTCCCACTTTTATTATGGCTTTGTCCAGATTTCTTGCTCTAAGAGGTTGAGAGGTATGATGAGGGCTGGTCCTTTGCTGAGCTTCTAGCACAAGATTCAGGTCAAAGGAATACTGGGGCAGGGAAGTGGTGGGTAAGTAATCAAGGTCACCCTATGGACCTAAGGGGGTGTGTACATGCTATATTTACTCTTCACAGACTATTCAGTCTGACAGAATGCATATCACACTGCAGGATGGAATTTGGTCTATGGAATACATTGGCCCCCTCAGAATGATGCCATTCTCCCAACAGCTCTCTCCCCTTCTTCCCCAGGTTCCAGTGATTTCCAATAGAGAAGCCAGTGCCAAATGAATGGGTTCATCTGAAGACCATGTGATCAAAAAGGGAGACACAGCAAAAAATATTACAGTGTTGCATGCTTTTGTAAACAGTTGTTTATTCAATTTAATTTCTCCATTTCTTTTGGGTTTCTAATACCATGACAGGAATGGACCTCAGTCCCAAGTCAAAGTATGAATAAAATTCATGAAATTAGTATTGTTTGATGTCTCTGATGTTAGCCAAAAGTGCTCTTCAGAGAACCTGCAATATGCCTAAAAGTGACTACGGCTGCAAATTCATGCAGAGTTATATGTATCGGTTGTTGTTGTGTCTTTCGGCTTTTCCCGGTTAGGGGTCGCCACAGCAGAAATCCGGTCCGCTAATGACTGTCAATTGATTTTTACGTGCCGAGTTGCCAGACCTGACGCACAACCTTCAACGAAAGTACGCCCAATCATGCATGTCTCCACACAGAAGACGCTTTAGCTGAGAATCGAACAGAACAACATCTTACTGTGAGGCGACAACGCTACCGCAGCACCACCACCCCAGTTCATAGAGTTACATGTATCGGTAGCACATCTAAATACAGCTGTAAATTATGTTTTTATGAAAACCCTTCCTCCTTCTACTACTGGAACTGTCTGGATATCCTCCATCCACATTGTCCTCGTTTCTTCCTGCAAAACCTGGTATTTTATGATTTTGTCTCTCTGTGCGTAAGACACTGTAATCATTGGGTGTAGCACTTTCAATGATCAATGCTACTTTTGTCTTCTTCTCATGGGACTACTATATCTGTTTTTTTCACATCTATTTTTGGATGATCCCATGTCATATAAACTTCACTTTCTATAATGCTTTTAGGCTCATGTTTCCAATGCTTCTCAGCTACTTCATTATTGTAATGTTTGCATAGTTTCCAATGTAAGTCTTGCCACATTATTATGCCTTTCCGTAAACAGGCCCTTTGCCTTTAATGTCTCACACCCAGCAACAAGATGTGCGACTGTTTCCAATTCTGTTTTACAAAACCTGCATTTGTCTGTTTCTCAGACATGTTCAATGGAATCTGTAAACCAACGTGTACACAGTCCAATATCTTCCGCCATCAATATTAACCTTTTGTCTTTTGGTTTAAATTTCACCTCTCCTTAACCATTCCTGCTTAAGATCTTGATTGACATGAGATTATTCCAAGAGTTTTCTGTACTTGCAACTATATTTATGCTATTTCCACATTTCTTAATTTCTCGTCTGATCCTTCACCATATATTCATTCTTTTGTGTTTTGGCACATTGAGTTGCTACCTGATTTTTGTCTACTTCTGGTTTAATTTCCATTCCCATTTGACGGCAATATGCTTCTGCTAAACTAAGCAGGGAAGTGATCTTAGGCTTGTAATCCTCATGTTTTAGAATGTTTACTATGTTTGGATTTTGTAAGGTCAACAGATATATATGCAGTTCCATAACTGCAGATCTATACATGTAATCAATTTCCAGGAGGCCCATACCTCCTTCAGAAAGGGGAATGTATAATCTTAGTATACATGGATTTTAATAAATCATTTGATAAGTGTGAAGCATTTTTCTAGCTTTCCTATTCAACTCATCCAACACCTGTTGAGGCCAGTCATTCATCACCAAATCTATAAGCTAGAACAGGAACAGCGAATTGGTTTACAGCTTGGACTTTTCCCAGATATCACGGCTGTTTTCAATAATAACTTTATTTTTCTAAAACATTCCTTACTAAGTTTTGTTCTCATTCGTTCATGTTTTATTAATTATTGATCCTTCATCAATTACCAAATATTTATACACTCTCTCCTACTCAACTTCCTTTATATCACATTCCTGTCACAGATTGATATTTTCTTGGTGCTACAACTTTCCTGCATCAAAGGTTGCTTCTGCACATTTATCAAGACCAAATAACATTATTACATGATCTGAGAAAGTTTTGAAAACTTGCAGTTGTGCTTTCAGTTCCTCATCTGATGAACTATACAGTTTTAAATCATTCACAAAAAGAAGATGATAAAACTTTAAACTTTGTGGTTTTCTGGGAGACAAATTGTAACCATGACCTAATCTGTAAAGTAGACTGCTTGGGTTAAGGGCAAGACAAAAGAGCAACACAGACAAGTCAGTCTGGACTATCTCCCTGTGAATTGTTATCCCTGGGATAATAATATGTCCTTTATCATAGCTTAGCTGCAGAGTGGTTTGCCACTGTTTCATGGTCACTGTAATGTAACTGATCTATGCAGGATGTACCCTATACATCTGTGAGCACTCTTTTATCCATGAATGTGGGACGCTGTCAAATGCTTTTCTGTAATCTATCCATGCCATACTTAGAACCGTCCACTTTTTACAATTTTCCATTAATACCTTAACAACAAATGATACTTTGTTCTATACAACTTTTTTTACTACCCTTTTGTTCTATTGAGATTTCTTCTAAATGACTATAAACTCTATCGGCATCAATTCCATTATATAGTTCATACATCATCAGTAGGCAAGTTACTGGTCTATGGTTTTTAGGATAGCCTGTAGGTTCACTCTTAAGGAGGAGTACTGTTAACCAGGTTAGTGTGTTTGGGATGCTCATATAAATAGTTCTTACTCAGGGCCAAATCTTTCTGCTCCTTCCTTTGCTGTGAATCTCCAACTAAACTTTACTGATTTCCTACTGAAGGCTCCAAAATATCTTCACACAGTAACTAATCAGATGTTTCCCATTCCACCAGTTTCTCATTAATTTGGGGACTCCTTGTTTTATCATGCTGTGATGTTATCAGAGCTGGATTTTCTACACTTAATCCTTTACTCCACTGGTAATCCACAACTTCTGTTTCTTTAACTTCTCTATTACTAATCCTCTCTTCTAATCCCCCCTCCCATTTTCTTAATTTTTGTACTTAAAATTTTCCATATCTAAATGTCTTTGCCTGTATTTCTCTTCAAATATCTTTGGTGCTGCTTTTTTGTATTGATTAGTTTTGCTTTCCCCTTTGCATAAATACTGCACCATATTAAATCTCTTTTTCTTTCCCATGTCCATATTTCTTTTACAGATGTCTCCTCCTCCTCTCCTTACTTTAGGGACTTACTGTTCCATCATGCTGTGACATAACCTGTGTTCTTTGTGACTTTCTATATTAAACTCATCACTTCACAGATATTCCACAACTTCAATGTCTATGTGTTTAAATTTTACTTTAGTAATCTTCTGCTCTATGTTCTCCCTTTGTGATCTTATTTTATGCATTCTGAAACTTTCCATACCTGGGTGCTTTGGAGCTGCTTTTTCTGTATTTATAAGTTTGGCTTTCTCCTTTGCATAAATATTGCACCATATCAGATCTCTCTCTCTCTTTCCCATGTCCATCTTTCTTTTTTTATACCTTTCAAAAATCTCTAGATTTTGTTCTTCATACTTTTGCACCTCCTCAGTCACTTCTTTTTCCAAATGGCCCATGGTTTCTAATGTTTTTTCATGACTCTTTTGTAGTAATGTCACACACTGGTATTTGAAGCTTTTGACAGTTTTTCTTGTGCAAGTATTTTTCTTTCCTCTCATTTCTCTCAATCTTTTTGTACATCTTCTATCTGGAAATTATGGGCTTCTTGCATGATAGTAACAATACATAATTTCTTTCTTATACTCAACAGTCCGCTCTATCATATATATGGCTCTTTTTTGACCCGTCAGTTTTTTGTGGTTTTTTTTTTTTTTTTTGTAGACTATTACTTCCTTCTACAGCAGGGGGCCATCCTCACGCTGAGCCTGGCCCAATCCCATTGTAGGAATTTTCCATGTCTTGGGGATTCTATACTAATTTTTCCAGTCTTGACACCAATGTGCCTACCAAGATTGGGCACTTTTAATCTTGGTACTTGCACACACAGCTGTCTTATTTTTTAACCTACCTCTGTCTATGATATATTCTACATAAAATACAATCTACACTATCAGTGTCTTATTGGGGAGATTTTGTAAAAACAAGGTCCACTTTGTGAACGTGCTCACCAAAACTTGAGGATGAATTTAATTCCAGTAATACTACTCTCTTTTGCTTGCTGATTTTATCATCTCTCCATTCGGACCATCCATCCATTAATGCGAGATGATTGCTCTTAAGAATAAAATAAAGATACCAGAATCAGCTCAATGACAACCCTAGAATAAAATGCATCCATGTGTGTTACACACTGAATGGATTACTGCTAGAATGAAAACTTTTAGAATAATATGTGAAGATGAAGACAGAATGAAGTTGAAGATAAAGACGACCCAGATGTGATCAAGACAAACATGATTATGAAGAATGATAACTCTGAAGATGGCATGAAGAAGATGACAATGAAAATGGAGATGAAGATGAGAATATAACATGATAATAATAAAGATCTGATGAAGATGTCTACTAAGCTGAAGATGTATTGAATATGATGAACAAGTGCTAATTAATACAATGTTAACACATGCACCTTCATTTTCTTACCATTTTAATTTCACTGCATCTTCAATGTATTTTTATAATCATATCAACAAATTAATCTCATCTTCATTATCTTCAACTTTCTTATCTTCATCTGTATTGCATCTGTCTCCATCATCACATTTTCATATTCATCTCATCTTCATCACATCTTCAGTCATCTTAACTACCGCCTTCATTACAATTTTCATATCTTCCTCATTTTCATTCCTTCTTCATCATCATACTATCAGTTTCATCTTCATTAACTTCACAGCCATCATCATAACCATTATCTTCACCACTGCATCATCCTTCTTCAATGCATCGTCAGCCTCACAGATGCATAAATTATTCCAAAAGTTCTCTCCTGCACTACTCCACTGAATATGTAACACATATAAACACCTTTACTGCAGGGTTATAAATCAGGTGATTCGCACACCTCTAGTTTCTCCTTAACAATATTTATCTCATTAACACAAAAAGTGATCATCTCACTGACAGACAATTATACATTAAAGTGTTGAGTGTGTGGGGGTGGCAGAGTGTCCTAACCTCACTGTAAGAGATTCTCCAGTTAGGTGCAATGAATGGAGTCTGCAAGTCCTCCCTATATTCAACTGGATTTTCTCTGCAAACTCTAATTTCTTCTTACAACCCAAAGGCATACAAGTAGGTGGACAACTGGTTCTAAATTGTGCAGAGGTTGTGTGTGTGTCCACTCGATATGGAAAAGCAGCCTGGCAATCTACTACTATTCTCTACTTGCCTAGTAAACTCTGTGGATGGTAGCAGTAGCAGCTGTTAATAGGATCATCACAAGAGTCACATGTGACCTGAAGGCAATGGATGGATGATGGCATGATGGCTTTGTTATTACACTGTATGCCAAGTACAGTACGGTTCACTAGGAATCATATGTTGTTCCTTTTTGCTTTTAAGTTTTGCATAAATATAACCACATTTAATAAATGATTAACTGACTGAGAGACTGAATGCGCTGCATTCGGTAATTTTGTATTGAAATCTGCTGCAAACTACAGAAAACTCATCTATCTACTACAAATTGTTTCTTTCCATAACTGAATCATCAGCAGGTGTGGTCAGATGACATGGAATCAGGAGATAATTTAACAACTGCTCTTCATATAATAAACAGAATCACAAGTTTATTAAACTTAATATACTGTAGTTGCAATGAAGAACCCAAAGTAAAAATTACATATTTCTGGAATAAAAAAAAAGTCTGTATGATTACAGCATAATCACAGCAAAAAGAAACAATAAAAAATCCTTTGCCTATGATCTTTTAATATCCAAATGACACATAGTACTACTACAAATGCCATTATCTTACTCTCCACAAGAATTGTGCAATTTTTGTTCTCACTCCATTTCTGCCTGCTTGTAAAGACAAACTATAGATTTTTACAAATCAGGTAAAATGCATATTCCAAGTAACACAGAAAATGTGTACAAATCCATATGTTCCCATTCAATGATGTTTTAAAGCATAGTTAATCACCAGAACAATTTGTTTCTAAAAATGTATCATGGTACAATACCAACCTCCAGCAGCAGCCAGCACTATACGAGGTCCTTTATAGTGTGTGGTTATATATTCCACTAGATCATTACGATTGATTGATCTGTACATGTAGAAAAATCCAGTGTTCAGCACAAAAGTTAAAAGCATGCAATATTCATTACAAATCAGGGATACTGATACAAACATTACTAAATTGTAAACAAATAATTTAACTGCAAGTAAGACTCAAATAGCCCATATCATCTACTATTTTTCTACTTTCTGCAGTTAACACATTCTAAACTTGATATATGGACTGCTTCTTCATTACTGTTTTTGTATACCAGAAAATCTTTCTCTGAATTCTTAAAATCTCCTAATTCTACCTCTTAACACAGAAGCCACTCTAAGCAACTTGCAGCCTGTAATGACACTACAA
Source organism: Protopterus annectens (assembly GCF_019279795.1). Lineage (NCBI taxonomy): Eukaryota > Metazoa > Chordata > Ceratodontiformes > Protopteridae > Protopterus > Protopterus annectens. Next base: position 1,154,722,678 of record NC_056745.1, on the reverse strand, counting down.
TTCAAGAAAATCACAGAAAACATCCAAAATGGAAGAAAGTGAACACCATGCAGTTGCTCTCGTCTATGTGGTACAGGGGGGAGGTTGGCTCAGCATGCGAGACCTCTGACTGAGATTATTTTTATTTGGATTAGAAAGATGTGGCCACTTGAGCACTGCCTATTTAAGGCCATGGAAAAAATCTTTACATGTGCCACTTATAAATGGGTTACAGATTAACAAAGCAACAAATATATTACACCGTAGCATAACATGCAGTATACATGTACAGATATTTTCAAGAGAAGCTGCAATGTATTTCCCTTGGAAGTCAGAAGTCTAAATGCAATGCAGCAGTCTTATATCAGAAGGTCTCCACATTTTACTAAGACCTTCCGTGCTGCCACTGAGGTTTTCCCCTTGCAGGGGGCCTTAATACAAATAGTCTTTCAGTCAGAGCTGCATGCTGATGAAGCAGTCCAGAGAAGTGGCTAATGCTAATCAGTGATATGATCTCCTCCTAGAAATGTTTGCAGGTCCCACATTTTTTAGCTTCTTCGCTGAATTTAATATAACACAGTATAACAGTCTTTGGGGGGGCTAGGGATTGCCATCAAACGATGGTGGTTTTTCACTCACTCCTAAGGAAGTACTAATGGTAAAGGTACATCCAACAAAGTTGTAGTGTGAGAGAGTGTGTGAGAGTGTGTGAGAGTGTGTGAGAGTGTGTGAGAGTGTGTGAGAGTGTGTGAGAGAGTGTGTGAGAGTGTGTGAGAGTGTGTGAGAGTGTGTGAGAGTGTGTGAGAGTGTGTGAGAGTGTGTGAGAGTGTGTGAGAGTGTGTGAGAGTGTGTGAGAGTGTGTGAGAGTGTGTGAGAGTGTGTGAGAGTGTGTGAGAGTGTGAGAGTGTGTGAGAGTGTGTGAGAGTGTGTGAGAGTGTGTGAGAGTGTGTGAGAGTGTGTGAGTCTGTAGGGACACTAATGAGGATGACTTAATGAATGCATGTCTACACTGAGGGGATTAAGGTATGGGATCACAAATCTGGGTGCAAGTCTGTGTGCACGTGTGTGAGTATATGTGCATACCCATGTAAGGGGTGAGCCTTTGTTAATGCAATGCATGAACGGGCTAGGGAGAAAGTAAAGTTATATAAAATCTTACCATAACAGTAGATGTCCTTCACTTTTGCAGTATTCTTAACATGAGGAATCTCCTGCCAAGGGCGGCCCAACATTCGGCCATTATACCAAAACTTTTACATTATCTATATGTCATATGTTACAAGTATGCTCCCAACGCAGGGCATAGGGCATAAAGGTGCCATCCGGACATATCCTCAGAACTGAGAGTCCCAGGAGGAATCCAGACCAAGAATACCAGAGAGTAACCTACACATCCAGAGAGACAAAAGACCAGTGGGAGGAGGGATGGGGTGAATACTGCAAAAGTGAAGAGAAGGACAGTTACTGTTATGGTAAGATTTTAATCAACTGTACTATGTCATTCCATTTCACGGTTGCAGTATTCTTAACATGGGGGAGAGTGCAAAAGCTCAGGAAGAAGACAGGAACCCATGTAGAATGTCGCTAGCAAAACCAGGTGTAGCCCTGGATATGACATCCAACTTGTAATGCTTATTAAAGGTTTGCACAGAAGACCAGGTAAGCAGCCTCAAGGATAGAATAATTTCCAAACTCTTGAAAAAAGCACCAGATGAAGCCACAGCCCTAGTACAGCGAGCCTTAACTACAGAAGGAAGGCTGTTACCATGATAGGAATAACAAAAAGAACTGGCTTTCGAAATCCAAGAGGAAATAGTCTGCTTGGAAATAGTCAAACCTAATGATCTATGATGAAAAGAAACAAAAAGCTGATCAAAGTTTCTAAAATCTTTAGTTTTCTCCAAATAAATTCTGAGTTGCCTATGCATATCCAAAGCGTGCAACACCTTCTCACTAGCTGATTGCAGAGAAGGGAAAAAAGTGGGCAAATTAATAGACTGATAGAGACAACTCATTCACTACATTAGGCATAAAAGAAGGATTGGTACAAAGACACTCTGCCCTATGAAAAACTAAAAAAGGAGGAATAGCCATAAGGTTTTGAAGCTCAGACACCCAATCTGGCAGAAGTAAAGGCCAACAAAAGAACAGTCTTCCAAGAACAATGCTGCAAGGAAGCTAAAGCTACAGACTCAAAAGGAGCCTGAATCAACTTCTGTAAAACAAAATTAAGATCTCAGGAACGAGGAACAGGCTTCCCGGGAGGTTTAATATGAAGGACACCTTTAAAAAATGATTAGACTCAAACCTAGAGGCCAAAGTAGGAATTAATGGCAGACAAGCAAAAATAACTGAGAGGTAGGCTTTAATACAAGAATAGCCAACTTAGCATTGAGCAATTCACACAAAGAAAGAACCAAAGAAGCATCCACAAAAAGTTAATCTAGGTTACGAGAAAAACACCAAACAGAAAACCTCTTCCACTTGGAAAAGTAGGTTTCCTGGCCTCCTGCAGAACCCGAAGCACATCCTCAGTAAAAAAAAGTACCTATAGGGATTCAAAAATCCTATCACCCACAATGTCAGTTGAAGAGTGGACAGATAGGGATGGATGACAGATCCCTTATCCTGTATGAGAAGATCCACCCTGTGAGGTAAACTTTTGATGACTGCCCTTGGCTAAATGCAGAAGAAGAGGAAACCAATGTTGTCTTGGCCAAAAGGAAAGCCACCAGCAAGATTTTGGGAGCATCCTGTTTTATCTTGCACACAACTTTTGGAATGAGAGAAAGGGGATGAAAGGCATAAAGAAACATTCCCTTCGATAGGGTGTCCACCTTCCAGGCCAGAGGACATGGAGTCCTGGCACAAAATTGAGGAAGCTGCCAGTTCAGAGGGGAGGCAAAGAGATCTACTTGAGGAATACCACACTGGTGGATAATATCCAGAAAAACATCCCTGTGAAGCATCCACTCATGAGACTGTTATGGACCTGCTCAGGGAGTCTGCTACAAAATTCTGACAAAGTAATGTACACTGCCTGAAGTTTGACTTGGTATTGAATTGTTAACTCCCAAACCTGGAGTACCAATCTGCAAAACAGATAGCACCTTGTACCCCCTTGTTTGCTGATGTACCACATCACTGTGGTGCTGTCTGTAAAGATCTTTAGGGGCCCTGAAGAAAAGAGGATGAAACCAGAGAGGGCCAACAGAAGAGCTTTCATCTCCTTGCTATTGATGTGCTCATTCTGCTGCTGAGGAGGCCAAAGGCCTTGCACTTTTAGGTTTCCGAAAGAAACTCCCCAACTCCGGTCTGAGGCATCTGTGAACAGCTCCTGAGAGGGAAATGGGGGCTGAAAGGGAAGGCCTACATTCAAAGTCAGCTGGTGAATCCACTACTGAAATTCCAAATTGAAATATAGAAGAGGAGGGCTGGAAACTCTCGAGGATGAGCATGTTGAAGCCAAACTAACTTTACATACCTCTGAACCTTTCTCATGTGCAATCTGGCAAAGGGAAGCATAGGGATGGTGGCTGTCATGACTCCCAAAGCCCTCAGTAATTCCCTGGCTGAAATCAAGGCCAGGGAAAGAAAGGACTGAAAAAAGGAAATCAGAGTCAAAGCCTTTAGAGGAGGCAGGGATGCTATCATAGGAACAGTCTGGATCCTGCATCCCAGAAAAATGTGATCCCATGATGGGGAAAGGAAGGACTTTTTGCAAATTAACAGTGAACCCCAGGCTTTGCAACATAGCAATGACCCACTGAAGGTGCTGTAAAAGTATCTCTAGAGAGTAGGCTTGAATAAGCAGGTCATCTAAGGAAAGACATGAATGCCTTTGAGCCTGTAAAAAGCAATTTCAGGAGCTAGGCATTTGGTGAATACTGCTGGGACACTACAGAGGCCAAAGGGCAAAGCAGAGAACTGAAAATGCCAAGAAAGCAACACAGAAATGTAAAAACTTCTTAAAAAGGGGAAGAATAGGGATACAGAAGTAAACATCCTTGCGATCCAGAGAAACAATAAAAGCCTGAGGAAGCAGAAGAGGGAACGAAGTCTGAAGGGATACCATTCGAGAGGAAGCAACCTTTAGAAATGCATTCAGGTGAGCAAAATCCAGAATGCCCTCTTTCCTGGGGACCAAAAACATTCTAGAATAAAACCCCTTCCCCTTTTGAGCAGCTGGAACCTCCTGAATAGTTCCCTGAATCAAAAGACCCTGAAACACCTCTGGAAACGAGCTCAGTTGGTCTTCAGGTGGCTGAGGAATGCCCATGAAAAGGGGAAGAGATTTCCAAACCATTAAATACCCCTGGTGAAAAATGGAAAGAACCCAGGAATCCTGGTTTATGTTTACCCAGAGAGGAAGAGACAGAGAAAGATGATGTGAGAGAGAAATATGGCTGGGAAGAATCAGGGAGTCAAACAGCATCTGGTTTATCAGGAAAGGAAGGTTTCTGAGAGGAGGGGTCTGTGTAGACAGATGAGGGAACCCTCCTACTACCCTTCTTGCCTTTAGGAGGAGGATGAGACTGTCTTCTAACAAAGGCCAGTTTATTAGGATAGTTTCTTTGAAACTTTGGCACAGGGCAAGCAAAAATATGTTTCAGGTCCTGTAACTCCTCGCCTTTCTCCTTCAGGGACTTAAACAAATCAGCTACAGGACTACCAACAAAAAATTGTTGACCAGAGGAGCATCCATCAACTTAGCCTTGATATCATCAGGCAGAGGTTGAAGCCACAGCCAGGAATATCTTGACACAGAGCTAGAAGCAGCAGCTCTAGAAGAAGTATCTGCTGCATCATAACTACATTTAATGGCATGGCGAGCTACCTGGGAAGAAGCACCCAACAGAGACAAGGCAGAAGTCTTTCCCTCAGAATCAGAAAAGGTCAGAAACAACCTGGGAAGCTTAAGAAAGGGCAACCAAAACTTATCTGGTCATAAGAGTCTGATAATTAACAGCCAGAAAGGCTAGGGTGGCTGAAGTATAAACCTTTTTACCCAGACTTTCCATAGTCTTGCTGTCTTTATCAGAAGGAAAAAGTTTGGTAGAAGGCAGTAATTTATAAGTCTTCTCAGATGCCACAGAAACCACCGAAGGGTCAGCAGAAGGACACTTATAAAGGAACTTAAGAGTTATCAGGCACTTTATAAAACCATTTTTTTTTTTAAAAGAGGCTGAGATGCAGAAAAAAAGACATCGAATAAAGCAGCCAAAAACAGGAGGAACAGCAGAGGGTTTAGGAGATTCTATTTGAAGGAGCTTATATCTCATCTGCATTTCAGAAACTTGGGAACAATCCCATTTAAAGAATTCCATCATCCTGGCAATGGTATCCCCAAAGGAAATCTCCTCAAAAGGAGATTCAGGACTAGCAGACTCCTCTTTCTCAGAACCATAATCCAATGGGGAAGGAATCTGGGTAGAATAAGCCAGGGATTCCTAATCAGAATCCACTTCTTTTTTCAGAGGAATCCAGATCCCTAGACCTTTTGACAGGGGAAGAAGACCAAGGAGGAGCCAGGACAGAGACCTCCTTAGCAGGCTTCAAGGCCATAACAGCATGAAACAAACCCCATGTAAAATTCTGCCATTCACTTTGAGGGTGCTTGGAAGCCGAATAAACATGGTTTGTCTTTTGCTTCCTTTTGAATGGGATGTCCACCTTATGAAAAGTTGAAGGCTCCGATGCCCACCTACACTCAGTAATCATAGTCAGGACTTCCTCCCTAACTAGCATCTGAGGAAGCCCCCAGGGCCTTCAGTAATATTCAGCCACAGTTCCCCCTTGAGCATCCAACATGGATGTCTGTAAGGCCTTTGAAGACGTGTGAGAAGCCGGATCCATGGTGGTCTCTGAACCGGCTGCGGCAGAGAAATCCAGCTCAGAAACCAAATGATTCTCTGGACTTTCACCAGCCTCAAGAGAGACGTCCAGTGGAAGAGACACAGCCAAAGAATCTGGCTTGACTTTTTCTGGCCTTCTTCTTAGAAGTCGACTCATCCTCAGGCAGGGAAGTACCTCCCATAGCATCCTTTGCTAAAAGCTTTTGATACTGGTTTGCAAGGCAAATGGCAAGGGATGAAAGACAACTATGTAAGGTCTTTGGAACAAAAGCTTGACAAATAATACAAGACGTATGGTCAGGAGAGGCTCCTAAACAAAACAAAAACTGCTAGTGATGGTCTTTATGGGGAATCTGTCTCCCACACTAGCATTTACCCTTTCTGGATAACATGAAACCCCATAACAATACAAATGATGAAAGCAAAAAAGGATAAGTTAAAAATTCCAACTGGGCACTCTCCTGAATAGCTAGATAACCAGCAACAAACTTGGGCGATTAGACCAACGATCAAAGACAGCATTCTGACTGGCGGCAAAGAAGTTCTGAGGATGATACGTCTGGGACATCACCTTTATACCCTACGCCTTGCATGGGGAGCACACATGTACTGTACGGTGTGTCAATAACAATCTAAAGGCTTTGGTAACCTGACCAGATGTCGAACTGCCCTTAGCAGGGAATACCTCATGTTAAGAATACTACAACCGTATAATGGAAGGACATCACTAGTGATCTCAGTCTGACAGTGCAATAATCGATCCAGAGACATGTTAATGAGCAGTTAATGAGAGATTTCTCACTGCAACCTTACCCTGTCTCTGAATCAGAATTTATCTCCATCATGCTAAATCACCAAAAAGCAGACAATCTCAGGTTTTCTCTGTAAGCTCCATCATCTAAATGTACACTTTTGGAAACAAATCTTCTTAAAACTCGTGCTCAGCCAGCCTTTCCTTCATTTCAGCCTTTAACATCTGCATTTTTATCTGCTTATCTGAATAACTACATAAAACATTCATTTGTTCCAAACTTTTGTAACTTGACTTTATATATCCCTCCAGTACATCACTTATTTTAAACTCCCATGAGTACATTTGCCTTATTTCCTCTTTTAAAGTACCGGAAAATATCTCCTGTGCAGTCATCATGGAGGTCCCTAAATACAGCTATTTCTGGTACACCCCACACTCTGGTCAGGTCCAGAAAGACATCCCTGTTCAGCAACCATTCATGGGGATCTACTTGAGAGTTGATTAAGCTGTCATAACTCTTTGCCCAGGCAGGACATATGCTGCTGCCAGAGTCATGCACACCTTCTATTTTCCAGAACTGTTTAGCAAGCCTGCACAAAAAGTACGAGTGAGTTTCTCTTTTTTATTTATGTATCACATCACTGTGAAAAGTTAAGTTAATCACACAGTTCAAGGCACAGTCATAAGCAACTTTGGGAAGAAAGTTAGGATTGGTCCAAAGAGAAACACCATCATTGTGAAAGACCAAATACAGTGGTTTACATGTCACAGCATGAAGTTCTGACATCCTTCTAGCTAAGGTAACCACCACCAGAAAATAGTCTTCCAAGAAAGAAATTTCAATTTGGTAGTAGCTACAGGTTTGAAAGGAGGTTGTGTCAAGGCTTGGAGCAAAACAATAATATCCTAAGGTAGAACAGTATCCCTAGGGGATGCCATAAGGGAAAGGTATCACACAAAAAGGCCATAGATAATTCCAACAAGGCAACAGGAGTATAGTCTTCACTCGCATGAAAATTCTAAAAAGCAGCCAACTGAACTTTGATGGTGCAGTAGCTAGCTCCAGCATGAAACAAACCTGACAGAAAATCTAGGATCAATGGTAGTGGAACTGAAAGGGGATAGAAACCCTTAGCAGATGCCCAGATGGAAAATCTCTTCCACTTACTTCTATAAACTTTCCTGGTGGAAGTTTTTAAGATAAGATGTGAATCACAGTGGATGAAAGCCTGGAATTTCTGGCCATCAATGGAAGTGAAGAAACCAACTGGTTAACTTCAGGACTTGATGTCTGGGGGAGGCTCACCTGATAGATGACAGATCAAAGCTGGAAGAGGGTCCAGTACCCAAGGAGGGTATACTGAGGCCATAGAAAAGGGAACCACATCTGATAAGGCAAAGAGGGGGTGATAAGGATCAACTTCCCCTTGCATCAGTCTACCTTCTGTAGAAACTTGATTATGAAGGGAGTCTGTGGATAAGCATAAAGGAGATACTGGGGCCAAGTGTGAACTACACTGTCCTTCAGGGCAAAGTAGCTTCTGCATTTGGTGCAGGATGTGGTCACAAATAGGTTGCAGCAAGGCTGGCCCCAGCAGCTGAAAATCTCCAAAGCCGATTGAGGGTCCACTTGTGCAGCAGAAGACTGGACCTACTGAACCTCTCTGGTAATGCACTGGACTTCCCCAGGACATGCACTGCAACCAAAAAGCAAAGACATTACCCACTGCTAAACTGTCATGGCTTACCAACATAAAAGATGCAAGTGTTTTCCTCCTTGTTTGTTGATGTACCAGACGACTGATATACTGTATGTCTGAACTGTAATTACAAGCCTGGGGAAGGAGTCCTGGAAGTCCTGCAATGCTAGGACTGTCCTCATCTAGAGAACACTGACTTGAACACTGGCATCTGTCAAAGATCACACATTTTGGACCATTACCCCCTCAAAATCCCCCCAGGGAAGGCTCCATGGTTACTGGGGGAGGGAGCATAAAGGGACACCCTTAAGAGACTGGAGTACAACTTAGCCTGCACTGAATATATTGTAGGCATGTTCACATAAATCTGACTGAAAAGTGAATAATATGGTTTAGAGTACACAGTCCACTATAACACCCTCATATGAAATCTGTCATGAGGGACAAGAGTGACAGATGTTGCCACAAAGCCCAAAAGACATAAAAAAATGGATCTTTAGAGTGGTTAATCTGGCTTCTGGGAATTTGGCTATCTGCAAGGTGGTATCCAAGTGGCATCCTATGAATTCTACTTTTTTGGACAGGTGTCAATTTGGACTTTTCCATGGTGATTGTGATCCCTGGTTGACAGCAAAACTGGAGCTAAGAGTCTCTAGATCTCTAATGGCAGTGGTTACAAGCCAGTCATTTAGATACGGGAACACCTGGAACTCCTGCAGTCCGAAATGTGCTGAGACCATTGACATGCATTTTGTGAACACCATGGGAAGCTGCGGTGAGACCAAACGGCAGTGACCTGAGCTGAAAATGACTGGTCTCTAGCCAAAAGTGAAGTAACTTCCTGGACTGCCTGGGTATTTTAGTGGCATAACAGACATCCTGTAGGTCCACTGAGTACATCCAGTTGTCCTTCCTCAGAAGAGGCAAAATGGACTGAACAGTAACCATCTGGAAAAAAATGGTTTAGATGGCTGAGGTCCCTGTTTTTCTTTGGAACCAAAAAGAACCTTGAGTGGACTGCAGACCCTTGTTTATCTGGTGGGACCTCCTGGATGACTTGAGTTGCTGCTCTTCTGTGTGGCAGTACAACATCAGGAAGCTTTCTTTGTGACTTCTGTGGTGGGCAAAAAAAGGGAAGGACATAGCATATGGACACTACTTTCTACAACCACATATCGGGAGTGATGGCTCACCAGGCATGAGGATGCAGAGATAAGCACCACCCCCAACTGTTTACACACTGCAGCAATCAGGCAACCTTTCAGTGAAAGAGCCTTGAAACAACTGACTCTGTGTATCACATCTGCCTCCAAGGCAATGTCCATGATTATTCCCCCTCTGCCACTCAGAAGACTGTCTCCAAAGTATCCCGTGCAAAACCATGAGACTAAGAACCATAACTTCTTATCACCCTTTTGATTCTGTGCGAAAGTACTTTGAGGGGTAAACAAGCAGATGCTGATGACTGACAGGGTTGTGCCATCTTGTTTACTTTTGGTAAGTCTGTCTTTAACTTTGGGCTCAAAGAGTGTGGACCCATCAAAAAATGCATTCAAAAAGGACATTTTGAAGTCCTCCACAAAATCACAGAGATGCACACAGGTGTGTCAGCAAAAAACAGTACCGGTGCCCGTCACTCTAATGTGTGCCACATACAGTGTTGGATAAAAGGCGCATGGACACATCTGAAATCGACTCTAAAGTTGCCAGCTGTAAAATCAACAATTTTGCAGTCCTCTGCTGTCATGACACCTGACAGATACTTGAAAAGATATTTGGTCAGGTCCCTCGGAAATCTCAGGTGTGCTAGACAGTTCAGCGTGAGTAAAGCAAATGTCAATGAAGAGCAAGTTTGATTTCTAAACTTGTCCAAGGCTCAAGACTTCTTGCTTGGGAGAATGGACAGAGGTCTCCTTTGAGAGCTTCTTCACGGTGACCACCTCCACCACTACAAAAACATCCACAGCAGGCCGCTTGCTCCAGTGAGGTCTGTCATGTGAGGAAAGCTAACTCTTGTCAAGCTTGCAACCTATGGGCTCCACCATGTCTGGCTCCTTCCATGCCTGCTGGGACTCGAGGTTAATAAGTTTGTCCCCTGTGGGGGTCACCCAGGAAGTAGATGGGCCAGCTCTAAAGGCCTCAAGAAAATTCAGTTGTGTAAAATCTTACCATAACAGTAGATGTTCTTCTCTTTACTGCTGCAGTATTTTTACATAAGGGTTCTCCTACCAAGGGACAGCCCAGCGTCTGGTCAGTATACCAAAGTCTTTAGCACTTACAGGCATCATACATCACACATATGGTCCCCCCGCATAGGGCATAAATGTGACATATGGATGCACACACTCAAAACTGAAAAAGCCATAGCAGGAATCTAATGTCCTTAGGGACAAAGAGAACATGTGCATCCAGAAGGAGAAAAAGAAAAAGGATGAAACATGCCTCAGCCAGGAGGATATGAAACTATAGGTCAACAGCTAAAATAGAGGGGGTAGGAGGGAGGGAGAGAATACTCCACTAGTGAAGAGGACAACATCTACTGATATGGTTAAGATTTTATACAACTGTACTATGTCCTTCCCTATCACTGCTGCATTATTTTTTACCTAAGGAAGAATACAAGAGCAAGCCTGGGAGGAGGAAGGCACACAACAGACCTTTACAAACCCATGTAGAATAGTCCTGGCAAAGCCTGTCTTGGCCCTGGAAATGACATCCAGTTTGTAATGTTTAGTGAAAGTATGAACACAGGACCAAGTAACAGCTTCAGGGATAGAACCAGTGAAAAAAGCACCAAAGGAGGCAGCTGCACTAGCAGAATGCACCTTAACCGACAAGGAAAGACATTTTCTATGAAAAAAATAACAAAAAGAAATGTCCTTAGAAATACAGGAGCAGATGGTTTGTTTAGAAACAAAGTCCTGGGATGAAAAGAAACAAAAAGCTGCTTAGATTTGTGAATAACTTTAGTTTTATCCAAACAATATCTAAGCTGTCTATGCAAATCCAAGGTCTGAAGAACCTTCTCGCTGGCAGACTATGGAGAAGAAAAAAAAAGAAGAAAGATGAACAGACTGATTAAGGGACAACTCATTGACCAACTTGTGCATTAAAGAAGGATTAGTATGGAGAAACACCCTGTCTCTGTGGAAAACTAAGAAAGGAGGAATGGCTATAAGTGCTTGGAGTTCACACACCCTAATGGCTAAACTGACAGCCAAAAGAAGAACAGTATTCCAAGTACAATGTTGTAAGGAGGCTAAAGAAGCAGCCTCAAAAGGAGCCAGAGTCAATATTTCAAGTAAGAAATTGAGGCCCCAGACCTGCAAGGGAGTCTCTGATGGAAATATTGCATATTCCCAAAGCTAACTGCACGAGGATTATCCACTCTTAAACCTGATCTCTGACATGAACAGATCATGTTTGGGATAAAGATACGTGTCCCAGAAATTACGCCTTCTCTGGAATAGGCTTCACGTGAAGCAGAGCTCTTACCTAACCATCTTCAAACACAAACTGGACCAATGGATGGAAAATGGCAAATTCACTCCTGGGGTGGTGCCCATGTCCCTTATGGACAGAGGCAGTATGTAAAAATTGTCAAAACACCACTTGCTGACCCTTGTTATCTTTCCCCCAGGGATAGAAAATTGGGTAATTTCCTATGAACCTATGAGAGCCACAAGACAGAACATCTCTTCCATTTGAACATATATGATTTCCTGGTAGTGGATTTCCTGGCCTACTGTAGATCCCTAAACACGTTCGCAAAACAGAGGTGCCTAAAAGGGATCAAAAACATATCACCCACCTTGTCATTTAAAGAATGGAAAAGTGAGGAAGGATGAAGGACCCCCTGACTTCTGAGAAAAGATTCAACTGATGAGGTAACTTGCGACAACTGTCTCTGGCCAAGTGAGAAAGAAGGGGGAAACCAATACCATCTGGGCCAAAAGGAAGTAAACAGCAAGATTCTGGGGAGTCTTGCCTGATCTTGTGCAGAAACTCAGACAGAGGAAGGGAAGAAAGGCATATAGAAACAACCCCTTTTAAGGAAAACAGCGTGTACACTTTCCAAACCAGAAGAATTGGGACTCTGGAACAGCCTCAAGATTCTCACTACACCTTTCTAAACGTACTGGAAAATATTAAGATACAACCAAACACCCTAATACCGAGTGATTTCAACTACCCTGCCATTAATTGGGAAAACTACTCGGGTACCAACTCCTTTTCCCAACGGTTCTTGGAATTCATAAATTCCAGTGCCCTGGATCAACTAATCCATTGTCCCACCAGGGGCTCCAATATCCTAAACCTGGTCATTACCAACATGGGAGATAGATGCTCCACACCAGTGGTCACCCCGTCATTAGTCAGGTCTGACTATAAGCAAATCACCCTTGACATCCACATCCCACCCCCACCTCCCAGTAAGGAAACCTCCTTAAAAAACTTCTCCAAAGCCAACTTTGTGCTACTCAAGTGAGAAGTGACAAACTTCACAACACCCACGCAGATGGGATCTGGAAGTTCGACTGCAGAATCCTACACTAAGGTACTGTACGAGCACATCCACTCATGCATGAATCGTGCCATCCCAAATAGAACCAAGATGTTCTTCTCCAAAAAAGGAAGCCAATCTGGTGGTCCCCTGCTATAAACAAGCTATACAACAGAAGGAAGAAACTGTTGCAGAAAAGAGGAAAATCCCAGGATGCAAAAAACTCTCTCACCAGTCTCAGTAAGAAGCTGAGATCCCTCATAATATCCTCACAAGCTAGTTACGAAAATAAAATTGCCAAAGATTCCAAAGACAACCACAAGGCATTCTATAGTTATGTCAAGAATTTAAATGGCAATGCTCAGATCTGCTCTGAGCTATAACAGAATGGCATTAAATACACTGATCCCAAAGATATTGCCAATATCCTGGCAGATCAATTTAGTGCAAACTTCATCCCCCTCTCACCCCCTAAAGGGCCCATCTCAATACCAAAAGATTGCCAAATTCCGATAAGCACGGCCACACAGGTAGAAACCGCACTCTCCAAAGCTAAGAATACAGCATCCATGGGACCAGATGACATCCCAGGCTGTATACTACATGAACTACAAAATGAACATTGCACCCCACCTAAGTGTCATGTTTAATCATAGCCTCACCTCAGGCTTTGTGCCCACTGAGTGGCGCACAGCTACAGTTTTCCCGCTCCACAAGGGAGGATCCACCTTGGATCCCGGGAACTACCGTCCCATCAGTTTGACAAGCCTGATCTGCAAGGGCATGGATCGCATTATCATGGAACTTATAAGCAAAGACATTGGCAACCTTCAAACACTGGACCCCACCCAGTTTGGATTTGTGAAGGGCCGATCTCGTCTCCTGAATCTGTCTGACTTCTTCAAATCAGTCTAGAGAGCTATGGACGAGGGTAAGGCGGTCCACACAGCCTACCTGGACCTCGCCAAGGCCTTTGACACCATCCCCCACTCTGGAATCATAGATAAACTTACTAAGCTGGGCATAAATCCCTACCTCACTCGATGGGTTGCCAACTGGCTTACTGACAGAACCCAGACTGTAAAAGTAGCCGACTCCAAATCCAGCTCCAGACAAGTGGAGTACCTCAGGGTTCAGTCCTGGGACCACTCTTGTTTGGCATCTACTTCTCTGAAGTACAGGCCAACACTAAGGGACTCTGGCTAACAAAGTTTGCAGATGGCTGCAAACTGGGAGCCATTATTGAATCCCCAAATGATGTGGATATTCTACAAAAGGGCCTTACAGAAATAGATGCCTGGTGCCAGAGCCATGGGCTCAAGCTTAATGCCAAGAAATGTATAGTTATCCCCTTTGGAAAAAAACATGTAACTGAATTACCACATAGGTGGCAGGACACTAAACATCAAAAGTGTGATGAGAGACTTAGAGACACAGGTAGACCGCGGTCTCACTTTCGATAACCACATCGCCACAACAGTCAGGAAATCCTTCTATGTGGCAAACCTCATCACTAAGGGCTTTTCATCCAGAAAAAAGGAGGTCATTGTCCCACTGTACTCATCCCTCATTAGACCCATTACAGAATATAATGCCCAGTTGGTATGTACCTCACAAGACATCTGCACCAGAAATACCTCACTAAAAGAATCACAGGCCTAAAGCAGATGCCATATGCTGACTGTCTGAAAAAACTCCAGCTATACTCTGGCATATCGTCTACTCAGAGGCGATCTCTGCTTAACATACAAGGCCATGTCAAACCCTGAGCTGTTGGACATGCTCCACTTAAAGAAATCCCAATCCCTCAGAGCCACACGCTCCAGGGACCTAAACCTTATCACAATGAACAAAACATGCTGGAGGGATAGGTTCCTGACGCAGAGACTCCCCATACTCTGGAATAGACTGCCCATACATTTCAAGCAGAGCGCCTCATTGGCCCTCTTCAAAAGAACTTTGATGACTGGATGGGAGATAGGAAATTCACCCCAGGGATCATGTCAGTCACCCTGCTAGACAGGGGCCCAGAGAAGTAAATACTGTGGGAAGAAATATCCAGGGAATTGTTATGGCTAGGTTTGCATAGGCCTTAGGGCCGATAGCCTAGTATCAACCTATGAAGAACAGAGGAAGTTGTCTGTTCAGGGGTGAGGCAAAAATATCTACCTGAGAAATACCCACCGATGGAGAATGTCCAAGAACACATCTCTTTGAAGTATCCATTTGTGAGCCTGTGTGTTGAGCTGCTAAAGGACTCTGCCACAAGACTGCGCTCTGAGGGAATGTAAACTGCCTGAAGAGTCACTTGATACTGGATAGCTAGATCCCAGATCTGAAGGGCCAGTCTGCAAAGAAGAGAGGACTTTGTGCTCCCCTGCTTGTTGACATACTACATCATTGTGATTACCTGTCTGTGAGAACTTTGCGGGGCCCAGGATGAAAGAGGGAGTTAAAGGCTTGCAAAGCAGAAAGCAGAGCCCCTATCTCCTTTATGTTGTTGTGGTCTGACCTCTGATGAGGAGGCCAGAGACCCTGTACCCTTAGTGGTCCAAAAGAAGCACCATGCTCCCTGTCTGAGGCATCTGTAAAGAGCTCCTGAATGGGAACTGGAGTTTGAAAGGGAAGGCCTGGGTTAAGAGAGCGAGTTGATGAATCCACCACTGAAGCTCGAGCTTGAGACAAGGACAAAAAAGTGCTAGAAACTCCAGGAGGTGGCAATGAGTGGAGGTACCACTGAAGTTTCCTCATATAGAGCCTGGTGAGATGAAGCATGGGAATGGTGGACGCCATGAACTTCAGCACCCTGAGAAATTTCTTGGCTGTGACAGATGCCAGACGTAGAAGGGAATGAAAAAAGGTATCCGACACAGAGCCTTGGGGGCAGTTAGAGATGTCGGCATGGGAACTGTCTGAAGTCTGCAGCCAAGGAAATACGAACCAGGGACAGCATCAAAACTGAATTCTAGAAGTTTATGGTGAATCCCAGACTCAGGGAAGTAGTAAGCTTCAGATCTTGAAGCATAGAGTTGGGAGAAGAAGTTTGAATAAGCGGATCGTCTAGATAAGGAAAGATCTGAATACTTCAAAGCCTGCAAAAAGCAATGACGGCAGTTAGGCATTTAGTGAATGCCTCTGGGGCAGTACAGAGGCCAAAGGACAAAGCAGGGAATTGAAAATAGAAGGAAGAGAGAGAAACTTAAAACATTTCCTGAAGAGGGGATGGATGGGTATGTGAAGGTATGCATCCTTTAGATCCAGAAATACCAGAGGTAGTAGAATAAGAAATAATGTCTGAGAGATAACATCTGAAAGGAAAGATTCCTGATGAAGATGTTCAGTCTGGAAAGATCCAAAATAGGTCTGCATTTGCCCTCCTTTCAGGAATATTCAGGACCTTGAATGGTGTGCTGACCCAAAAGAGAGTGAACAGAGCGGTTCTCAAGGAAGCTGAGAAATTTTTGAAAAGGGAGGAATGAACTTCTAAACCATGAAATATCCCAAACAGAAACCAAATGTTTGAAGTGACTTGTAGTGCCAATTTAGAAGAGACAGAGACAGAGACAGATAGAGGGACAAAGTAACTTAGCCAAGGGAAGGAGGAAGCAGACTGTCAAACAGAACCTGGCTTGTCCTGGGAAAGCAGGTCTCTAGGAATCAGAAGTCTGGGTAGCCTTAGCAGAAGGCATCCACCTAGAACCCCTTTTCCTCTTAGGAGGAGGACAGGATTATCTATGAACAAATTAAGACTTACAGGGATGACTCCTCTGAAATTTGGGAACAGGAGAAACAAAAATAAGTTTCGGTTCCTTTAAGGCTTTGCCCTTGCCATGGAGAGACTTGAAAAGTTCAGAAGCAACAGATCCATAATGATTTTTATTATCCAAAGAAACATCTAAATGTTTGGCCTTAATGTCATCAAGCAAAGCCTGAAGGCAAAGTCAAGAATAACATCTCATAACTGAACCAGAGGCAGCAACCCTGGAAGAGGCATCACCTGCATCATAGCTGCATTTAATCGAGATGTGTACAACTTGAGAAGTAGAGCCCAAAAGGGAAATGGCCGAAGCCTTCCTCTCAGGGTCAGGAATGTCAGAAACCATTTTCAAAACCTGAGAAAGGTCAGCCAAGACATACCCGATCATATGCATTTGGTAATTGATGGCCCTAAAGGATAAAGTGACAGCAGTGTAAACTTTCTTTCTTGCCCAGTCCTTCCACAGCCCTACTATCCTTATCAGAAGGAAACAGCTTGGGAAGAGGGCAATAACCCGGATCGCTTGTCAGAGTAGACTGACACTACAGCAGGGTTAGCAGAAGGGCATTTATAAAGAAATTTGCATTCCTCAAGCATTTTATAGAATCTAAATGGCTTCTTAGCTGCAGGGGGCTTAGTGTCAGGGACTACAGACACTGTCAAGAAAGAATCCAACAGGGCAGCCAGAACAGGAGGAACAGCAGATGGCAGTCAGAATAGCAGACTCCATTTTTAGGAGCTCATAATATCTTTGCTGAATCTCAGAGGCTTGAGAACAATCCTCTTAAAATAATCCATTATACAGGCAATGACATCCCTAAAGGAGAGTTCCTCTGGGGGGAGGTGATCCGGTCTTCTGAAGTCTTACTCCTCTTGAGCAGTAGTCCAAGGTGGAAGGGACTTGGGAAGAATAAGCCAAAGATTCTTCCCCTGAGTCCAGATCCTCATCTGAGGAATCCTGTTTCCTGGGCCTCTAGAGTGGAGTGGAAGACCAGGAAGGAGCAGGAAAAGAGACCCCTTGAAGAGGCTTCAAGTCCATCGAAGCACTGAATAAACCCAGAGTGAAATCCTGCCATTCAAATTGGGAATGCACAACAGGGGAGATATGCTTTGTTTTTTTTTTTTTTCTTTTTCTGCAAGATGTCTGCTCAAAACACCCTTGGAGGGCCAGACCCTTGGCATGACTCAGTAACAGTTGTAGGAATCCCCTCCCCAAGATCTGAGGAATCCCTCTCGGTCCTTTGGATATAATCAGCTGAGACGCCCCCTCAACATTAGGTATAGATGTTTGAAAAGACTCAGAGGACAAGCAAGAAGCCAGACCCATGATGGCCTTCGATGGGGTCGCAGCAGAGAAAGACGAATCAACCACCAGATGGTCCTCTGGGCTTTCAGCAGCCTCAAGAGAGCAGCATCTGGGGGAACTTGGACAGGAGGTGGATCAGACCTAACTTTTTTGGCCTTCTTCTTGGCAGATGGCTGGACCTTGGGACAGAAAGATTCTGCCACAGCACCTTAAATCAACAACTTATGATGCTGGTTCTCCAGGTATATGGTCAAGAACAGAACTACGAAGGGTCTTAGACTCAAATGCCTGGCAAATAGAGAACTGCGTATGATCAAGGGAAGTACCCAAATAGAAGAGACATTCATCATTACAATCTTTTTGGGGAATCTGCCTCCCACACTGACATTTTCCCTTTCTGAATGACATGAACACAACAAGCACAAAAAAAGAAGAGAGAGAAGACACCCCTAAAGTGGCATTTATCTGTAAACACAGCTTGGTAACTAGCACAGTCACAAGGGTGTTCAGACCAACCTTCAACAATGGCATTTGGACTTGCAGCAAAGAAGATATGTGTGCACGCATTGTATTTCACCTTTATGCCCTACACTGTGTGTAGGGAGCATATGTACAACATACAATTCCTATAAGGTTAGGACTTTGGAACATTGTCCAGATGCTGAGCTATCCTTAGGTAAAGAATATTGCAATGGTTATGTGGAAAGACATATACAGAGTCCTCCTGGGACATGGAGTCAGTGGACCATTCCACTCTTTGCCGAGGTAATTCCAGGATACTCCCAAAGGTGACATCTTACAGGAGAGACTCTCAAGAACCCTTCCCCTTCATTGAAATCAGTATCCTCAGTGACAGACTCCTGTGGAATGTCTAAATGCTTCATTTTAAATGAGTGCTTCCTGTGCTCTTCCATTGCAGGATTATCCAAAGACTTTTCAGAAGCTGAAGGGGAACTCATCTTGTGGGTCTTGTTGATGTTCAATAAAGTTGCCTGTCTAAGAGGGATAGAATAATGTGGGGAGGTACTGCAGATACTACAGAGGCTCAGGGTGGAAGACAGCAAGAGCAGGATACCTCTTCTCTAGACAGTAAGAGCCTTTTCAAACTCTTCAAAGGCTAATATAGAGGCCATTCCTGACAGAGTTACCTTAGAATATGAGGAAACCAAAAAGAGACTCTTGAGGCTTGGCTCAGCTCTACAGCTGACAGTGGAACAGAGCACTCCGGTCCATAACCACCACATCCAAAGGTCAGACTGGGAAGTAGAAAAAATATCTAGGGTGGAAGGGCCTGGTCCTGGCATGACCCCCCCCCCCACTTGTATATGGGTCCTCAGGAGCTTCTACATCAACCTAGCCACCTCCTTCTCAGATACAGTCCTTGATGACCATATGGGCCTAAGCAAGGAGGCCAATGAAGGCAGCCAGAAGAACCTGTGAAAGGACCTTTCTGACTGTAGAAATGGAGACCAGAACCAATGGATGGTAGAATCTGGGGAGAATCTAGGTTCTTCTATCAAGGGCGGTACGCAACTGGATCAAAACTGGCTCAGAGAAGGCATATTGGATCCTATGGCTTAGGCAACTTAGGAACTGGACCGACAGATCCCTCAGAATTAGGAGACCTCATTCTTGATTTTTTTTTTACTTAGATGTATCTCTGTCCTAATCTCTTTCCTTTTTTTCTCTCTCCCTCTCTCTCTTACTTCCTCCTCCGAATTCTCTCCCTTAGACTTTTCTGCTGTTTTCTTGGAAGAGAGAAAGGCACAGAGGGAGGGCAACAATTCTCCAGCTGAGGCAGTAAGAAGGCCTTTAAGAACTAAATTTGAACCATCAGTCCAAAAAAGCCCTTGGCCCAAGAGAAGCACAAAGCTTGCAGTCCTCTTGAAGATGGGCCACCACATGGGACAGACACATCTAGGATGCAAGTCTTTTTTTTTTATTAAACAAGAAATATCTTAATTAAATTATCACTTACAACATAAGCAATTATACACTTACATGAATGAAAACAAACCAATCGCTCCATCACATAAAAATAAGGTAGTCAACAAATCTAAAACATTTTATTACATACTTTTTATATAAATGTCTAATTTCAAACCATCCCATGAAAAGATCTGCATACATGGGGGCAAACGATGTCCCTATGGCTGTCCCCTTAATTTGATGAAATAATTTTAGTTGCAAACATTATACATCACTTACCTACCCAGTCACTGACAAACATTACATAGCTCATTCAAGTCTTGCCTTCTTTTAAACCTCATTCCTCGCCTGCATGCATTGTTCCCACAATTTCCATTTTTTCTACGCAATTTGCTCCTACCATTTTCTAAATATCCAATTTCCAGTTGTTTTACAACAAATACGATGAACAATGGCCAGATATAAAAAAAAAAAAAAAAAACTTTCTCTAGCACTTCGGCTTACAAGCCTTCAAGGAGATAAAAACTATTACATAAAATTACACTTTATACCACTCCTAATTAGCAAGCCAATTAAAGCATTCAATGACAAACCAATAAAAAACAGTAAATAATTTATAATAGTGCTTTCCTACTACATTCAAAATTCAAGCCTGCAAGTGTCAAAGCACTAAACTTCAAGATATATATTTTCTCTTTACATAACCGTTTCTTTTTCATTTCAACATTATATCCTTCTACTTTCTCTAAAATAGTACCCATTAAACACTTACTATTCCCCCCATGGCATAATGAGCTGCCACCAGGCTTTCAATTCTATTGTTTTAAATATCTCTAAGGTGCTCCTGCAATCTAACTTTAAAAGGCCTTTTGGTTTCTCCAATATAAAAAAGGTTACAAGATCATCTTAGAGGATAAAAACACCCACACTATTGCAGTTAAAACGCTGCCTTAAAACATAACCTATATGGTTAATTGCACCAAAAGAAGGGACTACATGATTGCAAATGGAACATTTACCACAAGGAAATGTACCGAGAAACCTGGGTTCTACCAATAACTCAGTATTTGGAACTATAAAGGAACTGTGAACAATCATGTCCTTTATGCTTCGACCCCTTTTTAAAGAAAGGGATGGTCTATTCGGCAAGACATTCCTTAAAGTCCTATCTTTTAATAAACAACCCCAATAATATTCAATATCATCAAAAATCCTATTATATTATATGTAGTAACAAAATACATCTTCTCATCTCTTACCTGTATATTATTAAAACATACTACTTCTCTCGAACAAGAATTCATATCCCTTTTATGAATTCTACTGCCCGAATCTTGGTTTATACCAAACAATCACTTTAACGCTCTTTCAATGATATAAAAATCATAACACCTTTGTATAAATTGGCTACAAGTTTTATCCAATTCCTCCATCAATATATTTTCTCAAAGAGGTTATTAAATGTGGTGGATGGCAACTTTTCTCATCCAAAAAATTATTAGTATCAGCAAATTTTCCATGAACCCTAGTTTGTATACCTTCCAGATCTATGTCTAAAAAAGTCACTTTCGTACCCAATTGCATACCATCAAATTTAATACCAAAGACATTATTCTGCAAGCCATTTATGAGCTAATTAATCAATATCGCTCCATCTTCGTATAAAAATAAGGTAGTCAACAAATCTAAAACATTTTATTACATACTTTTTATTTTATAAAAATCCAGTTTATATAAATGTCCAATTTCAAACCTTCCCATGAAAAGATCTGCATACATGGGGGCAAATGATGCCCCTATGGCTGTCCCCTTAATTTGATGAAATAATTCACCGTTAAATTTAAAAAAAAAAACATGTTAAGCTAAATTGAAGTAACTCAGCTAGATAACTAAGGGACTATCCCCTAAAAAATAATTCACTGCTTCTATACCTAAAGAATAGCTAATATTAGTATAGAGGCTATTAACATCTATAGTAAGCCAATATTTCTCAGCTTTCCATCTCACATATTGAATTTTATCCAAAAAATCAAGAGTCACGTATGCATGAATCGGATCTCATAACAGGTTCTGATAAATACTTATGAAGTAATAATCCTATATTATGCAAAAAATAATTAGTACCTGAAACTACTGGATGACAAGGTGGTGGAGAAAAACTCTTATGAATCTTTGGTAAGCAGTAAAATTTAGCCATAGATCATCCCTGAACAGTACATTTCCTTTCTATATAATCTCTAGAAAAATATCCTACCCTATTGCCTTTAATTAAATCTTGAAAATCCAACAAGGCCCTCTCAAATTCAGAATTTGTTACTTTTTATGCACACTGGTGTCATTCAGATTCTCATCACACATTTTTTTATACTGAATATAATGCATAACAACTATTTTGTGGCCCTTATCTGCTGCTTTAATTACAAGATCTCAACGCTGACTAATATTTCGTAAAGCTAGCCACTCGGCTTTAGTTAGGTTATAAACAACATTTTTCCTATCCTTCAGTACATCAATGCACATTTTTTTCAAAAATGAAATCAAATTACTGAGGAAATATTCTTAATACTTTCATTCACAAAAGGAGGAATAAAATCACTTTTACAAACAATTTGAGAAGTATCCAATAAACAGTACCATCCTGAATAGATAAATCACATGAAAAAACAACTCATCAAAACTATCTACAGAACTATCTAAAACATCATTTAAATAATGTTTATCAGATGGTTGTTTTAAAAAATAATGAATTAAATGCAACTTTCTAGTAAAAGAAGAGAGTCTATATTAAATCAGCGAATGCTTAAAACAGTGAACACTGATTTATCGACCCTTTAAAATCGAAACCTGAAAATCCCAAAGACACGAAACAGCGTTTTTTTTTTTCCCTAGGGGAAAAAATCACTGTTCCACAAAACAAAACAGAAAGTTCAAAACACAAAATAAAGTGGCGGCCTTCGCTCCCCCCACTTAAATATACCAATTCCGAGAAGGCACCACAGTGGAGGAAATGGCAAAATCACGAAAACTGCCCAGCGATTTTTTTTCCCTGGGAAAAAAAATCAGTGCTCCATGTCTTTGGGATTTTCACGTTTCGGTTTTAAAGAGTCAATAAATCAGCATTCGCTATTTTAAGCATTGACTGATTTAATACAGACCCAAATAAAACATTTCAGTTTTCAAAACATGTAGCCTGGGTAAAACAGTTGGTATAAATTTAAGTCCAAGATTTAAAACAGACATCTCCAAATCAGACAGAACACATTCTGATAAATTCAAAACCAAACTTTCACTTTTGTTAACACAACATACTTCTCGCACAGAGCACAAGAAAGTCTCAATATAGATACCATTTTTTCTTCTTTCCTTGCCATTGTTTGTCTCTCGCCATGCCCAAACAACCTCGCTTACGGCTGGAACTCTTAAGATGCTCCTGTGACCTTTTTTATATTGGAGAAACCAAAAGGCCTTTTAAAGTTAGATTGCAGGAGCACCTTTGAGACATTAAAAACAATAGAACTGAAAGCCTGGTGGCAGCTCATTATGCCATGGGGGAATAGTAGGTGTTTAAGAGGTACTATTTTAGAAAAAGTAGAAGGATATAATTTTTGTTGAAATGAAAAAGAAACTGTTATATAAAGAGACAATATGTATCTTGAAGTTTGGTACTTTGATACCTGCAGGTTTGAATTTTGAATGTAACTTGACAGCACTATTATAAATTATGTGCTGTTTTTTATTGGTTTGTCATTGAATGGTTTAACTGAGTTTGCTAATTAGGGGTGGTATAAAGTGTAATTTTATGTAATAGTTTTTATCTCCTTGAAGGCTTGTGAGCCAAGGCACTAGAGACAGTATTAACATTTTTTTTTTATAGCTGACAGTTTACCTTTATAACCGTGATTTGCAGAAGGGCAAAGTGATCATATCCGAAAGGCAGTCTGCAAGATATACAAATGCCGAATGGAAAAAGGTGCAAATGTGCAATGAGCGAATGCACAGTGAGATTCGCTCACTGCACATTCGACATTCAGGGGCGGATTGCACTAGAGGGGGGATTGGGAAATGGTTCCTTTCCCCACTGTAGTGCAATCTCGGAGTTAGAATAATAAAGTAGGGGGGTGTGGGGGCGCAGCCCTCCACATGGGGGATGCAGGGGGGCTTGCTCCCCTGCTTTACACTTTGTTTTTTTTTTTTTCTTCGACTTTCATGTTCGAAAAACAGCGAATCTGCTGTTCAATTTGCTGTTTTTTAAACATGTAGGTGTGTCAGCATTATTAGTTTCGTGGATTAGAGTCACTCACGAGAACTCGCCCGTCTGCAAATCGCGGTTAAAAAGCTAAACCTATCTGACTGCTTGTTTGTTGTATTTGTTATTTTATTTGTTTATTGGTAGTCTTTATTCCAGTTGTTTTCTCTCTGTTACTATATTCACTACTTCTAGTACAGGTGGTTTAGACTTTGATTTCCATTTCCTTGTAAATTGCTTTTTTGGCAGCCACAATAATTAGACTCAGCAACGCCTTACTGTGTCTAAGCAACTCAGAT
Source organism: Protopterus annectens (assembly GCF_019279795.1). Taxonomy (NCBI): domain Eukaryota; kingdom Metazoa; phylum Chordata; order Ceratodontiformes; family Protopteridae; genus Protopterus; species Protopterus annectens. Next base: position 1,154,698,349 of record NC_056745.1, on the reverse strand, counting down.
TCTGTATTACTAATCAAAAAATAATTGCCTTAGTCATACCAATTTGCTCACCCAGTATTTCTGATAGAGTAATCTGCAGGGAATTTTTAAAGTCTACCAACTCATTACACTCCCAGAAAATATGTTCCCAATTGCATCTTTTTTCCACATCACACCTCCAATGTTTGGTATTTACCTGAGGAAAAATTCTTTGGAGTCTACTTTGGGTACAAAAATACCTATGTAAACACTTCCAAGCAAAGAGACTAATTCTTCTAGTCTTTGTTGCATATTTGGGTAACATACACATATTCCCCAAATGTTTATTTGTGAATTGCTTATCCAGTCTCTCTTCCCAGTCTTTTCTAATCTCCTCTGATTGCTTCTTATACTTATCATGCAATATTTCAGAAGCTCTACTAATTATTCCCTTTTTAACAGCAGATTCTGTCTAGATTCTACTAAAAACTCTACCAGTGCTGGTGTTTTACTTAGGATCCCCTTATATTTTCTGTTTTGTCTATACTCTGATGTCAATCCTTGATAGGGAAGGCAATCTCTAGCTTGCAGTCCAAATAAATTCTTGGCTGCTTCCCATTCCATTACCTTTCCCTCTCTAATTATTTGCTCACAATACCTTGTTTTTTGCCAGTTTTCTACAATACATTCCAGACCCATTTTGCCTACTGTCTGTATCCCTAATTGCAGTCATCCCTATAAGCAGAATCTCCTTTCTCCACTCCCGTGTTGGCTTAATTCTTAGAACACTTTCTGATACTTTATGAATGTAATATTTTGTATGTTTTTTGTAATTCTCCTTAACGACCTGGATTCAAAATCCCAGTTTCTTCATTTCTTAAGCTACCCCCCTCCCCTGTTTCATCACCATCCCTTTCCACTTTGAATTATAGGTTTCTGCTTGTGCTATGTACAGGAACCCTAACTGTGTAGCTCTTAAATACCCCTTCAAATAGGGTAATCCCAAACTGCCTTGTTCTATTGGAAGAATCCGCTTACACCACTGGACTCTTGCTGTCTTCCCCTTTGAGATAAAATTTTTCAGCTCTTTAATTGCTATCCACAACTGCTACTCTGGTTGCTAAAAATATGACTGACTTACCTGTGTATAAAACCAAAGGGACTAAAAATATTTTAACTGCTTGTATCTTTCTATACATATTCATAAAACTCAGATTCCAATTTCTCAGTTTTTGTATTGTTTTGTTTAGACTCTTGTCACATATCTTTAGCTACTGCACCAGAAGCCTTTTTAATCCATACTCCTAAGTACTTCATTTTATCATGTCCCCATAAATACGGGTATTGCTGAACCAATTCAAGTGCGGGGACATAATTTACAGCTACTGAATTTGTTTTAGCTTCATTCATTTTGTATCCCAAAAAAGACACGAAATGGTCTCAGAATGTTCCACAACACTGAAATGTCTTTTTCTAGTCTTAACAGGTATAAAACAATATCATCTGCAAAATAAAGCTAGCTTTTCTTGACTACCATACCAATTATATCCTTGAAGTTCTGAGTGCCTTACTTTCTTTGCTAATGGTTCTAAATATAATGCAAATAACAAAGGGGAAGGAAGACACCTCTGCCTGGTTCTTCTGCTCAAGCAGAAATAAGACAAAAACCTGCCCACTTTAAATTTCACCTCCAATCCCTCATATATCTTGCTAATCAACCTTACAATTTTATCAGGAAATGCAAATGCTTTCTTTGCATCAAGACCTACCAACAACAATGGCATTTTGTTACATTCTGCATCCCTTTGGATCATCAATCTTTTCTTAATGTTGTCAAATATTTGCCTCCCCTCCACAAAACCACACTGATCTACATCTATCAAAGTTGTCATCACCTTTGCCATTCTTTTAGCCATTATAGACAAACACTTTATAATCATGATTTAGGATTGAAATGCGTCTGTATGAAGCTAGATCTGATGGGTCTTTGCCCTCTTTAGGTATTACAGCCATCACTGCTTTATTCCTGGATGTTGGTGCTTCTCCTCTTAAAAATACTGTTAAAACCTTCCAGACCTTTTATCAGTTTTTCCCTCCTATCTTCCAAACTTCCACTATAGGAATGCAATCTGCTCCTGGGGACTTTCCTGTTTTCCTGTGGATTGGTTGTACTTCACCATTTTTATCTCATCTCCTCCTATCCTGTTAGTAACTGAGCCTCATCTACCTCTAACCTTGGCATATTTAGTTCTTCCATAGACATTTCCATCTGTACTTTTTCTTGATTAACATATTTCTCTGCTTTATACATACTTTCATAAAATTTTCAAAATATTTCTAGTACCTCTACATGATCTTTTGTTATCACCCTTGTTATAGGCTCCCTAAGCTTGGCAACAACCCTATCTACTTTCTGTTGCCGGAGTTATTGTACTAAAAGTTTTGTGCTCTGGTGTTCAACATCTAAACTCATCTACATTATCGAGGTAATCTCTTACTTTCTGTTTAGCATTGTGCAGTTGTTCTTCTTCTTGTTCACTGAGATTCCCTCTATTCTGAAATAATTTAACCTTTGTCAGACCCCTTAAACAATTCTTGTTACTTCTTAACCATATCTCTCTTTCAACACTACTTTAGTTTTTATCCCACTCCCTAGCTATATTTTCAGAAGAAATTTCTGTCTTCTATAATTACTCCCAAATAATTTCCACTACCCAATCCTTAAAGTCCTCTCTTTACAATAGATAGGTGGGATAGTGCCAGTGTCTCATTTTATTTCATTACTCTGCATTCTTATTTCAACTATTGGTGCGTGATTTAAACTCCGAACTCCTACTACTGAATTCACATCTTCCATATCAAAATTTTTTATAAATTTCTTCAAAAATCTACCCTCCTTTGCTATATTTTTTCTTATGAACCCAGAGGTATATCTTCAGTGCTGCAAATCAAATTCCAGTCTCCACCTATAAGTAATGTTCCCTGCTGAAAGCTGATAATTTCTCTTAGAATTTTCTTAAGCTCCATTATAGCTATTTTAGGTGGAATATAAATACATACCAGTGTAATCCTCTTCTCTTGCCAGTTGCTCCATAGTACTACAAATCTACCATTATCATCTTTTTTTATTCTTTTCTATCAGTACTGAAGCTCCTCTTTCAAATACAAGGACTCTTCTTTTCCTTTGTCCCAGGTATTTTGATGAATAACCGTCCTGAAAACCTTTTATCAAATTCACATCTTCAGTTCTTTCCAAATGCCTCCCCATAGCATAGCTACTTGAGTTCTACATTTTTAATATAGTTCACCACTTTCTTTTTGTAAATATCTGTGACATCATTTACATTTAAAGATAATACAGAAAGTGTCATTATGTTAAAAAGTTATTATTCCCACCTTTTATGAGTAACAGCTTTTTTGTTGAGTCTAGTTCCCGCTTTTGTGTTACATGCATACATTAATATTTACCGGCTGATCTTTTATACTGTTGTTTCTTGTCACATCCATTTCAACTTATGTCATATCTTACAAAACTTTTGTTTGTTTGAGGGCTTTCAATAAAACAAAAACACCCCCAATACATCCCAAAAACCTATTAACTTAATACTAACACACAAAAACTACATACATCCTCAAATGCAATTGAAATCATCCCTCATGTGCAATATTACTGCCTTTTCTTCTCTTTCTCTGTGTATACTATTATTTGTTCATATGTTTAGGTTTATATGTATGGGTAGTTTTACCTGACTAGAAATAGGTTATAAGGAGTATATTTTATGTGCAATAGTCATTAGAATAGCTGTGTATCCATCATGTCTTATTCTTTTTATACTTAAATTGCCTCTGTACTCTGATGATGAGCTGATAACCGACATTTAGTTTAGGTTGCACTTGTGTTTTCTAAATGACAAAGTTTTCTTTGAATCTTTGAATACTGAAGTTTTACCCTCCTAACAGGAACTGTCCCAAATGGACAGCCACATTCACAGACTAGGGTTAACCTAAAAGGGAAGATTATCCATGCTAAGACACATGGTATAGCCTTTGCCTCTAAGTGCTGTTTGGTCGTGTCTTATCTGTATTACTCTCCCAGTCTGGGAAAACACTTGAATGCTTTCAGAAAACACTATCTCCTAGAAAAAATTATCTCCTAGCCATTGAAAGAAATAAGTATTCTGTTTTTATTGCTCTTTATCAGATTGTCTCCATGAAGACATGAGTATTAGATACAGAGCTGCTTCTACAAGCACTCATTTATTTGCTAGACAATTTTCTTTTTTTTTTTGGCTTCTCTTAAAACGTGTTATAGATCAAGCCCAGGGCCTTAATCCAGTCACTCCTCTACAGAAGAGTGGAAAAAGTACATAAATTTTTCTTGTAGCCTGCTCTTTTGACCAGACTACTACTTTTTTATGTTGCAGTGTCTAAATTTCTTAAAATTGAAGGAGGAGAAAAAGGAGGATAAAAAAAAACAAGGGCAACTGTTTACTTCAGTATCCCCATTACACTTGAAAATAACCGAGAAAACTTTTAGCATGCAGATTATAATATGCATTATAAAAACACTATTAAGAACAAAAATTTTGTTTTACGAACAGTTAACTCTTTCCTTCCTCTTTCCCCTCCTAAATATTCTACCAGTCATTAATAGCATGAAGTAGGGCATACACTTTAGAGTCCTGTACAAGTTTAACAAAGCCAAAAAGGTCCAATACTTCCAGGTTTTCTTGTTCTGTCATGTTTCACAAATATAAATAAAAGTTATGTAATTACCATAATGTTCCATCCGTGTTGTCCATTTTCATTCTTCCTCAACGAATGGGCTCAGATTTGAACCTCAGATTCGACATGGCCACTTTCTTTTCTAGGATCTGACTCTCAAATTCCTCCCTTACCCATAATGCTCCTGATCACAGAATAACCTCAGATCGAGTGTGCTGTTATGCAACACATCAGGAAAAAATTTTAATGTACATAGCTAAGACAGAACAGTGACAGCTGAAAGATCAGGAGCTCAAGCAAGAACAATGGTTCCTAATAAGAATTCTATTAGGTCACACCTAAAGACATGGATGGGGGAAGGTGGGACAGGAGTTGAAGAATGAAAATGGACAACACAAATTGAATATTATAGTTGGGTGGTCCTCATGGAAGGATATTTTGGAGTACCGCAGAACCAAATAATGCTCCATTTCAGGAAATGATGTCCAATTTGTAATGAGAAACAAAGGTATGAGCATTAGACCAAGTGGCAGCTGTACAAATTTCATCAATGGAAGCTTTAGCTCAAAAAGCAGCTGATGTAACCATTGACCTAGCTGAATGTGCTTTCAGCTTTTTTGGTAAGGTTAAGACTTTAAAGGAACAAACATAAGAAATACAATCTATTATCCATTTTGCTAAAGTAATCTTCTAAACTGGTTTTCCCCTGTTGGTGTTAGAAAAGGAAACAAACAACTGATCTGTTTTTTTAAACTCCTTAGTTCTTAGTTCTACGTAGGTAAAAACGAAGTTGTCTATGTATATCTAGCAGATGACAGGTATATTCTCCTTTATTCTCAAAATTTGGAAGGAAAACTGGAAGGTTAATGACTTGGTCGATGTTTGACTCAGAGACCACTTTATGTAGAAAAGAAAGATTAGTGAGTAGGTAAGTAACCCTATCCTTGTGAAAAATCAGATATGGTGGTTCTGAAGAATGCTTAGCATTCTGAAACTTGTCTAGCTGAAGTAACTTCCACCAAAAAGACAGTTTTCCAAGATAAAAACTTAAGGTCTACCTACTTTGGCTGTGGGTTCAAATGGAGGATGTACTAAAGATTGTAATACCAAAGTCAGATCTCAAGGTGGAGTGGGATCTCAAACTGGAGGTCTAAGCAAAAATGTACCTTTAAGGAAGGCCTTGCACAGGTTAGTTGAAGCTAAAGGAGAAGCTTTATCACCAATGTGATAGTTGGAAATGGCTGCTAATTGTGCTTTAATGGTAGAGAAACATGCCCGGTTATGAAAAATAGTGACAAGGAAATCTAAAATAGTTGGGATTGGAACAGTAAAGGAATCCAAGTCTTTCTGATGTACCCACAAAGAAAATTTTTTCCATTTACTCTTATAAATCTTTTTGGTTGAAGGTTTGTGGGATGACAAAATAATCTGGCAAACTGGGGAGGAAAGCCTGGAATGTCTAGCCATCACTGCAATTAATAGATACGGGGCCTCAGTCCAGTTGGAGGAGAGCACCCACTGTCAAACTCTCATTGCTTCTTGGCATAGGGGGTAAGATCTGGTTCGCCCATTTGTTGTAGCAGACTACTGACATGTTGTCCATTTGAATAGCAATAGTTCCTAGTGGATGAGAGCTCTGTAGGGCCTGCAATGCTAAAAGCATCACTCTCATCTCTAGAACATTTATATGCAATTTGCTCTCATCTTGGGACCATATGCCTTGAACTGTCCACCCCAAGTAATGCCCCTCAACTGTGAGATGTTAATGGTGAATGTGGCTTTCGGAGGAAAGACAAAAGGACAGCCTTGATGAATCTCTTTGGAGTGTATCCACACTACAGTAGAGATTTTTTTGCAAGCCTGAGATAATTTTATTGGATGTCGATGAAAAAACACTGCACTGCTACAGTCCACTAAGGAATTCTCATATTTATTTACTTATTTTAAAATTATTTTACCAGGATAAATCCAACTGGACACAAAATGTCCGTTTTCAGTGGAGTCCTGGGGAGAAAAGCTCCAAGGAAGTTAACAGAGTACATACATGGTTTAGATAATAAAAAACTGGTATACAAAGTAAGAGAAACAAGTACAAGAACAATTTTAAAACAATATGATACTCAAACAATAAGATACTCATGAAAAGAATCCCTATTTGCAATATTTACAAAACAAAAGTACATATCAGGTGAGTATATCAGGTGAGAATATAGTGTATGCAATGGAGGCATACAGCGGGTCACTTATATGGAGTAATGAGTCTTCAAGGGGGGGTCTTTGCAGTTGCAGAGAGGGCTAGCATAGAGGTGTGAATTAAGAAGGCCCTTGAAGGTGCTTGTGTGACTTTATAGCCTGAGTTCAGGTGGGAGGGTGTTCCATACTTTAGCAACATCATAAGAGAATAGGGCCTCCCCGGTGCTGTTATTGCATGGGTTGATTTCAATCAGGTTTTTGTTACATGAACGTAGTTCCCTTTTGGGGTTGTGAAAGTTTAGTGTGTCAGCTAGGGCAAGCCTCTTCCCCAGATGAAAAATAATTTGATGAGCTATGATCAGTTGGTGGTAGCGTAGGAGGCTTGGAAATTCTAACCAGTGCAGTTTAATTAGGGATTGGCAGTGGTGGGAATGTCATCTATTATTGGCAGCGAACCTAGTTATTTTATTGTAGCATGTGGAGAGTTTGTTCAGGTTAGTTTTGTTAATGTTGGTGAGGACTGGAGAAGCATATAGTAGTGTTGATAAGAGATGAGTTCTGGCTATTGTTCTAGTTTCGGGGGTTAGGAATAGTATGCAACGATATAGGCAACCAAGTTTTTTATGGACTTTAGAGAGAGTTTGGGATATGTGCTTATTGAATTTAAGCTGTTGATCAATAGTGATGCCCAAGAGTTTGGCCTTGAATTCTCATATGAAGATGAGCAGTGGGAATTAAAATTATTGCAGCAGCCATTGACCCTAGGGCTTTGAGTAACAATCTTGCTGGGGGTGAGGGATGAGACAGGATTTGATTGACATGCGATTTTGGAGTAAGAATACTGTTTTGAGGCAGAAAAACTAAGCAACTGATGGTGTCTAGATGAGCCCTTATAAACTTCAATGCCTGAGCTGGTTGAGATTGGGACTTTACCAGATTTACTGTAACTCCCAGAGATTGAGACAGAAGTAGAAGGTAAACACTGGCCTGCTCCAGAAGATGCCTGGTTAGTGCAGTTAGGAGCCAGTCTATATATGGAAACACTCTGAATCTGTGCAGTCTTCGGTGAACTGCTACCACTGCCATGTATTTTGTGAACACCCTGAGGCTGTGGTGAGACCAAATGGTAGGCCTCTGAACTGATAATAACTGGATCCCAGTCAGAAGCATAAGGATCTTCGGGAGCATCTGTCATTTTTATATGACAATACATGTCCTGAAAATCTAGACAGCGTATCCATTCGTCCTTCTGAAGGAGAATGTACTGAACCATGACCATCCGGAACATGGAATTTTTTACAAACTGGTTCAAATAAATGAGATCCAAAATGGGTCTCAGGTCCCCTATTTTGTTTAGCACTAAACAGAACCTTGAGTAAATTCCAGAACCTCCTTGGTCTGGGGGGACCTCCTGGACGACTCTCTTGTCTAGCAGCTTTCGAATTGCTAGAGTTGCTTGTTCCCACTGACTGGGTGGAACATAGAGAACTGATCACTTCTGTGGAAGAATTTGGGAAAAGGGAATGAAGTATCCTCTGAATATGATTTTTTGCAACCAAGAATATTATGTGATTGCTACCCAGGCTTTTGGGTGCAAGGATAAGCAACCCCCCCCACGACTGCCTCCAGAGAGGGACAGTTGGGTAACCTTTCAGGAGCACTTAACAGGCCAGTCCCAGAAAGAACCCCAAAGAACCTTGATTCTGTGGACCCCCTCTGCCATGAGGCTGGTGTCTCCCATTACAGTTATTACCCCCTCTGCCTCCGGGAAAAAAATCTACATGCAATTCCTGGAAAGGCCCCTGGGATTTTCTGAACCACACTTTCTTACCACTGCATTGATTCCTGGAAAAGGTTCTTTGCAGGGTAGAAAAACAGATTCCCATGGCAGAAAGCATCTTTCCATCCTTCTCACTGCAGGAGAGTGTCTGTAACTGTGGGTCCAAAGACAGAAGATCCACCAAAAGGAGCTTTGATGAATGATGCTTTAAAAGGGCTCCGCAAAATCACACAACCACATTCAGGCATGTCTCCTAATTGCTATGCCTGAACCTTCAGCTGCACGTGAGATTAAACCTCATGGATGCATTAGTAATGGACTGCAAGATGGCCAGTCATGAGGAAAAGTATTTCTACTCCTCTACAAACATGGACCCTGTGGGAGAGTTAGTTCCTTAAGTCCCTCTGTAATCTCGTGAAATGTACCAAATAATTCAGCAACTGTAAAGGGAAGGTCCCTGTTGCATACACTCACTTCCCAAACCTGTCCAATGCCCTAGACTCCCTGTTAGGAGGGTGGACAGAAGAGCTCTGTTCAGCCAACTCCTTTTTAGCAGCTGCTGCAATGACTATGGCATCTACAGGAACACCTTTCATCCAATATAACCTTTCTGACACAACACTAAGAATCTTGTGCTGGCGCTTAGGAATCAGTTTTACAGAGTCTGGTTCCTTCCATGTTCTGTGGGAGACCAGGTCTATCAGCTCATTTGCAGTTGAGGTAAACCAAGATGTAGATGTTCCACACCTAAAGGCTTCCAAAAGCACTGATTCTTCCTGAGAAGGAGGTTGGGCAGACCAACCAGCTTTCTGACATGGGATCTCTAAGATGTCCTTGAATGAGACATCCTCAGGTAGAGATACAGGGGACCCTTCCCCTTCATCAAAAGCAGTGTCTTCTGTGAGGGATTCGTGTGGGGAATTCAGGTGCCTCCTTTTGCATGATCTCTTCTGAGGGACCTCCTTAGTGGGTGCTCCGGGGAAGTGTCGGAACAGATAGGAAGTTCCCTAGAGGAAACTACTTGGAAGCTCATCTGGGCTGTCTATCCCTTAAGAGTAGGATGAGAGAATTCAGACACAGGATCCAAAGCAGGTGGGAAGCATGGATCTGAAGAAGGAAGGTCCATCTAGTTAAAGACAATACCCTCTCCACCACCTCAAAAGCCAAGGGCCAAGGAGGCACACAGACTCTCGGAGACAGCCCCCATGGCCTCAAAACTCCTGGATCTGAAGAGAGAGTCAGAGCTAGGCTATTTAGCACTGAAGCTCCAAGAGGAAGTGATGGCTCCACAAATGTAGGCATCGAGGTCAACCCCTTTGATCTGACACAGATGCTTCGGCTCTGAGAGCAATCATCCGGCAACATGGTCAAAGCTGATCGGGTCAGGGAAATCGTCAGAGTCAAGGATGGTAGGACCATCTGTCTCAGGCTTTCAGATCTGAAGACTCCAAAACCATAGGTTCGATTGGAGAAGGAGCATGTACAGGCTGGAAGGTAAATTTAAGGCTCATGGATCCGGTGGGAGACAGAGCCGAACCCCCCCCCCCAGCTTCATCTGTGTTCTGATGAACTTCCTAAACATCCTATCCACCTCCGACTCAGAAAGTCTCCAGGAGAACCCAACAGAAGAGGAAGTGGATGATGGCTTTGTATATGATTTTGGGGTCTCTTGGAGGAACGGAGTCTTCAATGGAGAAGATACCCGTTCTGGGGAAAATCTTGGAGAACAGAGCCAAGGAGACTTATTACCTACAGTTATCAGAGCAGCAGCTTTCAGATCAGAGGTCTCGAGTACCTTCGCAGAAGTCTGTGAGGAAGGTACTAACTGAGGTGACTTGGTAGAAAAGCATTTATTATGCTCTTTAGCCTCTTTAGATTTATGACAGGGGTTGAGCCCTGATGAAGATGTACCAGCAGAAGGAGATGAAGCCAGAAGAAGTCCTTTGAGGATTAATTTATTCCTGCGGTTACTTAATGCCCTGACATTAAAACACCGCACAAGCAGGAAGTGTCCAGATGTACTGGCCCCAAACAGTAAACGCACTCCCTGTGGGCATCAGAGTTTGGGATCTTATACCTACAGGAAGTGCCCTTTTTTAAATCTGGTAGGCGTATCAGCCATAATGGAAGCACAAAAGATTAGCAAGATCAGCTATCACAAAAAAAAAGGTAGCTAAAGAACACCTCAAAAGAGGTAGAAAAAAAGTCAAAAGAATACCAACTATGGTAGTCAGAGAATACCTCAAAAGTGGCAGAAAAGGTTAGAAAATTTAAAATTTACCCTAAGATAGAAAAGGAATAAAAAAGGAAGGCAAAGGAGATAGCACACAGTAAAACTAACAAAGATAATAGAGAATTCAAAGTTTTAAAGCTAAACTCACGAAACAATATTTTCCCGATCTTGAGAAGTCGCAATCCCATCCAATCATGAAGAGCACCAAACGAGATCTGAGGTAATTCAGTGATCAGGGGCATTATGAGAAAGGGAGGAGCTTGACAGTTGGATCCTAAAATCTAATGAAAGTGGCTGAGTTGGATCCAAGGGTCAGATCCAAACCCATTCATTGAGGAACAAGTTGCTAGGTTTTATTTCTGTTGATCTCCATCTTCTAAATTCAGTCTCTGTTTAATTTCTAATGTACTCCTAGTTCTTCTAGTCAACTCTTGTGCTTTATTCGGTCTCTCAAGCAATTTCCATTGAAACATTGGAAAAGGCTCCACTCGCAGAGTTTCTCTGTGATCTTTATTACCAGAAGAACAAGCAGGAAAACCTTCTGTTTTATAACTCACTATTATTTGTACAAACTTTCATATTTCCTCCTTAGCATGCTCTATATCAAAAAATGATTTTGCCCCGCCAGGAAAGAATATTCTGAAAAAAGCTGGGTGCAGCAGTTTGAATATCACGCCTACTTCTCGACATTCCCTGATTAGTGGAATAAATTTACTCCTTTTCTGCCTGGTGTACAGTGAGTAATCATTTTCAAGAAATACTCTACTATCTCCCACTTTTAGTATTTTGTCCTTCTGCCACTGTTCTGTCAAAATCAACTCCTTCTGCTAGTAGGACTGCATCTTTACTACTAAAGGTCTAGGATGCCTTCTCATGGCCAGGTTTTGAACATACACACAGTGTACCCTCTCAATTAACAACTCCTACGGTGGAATACCAGTTGTTGTTGTCGTCTCTTTTGGCTTTTCCCAGTTAGGGGTCGCCACAGCGGAACTCCGGTCCGCTAATGATTGGAATACCAGTCCAGTTGCTTATTTGTGTTTTCATAAAATTAATACAGCCTGCTCCTTCCAGCTTCACTGGTACAGCACAAATTCTCAGGTTTTCCTTATGTGCTCTGTCCTCTAATTCTAATATTTTTTGAAACATCTCTTCTTGAGCAGTCTCATATTCAGCCAGCTTTTTTGATCTCTAATTTTTGCATTTTTATCACCTCATTTGAGTATCTTTTTACAACTTCCTCCATTTTCCAGCCTTTTGTTATTTGAGCGGATATACTCCTTCGGCGTTTCATTTATTTTAATCAGCGCTGAGTACATTCGACTTTTTTCTAGGCTACTGGAAGTCATGTCTTGCTTCAAAGCTAGAATTTACATGGCTTTTTGCTGAACAGCTACATAATTGTTCCCAATTTGTTTTTTCCTCACCTTTTGTAATTGATTTTCTTTCAGGATCTCAATTTCTTTTTTGCTGGCATCTAGTCGGTGCACTTACTAGCCAGTTACTGAAATTTACTCCAAAATACAAATTTACTGTCTCTGTCTCTTCTCAGTTTCTATTTTCACACTTGGAGAGCTGAAATTAAGCTGCTACTCAATGTGCAGCCATCTTGGAAGTCGTAGCATGTAACTCTTGAGAGGGAATTTTGTGTCCACAAGCACAGCACTTTTTAAAGCCTGTAGCCTTGTCAGACATGCTAAGAAAAAAACATAAGACAATAACAGATCCACTCAAAGGCAAGTAAAAAAGAAGTTACGTACTCACCATAACGTTCCATGTTTGTTGTCCTTGATCTTGCCTTCCTTCTTGCTGGTTGGTTGGGCTCAGAGCCAATCCTCGGCTTAGACTCGGCCGCATTCTAATGCTTTTGAGAGCTTCCACTGGCTCGAGGCTAGAGCCTATCCCAACATGCCTAACGAGAGTGACCCAGATCTCGTTTGTGATAATCCATAACAGTAGACTATAATATGCAAATATAGACATGTAAATAAAGTATATATATATATATATATATATATATATATATATATATATATATATATATATATATATATATCTCCATCCCACCAATATAGTAGTAAAAGGACTCAGTCTATCCAACTCATAAGGCAGGAAGGGAATCACAGCCTATGTAGCCAAATGACAGATAATTCCTTTTGATCTTCCAGGAAGGGGGAAGGAGGGTGGGATGCACGAAGGAAGGCGAGATCAAGGACAACAAACATGGAATGTTATGGTGAGTACATAACTTCTTTAAGTTATATTGTCCCTATCTCATCTTCATTCTTGCTGGTTGGGACCGTGTCCCCAGCACCTTCCTGGGTGGCTCAATGGAATAGACTCTTCAGGACCGTGGAACCAAGGGATGCCCTGTTCCAGGAGGCCACATCTACCTTGTAATGAGTGATGAAGGTATGGGGATTAACCCACGTAGCTGTCGCACAAACTGAGTCTAAAGGCAGTCTGGCATAAAAGGCAGTAGAGGTAGACAAGGCCCTAGCTGAGTGTCCCCGAAGTTATCCTGGCAGCTGCTTGCTCTGTGAATTATAGACATAAGTGATGGTGTCTGAAAGCCATTTTGATTAAGTTACTTTTGAGACTGGTTCCCTTTCTGTTTTCTGAAAAAAAATACAAACAATTGGTCAGATTTTCTGAATTCTTTTGTCCTGTGCAAATAAAAATGTAACAGTCTATGAACATCCAGTTGGTGGAGTTTATATTCTGCCTTGTTGCCATGATTAGGGAAGAATACAGGTAGTTCTGATTGATTGATTCAGACTGAACTCTGCGCAAACTTTTGGTAGGAAGGAGGGGTTGGTTCTGAGAGAAACCCTATCTTTGTGAAATATTAAGTAAGGGGGACAAGTGGATAGAACTTGTAATTCTGATACCCTCCTAGCTGAGGCAATGGTAGTTAAGAAAATAGTTTTCTAAGTCAAGAATTTCAGGGAACAAGTAGTAGCCGGTTCGAAAGGAGGAAGAATCAAGGCAGCTAGGACTAAGTTTAGATCCCAAGGAGGAGGTGGTTCTCTTACTGGGGGTCTCAAAAGGATAGTACCTTTTAGGAAAGCTTTGCATAACCTGTGGGACATAACGTTGGTACCCATTTCTCCCACATGAAAATTGGAAATAGCAGCCAGCTGAACTCAGATAGTTGCTGCTGCTCCTTGGTTAAAGGTTTCAGCGAGAAATTTGAGTATCTTTGAAATAGGTGCAGTAAAAGGTTCAATACTATTTTTGGCTGCCCAACAAGAGAACCACTTCCACTTGCTAGTATAAAGTTTTCTTGTTGAGGATTTGTGAGAGGAAATTAAAATATGCTGTACTGCTGGGGAGATGTCAGGAAGCCTGGCTAAGATGGGAAGTGGAGAAACCAAGCTGTCAGCTTGAGGGTCTGTATGGAAGGATGGAGCATACCTGACTGATGCACCAGGAGATTTGGAATTGGGTCCAGGATCCAAGGCTCCTCCTGGAGATGGAGCCATAGGAAGGGGAACCATATTTGATGAGACCAGTAAGGGGCAATGAATATTAGTTTGCAACCCAACGATTTTGCTTTCTGAAGAACCTTAGGTATTAGAGGGAATGGGGGAAAGGCATAAAGTCGTCCCGGGGGCCAATCATGAACAAGTGCATCCTGGGTGACTGTCCCAGTGGGGGGACTAGGGCAAAATAGCTGCTGCATTTGGTATTGATGGAGGTGGCAAAAAGGTCGCAGCAAGGCTGGCCCCACTTATGAAAAAATTGGTTTGCAATTTCCTGCTTCAGGGACCACTCGTGAGGCATCAGGATAGCCCCGCTGAGCTTGTCTGCTATCACTTTGGATTTCCGTGGAATGTGCGTCGCAATCAGAAAGCATTGGGAAGACACTGCCATACTCTTAGAACCTCTCGACACAAGGGGTAGGATCTGGTTCTGCCTTGCTTGCTGATGTCCCACATTACTGATATGTTGTCCATTTGAATTGCGATCATCCCCATAGGTAGAGAGCCCTGTAGTGCTTTCAATGCCAGAAGCACCACTCTCATCTCTAGGACATTGATGTGCAAGTGGTACTCGTGTTGTTGCCAAGTTCCTTGAACAGTCTGTCCCAGATAATGCCCCCCCCCCACCCTATCTGGGAAGTGTCCATGGTCACTGTGGCTACTGGTTAGGGGAGGATGAATGGCCTGCCTATCGTCACCTGCGTAGACTGAAGCCACCATTTTAGATCCTTCTTGCAGGTCTCAGAGATGAGAACTTCATGTGACGTGGGTAGATCTTGCATGGACCACTAAGCAAATAGAAGCCACTGTAATATCCTCATGTAGAACCGCACCAAGGGAACTAGTGTTATTGCTGACACCATTGAGCTCAGGACTTTGAGAACAAGTCTTGCCTGAATCTTTTTTCTCTCGATTAAGATTGAAACCTGATGTCGAATGGCTGATGCCCTCTCCTGAGGCAATTTTGCTAACATGTCTTTTGTATCTAAATCTGTCCCTATAAATGTAATATACCGACAGGGCAA
Organism: Protopterus annectens; assembly: GCF_019279795.1. Classification (NCBI taxonomy): domain Eukaryota; kingdom Metazoa; phylum Chordata; order Ceratodontiformes; family Protopteridae; genus Protopterus; species Protopterus annectens. The sequence continues at coordinate 1,154,682,950 of NC_056745.1, read as the reverse complement.
CAAGGCAGAATTTTCGTAGTTTATAGTGATGCCTAGCTGTGAGCAGAGGTGAATTGTGGTGTCCCTTGCCTCGGTTAGTCGATGCTCGGTGGTGGCGGTAAGGAACTAGTCATCTAAATATGAAAACACCCAGAATCCTAGATGCTTCAGGTGAGCCATGACTACTGCCATGCATTTGGTGAACACCCTGGGGGCTACGGTGAGACCAAAGGGCAGAGCTCTTAACTGGTAGTGACTGGCTCCCAGCCAGAAGCGCAGATATTTCTTGGATCACCTGTCCATCTTGGTATGGTAGTACAAGCATCCTGGAAATCAATGGAGCACATCCAATTGTCCTTTCCCAAAAAGGGAAGGATGGACTGCAGTGTCACCATCCGCAACTTTGTCTTCTTGACAGACTTGTTGTGTCTGCTGAGATCCAAAATGAGCCTCCAGTCCCCTGTTCTCTTTGGAACTAAAAAGAACCTTGAGTAAGTTCCGGATTCGATTTAATCTGCGGGGAATTCTTGGATGACTCGTTTTTCTAGCAACCTTTGAACTTCTAGGGTTGCTTGTTCCCCTAGATTGGGTGGCACATCTGGGATGGATTTTAGTTTTCTGGGAAGAGTTGGCATGGAGAAAAAAATACTGTATCCCCTGGATATTACCGACTGTACCCATGTGTCTTTTGTGATACTTTGCCAGGCTTTTGGGTACAATGACAATCTGCCCGTGACTGCCTTCAGAGATGGACAGGTGGGCCTCCTTTCAGGAGGGCTGGAAGGGCCTACCAGAGAATGTATCTCTGTTGTCCTGACTTTGTGAACTCCCTCTGCCATGACGGCGGTGTCTCCCATTATTGTTCCCCCCCTCATCAGGCGAAGCTCCCTGGGATTTCCGGAACCATACTTTACCACCATTTTGACCTTTGGGATAAGGTCTAGTAGGTGTGGAGAATGTACTCCCACAGCAGAGAGAGTTTTGCTTTCTTACTCGCACCTGGTGAGAGTCTCTCTTACCTTGGGTCCGAACAATAACGAGCAATAAAATGGGGCACTGGTAAAGGAGGACTTGAAAGGCTCCGCAAACTGACAAATACGCATCCAGGAATGTCTCTGTAAGGCGACTCCTGTGCCTGCTGCCCTGCTCGCTCCATTGGCTGCATAGGAGATACTGTATGGAAGAGTTAACTATAGAAGTTAAGGTCGCAAACTGGGAAACAGCCCTGTCTGCAGCTCCCGCAACTGTAGGACCATGTAGGGCATCTCCTAGCTCTTTCAGGAGATCCCTCTGGAGATGAGTAAAATGGGACAAATAATTTAGTGACCTAAGGGTAAAGGCTGCTGAAGAAAACGTATGCTTCCCATATTTGTCCATTGTACGGGACTCTCTGTTCGGCGGATGGACAGAAGTAGTAGTTTCTGCTGATTCCTTCTTTGTGACTGCTGCAACCACCATAGCATCAACTGGCAAGCCCTTAGTCAGGAAAGGTTTGTCGTCCAGTGCAGTGATAAACTTACTGCACCTCTGCGAACTGGTTCCATGGATTCTGGGGAGCTCCACGCTTTTCGACGTACTACACCTAGCAGCGGGTCAAAGAGCAGAGACACCCAGGAGGTGCAGGGTCGGGAACCGAATGCGTCCAGGTACATGGACTAGTCTTCAGAAAGGGAAAGGGATTTCCAGCCACCCCTCTGCTTGAGGATTTCCAGGATGTCTGAAAATGAGACATCCTCAGAGGGGGACCTTTCTGAGTCCAAGTCCATGTCCGATGTCAGGGACTCAGGGGAGTCCAAATGCTTCCTCTTACAAGTCCTCTTCAGAGGGACCTCCGAGGGGTACTCTGGAGAGGTTTCAGAAAGGGGGGGGTCACCAGAAGGGGCATCCTGGGGCAGTGGTTCCCTACGCTTTGGGAGGAGGAGTGGTTCAGACCCAACAGCTATTGGATCTGATGAACTCGAAGGTTTGCCTTGACAGTTCCAAGGCCGGAGCCGACGAAGACGCCAACTTGGAGGGTTTGTCAGATTTGTCTGCTTGATTCCCTTCCTTAGATGCTTCAAAAGGCTCTTTCAATAACCCCTGCAAAATTAGCTTGTTCTTGCGCTCCTGCAGGACTCTAGAGCTAAAACCATGACAAATGGAACAAGAGTCCTTCAGGTGAACAGCTTCCAAACAGTATACACAGCTAGTATGTCCATCGGTTAGAGACATCTTTTGGGTGCAGGAATTGCACTTCTTGAATCCAGAAGACTTAGATTCTTTCGAAGTCCCTTAGACATATTTACCACAAAATACAACAAGGTACGATAACGGACCGTTAATCGTAGGAAAAAGGAAAGAAACACTCAGCCAAAAAACAGACAGCAAAGACATTTTTTTTTTTTTTTGGAAAGGGAGAGTAGCGGAAGGAGGAGAATCTCTAAGTCAAACGACAACTCCTCCAACCAAGGAGATGCCTCTAACTTAAACAGCTAACTCCTTAGACCAACAGTAGAGAAGGGAAATAAGGTAAAGCCCTCTAACTAAAATGGGCTGAAAGTATAGGATGAATCCTCTAACTTAAACGGATTCGCAAGTTAGAAAAGAAGAGAAAAAGTAGCCTGGGAGGTAAAGAAACGACTGCCTCAACAATAAACAGCAACTAAGAAGGCGGTAGATAGAGGGATAGACAAACACCAGATTCTACTGACTTACAGAAATAACTATGCTACCAAATAACGATATTTTACATAAAATAAGTAGAAAAACAGTATAACTTAGCCTGCGCCAGTCGTCAGCAATCACAAAGCTTCAAGCAGCAAACAAAATCTGGGTAACTCTCTTTAGGCATGTTGGGATAGGGTCTAGCCTCAAGCCAGTGGAAGCTCTTGAGCTTTAGAATGCGGCTGAGTCGGAGCAGAGGCTCGCCTCTGAACCCAACCAACCAGCAAGAATGAAGGCGGGATAGGGACAACATAACATCAAAGGTTAGAGTAAAAACTAATTCTACACAGATTGCCTACAAAACAATATATTTAAAAAAGTATATGCATTAGCTAGTTTTATAGAGTTAGGGAAGAATTAAAATAGCAGGAATGCCAACTCTCTAACTATGTACTCACAAACAACTACCATGCACACCTGTTGGGAATCTTTTCTGGTGATGTCAAGAGAGAAAATCAAGTCTGACTCCTAAAAAAATATATATTTCAATTAAAGTAAAATCCAGTAACCACCACCAAAAATCATCAAGACTCCTAAAATATATATTTTAATTGAAGTAAAATCCAGTAACAACCACCAAGAATCATCAATATTAACAGCTTAACAAGGTGCTTCTTGTTTCCTAAAGTGATCTGGGCGAGGCACATCAGAAAGAATGGACTGATGACCAAATCCCTTCTTCTGAAAAAATAAAAAAAGAATAACAGCATGAGTGGCACCTCCTTTTAACTAAATGTCAGACTGATGGTTGCGAGGAGCAGCTAAACTTATGGGGGGCATCTGAGAAAAAATAGGAAGTTGAGAAGGATGAATATCTGCTTTTCAGGTATTATCCACTGGTAAGGAATAATATTACAGCAGTGACACCTACAGTCTTCAGCAAAAAAAAAATAATTTTAAGAAAGAAATACTACTCTGGTGAAAGGAAACAAGCCTCAAAGTCTGGTCTGGGGTGCTTAAAGCATAAGCACATTACAAATAAACTTCCAAATATTTATTTTGCTATCTGAAAATGCAGCAATTTAAGTAAATAATGTGAATTCATGTTTATGTTTTGTACAGAGGAATTAAAATATACATACTTAATATTTTCTACAGGTCCCAGGATTGTGCGGCCTAAGGCTGTCCCTTGATAGGCAGTTGCATGAAGATAGTCAAAAACTACTTCCTGCAAATTTGTTTCAACTTCCTGCATTTCTCGAAGGATGACACCTCTTTCACGCTCAATTTCTGCTTCTCCCAAGGTGCTGTTCTGTATAATGTCGGCTAGAATTTCTACAGCTACAGAGAGAAAAAAGTAAGAAGTATTGCAAGCAATGTTTATAAAACATTTTTTTGCCCATAGCACAATGGCAAAGGTACGTCTAGTTCTGCAAAAATTTTGTACACACCCAAAGTTAGTCAACATCTCATCATTGTCTTCTTTCCTAGGGTCAGCATGCTGATTACTGTACAAGTCTTTGCTTAGTTTTCAAACTAATCTCAAAGAATAGTGGTAATCATCTACATAACAAAAGCTATTAGATGAGAAACAAAGAGTGGCAAAGTATATACATTTAAGGGGAAAAAAAACAGCAAACTGACAAACTTTACATTCAGAAGTGCTTTTAAAATACATTTCTGTCAGTTTTGTTGTCTTTTCATAATTTTCATGACCGGAAACCATTCTTATAATGTACAGTCACTATGATCTTACTGCACTCTAGCAGTTCCACAGACTTCTTTAAAGGTTTATTTATGGTTCAGATGCAAGATCCTATAATGGACTGGTACTCTTTTTTTTTTTTTTTTTTTTTTTTTTTGCAATTTCTAATTTAATTCCTGTGTAGCTCAGAAGAGAAGTATAAAGGGCAAACTTAGATCACAGCCCTTTGTTGAGAATGGAAGTGGGGCTATCAGCTAGCACATGTAAGGCCAGTGTGAACAGCGCATTTAGCTACTTTCCATTATTGATATTGTCTGAATACAAACAAATGTACAGGGAGACACACACACACACACACACACACACACACACACACACAAAGTCTACTCATTCCTCATTTACTGCTCATTTTACTTAGAGAACTTCAAAGTAAGAATATAACGTAGCACATCATCAATTGAGGACAACTGGAAAGATATAGCTTTAAAACTGACCTTCCAACACAGTCAAATAATTTATGAATTAAAGGAACCAAAAGTTCTTGAAAGTGTGTATCCAACAACTAAAACTCAAACTTTTCTTTCATCCATTTCAAATCAGTGGTAGCAAGCTTCTTCCATTGTCTGTTTAGATGAATAAATGTTTAAATGTTATAATGTATCACTACACAACAAATATTGCATTTAAAGCCATCCAGTCAGTGTGCGTCATTTTAAAATCAAGGCCAAGTCACTGTGCCACAAAGCAGGCTGTCATTACTAGTTTTGCTGCAGCCTCATTAGCTTAACATCTAATACAGAATATAGCAGCACATGAAGCTTTTTCAAAGAATTCAAGTCTCTCTTCTGCTAAAATACAGTAACCTCACAGGTGTTAAGTGAGAAGGGTAAAAGGGGCACAGGACCCTGCATAGAAGAAAAAAATGTAATGTTTCAACAACAACAAAAACACAGTTTTATTGACAGCAAATCTACTTTCACAAAATTTTTGTTTTGTGGTTTTCTGTTTGATACAGCAGATATGGGTAATCTATCTACGACAACCCGCTTTCTTCCACTGCAATACACAGTCACAGCAGCTACACAAAATTTCAAGATGGCTGCCAACCAAGCAGTATACCGATTAAAGCTATTACAGTGAGAAAACTGAGAAATTGTTTTTAAAAGATACCAATTTGGGTAAAACTCTGTTAATGGCCTGTAATTACATTGTCCTTATGCCAGCAAAGAAGAAATCTGGAGAAAGTAAATTGAAATCAACCGGAAATTAAGGAAAAAAGCTCTGGTTGGGAAGAACCTTGTTGTTATAGCAGTTCAGATTTCAGCTTTAGTATGACAGACAGATTCTATTAGCGACAAAAAAATCAAATAAATCAAGGTATTTAAAATAACTGAAACAATGGAAAATATGTAAAGTGAAATGACAAAAGGATGGAAAACAAAAGAAACTTTAGGTAGCTGACAAAACTGCAGAAATCAGAGAATGAAATGAAGGGAAGACTGGTTGAAGATTAGGCTTCTTAAGAAGAAATGCTTCTAAAACTAGTACACAGTTAGAAAGCAATAACACTCTGACATCAGATGTTTTTGTTATATCAGAGAAACAGTAAAGAATTGACTATTAATTTTATGAAAACACAAATAAGCAACTAAACCCATCTTTCACAGCAGGATTGCTCATTAATTAAGAGGACATACTGTATGTATGCTCCAAATCTGGCCATCAGAAAACAGCTGAGACCATTATTGGTAAAAATGCAATCATACCTGAAGAAAAAGCTGCTCCAGTCAAAAAAAAAATGTGGAAGAAAGGAAAAGTATTTAAAACTGTGAACAGCAAAGTGTTTCTGGAAAATGATTACTCGTTGTATGTCAAAGAGAAGAGAAACATGTTTATCCCAACAATCAGGGGATGTCTAGCAGCAGGTATTAGATTCATGACAGCACTGCCAGCTGTCTTCAGAATATTTTATGCCTTGAAGCCCAAATACATTTTTGGTCGCTACAATAGAAATAATATTTATTCAAGAGAGACTTGAGTCATCATACTGAAGGGGTCTCTGCTTTTCAATCGTCTAACAATAAGAAAGCCTAGAAAGAAACTTTGCCAGTGAAACCTTTTCAATATTTCCAGAGGAAAATCTTTCAGTGAAAGGACAAAAAAAAAAAAAAAAAAAAAACAGGCAATAAGCTAATCACCCTAGACATCCACCCCCCCTTCCCCCGTTAGGGAAACAACCATAAAAAATTCTCCAAATCCAACTTCACGCTCAAGACAGAAGTGGCAAACTTCACGACACCCATGCAGATGGACAATAGAGGTACGACGGCTGAATCCTACACAAATACACTTTATAAGCACTTACACAAGTGCATGGATCGTGCTATCCCTAACAGAACCAAGATGCTATCCTCCAAAAAAAGGAAGCCAATCTGGTGGTCTTCTGCCACAAACAAACTCTACAACAGAAGAAAGAAACTGTTGCCAAAAAGAGTAAAATCCCATGATTGGAGGAACTCCCTGGTCAGCCTCAGTAAGAAGCTGAGATCCCTCAAAATCCTCCAAAGCTAGTTATGAAAACAAAATTGCCACCGATTCTAAAGACAACCACAAAGCATTCTATAACTATGTCAAGAATCTCAATGGCAACACTCAGATCTGCTCTGACTTACAGCACAATGGCACTAAATATACAGAACCAACTGATATTGCCAACATCCTGGCAAATAGGTTCAGTGCTAACTTTACCCCCCTCTCACCCCCTAAAGGGCCCATCGCTTTACCAGAAGAATGCAAAGTTCCTGTAATCATGGCTGCACAGGTAAAACCTCACTCTCCAAAGCCAAGAACACAGCATCCATGAGACCTGACAACATCCCAGGCTGCATTCTACATGAACTACAGAATGAACTGGCACCCCACTTAAGTACCATGTTCAATCATAGACTCAGCTCAGCCTTTGTGCCCATTGAATGGCTCACCGTGACATTTATCCCACTCCACAAAGGGGGAGCCACGACAGACTGTGGTTCTGAAAGAAAAAGACTGGAAGTTTGCTGACTGTGATAAAGTGGGGGGAAAACTGTAAAGCACAAACCCTACTTTACATAGTTAATGTTAAGAAAGAAACCAAATGGACTGAAAACTGTACACAAACCAGGTATAGTTCTCATTAATATTATTTATAAAAACTTCCTAATGTGAACTGCACATTATTTTATGTAGGTGCTTACAGCAAGCAGTCAGTGGCACTTTAAACACAAAGATGGGGATGTTTTTTCAGTGACTACTACATATGCTAGTATGAACGCACTTTTCTTAGTTGCAATACATCCATGCTTTATACTGCAACACGAGAAGAAAGGCAGGAAAAAAAGTTAAATGTTATATAATGTAGCTTAAGACTGAAGCATCTTCTAATACCTTGGATTTTAGAGATTACGCAAAGGCTACTCTACTAACAGAGTGATTACCTAGCTAAATTCAAAAGCCTCTTCCACCCAGACATCCCCCACTGCTTACATGGAATCTGTTACTGCCAAATTTTATGCATATATAAATAGTTGCATAGACATACCAATCTCCAACAACAAATTCAACCCCCTTTTTTGGAACTCATGCTCTATAATAAAAGAAAAAAACCCACTGCATGCAAAACTAAATCAAACTCTCAAAAAGCCAAACATGCTCTTGCTAAGCTAAACAAGGAACTCCACATCCTGATCAACTCAATCAAACCTAGATATGAGGTAAAAATAGTCATCTGAGTAAAAGACAATCACAAAAATTTTAACTATGTTAGAAACCATAGAAACAATAACCAGCACTAACACTAAAAGATATTGTGTAAATGGACCCAAAGGATATGGCAAAATCTACCAGCAGACAAATTCAGCTCTAACTTCATCCCCTTTACCTTCCAATATCTGCATTTAAACCCCTCAACATACCAAGGGCAAGTTCTCTAGGCACTATCTAAGGTCAAGAACACATCACCTATGGGGCCAGATAACATACCAGGTTGCTTTTTGTTAGTCTGAAATATGACTTGCCGGACCCAATACAGAAGCTACTTGATATCGGCCTGAAAACATGTTTTGTGCCAGATGAACAGAGGAACAGCAGTAGCCATTACACTGAACAATGGTGGGGCATCAACAGATCCAGGTAATTACAGACCAATAAGCTTGACCAATCTCATCTATAAGGCTATGGAAAGTATCATTATGAAACTAATAAACAGGGATAAATATAACCTATACAACCTTGTCCCAACCCAGTTCAGATTTGTCAAGGGCAATATGGATGACTTCTTCAAAGAAAAGTCACAAAGGCAATGGATGAGGGCAAATTAGTGCAAACTATATCTCTGGACCTCACAAAAGTATTCATCATCATCCCACACAGAAGCATCATATATAAACTCTCTCATCTAAATGTTACTCCTTATGTAAATTGTTGGATAGTAAATTGGATCACAAACCAAGAAGTTAGAGTCAATGTCTATCTCCTCCAAAGAACCTGTAACTAGCGGAGTGCACTAGGGCTATGTTCTTAGGCCACTCCTGTTTGGCATTTACTTCTCAGAGTTCAAAGCTAATGTTAAGGGTTTGCAGCTGACCAAGTAAACTTGATCCCATAATAAACTCCCAAGAGGACATCAGGAGCCCACAAGAGGGCCTGTCCAAAATAAATAATTGTTGTCAAAATCATGGACTAAAACTAATGCCAGAAAATACATAACTGTATCCTTTGGAGAGCATGACTCACCTTGTAAATATCACATTGAGCTTACCCCCTAAAACTTAAGAACTGTCCTTTGATCACCGCATATCCACTACTGTAAGGAAGTCCTTTTCATCACACAGTTTATTTCCAAATGTATGGTGTCTGGGGCAATCATTAAGTTTAATTCCCCTTTTGGTATGTACCTGCCCAAACACTTGTCACAACAGGAAGTACTCTTATTCGTTAAAAAAATAAGTAAATAATCAAAGGTCTAAATCATAAAACCTACGCAGTCAGACTCCAAGCCTCGTGTCTCTTCTTGCTATCATACAGGCTACTGAGAGGCAACATCTGCTTTGCACATAAAGCCTAAACAGATCTTATTCTGTCAGACCTATTACACATTTACAAGTTCAATGGTATCAAACACCGACTCAAGAGACCTCAATTTCTTTTGCAAAATTACCAGACCATGCTGGAGGGATAGGTTTGCATCACAGAGAATTCCGCTTATACAGAAGAGTCTTTCAAGCCACATGAAGCAAAGTACTTCTGTTACTCTATTCAAATGTAATTTGGATGAATGGATGTTTAACTGCAAACTCACTCCCAGTTTAGCATGACTGGCCCTCATTGACACAGGAATCATGCAATTATCCTAAGAAATACTTGTTTTCCCCATCTTTGGATATTCATATTGCAAAACTTAAGGGCTAAATTAACATGAGAATACAAGAGTAGTCTTCTTAAGATCCTCATAGATCAATAGCCTAGTAAGTACCTATGATCTTGCATTGCTGAGGGTAGTAAATGTGCACTGATTACACTATATACAGAAATAAAAGACAACAATTATCTTGTTCTTATGTGTTTAGTTTAAGGAAAACATATTTTAAAGCAAAAAGACTTGAAAAAGAAGAGAAAAATGTTGAAAAACATGACAAAGCATACCTCTTATATATAGTACGCATTTTTAAGTTATGATACATTTACATAAATTAAGGTATAACTGCTTTCAAATAGTACACTGTGACCACAGCTAGATTTTATGTATCACTTTACAGAAGTTATATGAATTTTCCCAAAATTACAGAAGGCAAAGAATTATGTTTTTGTAAAACAGATTTGAATACAAGTATTTTACAATAATTTCAAATTTTCTATGGGGGGCAATTCTATTTACTAGTTTAGTGGGAAAAATAGTGATTAAAGACATATGACCACAAATAAAAAGTAAGTGCATTGCTAGGGAAAATTACATATGCATCACTCAAATGGTATTAGGCTTAGGTACCTGTACATTCTAGTATCATTCAGGGAACCACAGACAAAAATTAGTGAGTATTATAAAAGACTAGATGTAGTATAAATGACATTTGCATGTTTCTGCATCTAAAGTAATAATCATCTAGAAGGTATGGAATGCTTCAGATAGTTGTAATTTTATTTTACAGCAATATTGATTTTCTGACTCATTAAAACAGAATTAATCAATCAACTTCACTTAAATATAAAGATATCAGTAATTGTAACAGCTTTACAAAACTCTCAGAACAAATAAAATTCTGCCAACAGAACACACAGCTATTTCAAATGCTCAGTATAACAATTTTCTAACAGAAAACAGCAATTTCAAATGCTCAGTATAATACATTAATAAGAGCATTACTAGTTTCTGCAGAATGTATAATATAAATATATGATCAAAATAGACTTTCAGAATCACAATACAGCTCAAACTATTCAGGCATCGGCTTTAAGGGTAATGTGGAAGAATTACTGTCACAGGCTTATCAAGATAAGTTACATGATTACATATAATAAGTACTAATAATTAGTAGTAATAATACTCGAAGTATGACAGATCAGACTTAATTTGTTACAGAATAAGATACACATTACACAGCAGTCATGGGACATAAAAACTGAAAGGACATTGACAGAGTATACAAATTTTGTTAAAAAAAACATTGATGAAAAATAATTTCATATTATGCTAACGGGATTATCTGAAAATAAATTACAAAAAAGTAAAATGCAAATTGTAAATCAAACTGTAAAAGTGTGCAAAATATCAGTAATGTATAACGACTTATGACACAATACTAACATACCTATTCTCAGTGTAAGTGACCACTTAACACACAAAGCAGGTGTTTTGAAATGTGGCCACCAGTTTAAGTCTTTTAATAGACAGGCTTTACAAAGTAAGTCATTTACACTGAAAGCAAATCTTTTGTAATCATGGCAGACACACTGAGGGCAACTCTTTTGGAATCTGGCCCTTAATATCTTAGTTTAGCTTAAACAATCACTCTACAGTTATACAAATTGATTCAAGTTTATTAAATCTTTGATTTATAATAAACAAGTAAACAAAAACCCAGTACAACGCAAATGTTATATCTAGAATTATAGGTGATGTATATCGCTTAATAAAAATAAATAAAATTTTCACAGAGTGTAAATTCCAGTTTGTCATGTATTGCATGGACTAACAAGCTTATTTTACTTGATTTAACATTTGGTAAGTACATCACAGTTTATAAAAATATAATTTGCCATCTGCCATTTAAAATTACATTTAGGTATAATTTTTTGTTTTCAAAACAGCAACTAATAAAATTGTTCAAGATCAAGGTTTACAACTCCCCCCCCAAAAAAAATAATAAATTTATGTAACAACTATCCATGATTTTAAAAAGTAAATTTATCTGGTATGTTACAAATTTAAGGGGAATTGTGAAATGTTGTGTCTTATTTTGATTTAGTAAAAAAACAAACGGAATTCCCCAAAACGAATTTACTGAAGTAAATTAAGCTCCAGGTAACTGCTTTCGTCCACTCAAATGAATAGACTTCTTCAGAATAACTAAACAGGAAACAAATTAATTTAAATAGACAAATTGTGAACACACACTCCAAGATCAAAGTTAATTAAGCAACAACCAAGCAACAATTTACATAAAATAATTCAAATACATAAACATCCATAATACATAAAAACAAGTGCATAAATACTTAACAATAAAAAAATCATTTTTTAATAGATTTTTAACATAGATTTTAATTTAAGAAAACTGGAAATAGATATGACCTCATTGAGGCCAGGTGGACGGCCTGCATTACATCTAAGCTGCCACTTAAGTTCTAAAAACAAATCTGTGGGACCACCCCTGGGATCCTGTTCAACACTATCAACAACTACAAGCTTAAAAAATGTGCAGAATGTTCCTTAATATGTTTAAATAAGGCATTATGTTCACCCCTTTTGCCAATGTCATAGGGGTGCTGATAAATTCTGTACCTTAACTGTCGAATAGTTTTACCCACGTAAAAACTAGAACAACATTGGCACAGTGCAATAAAAACATTACCCTTGCTGGCACAATTATATTTTTCCCGGGGTTTAATGCAACCATAACCATGAAGAAAAACTTATTCTGATTTGAGATGAAATATTCATCTGCATCTTTGAAATGGATTTTTCTAGATTTTCCTAACTGCAATTATAAGTCAGGCTGGCACAGAATGCTGTTGCAATGTGCTTAAAATACCCTTGGATAATTCTTGCACTAAGTAAACAAAGCAGTCTACCAGTAGACAGAAAGTCTGAACAGATTGGATGCAAGTGCAAGCTAGAAGGACAAATATATGCAATGGACATCTTGTTACTTTCTTGGAAAGAACTAAAACATCACAATTTCATCAGGTCTAGTAACAAGAAATCTCTGGACACTCCTTTCTTGCTATAACTAGCCATCTCTTATTTGTCTTATAAAATAAACATCTGTACATTCATCATATAGTAGGCTGAGCTAACAGCACAATAAAAGGGATTTTTGTCTTATTTTCAGGGCAAGACATTGTACAGGCTTCTCTCCTGTAACAGCTATGCGATACTGGAAAGGAAACCAACTCACGTACAATAAACTGGCAATTCATTTGAAACTTTAGAATATTGTTCTCACATGCTTATGATTAATGTCTACAGTCTAACAACTTGCAAAGGAACAAGCTGATTTTTCCACCTGTACCTGATTTTAGCTTCAGACAAGCGCCCTGCATATACAGACAATTAATTATTAAAGTTTTAAAATGTGTTCTGAATAAAATCTACAATGTGCAATGCAGTTAATTCTTAAAAGGATACTGGTGGCCAGTTCAGTAAACAAATGTAGTCTGAGTGAAATAAGTGTAGCACAATGTAATTAACTTTTAAAGGGACACTGGAAAGCATCTCAGTGAAAACAAAAAGTAAAGCAAAAAAATAAGTTTGGAACTATGGGAAATGAATAGTTAAACAAAGCAGTCTCCCCAGCAACCCCAGTACTTTAACAGTGCAGGATTTAGTTTATTTACTTAATGGCAGTCAGCATACAATTTTGTTAAAGTAAAATGGTAATGCTTAAAAGAAAGCGTGCCAGCTATTTTTTTAACATTTGGGAGGGGGAAGAGAGAAGAACAGACAGCAATCTGTTTAAGTGGGAATATAGGATCTAACATGAGAACCACAATGGTAAGCATCATCATAAAAATAGGTTATGCTTGTGAGTGCAGCCATCAATTTAGGGCAACTGATCCTGTTTAGAGGGGATGGCTTCATTAAGTCTACATACTTTTCTATGTTTGTGAATTAAAGGTTGTTAAATATATTTTTTTGCTTGAGTGTTTTGCTGAAGTGAAAAGTCTGGGAAATGTGATATGGGTTCAAACAGAGACAAGAAGAAGCAACTACATACAAGATCCAACTGCCACTCATTAGTGTGTGCAAGCAAGCTTCAAGACAGAGGCAAACATTCAAAAGGGAAGTGCAGTTTTATAATACAAGGAGGTAATGGCTTTTCATCAGAATGTCTGCTTTGTCAATATTGACATGGAATGCAAATGGTCTTACAGCTTTAAAAAAACAGATACTACTGAATTGTATTAAAACGTGTAGGGTGCAAATAGAAATGTTATAAAAGATGTATTTGGACAGAAATGAGCATGTGAATTGGACAAAAAAAAACCCCAGAGTAGACTTTCATCTGAAAATCAGAGACAAAGATAATGATGACTGCAAAAGGCGCCCTAATATGGATAGAAGAAAAAACAAAGAATTATGAAATAGTGGAATATTTTTTTGTAGCAACAAGTTACTGACAAGGAACAATGTTACAATTATTAAGCTGGTATGTGTTTATATTCCACCTAAAGCAATTATCATGGATCTTGGGAGAATAATGGTAGAAATTATAAGCTTTCAACGTGATGTATAACTTATGGGTGGGGACTGGAACCTAATTTGCAATACTTATGATGTATGAGGAAAACTAGAAAGAAAAACATAATAAAAAAATAGATTTGTGAACACGTACAAGAATACTTACTACGGAAGATGCGACTTCAGTAGGAGGAACTCTGATGGAATTTAAATATTCTGACACAAAATATAATCACTAGACTAAGCTGGATGGAAATTATATTCCACAGTACCTGTACATTTACTTGAAAGCTTTGAGGCCCATATGATAACTACATCAGATCAAACACCAATAAAAACTAAGATAAAGATGCAGGATAATGATATAAAATGAGACATTAGGACTATTCTATGTATCTGTTAATATTAGAGGAATTTAAGAAATGAGTAGGGGGTAGGATTCTGAAATTATTAGGGATGACAAATTAATTCAGAAGGGAGAGGTGATGAGTGGGATAAAATGAAAATAGAGGCTAAGAATAAAGGAGATGCTGTGAAGAACTAATGCAAATTATTTAGAGTGGCTGAGAAAGGTTAAAGGATTACACAAGGAGAATCTCACAGAGCAAGAGGAGGAGCAAATACAAAGTGATAAATGGAAAACAACGGGAGTATTTTGACAGCATGCATACAGTTTAGAAATGTTGCTATTAAGCTACTGTTTTGATATTAACTACAGAGAACAAATGGCTTTAGCATTAACACTTGTGCAACAGAAAGTACATTTCTGTTGGTAAACTTAGGGAACCTACAACAAGAAAAAACAGAGATCCTACAGAGGTAGTAGAGAAATTGTATAAAGCAGAGGAATGGGGCAACCAAGGAAAGCCATGGGACAATTTGAGAGAAACGACATTTAGTGAACCATCCTACTTGGTCACAACAAGCATAAGTGATTTATTTACAGTCATCCCTTTACAATGGCTTAAAACATCTTTGTTTTCTAATGATGTTGTGTCTCACAGAGGTATTAGTTATATAATCTTACAGACTTCATATTAGATATTTTTTCCCATTCTGGAGGGATAATATTGCCATCAGAGAAGTCACAATGGAGCACTGACTGTGCCCATTTTTTACACCTTGTAATTTGTTGGTGGAAACAACCATTTGTGTGAATTCTGCTTATAATGTCTATCTGAAATGTTATAGATTTTGGATGATAATTTTATTTTATGGAATGGAATGTTTGAGGAAGTAGTTTTTTTTTATTTGAACAATGCTACTATTTTTTCACTGAGTTTCAGTTGATGCAATTAACTTTTGAGATGCGACTATTAGACAAAATTCATGTTTGTACTAACTTCCAAGATGGCCACATACTAAGTAACAGCTTAATTTCAGCTCTCCCAGTGTGAAAATAGAAACTCAGAAAGCGATCTACTGAATGTGACTTTTTGGGTTAAGTTTACTTACTAGTTAGCAAATGCAGTGCCTGGATGCCAGCAAAGAAGAAATGTACAGAACATAAAAGAAAATCAACCACAAAACGTGAGGAGAAAACACTGGCTGTAAAGAATCTTGCAGCTGGGCAACAAAAAGCAATTCAAGCACAAGGTTTGGTGCAAGACATGACTTCCAGTACTCCAGGGAAAAAAATAAGTCAAATGTGCTCAGTGTCAATTAAAATAAACAAAGCACTGAAGTATATCAACTCAAATAACAAAAGGCTGAAAATGGTAGAAGCTTTAAGCAGATATTCAGATGAGCTGATAAAAATGCAAAAATTAGAGGCTGAAATACAGAAAAGGCTGGCTGAATATGAGACTACCTAAGAAGAAAAGTTTCAAAAAATGGTAGAATTAGAAGACAGAACCCATCCAGAACACCTGAGATTTTCAGCTGTGTCAGATAAACTGGAAGAAACAAACAGTATTAATTTTATGAAAGAGCAAATAAGCAACTCGACTGGTATTCCACAGCAAGAGTTACTAATTGAAAGGGCACACTTTATGTAATGCGCCAAACCTGGCCATGAGAAAGCATTTAAGATCTCTAATAAAAAATGCAACCTTACTAGGAGAAAGAGTTGATTCTGACAAAACTGTGGTAGAAGGACAAAGTACTAAGAGACGTGGAAACTTATTACTCACTGTACACCAGGAAGAAGAGGAGTAAATTTATTCCACCAATCAGTGAATGTTGGCAGGCAGATGTGAGATTCAAGATGCTGTATCCAGCTATCTTCAGAATATTTTTTCCTGGAGGGTCAAAGTTATTTTTTGATGCAAAACATGCTAAGGAGGAAATACAGAAGTTTGTCCAGCAAAAAGTGACCTATCAAACAGAAGTGGACTCTACTACTTATTCTTCTGATAATAAAGCTCAACGACAGTGAAACATTTTTTAATGTTCCAAAGGAAAATGCTTGAGAGATACAGAAAAGCAAAAGAATTGACTAGAAGAACCAAGAGTATGTTGGAAATGAACCAGAGACTAGAGTTGGGAGATGGGAAATCAACAGGAAGAAAACCAGCAACTCAAAAATTAATGAATAAATGTGGGATTACAAAGCATCAATCACATTTGTGAAATATGGTAGAAGAAAACCTGGAAATATTGGACTTTTTTGACTTTGTTAAACATGTACGAGACTCTAAAGCATATGCCGTATGTCATGTCATTAATATTTGGAAGAACATTAAGGAGAGGGGAAGAGGAAGCAAAAAGGTAGCAAAGTAAAATATGGTTTCTCTTAACAGTATTTTCATAAAACTCGTCATATAATGCATGTTGTATAGCAAAGCATTTTCAGTTATTTTTGTGCCTTATAGGAATACTATAGTAAACAGGTTCCCTTTTTTTCATTCTTCTTTCTTTCTATTTATTTAGTTTTAAGAAATGTAGGTACTATGATATAAAAAGAGAAGAGAGCCTGGACAAAAGCATGTTTAAGATGGGTCTATATTATATCATTGAACGCTTAAAAAAGCGAATGCTGATTGTAAGATTTCGCTTAAATTAGGTCGATCAATCTCCAACTGTCAGATAAGCGACTTTTTTCCCAGGGAAAAAAATCGCTGATTCAAAACACATACATACAACACAAGCCCACCAAACAAACAGAAATCCACACACATACACCTAAAATCTGATACCTAACCCTACACTAAACTATGCACACACCACTAACTACCCACTTACCTTAACCCTAAGTTCCGTCACTATCGCACACTCACCTCACCCGCTCCCTAACCCTAACTCACTTAAATCCGCCCTAACCCTCATGTCCACTCAATCGCACACACACCTAACCTGAGCCCTAACCCTAACTCACCTAAATCACCCTAACACTCACATCCATACAATCGCACACTTAACTGAATCCGACCGGTAACTTTCCACTATAACACTGAAAACCGAAGTAACAGAAACGGACAACCGAATTCTTTCCCTAAGAAAAAATTTGAGTTTCTGCTGATTCGATATTTTGCAGTTTTGCGAAAATAAGTTTGATCAATCAGCGTTCACTTTTTTAAGCGTTCGAGGAAATAATATAGACCCTTTAAGATAATAGGCTGTAATCTTAACATTCTGAGGTAAGGGGCAGGTTGTAAAAGTAAACAGAGAATTACATAAGTAAAATTAATATGTATTTTCTTACTTTTGCATAGGGGAATGGCTGCATTAAGGTTCTTGGCTTGATAAAGTAAGTCTTAAGTGGAAGCAAGTAAATAAAAGAACAATGAATGTAATTTTTCCTTTAGCAAATAATGTTCACAGTGCAACATGAGAAGCTAACTGTGTATCTAGTTCTCAAGTTTCTATGGAGACAAGCCGGTAAGAAGGCAATAAAAAGCAGAATACTTTTTTTCGCTAAAATAGCTAAAAGATAACATTTTCTGAAATCATTCAAGTTGTTTTCTATATTTGGGAGAAGAATAAAGATTAGACAAAAACAGACAGCATTTGGTTTAAGTAAAAGCACAGGCTAGACCAGGTGTCTTAGCATGGATAACTTTCATTATAGGTAAATTAAAGCCTAGTAGTGTAGCTGTCATTCTTGGACAAATGATCTCATCTGCAAAGACTCTCTGACTGCAAGTAGGGAACTTACAGCCCTCTTAGATAGCATAACTTGTGCAGGTGTTAGGATGTATTTTTCACACATCACATTATAGAAAGGTGAGTCAGGTAACCATGAATGAAAAAAAAATTTGGATAAAAACCTACATGAAAAAATACCCCATTTAAAAAAAAGGAAATATCTAGAGCATCCGAGCCTAATTTGGGTACATGTGCTCAGACAGGATGGTGTGCATTTGTCTAGATCAGGGAATAGAATTTCTGCAGGAGATATTTTGCAGTATCTGACAAACACAAGGCAGGATTTATGCCAGGCTGAAAATCTAACAGTTCACAGATGGCAACATTTGATGCATCTATGATGGTTGTTAATGCTGGGAGCATTAATAATAATTTTTTTTTACTGGAAAATTTACTACATTCCCACAAGACTGATGTTGTTACTGTTTGTGAAACATGGTTATAAGGACAATGGCTGGAACCCAGTTATGCCAGGGTATAAATGTTTTTACTGTTGAGACATTCCAACAAAAAAAATCAGGTGGGGGTGTAAAAATATCTGTATTCTGTTGAAGTCCCAGTGACGAAAGCGCTTATCCTGGTTTATTTCGTGTGCTTTTATGTGAATTATCGAATAAATCGTTTCATTTTTGACAGATGGACTTGTTAATGGCTACTGAGCAGCTTTCTTTGTGATTTAGTTGTTTCTCGCTGCTGAGTTCTGTGTTTTCTTTTATGTACAGATTAAAAATAGTTATAAAACCTGTGACTATCACGTGTTCAATGATAATATCAATACTTCAGATTGTGTAACTGTGACAATAAAGACAATCCTGGAACATATACCAATTGTTGGCGTGGAAAGACCACCAAAGTCAAATGCTAATGACTTACAGGAATTCATACATTTCTTGCAAGAAACACAGAATGGAAAAATGTATTTATTTTATTTCACATTTGTTTACCGGGAAGGTCCAACTGGACAGAGCTGTCCGTTTTCAGCGGAGGCCCAGGAAGAAAAGCTCCAGAACAATTGCTAACATACTATATACAAGATATTTGCACAATCAGTTATAAAAATATAAAACAGACAATAACATATGAATGCATAGATATTTACATAAGCACAGTGGTTTAGACATACAATTAAAAGTATAGCAGGTAGTAACATTTGATTGTTGTTCATACAGTATGCTTAGTAGAGATAATCTTGAAGATGTACTGAAGATAAGACAAGAAAGGAAAAACTAAAAAATGAGGAGAATATAGACAAGTTCATATGAGGTGCATTGACATTTTAAGGGAAAGCTTTTCAGCTTGGTCTAGGGGAGACTTAGTGTGTATAGATGGGGTAATGGGGAGTAGGTGACAGTGAGTTGGTAAGTAATGTGTGATAATATACAGTGCACCTATGGGAGTTTTAAGGAGGTTGGATAGTGGGTAGGGGAAAGGAGTTAGAATATGTCAGCCAGGTGCTAGGCAGTTGCATGTCCAGGAGTTGTTTAGGTGGGAAATCAGCAATTTTTTGAAGATGATTTTATTAGGTTGCACCCTGATTTGTAGTGGTAGGGAGTTCCAGGTCTTGGCAATGTTGCTAGAATACAGGAAATCACCAGAGCTGTAATAGCTTTTGGAGATTGCAATTAGTGCCTTCTTAGTGGATCTACGTTCTCGGTTATTGGAGTAGAAGATGATCAGGTCTTGTAAGGCTGGAGTTTTGTCAGTTTGGTACAGTATTTGGTGAGCTAGAAGAAGTTAATTTAGAGCTAAGATGTTAGGGAGTTCAAGCCAAGAAAGTTGTTTTAGGGGCCTGACGGTGGTGGGTGCAGTAGGAGGAGTTTGTGGCCAATTTTGCTATTTTGTTGTAGCATATGGATAACTTGTTTAAATTGCTCTTGTTTAGATTAATTAGGACAGGAAAAGCATACAGTAAGGTAGGGAGAAGATGGGTACAAGCTAGGGTAACTTTACTGTTGCTGGTTAGGATGTTTTTACATCGGTAAAAAGTGCATAATTTTTTTGTTGATTTTGGTTATTGCATGAACTATGTTGTTGTTTGTCTTTCGGCTTTTCCCGGTAAGGGGTCGCCACAGCGGAACTCCGGTCCGCTAATGATTGGCAGCAGATTTTTATGAAATGCCGAGGTGCCAGCTTGAAGCCCAGTATTCAACGATGGCATGCCCATTTACGCACGCATGTCCTTTGAACGCTACCCAACCACGGGGAGGACATGAAGACTCCGCACAGAATGCACTCCCAAGCCAAGCCGAGAATCGAACGGGAGAACCTCTTGCTGTGAAGTAACAATGCTACCGCTATGTGTTTGTCAAATTTCATATTATTGTCAATAATGAACCCTAGTAATTTGGTTTGTGTAGTGAGGGAGATGGGGGTATTAGTTAATGCAGAAATAGAGAACGGGGGAGTAGATGCATAAGTTGGATCTTTTTAGGATTTAGTATTAGCTGGGAGTTTGTTAGCCAGGTTTTGATGGATGTAAAGGCTTCTTGGGTCTTGATTTGAAGTTGCTGGAGGGTGGGGGCAGAGCAGATTAAGGTGGAGTCATCAGCGTATTGAACCAGGTTTGCTAGAGGGGTGGATTTGTGAAGATTATTTATAAATATAACGAAAAGTAACAATAAAAAATAACAGTGGTTGGGGTGTAAATTTACCAGAAACACACTGGAATAATATTGATTCAAAAGCATTAGCAATTAAATTATTTAGAACGTATGTTCAGGAGCAATTGCTTCAGATTGTAAAAAAACTACCAGGGAACAGAATACACTAAACACTGTGCGTGTTCCTAAATAAAGATACTATTACCTCATGCCAAGTTTTACCACCACTTATGTGCAGTGATCATGGTGTTATAAAGGTTAAATTGTTGCTAGATAATTCTACCAAACTGAATTCTAAACCGATGCACAGAAGATTAATTAGAGATTATATGGAAGCATAGCAGTCACTGTTTAAAACTAACTGGAGTAATGCATTCAGTGGAAAATCTGCAGAAAGAATGTGGAAAGTTTTGGAAGAGAAATTGATTGAATACAAAAAAAAAGTTTAACATCAGGATCTAGGCATGCAACTGTCAGGGGGATATATTTCCTAAGAACAAGATACCTGACTAAGGTTAGAGAAAAAATACAATAAATGGAAATCAAGTTGAACTACAACATTGAAAACTGAAATAAAACAAGCTGGACAAACAAATTAAGCATAGTGTAAGACATCAATAACAATTTGAAAAAAATGTATATAAAGATATTGAGTATACTAGGAGATCATTTTATAGATACACAGGATGTGGATTAGTAAAGACATACAAATTGATAAACTGAGTGTAGATTCCAAAATTTATTCTCAGACACAACAGATTCTAGATATAGTTACAAAATCTTATAGAAAAAAAAGTTGGGTTCCACAAAGTGGGTGATAAGTTGTCCTAGTGACATCCAGGTAACCTCAGATACTGAAATCAAATTAGATTATATTGAAAAAGAACTATGCAAACTGGATCCAAACAAATCACAGGGAGATATTAATAATGACCTGAGAACAACTCGGCTAGAACTTACAAGTACCTTACACCTATTACTTACTAGGCCGCATAAATATGGGAAGATTCCTCAGGACTGGAGACCTGCACTTATTAAACCTGTCTTTAAATGAAAGGGGTATAGGACAAACCCAGACTCATACAGACCCTTAAGTCTACTTTCATGTTTTGGAAAAATAATGGAAAAGATAATATTGGATAAGTTATCAGAACTGGAAAAGTTGGGACTTGAAACCATATATAGCATTCATATGTTGAAAATAGATCTATTACCACCTGTAACAAGATGTTCTGTAACAATACAACAACAGATATGAAAACTGTGTTGTGATATAATTTATAAAGATTTAACTTCAGCATCTGACAGGGTCATACACAAAACACTAATAAACATATTACAACAACTAGATATTGATGTACTCTTAATAAGATGGATATCTGTATGGCTTACAAATAGGACATGGCAAGTATGATATAGCAAATGGACAGGTGATATATTCTTGGTAACAGTCAGGGTTGTCCCCTGGGCTCTGTCCTAGGCCCATACTTGTTTAGATTGTATCTTTCAGCTCTATATTTTTCATCTGAGGTGTTCTACACTACGTATGGAGATGACTTGAAATTGGGTAACCTGATTATATATGCTACAGACACAGCATGTCTGCAAAAACCTAGACTAAATTAACCATTTGGGCACAGGAAAATAATATGTTGATAAATACATCAAAAGCTAAGCATATCAGATTTGGAAGACATAAATTTAAAGGTGAATATTTAATATAGCATACAGTCTAACACTGTAGATTCATTTAAGGACCTAGATATATGGGTAGATCCATCTTTGTGTTTTTCTAATCATATCAACAAATTTAATGACAGTTACAGAACTAAAGATTGTATGAAAAGATTTATAAAGTCTAGGAAATCAAAAATAATGAAGTCATTGTTTGTTAATTACATTAGACCCAAACTTCAGTATGGAATAACAATATGAAAACCTTATAAGAAAACATGCATGAGTAAACTGGAAACAGTACAACAGAAGTATACCAACAGCATCGATGGATGTGAAAAAACAGTTATGTACTTACCATAACTTGGTATCTGTGTTATCCTAGGTCATTATTCATGACAATAGGGTCTAGGATCTGACTTCGGATCCGAGCCAGCAATATACTACTGACAGAGCCAAGGCTTTAGCTCCTCCCTCTCCCATGATGTCCTGCTGCCCTCTAACCACCAGATCAAGTTTGCTGTCCTAATTCTTAAGACTATTCCTACAAAAAACTGGAAGGAAACCACTCCAACTTCCCCCAAGATTGAAAGGTAGGGGAATGGCGGGAGGGAAAAACATGAAGAATGATGATCTAGGATGACACAGATACCAAATTATGTTAAGTACATAACTGTTTATCTGATCTTATCCCCGTCATCATTCCTCACAATAGGATCAGAGTTCCCAGCTACCATATATCCTGGGAGGCCTCAAGGAAGAACATTCTGGAGCACGGTGGAGCCAAAGGAAGCCCTACTCCTAGAAATCCAATGTATCTTACAATTGAGATATGAAAGTGTAAGGGACTAAACCAAGTGGCAGCAGCACAAATGTTATCAACAGAAAGCCTGTCCAGAAAAGCTGAAGTAGCAGCCACAGATCTAGTAGAATGAGCTTTGATTTTCCCAGGAATCTCAAGGTGCCTGTTGTCATAGACTGTGGAGATGCAGCTAGAAATCCATTTATAAATAGTGATTTTAGGGACTGGGAGCCCACATCTGTTAGGGGGAAAGCTACAAAAAGCTGTTCTGACTTGTGAAAATCTTTATTTTGTGAACGTAGAATCATAACTGTCGGTGTACATCCAAAGTATGAAGAATGTACTCCCCTGTGTTTGAGTAATTAGGGAAGAACACTGATAGCTGAATACACTGACTCAAGTTGGACTCCAAAGCGACCTTGGACAAAAAATAAGATTCGCCCTGACAGAAACCCTGTCATCATGAAAAAACATGTCAGGGGTAATGGTAACAGCATGCAGTTCTAAAACCCTCCTAGGTGAAGTTATGGCCACCAGGAAAGATGTCTTCCAAGATAAGAACTTGAGATCACAGAAACTAGCAGACTCAAAGGGACTGGTAGTCAGAGACTGCAAAACCAACGTAAGGTCCCGAAGGAGGTGTGGGATCCTTTATAGGTGGTCTAAGAAAAACCCCTTTCATGAACACTTTACATAGCCTAGAAGAAAATGCAGATTCTCTGTTCTTATGGAAATTAGAAATCACTGCCAACTGGAGCTTGATAGTAGAAAAAAATTGCCCCCGCTTGGAAAAGGGAAGACAAAAAAAGAAAATGTCAGAAAAAGAAGCAGAACAGGGATCCAGATTCCTGTCCTTGGCCCATATGGAGAACCTTTATCATTTGCTGCGGTAAACCTTTCTAGTGGAAGGTTTCTGGAAAGCCAGAATGATGCACTTAATGGGGGATGGCAGCATGGACTGCTTTAGAATCACTGGAATTGGAGAAACTGTGTGGTTAAACGAAGCATCCGAAGGTTCATGAGATGAAGCCTTGACGGAGGGGAAATCAGATCCTGAATGAGATTAAGTATCCAGGGCGGATACTACAGATGAGACCTGAAGAAGGGGAACCATGGTTGATGAGGCCAGAAAGGGGCAATGAGAATCAGAGATGACCTGTGCTTTTTGCACAACCTTGGGAATTAACGGAACAGGGGGATAGGCGTAAAGGAGACCCGGAGGCCAATTGTGAACTAAAGAGTCCCTTGGTGACTCCCCCTGAGAGTGGATCAGGGCAAAGTACTTCCTGCATTCGTGGTTTGCTGGGGAGGCAAAGAGATCGCATCAAGGGAGACCCCAACAGTCGAAAATCTGCTTCGCCACAGAGGGATTGAGAGATCACTCGTGAGGGCTCAAAATCAGTCTTCTTAGCCTGTTGGCCAACAAGTTGGTGCTCCCGGTACATGCTTTGCAAAAAGAAAGTGCCCAGAGGACATAGCCCATTCCCACACTCTCATGGACTTCCTGCAAGACTGGTAAGATCATGTTCCTCCTTGTTTGTTGATATACCAGACCACAGCCATGTTGTCCATCTGAATTGAAATCTTCCCTCGAGGAAGGCAGTCCTGAAAGGCTTGCAATGATAGTAGAACTGCTCTCATTGCTAAGATGTTCATGTGCAACCTGGTCTCTGCCGGGGACTATGCACACCTTGGACCGTCTTTCCCTGAAAATGCCCCCCACCACCCCAACAGGGAAGCATCTGCGGTGGTCACTGTGGCCATGGGTGGAGGGAGACAGAAGAGCTTGCCGAGGGAGAGCTCTTGGGAATTAAGCCACCAAAGAAGATGTCATCTTCATACCGGCATCAACTTTATGGTCATAGACATGGGATGATGGAGCACTGACCACTGAACTGCCAAGGTCCATTGCAACACTCGCATATGGTACCGTGCCAGGGAAACAAGATGAATGGCCAATGCCATGAGCCCGAGGGCCTAAAGAATCAAGTGAACCAGAGGGTGGGACAAATCTAAGTTCTGTGTAACCTGTTCCTGGATCAACTGAACCCTGTGCATCAGTATCCCTACAGTCTCTGAAGTTGAATCAACAGAACCTCTATGAATTCCAAATGTTGAGAGGGCACCAGATTGGATTTTGAATGATTGACAATGGTCCTTAGCCGGTTGAACAGGGTAAGAATATAATGTATAACTTGTAGCAGTTGATGCCTCAAGGGTGCTGTGTGGAGCCAATAGTCGAGGTACGGAAAGACCTGAAACCCCTGCATGTGCAGATGAGCCACTACCACTGCCATGCATTTGGTAAACACCCTATAGGGGCTGTGGTGGGACCAAAGGGCAGGGCACTGAACTGGTAATGATTGGACCCTAGCCAGAAGTGAAGATGTCTCCTGGAGCATTTGTCTATCTTGATGTGATCGTAGGTGTCCTGGAGATCTACCAAACATATCCAGTCACCTTTGCATAGGAGTGGCAGAATAGACTGAGCAGTGACCATCCAGAGCTTTGACTTCTTGACTGAAAGATTGAGCTCACTGAAATCTAAAATAGGATGCAGGTCTCATGTCTTCTTTGGCACTAAACAGAAGCGATAATAAGTACTGGATCCTCTTTGTTCTGCTGGGATCTCTTGCATGGCTCTTTTTTGAAGAAGTTGCTGAACTTCTTCATAGGCCGACTTCCTCTGACCAGGTAGAATGTCAGGAAGGAAACTGCTGATGGGAGGGGGCTCTGAAAAGGGAATAAAATAGCCCCTGGATACAATATTTAACACCCACTGATCGGAAGTTACATCTGTCCAAACTGGTGGGTGTAGGAACATATGACCCCTGACTGCCTCCAGGTGAGAGCAACTGTGCAATGCTTCAGGAGCACTGAGGGGGCTGCTCACAGAAGGGTTCCCTAGAGCCCTGATTTTGTGGACCCTCCCTGCCTCAAGAGCGGCTTCAGCCATTGAACCCTATTCCCCTGCCTCTAGAGGAGGAATCATCAGGAGCATCTTGAAAGGAGGACTGACTTGCGGAACCACATCTTCCTGGCTTCCCGCTGGGTGTTAGAGAAAGACCTCTGGGGAGCAGAAAGCTTGATTCCAACTGCAGACAAAGTCTTCCTTTCCTGCTCACTGCAGGTCAAAGTATCCTTTATGGAAGGTCCAAATAAAGTAAAACCGTCAAAGGGGGTGTTAGTAAAGGATGTCTTGAAGGGTTTCGCAAACCCGCATAAACGTAACCAGGCATGCAACTTCACAGTGATGATGGTACCTGCAGCCCCAGAGGTAGCTTCTAAAGCACTGGAAATTAACCTCATTGAGGGGTTTGCAAGGGAAGTCAGAGTGAATAGCTTAGGAGACACCATTCTGAAGGCCTCCGCTGACAAAAACTCTGCAAAGGATGTGGAGAGTTGGGACCAAATCCCTTTCGAATCAGGAAAAATGTGCCAAATTATTAACCGCCCTCAGACCAGAAGTTGCCGAGGTATACAAGCGCTTCCCAAAGCGGTCCAGCACCCAAGACTCCCTGTTTGGGGGATGGACCGTGGAGCTCTACTTGGCCAGCTCTTTCTTAGTGGCAGCGGTGACCACATGGCATCGACTGGGACACCCTTGCTCCAGAAAGCACAGTCTGCAGGGGGGAGCTAAGAGATTTGTTTGCACGCCTGGGAACTGACTGCACCATGTCAGGTTCCTTCCACACCCTGCTGGCAATTAAATCCATTAAGGCCACCATCCCGAAGGCCTTCAGAAACATGGACTCCTCCAAACATGGGGGTTGGGGAGACCATCCACCCTTTTGCTTTACGATTTCAAGAATGTCTCCAAAGGAGACATCGTCGGGTGAAGATCTGGGGGGACCCATCTCTTTCCTCGAGGTCTGTGTCCTCAGTAAGGGACTCCAAGTTGGAATGCAAGTGTCACCTCTTTCACTTTCTCATACAATGTGTACCTCCTCTGCAGGGGGACTCCAGGGAGGACTCAGAAGAGACAGGGACTCCCAGATGGGAGGAAACCCCCTGAAAGCTCTATCAGGAGGGCTGCTGACCCTGGAAGGGATGCGAGGCCTCACCAGCCGAAGTAGAGAGAGGCAGGGAGGGACCGGGAGGTGCAGCTGAGGAAACTCCAGACCTGGAGAAGGTCCTCTCTATCAGCTGGAAGGCCAAGGGGGTCAGATGCAGGTCCGTCCCCCCATATCAAAGGGAAAAGTCCCCCAGAGTGGAGGAATGCTACCAGAAACAGCACCACAACCCACAGATGATACCAGCCCAGAACTATAGAAGGCCGAAGTGCCAAGGGGAAGGGACCGGTCCAAGAAGACTGTACCAGATCCTCCCCTGCTTAGCCGGCATTGACTGCACCAGTACAGGCTCACCTTGCTCTGAGGATTGGGGAGCAGGATAAGCCAGGATCCCCAATGGGGGATGTTAGTCCTCAATGGAATCTGGCCGCAGGCATCCTGGTCCCTAGATTCCAAAGCCACTGGGGTCGGAAGAGGAGAGTGAGAGACTGGGAGGGGTGAGGCCCCCCCCTAGCCAGTTGGGCAGGGGAAGCCAAGAGCCTCAACTCGGGCCTTGAGAAAGCTCATCGTCCTGTCCATATCAGAGGATAAAAGGTTCCTCGAAGAGCTGGAAGAGCCGAAGAGTGCGTAGATTTAGAGGGAGATCTTCCTGAATTGCTATGATGTTCTGGGGTGTGGCTCTGATGTCTTGGAGCGAGCTGTAATACCTGCTTGGAGGTAGATGGAGAACTACCTCCTCAATAACAATAATCAGATCTGATGATTCTGTCAGACCTAGCTGACACAGCAAATGGATCTGACGAAAAGGTCTGATCAGAGGCTGGTCTGATCTTTGTCGGAATCAAGGGCCTCTGATCAGAAGAGGCCCTGGATCTGAGGGGTGGCACTGTGGCTCTTGGCTCCAAAGACCTCGGATCCGAGACGGCCCAGGCTGGAATCAGATCCGGGGACCTAGGATCCAACAGCAGTGGTTTCGTGGAGGGAACTGGCTGAGAAGAAATGAACTTCCTCTTTGGATCAGAAGAAGAAGCCTTCACTGGGGACAAAAAGGTCTTCCATGAGCCATCCCCTTAAGTAAATGTTTGTTACGGTGGTCCATCAACACCCCGGGTTTAAATGCAGCACAAATGTTGCATTCAACCTCCAGGTGCAGAGCGCCCAAGCAATACAGGCCACTCCTCATGCGAGTTGGAATTAGACATCTTCCGACCACAAGGAGTACTTCTTAAAGCCTGTGGGCTTATCTGACATAGTAGCAACAACTAACAATGAAACTTACACACCAGACTAAACCAAAACCAGCCTTACCGGCTACAAGAAAAAAGGGTGCCAAAACCCAAACTAAAACTAAATTAAGCTAGGGGAAGGGAGGTAACCAGCTATACGAACTAGAAAATACCACAAAAAAGCTACACTACTGCTAACCTAAACAA
Organism: Protopterus annectens; assembly: GCF_019279795.1. Classification (NCBI taxonomy): domain Eukaryota; kingdom Metazoa; phylum Chordata; order Ceratodontiformes; family Protopteridae; genus Protopterus; species Protopterus annectens. Next base: position 1,154,654,081 of record NC_056745.1, on the reverse strand, counting down.
CAAGGAGAAAATTGAAAAAGAAGCACTTAACTGCTAGAGCCAATGGAAAACACGTCTGCACAGGATGCAGAGCAAGAGAGATCTGGGGGTTAGAGGGCAGCAGAGCATCATGGGAGAGAGAGGAGTTAGAGCCTTGGATCCATCTGTAGTATACTGCTGGCTCAGATCCGAAGTCGGCTCCTAAACCCACTCATGATGAATGACGACAGGGACAACATCAGATATTTAAGTTTTTATAAGACTAAAATACCTGAACTTGTACGATGTCTCATATAGATAATTAAGAGGAGATCTTACTCAGATATATAGGGCATTTAGAGGTAGTTGTAATATCTGAACTTGTGCGGTATCTCATATAGATAATTAAGAGGAGATCTTATTCATATATATATATAGGGCATGTAGAGGCAACTACCTCTGGGAATGCTTGGGATTATCAAAAACATAGTAGAAAATCATCAGACAAACTATGTAGAAGATTCTATAGGAATGAGAAGTGTACTAACTGGTTCTCTGAGAAAGCAGCTGATGCATGGGACAGATTACTAAATTACATTAAAGCAAGCACTAATTTAGACATTTTTAAGAACAGCATGGACACTTATTATGGGAACAACTGTTTTGATATATTGGCAGGCTAGAAGGGCATTAATGCGTGTGCTTGAAATATTCATATGTATGTGTGCACGTATGTAAGTAAATGTTCCTGTTAGAAGGGTTAAAAAATAGTTATATACTAACAATAACGTTCCATCTGTGTGGTCTATTTTCATTTTTTCCTCACATATGGGTTCGGATCTGATCCCTTGCATCTGACTTGGCCAATACAATAGTTCGTGGCAACCAAAAAGCTCTCGAGCTCCCTAAGCTACCCATAATGCCTCTCTTCCAATCACCTCAGATCTTGTTTGCTGATAAAAATAGAAAAATAATAGAATAGAGAAACACCTTGAACAAGGGTAAGAGCATTCCTGGCATTCAAGATTAGCCAGTTATCAAATTTAGTTCAACTTGCTCATCTAAAAACAGAGGAAGGGACAGGGGGATAGAGAGCTGGTTGTTGAGAGAAAAAAAATTAAAATGGACAACACAGATGGAACGTTATTGTGAGTACATAACTACTTACTCTGATTATATCAATTTTCATTTTATCCTCACATATGGGACAGAGTCCCCAGCTACCTTTTTCCTGGGTGGCCTTATGGAAGGATATCCTTCAGAACCATTGAACCAAAGGAGGCCCTACCCCTAGAGACCAAATCCAGTTTGTAATGAGTAATGAAGGTATGAGGGGTAACCAAGGTTGCTGCTGTGCAAATATCATCTATGGACGCTCTGGACAGAAAGACTGAGAAGGTGGCCATGGCTCTAATGAAATGAGCTTGAACTGTTTTGGGCAGCTCTAAACCTTGTCCCTTGTAAATAAAATATATGCAGTCTTAATCCATTTGGCTACAGTAACCTTGGTCACTGGAAGGCCCAATCTAGTCTCTGAAAAGGAGACAAATAATTTACTTTTTTTTCTTATGCTTTTGTTCTATGAACGTAAAAACGTTAACTGTCTATGAACATCTAACAAATGCAACAAATATTCACCTTTATTGGTGAAGTTTGGGAAAAAACGGTAGATTAATAGTCTGATTGATCATATTCTATGAAACTACATTCAGCAAAAATGATGGGTTAGTACGTAAAGTAACCCTGTCTTTATGAAGAAACAAGTATGGCAGTTGGGATGATAAAGCCTGAATCTCAAATATTCTTCTTGCAGTCATGACGACTACCAAGAATACGGTTTTCCAAGAGAAAAATCTGAGTTGACAGGTAGCTGCTGGTTCAAAAAGGAGGCTGTATAATTTTTTGCAACACCAAATTAAGTCCCAAGGTGGTGAAGGATCTTTATAAGAGGGCTTGAGTAAGAGAGCTCTTTTCAAGAAGGCTTTGCATAGCTTATGTGAAGTGAGGGAGGAACTGTCAAATCCAATGTGAAAATCAGGAATTGCAGCTAGATGCACTTTTACTGCAGAGTAAGCTGCACCAACCTTAAACAGCTGTGCTGAAAACCTCTACAATACTGTGGATAGGAGCAGAAAAGGGATCTACATCATTTTGTGGAGTCCAATGTACAAATCTCCTCCATTTACTGTTATACAACTTTCATGTAGACAGCTTACGGGAGGACAGTAGAATGTGACGCACTGGTGAAGAGAGCATAGGATGTCTAGCTATCAACGGAATTGCAGCTACCAAGCTGTGAGCTTGAGACTGTAAATGTTCAGATGAAGCATTCCTGTTGGGTGTGAAAGAAGGTCTGGAATTGGATCCAGAATCCATAGTTTCTTCCATAGTTGAGCCCAAAGAGACCAGATTTGTTGAGGGCAATGAGGATTACTTCTCTCTTCAACTTATTCGGTTTCTGAAGAAATTTGGGGATTAATGGAGTTTGGGAAAGGCATATAATTGACCAGGAGGCCAATCGTGAGTGAGAGAATCCCTCAGAGACTCCCCTCTTGGGGGGATCAGGGCAAAGTAGCTGCTGCATTTGTTGTTTAGAGGGGACACAAAAAGGTCACAAAGGCTGGTCTCACTTGCAGAATATTTCTTCTCCACTTTCTGATTGAGGGACCACTTGTGAGCATAATAATGGATCTGCTCAACTTGTCTATCATGTTTGACTTTGACGGAATATGCATTGCTATGAGAAAGCAGTTGGACAAGATTACTCACTGCCACACTCTGAGCGCCTCTCGACATAAGGGGTATGACCGGATTCCTCCTTGCTTGCTGATGTACCAGACTAATGATATGTTGTCCAACTGAATTGATACTGTCCCCAGATGAAGGGCATTCTAAAAAGCTTGCAACATTAGTAGCACTGCTCTCATCTCTAGAACATTTGTGTGTGATCTGGCCTCTTGTGCAGACCATGTACCTTGGACTGTTTTTATCAGATAATGCCTCCCCCCACCCTATCTGGGAAGCGTCCATGGTTACTGTGGCCTTGGGAAGAGGAAGAAAAAAAGGGCGACCTTGTACAAGTTGACCTGATTGAATCCACCATGAAAGATCCTTCTTGGAAGTGTTCATGATTCTTATCACAGCTGACATGGGTTGGTGAAGGATAGACCACTGCACTGCGAGCAACTACTGTAAAACTCTCATGTGAAATCTCACTAGTGGAACTAGTATCATTGCTGCTGCCATAGAATCTAAGGCTTGAAGTACTGCTTGAGCAGATACTCGAACTGTGTAGCAACTTTTTGACGATGTCTTATGGTTATCACTCCTGATGATGGGAGATGTGCTATCATCTTGATTGTGTTTATGTTACTCCTATGAATTCCACTTCTTGAGAGGGATCTAGGTAGTATGACTTTTCGTAATTTACTGTAATTCCTAACAAATAACACATTCAAAGAACCATGTCTTTTGCTTCTAGAAGTAGATGCCTGGTCAGGGCAGTTATAAGCCAGTTGTCTAAATATGGAAACACACAGAATCCTTGCTGTCTCAAGTGAATCACTACTGCATAAATTTGGTGAAACTCTGGGGGCTGTAGTGAGGCCAAACGGCAGTACTATGAACTGACAGTGACTGGCTCCCAGCCAGAAGCATAAACGACTTCTGGATCACCTGTCCATCTTTATGTGGTAGTACACATCCTGAAGGTCTATCAAGCACATCCAATCATCCTTTTCCAGGAATGGAAGAATGGAGTGAACCGTGACCATCCTGAACTTGATTTGCCAAATTAATTTGTTCAATCTGCCGACATCCAAAACTGGTCTCCAGTCCTCTGTATTTTTTGCTATGAAAAGGAGCCTTGAATAAGTATCGGATCCTCTCTGGTCTGGGGGACTTCCTGGATGACTCTCTTGTCCAGCAGCCTTTGCATCTGGATGCCTGCTTGCTCACTTTGACTGGGTGGATCATCAGGGAACTTTTTCGCTTTGGGGCGGTGGACGGGAAAAGGGTATAAAGTATCCTCTGGATATGATCCTCTGCACCCACTTGTCATTTATGTTTAGCCAGGCTCTCAAGATGCAGGGATAGCCGACCTCTGACTGCTTCCAGAGAAGGACAATTGGGTCTCCTTTCAGAAGCACTGGAAGGGTTTCCCACAAAATGCATCTCTGGACGCCTGATGATGCTGAGCTCCTCTGCTGCGGGGCATCTTCCATCATTGTTCCCCCTCTGCCCCGGAGGAAACTTTCTCCACGTGCATGAGGAAAATATCCTAGTGATTTTCTGAACCACATCTTTCCACTGTTTCTCTGATTTTTTGAGTATGGCCTCAGAGGAGTAGAAAAATGAATGCCCATGGCAGAAAGGGTCTTCCCATCCTTCTTGCACCTGGACAAAGGATCTCTGACTTTTTAGCCAAATAGGGAAGTGCCATCAAATAGAGCACTGATGAACAAAGACTTAAAGGGCTCAGCAAAATTACACAAGTGCATCCACGTTTTTCTCCTCATAGGGATGCCTGAACCCACAGCTCTACTCACCCCTTCAGCTGCATGTGAAATGAGCATCATAAAGGAGTTTGCGACAGCATATAGGGTGGCCAGCTGAGAGGTGACCGAATCCTGTACCTCTACAAACACAGCTCTTGAGAGGGTATCTGATAGGTCCTTGATCAGATCCCTCTGCAATCTGGTAAAATGGGAAAGATAATTCAGGGACCTTAAGGCAAAGTTCACGGAAGAGAAAACATGTTTCCCACATTTATCCATCATCCTAGAATCCCTGTTAGGAGGATGAATAGTAGAACTTTCTTCCACAAATTTTTTTTTGTGGCCACTGCTACAACCATGGCATCTACTGGAACACTTATTGACCCGATTTTTTATCCTCCGGTGCCATTATTATTTTATTTGGTCTCCAAGGAGTAGGTTCAATGAAATCTGGAGCTACCCCATGCCCGCCGAGAGATCAGCTCAATGAGCTCATCAATGAGTGGGGTCACCCAGGAGGTAGATGGACAGGATCTAAAAGCCTCCAGGTACACTGACTCCTCCAATGAGGGATTGCTGAGCTCCCAGTTTCAAGATTTGGATGTCTCTGAAGGAATAACCATCTGGATGTGACCCACGGAGATCCCTCACCTTCACTGAGGTCAGTGTCTTTGGTAACAGACACATTCATGGAGTCTAGGTGCTTCCTCTTATATTTCATCTTCTGAGGAACCTCGTCTGGGAGGTGTTCCAGGGAGATATCAGAAAAGAAGGTGGAACCCTTTTGGGTAGCCTGGGGCTTCTGGAACCACTGTTCCTGTGGGAGGTCTGGTCGAGACAATGGGTGTGAAGTCTGCAAGATGAAAGACTGCGGATCCATTGGGGTAGATACTGTTTGTGCTGCCAAGGCAGATGTGGCCCTCTCCAAAGCCTCAAAAGCTGACTGCCCATGAAAAGGGAGGGATCCCTGATCCAACAGGTCATGCCTTCGGTTCCAGTACCCTCAAACTAAAGATTATAGTGCTCCTGAGGCTGAAGCCAGGGCCTCGCTGATCCGAACTGAGACTCCAAGACTGAGGGACTTTAGAGTCTAACCCATTATGTAGTGGCCCAACCCGGGCCACCACGACCCTGAGGGCTCCCCAGCTCCGACTGTGAAGCAGAACTCAGAGCGGAGGTCTAAACCGAGGAAGGAAAGGTCCTTGGCTCCACACAGATAATACTGGACAGCTCTGATCCAAAGGAAGTTGGTGGACGAACATTAAGAGGGGATGATGATATTCGAAAAGCGCATGGGTACCGGCGTCATAAGGCCTTTTTCTTGCCCCAGGCGTGAAGACCCTAAAAAGACAAGTCACAAAAACCAACAATTCACCCTAAAGACAAGTCGGTCAACAACAATATATATACAAAAATATAAGCATGTAAACCTTCACAAAGGATATCCACCCCAACAGGAAGACCTAGGAGGACCATTAAAAAAAGGGTATACAAGGAATCCCGGTAAATCATTTATAATAGGGGCACAAAACGAGGGTATAAACATTGCCATGCAAATTAGTCCTACTATTGGAATGGGGCCCAAAGCAGAGAGCAGAAAGGAGGCTGAGGGAATTTAAAGAAGTAAGAAAACTACATGACTGCTGGTAAAACAGTTTGTGCAAAGTCCAGCCTAAGAATCAGAAGTAGATAGACCAGGTATAGGCTTAGACGGAAAGGGAAGCTGCCACAGCCTAGAGAAGTAGGAGCTGAAAACAGCTGCCCCAAAACCAGCTAAATGAAGTTGAAGCTTCTATTAGTAGCCCTAGTGGAATGAGCTACCAGACTCCTGGCCCCTGCTGGAATGTACCAGCAAAGGCAAATGCAAAACCTGCAAACAGCTGAAAACTCTGTTGGCGAGAAAGGAACAACAAAAGGCCCTGCCTAAAAAAAAAACAACTGCTGAGACTGAATAAAATCCTACAAAATAACTTAAATAATAAAAAGAATTGTCTTGTAAACAAAACAAAAATTGCAAACAACCCTTTAAACTGAATAAATGCTTAAACGAGACACTTGAATAAACAAAAATAAAGCCAATATAGAAAAAACCTTAGGCATAAGCCAATCCACCTTTAAATTCACTCCTATCCTTTAATCAAAACCACTAGGCTCTAAAAAAATACTGCAGGCCTAACTAATACACCCTGTGGAAGCAAATAGCCAAACTTCCAGCAGTCTTCAAAACCAAATCATTTCAATTCAGCATCAGCTGCAGGCTCAAAAGAGCAGCCTTCTTGTTGCAAAACATGAAATTGAGCAGTAGCAGGATAATCAGGAGACATCTAAAGTCTTAGTTATAAAATCGGCCCTAAGATATGCAAGTAAGTTTAAAGGAAACTGCTTGGGTTTTCAACAATCATAGGAGCTCTCAATTGCTGCAGCATGAATCTGAAGGGTCTGAAAAACAAACCTTTGTGGAAAGGGCAAGTAAGAGCAAGGAAAAAAGACACTCAGGTTTAATGCTTCCATCTCCAAATTCTTTGAAAATCCCTCCAAATTGGCTTCCTCCCAATTTTCTGCATCTCTTCCAATCTCTCACTAACCTCTCTTTGTACTAGGTCTTCTAGCTTCCATAATTTTGCTAGTTACAACTTGCTGAGAATACACAAGGCTGTGTTTCTCTTTGTGATGAATGCTGTGAAGCTCACATGAGAAACTTGTTGTAAGAGCTCAAGAACAGAATGAGGGAATCAGGTAGTATATGCCATGAGGTATGAAGACTAGACTGTGAGAGTGACATACCAGTAGTGCCAAGGCCTCTCTGGCTTATCAAAATCATCCCGAGCTTGTCTTACCTGTGTTTTACCATTTTGGAAGAAGAGGCAGAGGTGTGAAGAGGGCACATTGCAGGTTTTCCAACTTGAAGAGTGAAAGAATCTTAACTGACCTGTTTCCAAGAACCAGGAGCAAAAGAGAACTGGCATCTGGTTGTTACATGAAGTTTAGTCTGAAGCTATGTGGATTTCCCACTTTCTGTCTGTGTGACAGATTCGCCATGAAGATCCAGTTGACACTCTGGCTTCACCGTGGGAGAAGCGCTACAATTCAGTTTAAAACATCTCTGGAGTTCTCTGTCTGAAATAGATGAAAAGTCCTGTTGAGTTAGGTGAGATCCTAAAGTGAAGCTATGCAACATCTCTGCTCCAGTCTCCCATAAAATCAAGAAACTTTCTTGCTAGAGCGGAAATGGATGTTCCCCTTGTTTGTTGATCAACACAACACCTGTGCTAAAATGCATGAAAGCCATTAATGCAAATGTACCTGTCTACAGTGAAACCCATGTTTAATGTTGATATGCTATCATCTCAGTCTGGCAACAGACTGGACATGAATGTACTTCTCATTGCTAAGATGAGCTCCCTGACATCTCAGGCCACTTGTCATTTAGAGACCTGCTCCTGTATCCAAGACAGACTTAGATGAGTTTAGGTGACTGAATGTCCCACCACCATCGTTAAGATTTTGCTTGCAAGGTATTATTTGACAGACTTCCCATGTTTACTTGGCTGAGCTGTGTCCATACATTTATGAGATTGAAGGCATCTATTATTATAGTGCTTGTGTATGGGAAGCACCAGAATACAAGATGCATTGAACCCAATGCTTGAAGGACTGTCCTTGGCACGATTTGAAGGAACTGATGAATGAGCAAATCCAGGACTGATGACATGCAACCACTGTTGTCATGGTCAACGCGCTCTGATGGCTGCTGTATTCAGTCTCAAGCAGATTCTTCTGTTGTTGTGAGGGGGGACAAAACTGGCATGTCTCACCCTAGTATTAGACTCTACACATCTTAAAGCGACAGATAGATTAGATAGCTGACTTTACTTTATCTTTTCACAAGATCACCAAGATCATCTGGTCAGGATACATATGATGATATTGCGATCTGAAGCCTGAAGTAAGCAGAATCACCAGACCCTTCCCATCTGTTCACTTGGGCGCAATAGAAGAGCCAGAGGGCAATGGGAGAGAACTTGAGAAGAGAATTTCCAAGGGGAAAACTGAGATACTTCCTGCACTTTAGAGCACTGATAAGATAAGGAAGGCTTAGCAGAGGATAAGTTACTGCCATGAGATCTTGCCCAGCAAAAGCAAGGCACTTTGTAACATCTTGGCCTTGACATTGAAGTAACTTTTGCCCAGCAGAGATAAAAGCTGTTAATGCGTCAACATCTTGAACTTGGGAATGTCCAGATAAGTGTTGAGGAATTCTAAGGCCCAAATTTGGTACAAGGAACCTTTCGAGAATAAAATCCTAAGAAAAGTAGAAAAAAAACCTGCCTTTCTGATACAGGGACTGGTGAAGTAACTGAGAAACTGCGAGGGATGCCTCTTGCTTGTAAATTGTATTTTCTTAATGTGAGAGGCTGGGGGCATTGTATGGAGGGGCATTGTATGGAAATAAAATCTGATGATATGGAATCCCATCCTCAACACCCATTTGTCTTCAGTAATTAAATCCCAATTTTTCTTTGAAAAGGCAGCGTCCTTCCAAAGGAGCTGCTGGCATTGAATCTGCTGGCAGCTGAAGCTGCTTTTTTGGGGAAAGGTTTCCAGAAAGGACTGACCCCTGACTCCACCCTGCTCTGAGCAGAAAAACCAGGCAGGTGAACTCCCCCTCCTGGGGCAACCCCCCCCCTGACCCTGCCCATAAGCAGGATATGTCCCCCCCTAGATCATAATCCTCATACTTATAACCACCCCCCCCACTCTAAACAATTTCTACTAAACTTTGACTTAGCTTTGTCTTTCTTTAAAACTGCTTCCTTTGTAGCATCCTCTTTTTTTTTCTTTTTCTAAAAACACATCCGATCCAAACAACACTTCAGACTGTCAGCTAATTCCTGATCCTTCAACCAACATGCTCAGCTAAATTCTGATCCTTCAACCAGGCATGCCTCCTTGCGCTAACACAGACCACATTGCAAACCACCCTCGAGGGAGGCCTTACCCACATTTCAAAACCACAGTGCAAGTCTTACTCTCCCACTCAGACCACATCCAAATCCACCTTAGATTCCCAAATACCTTCTTTCCACCTTCCGACCAAAGCATGTGAACTGACAATTCAGCTCTCCTCATGGCTGTTGGATTTAGCATACAAATTCTTTCCCCAAAGCTCCAAGGAAGAGTGGGGAAGAAGTATCCACTTATTCCACCTATCCAAAGCCCTTGCCAGTCTAACCAGGAGGAACACCATTTTTAAACCAAGCCTTTACACTCTAGTACTCTTGAGAAAATCTTTATGAAAGCTTCGGCCCTAGGACTCTTAAACAATTTATGTACCACAGGAGGCCTATAATAAAAGAGTGGCTTAGCAGCAGGAGGAGGCAAAAAAGGCCTCAGCAGGGACAACACAAGCCACATTAGCTCAAGGCCTATAACACAGGAGGAATAGCTAAGGCTAAATGCTGGGTAAAAAAAGCTTTTCCTGCCTTCATCGAATTTAAAAGTCCTCCCCCATGGAAATCCTCCTCAAGTCTCTGAAAAGAGAAAATGAAATGAGAAAAGGAGAAAGGAGTGAATCAGAGACAATAGAAGTGTGAATAAGTATCAGAACTGGAATAGGAAGACTTCCAATCTTCCTCTGAACAGAACTCACTCTGAGGCCACTGTTCAAAACCATCAACTAGGAAACTAATCCCCAGGCATAGGCGAACCATAGGGGGCTAATCACCCCTAATCATCTTTAATCAAATTATGCATCTTTTAAGCATATGTGCGAAATGCTGAAGCCCCGAAGCCCCCACTGAAGAGAAAGGAAGCCTACCTCAACAAAGACTGAGGCTCCCTCAAAGGAGAGGGGGAGAACTAGGAGGAAAGGAGGGAAGGAAGCCCTGAGCCCTGCCCTAGGAAGCCCCCAGCCCTGATCACACATCCTGTAAGAGCCTAGTTTCTGCCTGGGACTCCCTGGAACTCCTACAAAAACTCTGGCTCCACCTCCCTTTCTAAAAACCCGGGACGTCCGTTCCTGCCGGTTCCTCAACCTCAGCTTCACTGTTTTTTGCTTTATGCTTTTGGAGCTTGGAGAGGCGATCCGTGAGGCAATTATATCCGGCATTGCCCCAAACACTAAACTGGCACCTGGCAACCTCTAACCTCCTCTTAATGTTAAATTTAGCACAAGAGCCGCAAAAGCGGCAACCGCGTTTTGTCCCGTGCTCGGGCATACACAAGGTATGATAAAGGTATGATAATCCTATGAGGTATACAAGAAATACAGTTATTCACTTTTCTGACATCCGTAAAATACTGTAAAATACTGGGCAAGAAAAACCAAAATGTTTACCCCAGAGGAGTACCAATCTGTTTCGGTCTGAAACTCCGGTTTTGGAAAGAATCGTTAACCTGCACTCACTAAAAAAAACTGCTTCTGCCGGGGACCATGCAAAAAAAAGAGGATATGACGCCGCGTCGGTCATGCGATGCGTACCCCTGGCGTACTGGCGTCAGTCGCGCGCGCCTGACATCGGCCTTCTCTCTTCTCTGGTATTCGGGCCGACTGGACGCGGACTATACCCAATAGTCAGGACTGCAGCAATGGAAGACGAAGAACATCTCCTCACCCTTAAGGGTAGAAGCCAAAGGGGCCCTTGTAATACCTTGCGTCCAGAGGATCTTCTTGATCATCCTCTACATTTCATCTTCTGTGGGGCTTCTATTTGAGTGAGTTGACAACGCCAACGGTGACTTCAGTCTCTCCAGGAAGGGAAAAGGAACTCTGGATGGCACTGGGTCGACGGAAGGAGAGTGCAGAGTTCCAGGTAAGGCCTTAATGGGCTTTAAAGGGCACCGATCCAATCTATCCTTGGGTGACAAGAGACTTGGATCCGAAGCAGTTGCATCCGATGGGGGAGTCCTGGAAGTTGTCGGATCCAAAAGGGTCTTAGGATCCTACAGTTTAGCCACTTTAGGAGAATGCTCTGTTGGTAACTTCAGAACAGAAGGTCTTTTCCTTCCCTTGTCCGAGCTTCTGGAGGACAGGGAGGAAGCTAGGCTTGACTGTCGGGATTTAGATGAATCTTTCTGTGTTTTTGTCCAAGCCAGAAATAGCCTCCCCACAAGAGGAAAGGAGCATACCTTTAAGGATAAGTCTATTTCTACGTTCAACGATGACCCAGTGGTTGAAAGCTTTACGTATGTTGCAATCTTCCTGTAAGTGAAGTGGACCCAGGCAATTTACACAAAGATTGTGCGAGTCACTCACGAGGGATGAGTCCACACTTTGAACACTTCATAAAGCTAGACAGCTTGTGTGACTTATCCACCATAGCACTACTGTCAGACAAAAGTCAATTTAAAGAACTTTTTTTTTTTTTTTACAGAAAGACTACATCAAGCAATACATATAAGGAATAAAAGACTACTAGCAATAGTAGTTAAGTACCGCAGTACAGAAAAAAACATAAGGAGAGGCAATTATAATATGGTTGGGATGAAAAAAGAAAATAACTAGCCAAAATGGAAACCCAAGTTACTCAGTTATTTAGATTTTAAGCGTAATTAAGAATAACATTTAGCAAAAAAGTGTGAATTTTACTTAACTGCCCGTGAGCTATATCTGGAAGGTCCAAGTCTTCGCAAAGTGGCAAACGAGATCTAGGGTGATTGGGAGAGAGGCATTACGGGTAGGGAATGGAGTTGGGGAGCTTTTTGGTTTCCATGAGCTATTGTAATGTCTGAGTCGGATCAAAGGGATAGGATCCAAACCCATATGTGAAGATAAAATGAAAACTGACACCATCAGATACTTCATTATCTCAAGATGTACATAGCTTTGTGTGTTTGAATTAAGTTAATACATTCTGGGGGTGTTACTGGGATGTGTTTCTTTGTTCTTTCTTTGACGGTTTTCATTTAAAAAAAAAATTCTTGTAAGATGTGGCATAGGTTCAAATGGATATGAAAAGAAATAACTGTACAACAGATCAACCTGCCTAATATATATATATATATATATATATATATATATATATATATATATATATATATATACACGTATATACATATGTAGCACAAAAGTTAAAACTAGATAATAAAAAAAAGCTGTTACTCAACAGGTGGGAATATTTCTTATCATAATGGCAATGCAACACTTTCCATATTATCTTTGAATGTGAATTGTTTCACAGGTATACAAAAAAAGTAGAGAACTATATTAAGAAATGCAGAGTGCAAATAACTATGCTATAGGAGAAATATTTGAAAGAAGTTAGCATGTGAATTTGATAAATAAACTATTTCAGGATGGTTATTCAGCAAAATATCTGGGACTGAGGAAAAGGGGAGTACTTATATTGATTGTTAAAAGAGCTCCAACAGTGACAGAAGAGGGAAAGAAATATGATAATGGTAGATTTGTAGTAGTAAGACGCTACTGGCATGGGAGGAGGATTATACTGGAATTTATTTATATACAACCTAAAACTGTTCCAATGGAGCTTAAGAAAATTCTGGGAGAAATATTCAGCTTGTAGCAGGGAATATTACTTACAGCTGGGGACTAGAATTTAATTTAGAAAAGTGAGGATGTATCTGGGAGGCCTAGAAAAAATATATACTAAAAGAGGGTAGATATAAAAAAAAATGAAAATATTCTGTATGGAAGATGAGAACTCAGCAGTATGAGCTCAGACAGAATTTACATATTACTCCCCAAGGTACAAAAAATGGGCTACGCTAGAAATAAATTATACTTCACAGGAACATGTGCATTTAATTGAAAGTTTTGATATGCATCCAATAACTACTTCAGATCATGCACCAACAACAAAAATGCAAAGTAATGAAATAAAAAATGAGACAATGGCGCTTCCCCACCTATCTGTTAAACAAAGATGAATTTAAGGAATGGGTAGTGGAAATTATTTGAGTTATTAGGGAAGATAGAAATTTCTTCAGAAAATTTAGCTAGGGAGTGGGATAAAATGATAGTTGACTTTAAAAATAGGATAGAAATAAAATAAAATATGGTTAGGACGTAAGAATTATTTAGAAGGACTCACAAACATTAAAGCACTGCAGAATAGGGGGAAATCTCATGAAACAGGAAGAAGTGTAACTGCAAAGTGCTAAAGAGAAAATAAGAGACTACCTGGATAACATATAAGAGTTTAGAAAGACTGCTGTTAAGCAACTGTTTTTAGATAACGCTAAAGCACAAAAGCTTTTAACACAGCGGCTCAGGAAGCAGAACGTAGAAAGGATTGTTGCCAAGGTTAGGGAGCTTATAACAAAGAAAACAACCAGAGATCCTGTAGCGGTATTAGAAATGTTTTGGAAATTTTATGAAAATCTGTATTAAGCAGAAAAATGCTGAAATCAAGAAAAAGTACAAATAGAAATGTTATGGAAGAATTAAATATGCCACTGTTAGAGGTACATGAGGCTCAATTATTAACAGTTAGGATAAGGGATTAGATAAAAAAATGGTGATATGTAACCCATCTACAGGAAAGTTTCAGGGATAGATGTCACTCTTGTAGATGTTTGGAAGCTAGGAGGGAAGAAAGTGATAAAGATCTGAAAGGTATTGTGAAACAGTATTATAAAAGGAACAGAAGCAAAGCACCAACATCCTGAAACGAACCTGTGGTGGCTGTAATACCTCAAGATGGTAAAGACTTATCAGACCAGCTTTATATAGACCCATTTTGATTCCAAACCATGATTATAAAGTGTGTATGTCTATAATGGCTAAAAGAATGCCAAAGGTATTGTCCAAACTGACAGAGATGGAGCAATGTGATTTTGTGGAAAGGATCCAAACATCTGAGAACATTAATAGAATAATCCAGAGGGAAGCAGAATGTAAGAAAATACCATTGTTGTTGGTCGTTCTTGATGAAGAGATAGCATTCAACAGAATAAGCTGGGATTCTATGAGTAGAGAAATGGAATAATTTGCATGCACTGACACAATAATAAAGTTAATCATGAGGATATATGAGGGATCAGATGCAAAAACTAATGTGGGGGGGGGGTTCCTTTCTGATGACGTCTGTTTGAACAGAGAAACCAGGCAGGGGTGTCCTCTTTCCCCTGTGTTATTAATTAGAACCACTGGCAAAGAAAATAAGGGACACAGAAATTCAAGGATATAATTGGTAAGTTAATCAAGAAAAGTTGGGTTTATTTGCAGATGGTGTTACTTCATACCAGATAAAATCAGAAAAGAACATTTCAATGTTGTGGAACATTCTGAGGCAGTTTCAAGTTTTTCAGGATTCAAAATTAATGAAGATAAAACAAAGGCAATAGCTGTAAACGATGAACCCACACAAAAATTGGTTTAGCAATAAATAATTAATAAAATTAACTCAACCGGCTAGGTATTTCTACATCATAAACGATTAAACTTAAATACTGTTTAATATATACAATAAAACAAAACAAGAACAATAAATTGACCACTTTCGTTCTACCACAATCAGGACTTCAATAAATCCCAAAAAGTTTAATGTAGTAAAGCGCTTTTCGTTTGCTCTATCGGCAAACTTCCTCAGACGTTTGATACTCAGTATGGGTATACATACTTTCTAATCCAAGTCAATTAAGCAATTAACATTCACAACTAAACTTTTTTAGTAGTAGTACCATCCACTGAGAGATTTGAAAACATTCATGAATATATTAAAAACCACACTATAAAGAATGTGTTGAGAAGCATATACTTCAAAACATGATCAAGTTATTAACTATAAAAAATATATATACAAACTTAAACTATGATAAAATCTTATACAAGTAAGTGTAAAAAGCTAACTAGGAAAATGCTAGCGTTCTACATTGCTGTTCCTTGTGTAAGCTGTTAAAATTATACTCAAGTCTGTATTTAAAATACAATTACAAATTGAGAAAAAATAAATAAATAAATTTGTTCTTTTACCTCATTACAACTATCCAATAGGTAAAATCATCTCATAAGGCTCTTGAGTTTTAACACACTACTCAGACTACAACTTTCATTTAATCCACCAGGGATAACATCCCTTTGCAGCATCCATTCGTGGTTGTTTTTGATGGATCTGCTGAGAGAGTCTGTCTGGGTGTTCTGCAGTGAATGAATGTAGACTGCCTGCAGGGTAACTCCCTGGGAGGTGGCCAGTTCCCACACTAGGAGAGCTAGTCTACAAAGTAAGTAAGGTTTGGACCCTCCGCTGTTTGTTGAGATACCACAGCACTGTGGTATTGTCTGTAAAGATCTTTAGAGGTCCTTGTTATAGATAAGTTTGGAAGGCTTGACAGGCCATGAGAATTGCTCTCATTTCTCGGACACTGCATTTTTTTTGTGTGGCTCTGGCCACAGTCCCTGCACTTTCAGATGGCCCAGAGTTGCTCCCCAGCCCAAATCTGAGGCATCTGTGTGCATGATCTGTTTTGGCTGGGGTGGCTGGAGTGGGAAGACCTGGGTTGAGGTTCACTTGCCTCAACCACCACTGGATTTCTAGATTGAGGCAGGGCAGGAGGGGAACCCTGTATTCCAAGGGGTGTGAGTGCTGGGTCCAGACTGACTGTAGGTACCACTGCAACTTTCTCATATGGAGTCTTGATAATGGCAACATGGGGATAGTGGCTGCCATGTAGCCCAGGAGCCTAAGGTATTGCTTTGCTGTCAATTATGTAAAGTAAAGAAAACCTTGACTAACACAACGCTTCACCTCACTTGGGCACCAAAGCCAGGATAATCGCTGATAGGACTGCTGTTGTTATAATTATATTTAAACAAATACTGGAAACTTTTCACGAAACTGTTTTATTCCACTTTGAAGTGTGCAAATAATCATACACTTTTCGTCAGGGCTCCTGCCCCAACTTCTTCAGAAACAACAACCCTTAACAAAATACACCTTTATATAGTCCCTCTAAACATCATTAAATTAATTAATTGATAAATTGAATCTAATTTAATACACTTAACTTAAACATAAATACTAAAAATCTATGTATAATGAACATAAATATAAATATAAAATAATCAATTCATCAAGATAAAACACAAAATTAAAAGCATATTTGAGCCATGTTATGTTGTCTTATATTACTTTGAGACACTATAAAACTTTAAATCAAATACGTGGAACTTTCCTACCAACATGTTTCACTCACTGAATAACAATAAATATAAGTATATGTGTGAAAGTAAACATAAACCATTCTAGCCTAAAATTAAATCTCTTATATTTAATAAATGCTTAAATGAATATTGAAGCTTAATGGAATATTGAAATATATCATAATAAAATAATATAAAATAAAAATAAAAATAACATCTAAAATCTATGTGTATACATACGCACCTTCTACCAACCAACTCAATTTAACCTGAATCAAAAGTACTTCTACTACTTTTTGTTAAGGGTTGTTGTTTCTGAAGAAGTTGGGGCAGGAGCCCTGACGAAAAGTGTATGATTATTTGCACACTTCAAAGTGGAATAAAATGGTTTCGTGAAAAGTTTCCAGTATTTGTTTAAATATAATTATAACAGCAGCAGTGCTATCAGCGATTATCCTGGCTTTGGTGCCCAAGTGAGGATTTGCTGTCAATTATGTTGTCTGAAGGACCAGAAGTAGGTGTTCTGTCAAGCTGTCCACCTTTTGTTGGGGAAGGTAGGCTCTCATGATGTCTGTGTGAATCCTGCATCCCAGGAAGACAATGTCTTGAGAGGGTTCCAGGTGAAATTTTTGGGAAGTTGATCTGAAATCCCAGGGAGTGTAGGAGGGAAGTGGCAAGAAGCATGTGTTGCTGGAGGGTCTCCTTGCAGTCTGCCTGTACAAGCAGGTCGTCCAGATAGGGAATTATCAGGATTCCTTTTGTTCTGCAAAAGGCAATAACTGGAGCCAGACATTTTGTGAATACCCTGGGTGCAGTGGAGAGCCCAAAGGGCAGGGCAGAGAATTGAAAGTGAGAAGGGCTCACAGAAAACCTCAGATATTTCCTGAAACTGGGCTTGATGGGGATGTGAAGATAGGCATCCTTCATATCTAAGGTGGCCATGAATACTTGGGGAAGCAGTAGTGGGAAAAGAGTTGGTAAGGTCAACATCCTGAAAGTAGGAACATGAAGGAAGAGGTTGAGAAGAGAGACATCCAGGATTGGTCTCCCAAGGACCATCTTTTCTTGGGTCTAGGAAAATCCTGGAGTAGAAATCTCTCCCTTTAGCAGCCAGTGGTACTGTTTTAATTGTGCCTTGGTCCAGCAGGGTTTGTAGTACTGGCTGCAATAGGTGTAGCTGTTGTTTTGGAGGTTGTGGTAAACCCTTTCGCTTTGGGGGCATAAGCCAGGTCATAAAGTACCCATTTTGAATGATTGAAAGGACCCATTTGTCTGATGTGATGGATGTCCACACAGGAAGACAGTGAGAGAGATGAACTGAAAGAGGGAGAAAAGGAGAAGGTGGGGGTTTTCAGAGAAGGCAGGTAGTCAAATACTACCTGCCCTGTCTTGAAAGGGTGGCCTCTGGCTAGAGGAGGGGGAAGCTGTAGCAGGATGGGGTTGCATCCTGGTTGTTTTTCTAGACCTAGTGGGAGCAGCAGGACGAGAGTGCTTTCTAATAAACTGAGTTTTAGCAGGGTAGTTCTTTTGGAATTTTGGGACGAGGAGACTAGCATAGGTTCATAGGTTGGTACTGGGCTATCGGCCCTAGGGCCTATACAAGCCTAGCCATAACAATTCCTTGGATATTTCTTCCCACAATATTTACTTCCCTGGACCCCTGTCTAGCAGGCCGACTGACATGATCCCTGAGGTGAATTTCCTATCTCCCATCCAATCGACAAGGTTCCTTTTGAAGAGGGCCAAAGAGGCACTCTGCTTGACATGTATGGGCAGTCTATTCCAGAGTATGGGGAGTCTCTGGGTCAGGAACCTATCCCTCCAGCATGTTTTGTTCATTGTGATGATAAGGTTTAGATCCTTGGAGTGTGTGGCTCTGAGGGATTGAGATTTCTTTAAGTGGAGCATGTCCAACAGCTCAGGGTTTGACATGGCCTTGTATGTTAAGCAGAGATCACCTCTGAGTAGACGATATGCCACAGAGTATAGCTGGAGTTTTTTTTAGACGGCCAGCATAGGGCATCTGCTTTAGGCCTGTGATTCTTTTAGTGAGGTATTTCTGTGGCCTTTCCAGCTGTTGCAGATGTCTTATGAGGTACATACCAAATGGGGCACTGTACTCTATAATGGGTCTAATGAGGGATGAGTACAGAGGAGCAATGACCTCCTTTTTTCTGGATGAAAAGTCCTTAGTGATGAGGTGTGCCACACAGAAGGATTTCCTGACTGTTGTGGCGATGTAGTTATCGAAGGTGAGACCACTGTCCACCTGTGTCCCTAAGTCTCTCATCACACTTTCGGTGTTTAGTGTACTGCCATCTATGTGGTAATTCATGGGTACATGTTTTTTTCCCAAAGGGGGATAACTATACATTTCTTGGCATTAAGCTTGAGCCTATGGCTCTGGCACCAAGCATCTGTTTCTGTAAGGTCCTTTTGGAGAATATCCACATCATTTGGGGATTCAATAATGGCTGCCAGTTTGCAGTCATCTGCGAACTTTGTTAGCCAGAGTCTCTTAGTGTTGGCCTGTACTTCAGAGAAGTAGATGCTAAACAAGAGCGGTCCCAGGATTGAACCCTGACGTACTCCACTTGTCAGCAGGTGATTTACATCCTGCATCTCTTTCCTCTTTGGCTGTAGTGACTTAAACAAATCTGCCACTTTAGTAGCGAACAAAGCTGTGGTGTCCAGAGTGGCATCAATCAGCTTTTCCTTAAAGTCATCCGGAGTGGGCTGGAGACATAGCCATGAGTATCGTCTCAAGGCAGATGCTAATGCTGCTGACCTAGCTGAGGTTTCAGCAGCATCATAACTGCACTTTATGGACTGCCTGGCCACTTGGGAGGTGATAGCCAGAAGGGAAGACAGTGAAGCTTTGGCAGCAAAATCTGGTGCATCAATCAATTACTTGGAGGCTTTCACCAGGAGAGATAAGGCATATTTAGCCATTTGTGTCTGCTAGTTTGTAGCCCTGAAAGCCAGAGTAGCAGAAATGTAAATTTTCTTACCCAGATGCTCCATGGTTTTTTGCAGTATTTGTCAGAAGAGAGAATGGTGGTGGTGGGCAATAGTCTAGATGCCTTATCTATGAATATGGCAATTGTGGCCGGGTCTGCTGGAGGAGACTTTACAAGATACTTGGCAGTTTCAGGGACTTTATAAAATCTATCAGGCCTGCATGGAGCAGGGGGTTGTGAATCAGAGTTCAATGATGCTGAGGAAAAGGCATCCAGGAAGCCAGGCATAATTGGAGGAACAGCAGAAAGGGCTGGGGAATCCATCTGAATGAGGTCATAATACCTTTTTTTGAATCTCAGTCATTTCAGAGGATTCCCACTTAAAATGTTCTTTCATCTTGGCAATTGTTTCCCCAAAGGTCAAATCCTCAGCTGGGGAGTCAGGGTGAACGGATTCTTCCTCTGGGGAGCCATAGTCCAAGGAAGAAGGAACCTGAGAGGTATAGGAGAGTGATTCCTCAGATGAAAAATCAGAAAAATCCTCTTCTTCCTTCATGAATGGGCCAGATGTTTGAGGCCTTGAGCTCAGAGTAGGAGGAGGAGGCATCGTAGAAGTCCATGTAGTGGAAGGCCATTGAAGGCATTAAACAAACTTTATAAAAACCACAAACTGCATTGATAAACTTACAAAAACAAAAAAGCAGGCAACGTGTCAGCTAAATCCACAAAGATGAACCACCACTTAGAAGTATAAAATGATCGCAAGTTTATTCCAAAAGTAAAACTGTATTAAAATGTTAGTGCTTTTGTTTAAATGAATATTAAACAACTTCAGACATCATTTTAAATCCCCACCCCCCATTTTAAATACAATTCCCTATAGTGACATAATTTCCTCTTAATCAAGTAACATTTCATTTAAAGCAATATTCAAGTTTTAAAAACAATCCTGCCCCATTCATGCAAATAAAACCTTACTCAACTCTAAATTCATTATAAATTATCTATATATGTCCTTTGTGAAACACATTTATTTTATCTTACTTCTTTTTAACGCATTAAGCTTCAAGATTGGAGTTACAGAACTCCGTTCATTGATTCCTGGCCAACTGTCTGCTTGTAACTTTACTTGCCATTCAAGCTCTCTCAATTCTAATAACAAGCCCCATGCTTTTTTATCATCTATTACTAAGCTGTCAATAATGGTGTAGCTAAATTGGTGCCCTGGATGGTCGTTTACATGCTTTGTTAAGGCATTAAATACATTAATTTTTCTAATGGCATATTCATGCTCATATACACGTTGGGAGAATTTTCTCTCCATTTTTCCTATGTAAAAAGCAAAACATAATTTGCACTTACTTAAATATACCACTGCCTTAGATTCACAACTGTATTTTCCTTTTATCATATATTTTTTGTTTCTTATAATAAATTCATTATTAATTTCTATTTTGTGGCACCATTTACATGCAGCACACCTCCTCATGCCATGCAGGCACTTTCACTATAATTCTCTTTATACTGAATATGTTTCCGTCTCTTATTAACAATACATGGCTTTACACCTAATATGTCTCAACTCTTCGTCTTCATTTACTATGACCCAGTTTTTTTTTTCAAAAATCCATTTAAGTAGTCTGAAGTCTTCACTATATGTTATAATCAATGCTTCTGAGAACTTATTATTTCTTTCAACTACATCTGGTATTCTGTGTGAATCAGGGTTATCTATTATTGTTTCTTCTATATCATGTGTCCTCATTTCACTTAAAATGTTTTCCTTATGTAAAATGGGTTTAAAATGACCTATGCCTCTTTTGATTCTGACTTCTTCTATGATTTCATCAATGAATTCACCTGGGTATGCCCTAGCACAAAACATAGGCTGAAAATTGGTGCATTCTTCAATGAAGTCTTGTTCTTTTGTTATCAGGGCAGCTCTAACTACCTGCCTTTTTATCACATATCTTTTTTGGTGTGCTGGATGGGAACTGTTACAGTGCAATAAACTGTTCGAATAAGTTTCTTTCCTGTATATCTGAGCTATGTATCTTTCCTCTATGTTGTCTTTTATGAGTTTAATGTCGGAATATTCCATAAAATCAAGCCTAACATTCCATGTGAATTTCAAAAAGGTTGTTGTTCCATTAATATACTCCAGAAATTCTTCTAGGATGCTTCTAGGCCCTTTCCAAATTATACTTCTATCATCCTGGAATTTGAAGTAAGATTTAAGATATTTATGGAACTCAGTATTAAACACATACTTCCTTTCCCAATATGCCATGATGGCATTCGCATATGCTCCCCCACATGGTGATCTCATTGCGATGCCTCTATTTTGCAAGTAGTAGTTACCATTAAACACAACATAATTGTTGTTCAAGACTAATTCTAGCATCTCTACTAATAAATTAGCTTTATCCTGGGGTATGTTATTTGTATGTAACACCTCATTGGTCCATTCAACTCCTATATCCTGCAAAATGTCTGTATATAAGTCACATACATCAATAGTGACCAATATATCTTCCTTGTTATATTCTATGCTATTCATATGTTGCAAGAAGGACCAAGAATCCTTACATATTTGCTCTTCATTTCTCAGAATGTGTTTTAATTCAAAATCAATGTATTTCGCAAATGCCGATGTGATGGAATCTCTTCCACTGACTAGTGGTCACATAGATGGATTGTTAATAGATTTATGTATTTTTGGTGCCCCAAAAAATACTGGAACTCTAGGAGGTGAAACATTTAAATAATTGTACAAATCTATATCAATCCTTCTCTCTATAAACATGTCATTTAGTTCCATGTAAACTTTTTTTACATGACCCATTCAATTAATTTAAGGAAACTTTTTGATACGTAGCCGTATCCAAGATGCCTTGCATTCTGTTGTAGTCATATAAATCCATGATGACTGCCCCCCCACCCTGATCCGGTTTCATTATTCGTATTTTTTCTTTCTGTAAATGTGATAATGTGAACTGTTCATTTTCACTTAAGTTGTTCACAATTTTCTTGTCATATTTATACTTGTTCAAGTTCTTAAGATCTATTTCACATATCTTTTTATAAACTGACAATCGGGGATGAAGCGGTGGGTTGTATGTACTACTAATACTATACATACTACTATGTCTCAGTATTCTACTTTGGTACAACAATTTAAAATTCATTTTCCTTAAATATAATTTTAAATCTAAAACAGTGTTCGTGAAATTGCTTTGTACTGCGGGCACAAATGTCATCCCTTTAGCAAGTAAATCTGCTACTTCACCATCAATATGCACATTTGAAAAATTGTACACTTTAAAATCTTTATTTTCATTTTGCACTATAACACATTCATTTTCACTTCTAATGTTAGAATCAACACCAACAGTACTGATCATGTCATTTTGTTCATATTCATAAACATTCAAGTCCTCCAGTGTTTGTTTTTGGGCCTCGCCCCTTGAAACCCCGCTTGTTGCTGGTTTACATATTGTTGCGGGTTGTTTTTATTATTTTTAATCCTCTCCGATCTCCTCAAGGCCGGGTAGTTTTGGTTATAGAAATTCTCATCATCACTATTACTCTCTATTTCTCCAGCTTCTGTTATACTTTCAAATGCTACTCTTTTTTGGTTTATATTTTTATTATTGTTGTTCCGATTCTGGGAAATTGGGGGTCTCGGATATGCTGAACCATTTGCATATTAATTTATATCTCTTTGCAATTTACCAATCTTTCCACTCTTTCAATATGTTGGTCTATACTATTGTAAATTTGAAGATGTTCATATTTACATTGCTCATATTGATTGTCTTCCCTAATGACATTATCCAAAACTGCCACCTCTGCTCAATTCATCTATTACTTTTTTGTTGTTTTTTTACAAGCAATTCTAGCAATTCATAACCAAATTTATCAAACAGCTTGAGCAAATCAATGTGCAATGCAGAGTTTTCTATCAACCCTGTGGGGAAGCGCCACATACGCAACCCCTTGGGAATGACTTTCACTCTCATGCATTCACCTAGATAAGCATTCTCCAATTGTAATTTATTACATTGCATGAGCTTGTTATCAAAGTCGGAGAGCTTACCATTTATTGTCCCTTCTCCTTGAGTTTCTTTGAAAGAGAATGCTGTTGTTAACCAGTCATTTAATTTTGGCACCTCTCTCCTCACGCCATTGTTGTTAAAATTTGGTCGATTCTCTGTTAAAATTTGGTCGATTCTCTTCCATTACTCATGCTCCATTTCCTTGATTCACACCATAGTTGGTTTGTAGCTCCTCATTGATGTTCACTCTGCTGGACCCAGGAAAACTATGTTGTGACCGAAGGCATTGTGGTGTAACGTCAAACATGACTTCTGAATTAATGCTGCTAGTTGCATTGATGTTTTGAGTGGGCTGCCTGCCAAAGTTACCAGTATTTCCGCTCATACCCATCTTTCCATAGATGTTGTCAATCCGTTGTGTCAGCTGCATGATTAGGGCTGTTAACTGTCCTATAGACCTTTCGGTCCCTCCATTTACTGGTCGGTCATTAGATAAATTGTTCTCTTGGGAATCAGTCGACCTTTTGCTACTTTCCATGACAAACTGAATAAAAACCACAAACTGTCTTGATAAACTTACAAAAAAGCAGGCAACGTGTCAGCTAAATCCACAAAGACGAATCACCACTTAGAAGTATAAAATGATTGCAAGCTTTATTCCAAAAGTAAAACTGTATTAAAATGTTAGCACTTTCGTTTAAATGAATATTAAACTTCTTCAGACATCATTTAAAATTTTTCCCCCCATTTTAAATACAATTCCTTACAGTGACATCATTTCCTCTTAATCAAGTAACATTTCATTTAAAGTAATATACAGTTTTAAAAACAATGCTGCCCCATTCATGCATATAAAACCTTATTCAACTCTAAATTCATTATAAATTATCTATATATTTCCTTTGTGAAACACATTTATTTTATCTTACTTCTTTTTAATGCATTAAGCATTATGAGAGACATAGGTCATTTTATAGGTTCATAGATAGATACTAGGCTATCTGCCCTAGGGCATTTATAAGGCTAGCCAGAGTGTATTTGGCTTCCGCCTCCCTATTAGATTAGCCTACTGTGCGCCTTTGTAAAGTAGATCACAGAAGGTACCCTTTTAAGATTAGTTTACTGTGCCTCTGTCTAGCAGGGACACAGGAGAGATCCCAGGGGTGAATTTGCGATTTCCCATCCACACGTCCAAATTTCGCTTGAAGAGGATCAGCGAGGGGCTATGTCTAACATGAATTGGGATTCTATTCCAGAGTGAGGGGAGCCTCTGGGAAATTAATCTGTCCCTCCAGCATGTCCTATTTATTTTCGTGCTGAGGTTTAGGTCCCTGGAGCGTGTAGCTCTAAGGGACTTGGATTTTTTTGAGGTGGAGCATGTCCATTAATTCTGGGTTTGACATGGCTTTGTACATCAGGCATAGATAGCCTCTGAGTAGGCGGTAAGCAGCTGAGTAGAGCTGGAGTTTCTTTAGTCAAGCTGCATAGGACATCTGTTTGTAGCCCATGATCCTCTTGGTGAGGTACTTTTGGGGTCTCTCCGGTTGCTGCAGGTGTCGGGTAAGGTGCATCCCAAAAGGGGCATTGTATTCAATTATGGGCCTGATGAGTGACGAGTAGAGGGGGCACAATGACCTCTCTTGATCTAGATGCGAACCCTTGCGTGATAAGGTGGGCTATATAGAAGGTCTTTCTAACCACTTTGGCAACGTGATTATCAAAGGAGAGATTACTATCTACGTTGGTCCAAAAATCTCTAATTACTTCTTCCGTACTTTATGGATTACCACCTATGTGGTAATTTGTGGGCACCTTGTTTTTCCCCAAAGGGGATGACTATGCACTTTTTAGCATTTAGCTCGAGGCCATGGCTCTGGCACCAAGCATCCGTCTCTGAGAGACCCTTTTGGAGGATGCTTGTGTCAGCTGGAGATTCGATTATGGCCCCCAGTTTGCAGTCATCTGCGAACTTTGTCAGCCATAATCCCCCCGTGTTAGCCTGAACCTCAGAGAAGTATATACCGAACAAGAGAGGTCCCAGAACTGAGCCCTGTGGGACGCCACTTGTAACTGGTTTGGATTCGGACATGGCACCTGCGATTCTGACCATGTGGGTTCTATCTCTGAGCCAGTTTGCAACCTATCTTGTGATATAGGGGTTGATATTTAAGCTGGTAAGCTTATTTATGATGCCCGAGTGGGGTATTGTGTCGAAGGCTTTTGCGAGGTCCAGATAGGCTGTGTGGACTACCGTTCCCTCATCTATGGCTTTGGTAACCGTTTCAAAGAAATCAACTAGGTTTAAGAGGCAAGATCTGCCCTTAACAAAGCCGAATTGGGTAGGGTCCAGTGTCGGGAGGCTCCCAATGTCTTTGTTTATAAGTTCCATGATAATACGCTCCATAGCTTTACAGACCAGACTAGTCAGGCTTATGGGGCGATAGTTTTCAGGGTCCGTTGTGGCACCACCTTTGTGGAGTGGGACCACTGTAGCTGTACGCCATTCTTTGGGTACATATCCTGTAGTAAGGCTAAATTTGAACAGTGACTTAATGTGAGGGTTCAGTTCTTCTTGGAGCTCATGTAAGACACAGCCTGGGACACCGTCCGGTCCCATAGATGCTGTGTTTTTTGCTTTGGAGAGGGCAGCTTTCACTTGTGCATCTGTGATGTCAGGGAGGTTACATTCAGTTGGGATAGGCGTTTGCTCCTTTTGGGGGGGGGGGGGTTGCACTGAATCTGTCTGCCAGGATGTTGGCTATGTCTGTAGGTTCGGTATATTTTGTACCATTATGCAACAATTCAAAGCATATCTGGGAGTTTCCGCCCATGTTCCTGACATAACTAAAGAAGGCCTTGTGATTATCTCTAGTGTCTAGGGCAATTTTTCTTTCGAAACTGGCCTTTGATGATTTTATGAGGGATCGAAGTTTCTTGCCAATACTGATCAGAGATGCCTTCCCTTTTTGGGATTTTGCTCTGTCATTTAGTAGCTTCCTCCTTCTGTTGTATAGCTTATTTATGGCCAGGGTTCACCAGACCGGTCTCCTGTTTTTGGAGTGAGTCTTGGTTTTATTTGGGATAGCACGACCCATGCATTCCTGCAGGTGCTCACAGAATGCATTTATAAAGATTCTGCGGATTGGGCTGTATTATCCTCTGGCCCAGGGGCTTTGAAGGATTCCACCTCAGTCTTGAGAAGTGCAAAGTTGGCTTTTGAGAAATTCTTTACAGTGATTTCCTTGGCTGGGGGTGGGGACGGGATATGGATGTCCAGGGAAATTTGTTTATGGTCTGATCTTACCAGCGAGGGGTTTACCTCTGGTGTGGAACATAGAGTCCCCATGTTGGTGATGACCAGGTCTAATATGTTCTTCCCTCTTGTGGGAGTGGTGACCAGTTGTTCCATTGCGTTAGAGTTTATAAATTCAAGGAACCGTTGGGCGAGGGTGTTTGGGCTGGAGTAGTTTTCCCAGTCAATGTTTGGGTAGTTGAAGTCACCCAATAACATAGTGCTTGGAGAGACCTTCATATTCTCCAGTGTTCTCAAGAATGCCAAGTGGGGTTCCTATAATAGGGAGGGTGTTCTGTAGCAGGCTACAAACTGAAAGGCAGTTTTGCCCGCTGTTAGTTGCACATGGATGGTTTCCAATGCTTCGTGCAGTGCCACTAACCTGGAGGTGTAGGTATCTTTGATGAATATAGATACTCCCCCTCCTTTTGTGCTTCGGTCCGAGTTTTGGGGCCAAAACGCATGGTATGAGTTATGACCTGGTAGTGTTGGGTTGCTCTCAGGAGCCTTGAACCAGGTTTCTGTTACTGCACAGACATCGATTTTCTCCATACTGAGGAGAGTCTCGAGTGCGTGCATTTTGAGGTTTAAACTTCTGGCACTGAGTAGCATTACCTTTAGTTTTTTTATCTTTGGGTCGTCTATGGAGGTGGGTTTGTCCTTTGAGCCTTGCCTAAAAAAGGCACTATGGGGGTGGCAAGAGCCTTGGCCAGTATACGAAAGCCTAAGGGTGACAGGTGCAAGCCGTCCCTAGCGAAGCAACGTGGCTTGTCGAGCATGTCATCCCAGGCTGACAGACACTGAATCCCCTTTGAATGACACCAATACTTTAGCCAATTGTTGAAACTGATCATTTGGTCTTTATACTGTGGCATCATTCTGGGTGAGGGCAAGATGCTACTCAAGGTCAGGGTCATACCAGCCTGGGCTACATGGTCAGAGAGCTCCTCTATGTCTCTTTTCATGTAGTCCAGGGGGGTACGTCTCAGGTCATTCACACCAGCATGGACAATGATGGAGTCATACTTGTACTTGCATTGGAATGACATGAGTGCTTTCATTATGTGGCGGATCCTGGCACCCGACAGGCAGCTTACAGTGACCTTCTCCTTGTTCAGTCTGGTGAGCGTCAGTGTGCCGGACAATAGAGTCTCCTATAACAAGTGTATTTGGTGTGTTGTTTGGCCTTAAGGGCTGTGACTGTGAGGCACACTGACTTTGTGAGATATGTGATTTGTGGGTATTGTTGAGGGGTGGCTGTTGCTTTGATATCGGCTTAGGAGGTCTTTGCTGTTTAGGCAGATTTTTATTTAGAGCCTCCGAGTATGTTTTTGTGTGTTTATGTGTTGGGTATGCAGATGCAATAGGTCTGTGTGAGACTGGATTTGTGGTCTGGGTGGTTACCTTTTCCTCCTGACTGACTGCCAGTCTTGGGTTGAGAGAGCTCTGCCTCCAGTTTGGCTGTGTAACTGCATCTCTCACATGTATTAGAGTTTGTTGGAAGGAGGAGAGGGTTGTCTGTGTACATAAGGCAATTGTAACATTGCCTCAAAATTCCCAGATTCACCAGCTGGACTGGAGAGTAACCTTGAAACTGACCCTTGGACATACCAGATTAGTATAGGAAACTGGCTTTTTACTGATCAGATTAGGGAAGGGAACTGATTTTTCACTTGATCAGGAAGGACCAATCGGGAGTCTAATACTTATGAGAAGTCAAGGAGGGTGTAGTGCTTTAGTTAGTTAGTGTTTCCTTATAAGAGCTGAGCAAGTGCAGGGCTTTAGAAAGAGAATAGAGTGATTACTTTGAGAGTTTGAACAGTTCTAAGGGAAAAAGTGAAGAGCAGACTTTGTGGAGCCTGGAATAGTTTAAACCTGTTTAGGCGGCGCTGCCTGACGCTGCTCAGTGCGCAAAACGAGAGTTGTAGGGTTTTAAGAGAGAGAGATCAAGGAGTTTAGAATTGACCCAAAATGGCTAATAAAACTACAGCTTCTAGTTAGTAACCACTCCTTCAGGGACAGGCAGGCTGTTCAGTGTTAACCACTCCCACTGGTGAACACAGAGACTTCCTTTTAGCCCAAGCAAGCACTGACCTTCTAGAAACTTCGAAACAGTTCAGAACAGCAAATCTGTAACTGAACTTTAACTTTCAGAAAGTGGGAAAAAGGCAAGATTGTTTTTGTTTTTTTTTTTCTTTTTGTTGTAGTTTAAAGGTAGCAGAGATCCACAAGCAGCAAAATAATCACAACAGTGCAATAAATGACCCCACACTTGAGTACTAGGCCAAAATCAGGTAAAATGCAGTTTTTAGACAAAAAAACGATTTTAAATTAAGTGCAACACAGGAAATGCAGTAAACAGGCTCTAGATGTGTTCCAAGTACTGTTACTGTTACAGATATAAACTTTAGCAAGCCGGAAAATGCCAAAAAGTAGACGACAAAGCAGTAAAACTTAAAAAATCAGAAGAAAATACTTAAAATCACAAAAGTGGCTCCTTTTCTTCTCTCAGCGTTTTCTCCCCTTGGTAGGTGCTTCAGCAACAACTAGCAAGCCTGAAAAGATGCCAAAACCATGAGGCAGCCTGGTTTTAAGAGAGACAGATCAAGGAGTTTAGAATTGACCCAAAATGGCCAACAAAACTACAGCTTCTAGGTGGCAACCACTCCTCCAGGGACAGGCAGGCTGTTCAGTGTTAACCACTCCCACTGGTGAACACAGAGACTTCCCTTTAGTCCAGGCAAGCACTGGCCTTCTAGAAACTTCCAAACAGTTCAGAACAGCAAATCTGTAACTGAACTTTCTTAACTTTCAGAAAGTGGGAAAAAAGCAAGATTTTTTTTTCTTTTTGTTGTAGTTTAAAGGTAGCAGAGATACACAAGCAGCAAAATAATCACAACAGTGCAATAAATGACCCCACACTTTTAAACCCATTTTACATAAGGAAAACATTTTAAGTGAAATGAGGACACATGATATAGAAGAAACGATAATAGATAACCCTGATTCACACAGAATATAAGATGTAGTTGAAAGAAATAATAATAAGTTTTCAGAAGCATTGATAACATAGTGAAGACTTCAGACTACTTAAATGGATTTTTGAAAAAAACTGGGTCATATTAAACGAAGAAGAGTTTAGAAACATATTAGGTGTAAAGCCATGTACTGTTAATATGAGAAGGAAACATTTAAAAGAATTAATTCAGTATAAAGAGAATTATAGTGAAAGTGCCTGCATGGCATGAAGAGGTGTGGTGCATGTAAATGGTGCCACAAAATAGAAATTAATAATAAGTTTATTATAAGAAACAAAAAACATATGATAAAAGGAAAATACAGTTGTGAATCTAAGGCAGTGGTATATTTAAGTAAGTGCAAATTATGTTTAGCTTTTTACATAGGAAAAATGGAGAGAAAATTCTCCCAACATGTATATGAGCATGAACATGCCATTAGAAAAATGAATTTATTTAATGCCTTAGCAAAGCATGTAAAAGACCATCCAGGGCACCAATTTAGCTACACCATTGTTGACAGCGTAGTAATAGGTGATAAAAAAGCATGGGGCTTGTTATTAGTATTGAAAGAGCTTGAATGGTAAGTAAGGTTACAAGCTGACAGTTGGCCAGGAATCAATGAACGGAGTTCTAAAACTCCAATCTTGAAGCTTAATGCGTTAAAAAGAAGTAAGATAAAATAAATGTTTCACAAAGGAAATATATAGATAATTTATAATGAATTTATAGTTGAATAAGGTTTTATATACATGAATGGGGCAGGATTGTTTTTAAAACTGAATATTGCTTTATATGAAATGTTACTTGATTAAGAGGAAATTATGTCACTATAAGGAATTGCATTTAAAATGGGGGGGGGGTGTTAAAATGATGTCTGAAGAAGTTTAATATTCATTTAAACAAAAGCGCTAACATTTTAATACAGTTTTACTTTTGGAATAAAGCTTGCGATCACTTTATACTTCTAAGTGGTGGTTCGTCTTTGTGGATTTGGCTGACACATTGTTTAATTTTACAAAAACAAAAAAGCAGGCAAAGTTTGGCTGAAGGCCTGCCAATCAGGCATGCTTTCAAAAGAAGAGATGCACTTCCTTTTCTCCTTTCTCTTCAGAGGCCTGGCGGGCATCTGAAGGGAGGAAGGCCTGAAATCAAGCGACAGTAAGGAAAGTACAGTTGTGTACACCTACCATAAATGTAGATGTTCGAGTGTCTTCACTGTTGCAGTCATAACTGTAGGGTGATCCTGCCGGCAGGCAGCTGGAGGTCGGCCAGAATCACAAAGTCTGGGTCCGGCGTCGGCTGTACAAGCTAGTACCCTGACGTCAGTACGTCTGGTACATAGCCCTCAGCCGACGCCATCTTCTCCAGCCTTTCTTGCCGCAGATGTCAGAAATCCCCAATAAACAAAAAATGAGTCCCACAAGGAAACACAAACACACCATAAAGTGAAACAAGAGGGGATAGGAGGGAGGGAAACACCGACTGCAACAGTGAAGACACTCGAACATCTACATTTATGGTAGGTGTACACAACTGTACTATGTTCTTCGTGTTTCACTGTTGCAGTCATAACTGTAGGGTGGAATCCCAAAGCAGTGAAGAAAGGGAGGAGGCTAGATAGAAGAAGGGGCAGCAAGAAGGCCCTGCAAAACAGCAGAGGCAAAACCTGCCCTGGTCTTAGAATACAAAGGGAGATTGTAGTGCTTGGAAAAGGTATGCACAGAACTCCAAGTGGCAGCTTCCAAGATATTCTTGGTAGGGACTCCTCTGAGAAAACCAGTAGAAGTGGCAGCTGCTCTAGCAGAATGACTTCTCACAGTACCTGGAAACTGTTTCCCATGATGAGTGTAACAAAATCTTATTCCATAAGCAATCCATTTGGAAATAGTTTGTTTGGAAATAGCCTTTCCAAGGGAACTGGAGGCAAAAGAAACAAACAATTGGTTAGATTTTCTGAACTCTTTAGTCTTGTCCAAGTAAAATCGTAACTGTCTGTGTACGTCCAATGAATGCAAAATCCTTTCCCCTTTATTTTGAGGATTAGGAAAGAAGGTAGGAAGGTGAATTGTCTGATTTAAAGCAACTTTTGAAATCACCTTAGGCATGAAAGTAGGATTGGTCCTCAAGGATACTCTGTCAAGATGGAAAATTAGGTATGGCTCCACAGCCATAAGAGGTTGCAACTCTGAAACCCTTCTGGCAGAAGTCAATGCCAACAAAAGAACCGTCTTCCAGGATAAGAATTTAATATCAGAAGCCGCAGCAGGCTCAAAAGGAGGCAAAGTGAGTTTTTCCAAAACATAGTTAAGATCCCAGGCAGGGACAGGAGGGGTCCTGGGAGGCCTCAAATTCTTAGCTCCTCTCAAGAATTGTCTCACCAAAGGATGAGAAAAAACAGGAGGGTCAGTATTAAAATGAGCAGATATAGCAGAAGCATGAACCTTAACGGAAGAAAAGGAAAGGCCTTTAGACAAAAGATCTGAAAGGTAAAGCAAAATAGACGAGAGATCAGGCACAAGAGGATTAGAGCCACGGTCCTGCATCCAAATACAAAACCTTTTCCATTTAGAGGCATAGGATTTCCTAGTGCTAGGCCGTCTGGCTTCAAGAAGAACATCCAAAACTCGTTTGGGGAGCTTAGAAGAAATCAAATTTCCTTGAAGAGCCAAGCCGCCAGGCAAAGGGTCTTGAGATGAGGGAGTAGCATCTGACCCTGATGCTGGGACAGAAGAGAAGGGTACAGAGGAAGGATCCAAGGAGGTTCCAAGCACAGATGTTGTAAGGTCGGATACCAAAACTGTCGAGGCCAATTTGGAGCAATCAAGATGATGAACTTGGGCTTGTCCTGTTTTATCTTCAGTAAAATCCGGGGAAGAAGAGGAAGAGGAGAGAAGGCATATCCCGAAAGGTTCCTCCAACTGAATGACAGGGCATCCACTTTCCAAGCTGTTTTGTGGAAGGACCTGGTGCAAAAGAGAGGCAGCTGATGATTGAGATGGGATGCAAACAGATCTATCTGGGGACACCCCCAAACTGCAGTTATCCTGTTGAATAAGTTGGTGTCTAACATCCATTCGCGAGGATCCAAAATGTTTCTGCTTAGGCTGTCTGCTAAGAGATTCTGCTTTCCTGGAATGAATTGAGCCTGAAGATGCAGATTCAGACTTAGAGCTATGTTCCATAAAGTCATAGCTAGTCTGCAAAGGGGGTATGAATAAGAGCCCCCCTGCTTGTTTATGTACCACATGACTGTGGTGTTGTCTGTACGAATTAGAAGAGGCCCTGGTTGCAAAAGGGGCTTGAAGGCTAGAAGAGCATTTTGAACTGCCAACATTTCCTTCAGATTGATGTGCCAGTGCAGGTGATTCTTTGTCCAGGTCCCCCTGCTGGCAATTGTTTAGAAAATGTGCTCCCCAAGCATAATCCGAGGCGTCCGTGGTTATGATTTGAGAAGGTTGAATTAGACGAAAAGGCTTCCCTTCGTTTAAAGCGCACACCCTGGACCACCAAAGGAACTCCTTCTGGAGGCAGGGGATCAGAGGAATCAAAGTGTCCAGATCTTGGTAATGCTGTGACCATACACCTTTCAGGTACCATTGAAGCTTTCTCATATGAAGCCTTGCATTTGGAATTAACAGAATGCATGAAGCCATATAGCCCAGTGCCTGCAGGAATTTCCTTGCAGTGAGCTGAGTTAAGGTTGCCAAGGTTTTGAAAATTGAAGCCAGCTGTATTTGTTTTTCTGGAGTAAGGAAGGCCCTTTGTAAGGTTGTATTTAGGAGGGCTCCCAAAAATATCATTTGTTGAGAAGGAATCAATTGTGACTTTTTTATGTTCACTGAAAATCCCAGGAGGAGGAAGAGACGTTGAACAAAATCCAGATGTTGAAGTAAAAGGTCCTTGCTGTCTGCCTGGATAAGGCAGTCGTCAAAATAGGGGTAAATCTGAATCCCCTGAAGTCTGCAATAAGCCACTACTGGGGCCAGGCACTTGGTGAAAACCCTGGGCGCAGTAGATAAACCAAAGGGCAGTACAGAGAATTGAAAATGCCTCGAGCGTGCTTTGAATCTGAGGAATTTCCTGCGTTCCTGCCTGATGGGAATGTGTAAGTAGGCCTCCTTTAAATCCAATGTCCCCATCCAAGCGTCCTGGGAGAGTACTGGAAGCAGTTGTTGTAGAGTAAGCATTTTGAATTTTGGAATTTCCAAAAAGGTGTTTAACACTGAAAGGTCCAGAATAGGTCTCCATGAGTTTTGTTTTCTTGGAACCAGAAATAGTCTTAAGTAAAAGCCTTTTCCCATTTCTGAGAGAGGAACAGGCTCTATGGCTCTCATGGCCAGTAGAGCATCCACTTGATTTAAGGCCTCTGCCCATTGATGTTTTGGCAGATCTGGCCAACCGATAACCCTTGGCAGAGTATGAAAATGGAACTTGTAGCCTCTTAAAATCACGTCCAATACCCATTTGTCCTGGGTAATATGAGTCCAATTTCTGTAAAAAGAGAAAGCTTTCCTCCGAGAGGGCATCCAGGTAAGGGGTCCTGAAGCCCAACCGAGAGAGTCATTGAGTCTGCTTCCTTTGAGATTGGGATCTGTCTTCTCCCTTCTAGGTGAAGAAGCAGTCCATTGTCTGGATCTGTAAGAGGCCTGAGCTTGACCACGACCTCTGGAGCGTCTATATCTTCCCCTATGAGGCCTGTCAGGCGTGGGAAAGGACCAATATTTGGAGGGCCAATTCCTGGAAAATCTAGGAGGCTGAACTTGTAAGAAATCTTTCACAGTCTGCATAGATTTTGCCTTTTCTTCCATCTTTTAATAACCTCTTCAGCCTTGGATCCAAATAAAACATCATGCTGAACAGGGGCATCTAAAAGTTTAGCCTTAACCTGTTCCGGCAAACTTTGTTCACGAAGCCAGGCATGTCTCCTAATAACAGTACCAGAGGCTGCGGCCCTGCAAGAAGCTTCCAAAGCATCAAAACCACAATGCAAACTATGCTTGTTCACTTGTTCAGTTGCATGCAATACATCCTGCAATTCCTTATCCTCTGCACATGCTGGAAAGGTAGCAAGCTTTTGCTTCAAAACAGACAAAAGAAATTGCTGATACTTAAACATATGAAACTGGCAATTTAAAGCCCTAATAGCAAGGGTAGCAGAAGTATATACCTTTTTACCCCACCTGTCTAAGTCACGAGAATCCTTCTCGGAGGGAATAGGATTTTTGGAAGAAGCAACCTTAGCAGCCTTAGAACCCTGAGAAATAGTTTCAGGATCCGCAGAAGGGTTCTTGAATAAGAATAAATGAGAATCAGGGACCCTGTAAAATCTATCAGGCTTAGAAGGAGCAGGGGGCATGGAATCAGGATTCAAATTAGCCTCAGAAAAGGCATCATCCACAATATCAAGAACAGGAGGAATAGCTAAAGGCCTGTGTTGAGGAAGAAGAAGGAATTCCCTAAGCCTCTTCTTAGAAGCAGAATAATCCTGACCTTCCCAATGAAAATATTCTCTCATCTTATGTAAGGTTTCCCCAAAAGAGAAATCCTCAGGCGGAGAAGCAGAGGGCAGGGAATCCTCTGCATCCGAATCCTCATAAGGAGGAAAGGAATATTCCTGATCAGAGGAAGAAACAGAAGATACAGAAGCCTGGTCAGAGGAATCCAAAGGAACATCCTGTCGAGGCCTTTTTCTCTGGAGGGGGGTGAGAACCCCTGATCATTGTAAGCAAATCTGCAGCCATCCTTAGCAATTGCTTCTGTGTCTTGGGAGTAGCTTCAGAAGTAGCTGGAGCAGAAACTTTAGGTTTAACTGGAGTCTTGGACTTTGCCTTTGTCTTTGAAATGGTGATGTGAGTAGGCCTGAATACCCCCTCAGAAGCCGGTACCTGCACAGCGGTTCCGGACCCATCTAAGGGAACAACGTCCGAAGATCCTGCAGCAGATAAAACAATAGGCCTTGATGGCTCCCCATGGGAGTCCGTATCGGCCATCGGTTCAAAAGTGGCGGACGACAGGGGCTGCAAAAGCGCCTCACTGACGACAGCCGAACCGGACGCTGGCTCCAGCTGCGACGAATCCTGTTTGGACCTCGGAGGCCTGTCCTTGTCTTTGCGCTTCTTTTGAATTCTGGTAGAATCCGACGACATTCCATAATTGAAGCGTCTGCCAAAGTAATTTAAAGCCCAGTCGTAACGACGCTTAATAGTACGAGAATTGAACCTGGCACAGAGCTGACAAGAAACGTCGTGGTCAGGGCCTAAGCAAGGTAGACAGTAAGAGTGGAAATCTTTATGAGGTATCTGTTTTCCACACGCTATACAATTATTAACTTTTTCTGACATCGGAGGAACAAGAAAAAGATTCCCCAACGGGGTACTTAGCTTTGAGAAGAGAAGTAAGAACTTCGGACCGACAGCAATCAAAAACGTAGATCGAAAATCGCCAACCAACGACTTGCGAGCTGCTTTCCACCGCACGGCAAGAAAGACTGGAGAAGATGGCGTCGGCTGAGGGCTATGTACCAGAGCGTACTGACGTCAGGGTACTAGCTTGTACAGCCGACGCCGGACCCAGACTTTGTGATTCTGGCCGACCTCGGGCTGCCTGCCGGCAGGATCACCCTACAGTTATGACTGCAACAGTGAAACACGAAGAACATCTGGACGGATCCGAAGGACCTACCGAAATCACTGGTCACCCCGGCATTGGAGATGGACATCGGTAAAACCTCAATGGACGTGCCCTTCACACAGAAATGTGCGGCTTCCGTGGAAGTACCTGCTAAATCCGAAGAGGCAGAGCCCAGATCCTCTACCAGGCTGATGTCGGACAGAGGAGGCACAGCGGAATAGGTAGGCCTGGTAGTCTTGGCCTTCTTTTTTGGCAGTTCGTCAGGTACGTCAGCGAAACCCTCCATACCTAAGGCTATTTACTTTAGTCGTAGATTTTTTAGGTAGAGATTGAGTGCATGCAGATGGCTGCGCAAAGTTTTGGGCACAAACACTTGACAAATGCAGCAGGCCTTGTAGTCATGCAACTGACCTAAACAGAAGAAACACCGATTGTGGGCATCCTTGTGGGGTATCTGACGGCTGCACTTACTTGCCCTTTCTGGATGACATGAACAGGCATTAAATAAAATTACTGAAAGGTTCCCCAATGGGGCACTTATCTGATTTCTCGTAATCAGACGGCTGGGATGGCAGGAACACCTCTGACATTCGACTGATGGCTGAGAAGTTCTGAGGGCTGGTGCAAGCAGACGTCACTTTTATGGCCCACATTGTGCTAGCCACGTCAGACATCCCATGCTCCATACAGTGACTGAAAACTTTTGTATACTGGATGGAAGTTCGAGTAGCAAGAGAAGAAAACCATATGTGATGAATACTGCAACATGGGAATAGAAGTACATCCCAGGACTCCTGAGTTATTTGTAACCAAACAGGAAGGAACAGGGAAAGATAAAGAAAAAGAAGAATGTGATTGAGAAGACAGGGGCAGGGATAGTCAGACATAACCTGGTTTGTCAGGAAATGGAGACTTCTGAGCTGAAGGAGTTTAAGTAGACTTAGCAGGAGGAGCCTTTTTACCACCTTTACTACCTTTAAGGTGAGGGCAAACCTGTCTTTGGACAAAAGCAGGTTTATTAGGGTAATTCCTCTGAAACCTAGGAACAGGTGAAATAATATGTTTCACATCCTGTAAAGCCTTAGCCTTTTCCTGAAGGGACTCAAACAACTCAGCAGTAGCACCAAAAAGATGTTTGTTGTCCAGAGGGAAACTTCTGAAGTGTACAGTCATAGTTATGCAAGTGTCTGTACTGATGTTTTTGTGTGTGTGTGTGTGTGTGTGTGTGTGTGTGTGTGTGTGTGTGTGTGTGTATGTGTGTGTATGTGTGTATGTGTGTGTGTGTGCTGGGGGGTTGAAATAAATTACTATGGACAGATGTTATTTTTATTTTATTACATTTTGATATTTGAAGAATACAGTCAACACAGCACTGCCTTTAACTGCTGGGTATGGGGGTTGTCTGTAGATGAAAGTGATTGACACTATTGTCATCTGTTCAAGTTAAACAGTCATTATTCTATCTTTGCAGAAGGAATGTGCACTTGTGTGAAGCCAGCTGGAATACTTTATTGCATTTGTTTTTAACACAATCAAGTATCCCAGGTCTGTATGTTCAGTGAAGTGTATGGTAACTGTGATGAAAATGACAGTGTGTGTTGTGGTTGGGAGGGGTTGCTGTGAATTGAAATGTATCTAAAGAATCTAAAAGTAGCAAGTTGGCTGTAATGTTTTCAATTCCCATCACAGTATATCATCAGCAATGTACTCTGTGTCTATATCAAATGGTGGTCTGGGCAGGATGTACAATAGCAAGTGACCATTACCACAGTGTCAGATCAAGCAGTGTTGCCATCTAACAGAGCGTGCTCCTCTAGTTGAGTTTTTGGCTGTGAATCCTTCCGCGTGGAGTCTGCATGTACTCCATGTTTCTGTGTGGCCTGCAGCACATGCTTTGGTTTCTTCTCGCAGACCCCCAGCTGTACACTACACACCTCTGGCCATATGTGCGTTCATTTTATTACCATATAGCACAATCCAAAAAATAGTACCAGAGGCATACAAATTAAGCAACTATTTTTGGAGGCGTAGGAAGGCATGCACTATCCCCAGATAAGAGATAAGTTTGTAAGGATACATAAATTCTATCAGTTTACTGGGGAAATGCTATTTTTTTAAGGTTTGAAGATTAAATTTCGGACATGACAACATACCTTTACTTGAAAGAAAAAAAATACTAAATTTCTTTCCTTACTCAAGATTTTTTGTTCATGCCATCATTAGATCAAAAGGTTATTAAAAACAATTCAAAAATGCACCTCCTCAGAGCATCTAGAACCCTATGACTTCTGGGGCACCATAGCTTAAACAACTTACTAAATTTATCACAGTGGAGTCTTAGCAAATGAGGATGTGTTAAAAGCAAGGAGACAGCTAAAACTTAAGAAAAGAAAAAAACAAAGTTGTAATCTGTATAGATGGTAGGAGGCCAGGATGACAGGAAAAAACAGAGGTGAGGTACTAGGCAGATTCAGGGGGGACTAGTGTGCAAGGGGGGGCCATGGTGCCTTTATTACAAAGCTCTTTCATCCAAGACTGGCCTTGTTGATTGCAGTTTTATGTGAGGATTTATACAGCTGGTAAACAGGCTACGATGAGTGTGTACTGAGGCAGTCTGTGGTTAAATGTGAATGACCCCAGGTACTGTCTGTCATAGGCAATAGTCAAAGACGTTTTGTAATACAGCCCTAGCCAATAATTTCCTTCCTACACAGCCTCCACTTTGAGTTTATCAGCTGCCACTGCTAAGAAAGGAAGAGATGAAATGAAAACAGTGATGTATAATTAGTCTCTAGGAACCGATAGTATTTCCTCTGGAAATCTGGAAGTTAGAAGGGAAGAGCGTGATAAAGAGCTGGAAGGCTATAACAATATTTTAAAAGGAGGCGTACCAGCATCTTAGAAGAAAGCTGTGGTGGCTATCTTACCCAAACAGGGTAAAGACCATTCATCTCTGGCTTCATATAGACCCATTTAAACATTTAATCAGGACTATAAACTGTTTATGAGTATATTAGCTGAGATAACAGGAAATTTGTTACCAAAATCGAGAGATATGGATCAGTGTGCTTTTGTGGCAGACAGGCAAGTATGACAACATTAACAGACCAATGATGATTTGCAGGTAAGTGGAGTAAAAGAAAACACTACTACTGTTGGCAAGTCTTGATGTAGAGAAAGCATTCAACAGAATCAGCTGGGATTTTATGACTGGGGCAATAATAGCATTTGCATTCCCCGATAGAATAATAGGGTTAAAAAGAACGATATATGAAGGGCTGGAGGCAATAATTAAGGTGGGATGGCTCCTCTCTATCAACCTGTGCTGAAAAATAGGAACCAAGCAGGTATAACCTTTCCCTTTGTTATTTACTTTCAATTTACAGCCTTCAGGAAAGAAATAAAAGACAAGCAAATTTAAGGATACAAATGGTATGGTGATTAAGAAAATGTAGCTTTATTTGTACACATTATTTTGCATTTGATAAAAAAAAGACATCTCTGTGCTAAGGAACAGTTTGATACAGTTCCAAGTCTTATCCAAATATAAAACAAATGAAGACAAAACAAAGGCATCAACTGTTAACTATATACCTCCACACATGAACTGCTTCAGCAACACCCCTACTTACACGGACATAAGATGATGCATTCACAAGTATGGATTAAAAATTATTCTGTTACAGCAGTAAAAGAAATGTGAAAAGAGATACGAAACAAAGGCTGGAAACTCTTGATTACAATCTGGATGTAAATTAACAAGCAGTGACAATGTTTTTAGTTCCCTCAGTCTTAGATACAGGTTAGCCATATTTTTATCAATCAGGGAAGTTTTTGTGGATAACAATAAAGAGTTGAAATAATTTATTTGAGAAGGGGAGAAGACAGGGCAAGCATTAAGTAGGATAAATTGATTACCCACACAGAGCAAAGTGGTTCAGGGTTACCTGATTTGAAGGTGCACTTTACAGCAATGCAGTTAAGACATGTACATAACTAAAGACGAAGGTTATAAGTCAAAGTGGAAAGTGATCACGATGATGGAAAAGGGAGGAGTCTGAGTGAGAGAGAGAGAGAACAGACTATAACTTTGGATGCAAATTCTTGAGGAGGATAACCACTGCCATACAAAATATTATATTCAAAAAGTAGCAAATTAGGAGCGGTCATGGAATCCCCCACCAACACAAATGTTATCCAGGAAGGGCTGTCACAGACAAATAAGTGGTGTCAGAACCATGGACTAATACTAAATGTCAAGAAATGCATAATAGTATCCTTTGGGAAGTCATCTAATCCTGGTAACTATCTCACTGACAACACATCCGTAACGGTTGACCCAGTAGTCAGGGACTTGGGGACACACAGAGACAGTAATCTAGCCTTTAACCATCATGTGTCTACAGTAGTAAGGAAATAATTCTATGATGTGCAACTTATAAACAAAGGTACTGCCATCTATGTCCAAGGAAGTCATCATTCCACTGTATTTGTCATTCATCAGCCCTCTCACTGAGTATAATTCCCCCCTTTGGTTATATACCTAACAAAGCGTATCCAACAAATTGAACGTCCACAGAGGTTCCTCACTAAAAGAATACAGGGCATAAGTAATATGTCCTATGCAGACCGCCTCAAGCCCCTATCCTTGTACTGTCTCCTACAAGCTGTTGAGGGGATATCTATGCCTGGCATACAAGGCATTCTCAGACCCCACTCTGATAGGCCTCCTGCATATCACCAAAACAAACAGCACATGAATTACCTGTTCTAAAGACCTAAACCTTGCCTATGATATAAACAGGATCTGCTGGAGAGACAGGTATGTACCCTAGAGACAAACCCTTTTCTGGAACAGGCTCCCCCATCCACATGAAGCAGAGTTCCTCCCTAATCCAATTCAAGTGTAACTTGAACAACTCAATGGGGAACAACAAATTCATCCCTTGTTTGGCATCTATGGACACAGGCAGTCTGTAAATGGTTAATTTCCCAGACCCCTGCTTGTAAATGTTTCATATTCCAAGCCTCTGCTTACACTTATCAAGGTATGAGGACTTGTCAGAGATATGGGATGCATGGTTGGGCTGAAAAAGGCCTGTGTGGTCGATAGCCTAGTTACACCTAGAAAATATTCTAAGAGCCAATTCATTATGGGAAAGGAGAAAGGAGGTTTTACCAATGGGGATGACTGCAAGTACAGATACAGAAAACATGTAAGATGGGGTGGAATTTGCTGGAGGAAATCAGCAAAGAACCACAGTATTGGGAAAGTATAGTTGTGTACACTTACCATAAATGTAGATGTTCGAGTGTATTCACTGTTGCAGTCATCACATTTAGGTTATCTGCTTGCAGTAGCCCTCAGTCGGCCTGATTATCAAAGTCTTGAATCCTGCGTCGGTTGCCGTCTCATCTTCCATGATGTCAGGTAGTCAGGGGTATAAAGCATGCAGCCGATGCCATTACATCAGTTTTTCTTGCCCCAGATGTCAGGTGCCCCCCTAATGGGAAGCAATTAACTATAAATATGCAAGGTTATACCTCCAACAAAAAAGCAAATACACCAAAAAACTTTTAAGCATAGTAAAAGAAAATAGAGGTATAGCCAAAAAAAGTCAGGGGGCTGGAGGGAGGGTAACCAGGACTGCAACAGTGAATACACTCGAACATCTACATTTATGGTAAGTGTACACAACTGTACTATGTTCTTCATGTTTCACTTTTGCAGTCATCACATTTGGGTAGATTCCCAAAGCTAAGGATGGGAGGAGGAATTCAGATAACATTAGGACCAGCTATAAGTCCCTGCAAGACTGCAGTGGCAAAACCAGCTCAGGATTTAGAGAAAATAGGCAAATGGTAATGCTTGGTGAAAGTATGTACAGAACTCTAGGTAGCAGCTTCTAGGATGTCGCTGTTAGGGAAACCTCTGAGAAAGGCTGTAGAGGTAGATGCAGCCCTGGTTGAGTGCAGTCTTATCCCCTGTGGTATAGATTTTCTATGGTGCTTATAGCAGAAATGAATGTAATGGCCTATCCATTCAGAAATGGTTTGCTTTTAAATGGCCTTCCCCTCTGCCCCTGTAGCAAATGCCACCAGCAGTTGTTCAGATTTCCTAAGAGGTTTAGTCCTGTCCAAGGAAAATCTAAGTTGTCTGTGCATATCTAAGGAGTGCAGTATCCGTTCCACTTTGTTCTGTGGAACAGAAAAGAAGGTTGGCAAATGAATGGTCTGAAAGAGCCACGCTTGATACCACCTTGGGCATGAAGGAGGGGTTGGTCCTGAGGGACACCCTGTCT
This sequence comes from Protopterus annectens, assembly GCF_019279795.1. Classification (NCBI taxonomy): domain Eukaryota; kingdom Metazoa; phylum Chordata; order Ceratodontiformes; family Protopteridae; genus Protopterus; species Protopterus annectens. The sequence goes on along the minus strand of NC_056745.1, from coordinate 1,154,611,262 downwards.
GCATGAAAAATGATGAAAGACTCCACTGCCATAACGGCCTGTAATTCAGATACCCTTCTTGCTGAAGTGATTGCTAAAAGGAAGGCTGTTTCCCAAGAAAGGAATTTTAACTCTGCACTTGCACCTGGCTCAAAAGGAGGTAGAGTGAGTTTTTCCAATACAAAGTTAAGGTCCCAGGCTGGAGTTGGGGCTCTCCTGGGTGGTCTTAAATTTTTGGCGCCTCTGAGGAACTGCTTGAGCAGTGGATGATAGAAGTGGGGTGGTTCTGTGTTGTAATGAGCTGAAATGGCTGAGGCATGAATTTTGATGGAGGAAAAAGAAAGGCCTTTGTGAAGCATCTCAGTTAAGTACTGAAGAATCGGAGGTAAACTGGGTGCTGCTGTGCCCATCCCTTGAGTTTGGTTCCAGGAACAGAATCTTTTCCATTTTTCAGCATATGATTTTCTAGTACTAGGCCTCCTTGCCTCCAAAATGACATCCAACACTTGTTTACTGAGGGATGGTAACGGAGAGGTCAAGCAATTAGCCAGGCTGTCAGGTTCAGGGTTTGAAGCTGAGGATGCAGAATCTGATCTCCTGCTGGGACAGCAGGGTAGGGGCCTGAGGCAGGTGCCATGGTGCCAGCAGTTGCACATTGCACAAGAGGGGGTACCCAGTGTTGGCGTGGCCAGTCTGGTGCAATCAGTATCATCTTTGGTTTGTCCTGTTTGATCTTTAATAGTACTTTGGAGAGGAGAGGCAGAGGAGGAAAGGCATACACGGATAGATTTTTCCAGTTGAAGGATAGGGCATCCACTTTCCAAGCTTGTTTGTGGGAAGTCCTTGTGCAGAATTTGTCCAACTGGTAGTTCTGGGGGGAGGCAAACAGGTCTATATCTGGGCTCCCCCATTTGTTTATCAATATGTTGAAAGTCTTTGGTTCCAATTTCCACTCGTGTGGGTCCATGAGATTTCTGCTTAGTTCGTCTGCCAGTGTATTTAGCTTTCCTGGCAGGAACTGAGCCTGTAAATGCACTTGGTAGCTCAAGGCTGTGTTCCACAGAGCCATGGCTAGTCTGCAGCAGGGGTATGAATGGGTCCCCCCCTGCTTGTTTATGTACCACATAACAGCAGTGTTGTCCGTCCTTACCATTAATTGTCCTGGAAGAATGTGGTCCTTGAAGGCTGTCAGATCATTCTGTACAGCTAACATTTCTTTTTGATTGATATGCAGGTGCATTTGACTTGGGTTCCATTTGCCCTGAATGCACTTCCCTGCCAGGTGAGCCCCCCATGCATAACCCAATGCGTCTGTTGTTAGGGTTTGGGTGGCAGGGGGTAGAGCGAATGGTAGTCCCTTATTCTGGTGGCAGGCCTCTGCCCACCAAAGGAACTCTAACTGTAGGCAAGGCATGATAGAAATCATTGCTTCTAGATCCTGAGAATGTTGACACCATAGGCTTTTTAGATACCAGTGTAGTTTCCTCATATGCAGTCTTGCATATGGAATTAGGAGAATGCAGGAGGCCATGAACCCCAAGGCTTGCAGTATTTGCCTTGCAGATAGCAGGGTTTTTGGGGCCATTAATTTGAAGTAAGCTGTCAAATGAATTTGTTTCTCTGGCGTGAGGAAAGCCATCTGGGAAGTTGCGTTCAAGCTTGCTCACAGGAATATAATTTGTTAACAGGGTACAGGATGTGATTTCTTTTCATTTATGGTGTACCCCAGCCAAGTTAGCACGTTTTGTACAAACGCCAGATGATTCAAAAGTATGTCCTGGCTTTCTGCCTGAATTAGACAATCGTCCAGGTATGGGTATATTTGAATATTTCTTTGCCTGCAAAATGCAATGACTGGAGCTAGGCACTTTGTGAATACCCTGGGCGCAGTAGATAAACCAAAGGGTGGTGCAGAGAACTGACAGTGCATGTAGCCTGCTTTGAAGCGTAGGTACCTTCTGCAAGATTCCCTGATTGGGATGTGCAGGTAGACTTCCTTTAAATCTTCTCTGTCTTGTTCATCCTTACTTCCCTTCAGACTATCAAATTTAGCAGGGGATGCCTTCATTGCTTAATAGTGTCAGGCCACTAGGAGCCATCTTAATCATAGCTTTTTGCACTGTAATTCCTACCATATTTCTAAATCCCTTACCTTCTTGACCCTGTTTCCCAGGTTCCATTACTTTGTTCCTAGCTTTCTCAGTCTCACCTATATACCCTTCTTTCCTTGTACCAGGCATTCTTATAGGTTTCCTCTCCTCTAACACCCCGACCTTCTTTCTACTAGCCTCTGAACCTGCGTCTACATTCTTCCGCTCTCAGACTTACCTGCTGAATTTCTGATACTTTGCTGATTGTCTTCCTCCACACTCTGCTCTCTTGTCTCTACCCGTTCCGTTCGCCCTTCGGGCTCACTCCGCTCCCCTACCCTGCCCCCAATTCCCACCCGCCCCAGTACTCCTACATTTATACCACTAGTAGACACACCCCCATCTTATCCACTCCAATCAGACAAATCTCATCATTAACTGGCCCAACCCCTTTTAGTTCATATCACACCCACTAATTAACTAACCTACCTCCTCCTCTATTACTTAAAGTCACACTACTTCTCAACTGTACTTACAATCTACCTCTCATCCTCTCTCTCACCTCCCCAATCATTAAAATGCATACATCATTCATCCCTTCACGACCTCAACTACTTATCTGCTTATCACTTTTACCTCCTCTTTTAACTACTTATCTCTTAACCTCCTATACCCACTTTACTCTACTCTTGCCTTTCCCTCCATACACACCTCTACACCTACATCACCTTTCTCTCCAACCTTCTTAAATCTCACTACTAAACCCAAGTACCTACTAGCCAAATACCACAGACTAGCACACTAAGTTAAGCAACCAAAAATCTAGAAAACTAATTGACTGCTTCTATAAACCTCTCCAGCCTAAATATTTTAAACTCCTCCACTCACTGTTGGATGAGGATATTCATCCTAACCCTGGCCCACAAACCAAGCTACTTCTCTATCATCTACCACACCTACCAACTCTCTCTCTATAGCTCATCTCAATATGCGAAGCATTTGTAATAAAATTACTCAAGTCCATGCCCTTCTAGAACTCCACCAATTTGACATCTTATGTTTATCTGAAACATGGCTAAAACCTACCATTAAAGACAATGAAATTATCCCACCCGGGTATAATATCATTAGACTTGACCGCACAGCCAAAAAGGGAGGAGGAGTAGCAATTCCCCACAAAGCACAATTACAAATTAGTACTATAAATCTGAATCTTCCCCTAGATAATAATGCCGAAGTAATCAGCTCCAAACTTCAAGTCAACACTAGTAAAGCCACAAATATCATTTGTGTACATCTTCCTCCAGGAAATAACATTAATAGTCTAGAATGTATCTTTAGTTGGCTCTCCACCAACCTCCCTCAAGAAACATTAGTTCTAGGTGACTTCAATATCGATTGGAATTCCTGTAATAGTACAAACCCCACCTCCCATATAAACCTATATGGCTTTACACAACTCATTAATAGCCCTACCAGAACTAATAAAACCAACAATGAAACCACCTTAGACTGGATTCTTACTAATACTCCCCAACAAACCTACGAATCAGGTACCCTTCCAGATGATCTAAGCGACCATTCACTAACTTATGTCATTAGACATAAAACCAACCTAATTTTACCTACCACTTACAGAACATTACGTTCAAAAAAGCAATTTTTCAAGCTGAATTAAAACAATGTAATTGGTCCCTACTAAAATACCTCCCCCTTAATTAAGCAGTAGAATACTTCAATTCCCCATTCTTATCTATCCTGGACCACCATACCCCAAGTCGTACCATCAGAACCAAAGCTAAAGCAGCACCCTGGCTGACCAACAATACTATGCAAAACATCATTCTCCGAAACAAATCCTGGGCTAAATGGCGTACCACTAAGAATCTAACTGACCGCCAAAACTTCAGAGAGCTTAGAAACAGTACAAAAAAAGCCATCCTGACAGACAAAAAGAACTATTACCTTCAATTACAACAAACCTCCAAAAAGGAACCTAAAAAATTCTGGGCCAGTATTAATAATCTTCTATCCCCAGGCCATTCTATTACACCTAACCCCTCAAGACTCTAACCCAGAGAATTCCACACAAATAGCTAACGACTTTAATTTTTTCTTCACTACTACTATCCAAACTCTTGCTAGTCACCTATCTCCCGACACCTCCAAGCTACTCTTACCTACTTCAAATCCACCTCCCTCCCTTCACTTACAACCAGTTTCTACTTCCTTTATCTCATCACTGCTCCAAAAACTAAAACCTACCACCCCCTCCGCAGACAAACTTCCTGCAGAATTCCTGCAAATAGGAGCTAAAGCCATTGCCTATCCCATTTCTGTTCTGATAAATAGATCTATAAACAAAGGAATTTTCCCTTCTATCTGGAAGATATCTCATATCATCCCACTACACAAAGGGGGGAACTCCAATGACTTCTCTAACTTTCGCCCCATAGCACTTCTATCACCTATGGCTAAAATCATGGAAAATGCATCCATAAACAACTACTTAACCACCTTCTCCATAACAACCTACTTGCTGTCAGCATGGCTTCAGACCTTCCCACAGCACCACTACTGCTTTACTCTCCTTTACAAACTCCATCAACTATAACCGCAACAATAATAATCTATCATCTTCAGTCTTCATTGACTTATCTAAAGCTTTCGACATGGTTAATCATAAACTTCTTTTGCACATACTAAAATCTCTCTCACTTGACCCTCCTTCCTTAACTTGGTTTACATCTTACCTAGAAAACCGTCAGCAGGCAGTACTCTGGAAAAATTCACTATCTAATCTCCTTCCTATCTCTTTAGGTGTACCTCAAGGCTCTATCCTAGGCCCCCTTCTATTTTCTATCTTTATTAATGACCTGCAATCAGCTATCCCAAACACTACCTGCATACAATATGCAGATGATTCTACTATAATCTGCACAGCTACCTCTCAAACTGAACTCCAGCCTCTTACCCAAAAAGCTTTTATCACTGTAGAACAATGGTTCTCACACCGCTGCCTACTCCTTAACACCAAGAAAACCAAACTGTTACTCTTCTCACCTACCCGTAAGTCCACCCCACTAAACTTCACTCTCTCTTCCACTGACGGTACTCTCATTTCTCCTGACTCAACCACAAAATTATTAGGAATAACTATTGACAATAATCTCAACTTTGACTCTCACATCAACAACACAATAAAATTAGTTAATAAAAAATAGGATCCCTATACAGAATTAAACCCTTCCTTACACCTGTGGCAAGGACCACCATAGCCAGATCTCACCTAATCTCTACTCTTCCCTATGCTTCCCCCATATACACTAATCTCTTCAAAAGCAACCTCAAGAAACTAGCAACATCTTACTATAATATTGCTGGATTTGCTACAGGATCCCCTTTTAGAACTCATCACTGCCTGAATCTAAGACAACTAGGTTGGCTTGAACTTCCAAACCAGCTCGTACTTCAACAGCTCTTAATAGCTCACAAGATCCTATACCAACCTACTAAAACACCAATACTCTCTAACCTCATTTCACCATACAATAACCTGAAACATCTACGTTCTTCAAACTACTGATCAATACTACTAAACCCAATAACTCTGCAGGTGACTGCCTCTTTTCCAACTCTGTTGGAAAAATACGGAACAAACTACCCTCTGATATCTCATCTTTGACCTCTCTCCCACTTTTTAAAAGACAACTGAAAATGTATCTCAATAAACACTGGCTTTGCTCCTGCACTAACCCAGATTAAATTTCCTTCTTCCTCTCTCTCTTTTCTTCTTCCATAATTCTTTTTTTCTCTTCTCCCTGTTTCCTTGATAGCTTTCCCTTTTCATAACATCTATGTAGATATTCACATATATACTGTATAACTATTGTAATCCACAAAAAAAAAAAAAAAAAAAAAAAATTTTTATTACACTTTGTTTTTTGCTCCTATCATAATAACTGTAATAACTTGTATTATCTACTTCGGTTTATAAATTATAACCTTGTATTACCTATCTCTGTTTAAACTTGTAATAACCAATGGAGCTTTTCTCCCCGGGCCTCTACTGAAAATGGACATACATCCAGCTAGACTAGCTCGGTCAACAGATGTAAAATAAAAATAAATAAATAAATAAAAATACAGTATTGCCAACCAGGCATCCTTGCCTAGCATAGGAAGCAACTGGTGAAGAGTTAGCATCTTGAATTTTGAGATCACCAAAAAGGTGTTTAGGATAGAAAGGCCCAGGATAGGACGCCATGAGTTGTCTTTTCCGAGTACCAGGAAAAGTCTTGAGTAGAAACCCTGTCTCTTTTCCGCATCTGGTACAGTTTGAATAGCCCTTATGTTTAAGGGAGAGAGTACTTGCTTTTGAGCCTCTGCCCACTGATTTGGGGGTAGATCTGGCCAACCGTTTGGGGTTGGTAACGTGTGTAAGTGAAATCTGTATCCTTGGAAAACTATATTTAAAACCCATTTGTCCTGGGTAATTAGTTCCAAGTTTTTTTCTCTGCAGAGAAAACTTTCCCCCTAAAGGAGCAGTCAGTTGAGAAGGGCTTGGAAGTTTTAAAGTTAAGTCACTGAGACAGTTTACCATAGGGGGAGCCTTACTACTCCTTGATTTGTAAGTGGGAGCCCCCCACTGCTTAGCCCTGTGCGTACCTTGGGACCGAAGCCTGGGTATTCTGCTGGCTCTGGATTTGGACTGAGAAGGCCTGGAAGAGGCAGGAAAGGACCAATTCTTAGAGGGACAATGCCTACTAAATCTTGGAGGCTGTAACTGAAGGAAATCTTTAACAGTTTGTATAGAGTTAGATTTTTCCTCCATCATTTTCAGTACTTCGTCTGCTTTGTTGCCAAACAGGTGATCCTGATTTAAGGGAGCATCCAGCAATTTAGCTTTAACATGATCTGGCAAAGATTGCTCCTTAAGCCAAGCATGCCTTCTAAGTACAGACCCAGTGACAGCAGCTCTGCAAGATGCCTCTAGTGAATCAAAACCACACTCCAAAGTATGTTTTCCAACTTGTTCAGCAGAATGCATTAAATCCTGTAAATCCTTATTTTCAGCACAGTCAGGAATCAACATCATTTTCGGTTTAAGCAATCCAATAATATGCTGCTGATACTTTAACAAATGAAACTGGCAGTTTAAGGCCCTAATGGCCAATGTTGCAAAAGTGTACACCTTCTTACCCCATCTATCCAGCGGCCTGGAATCTCTATCAGAGGGGGTATGATTTTTGGCAGTAGTAGCCTTAATGGTATAAGGATCTGCAGTAGGATTTTTAAAAAGGAACTTGTGAGAGTCAGGAACCCTGTAATATCTATCAGGTTTTCTGGGAGCAGGAGGTAAAGAATCAGGGGCCAAGCTAGATTCCAAAAAGGCATCAACAACAATGTCCAGTCCAGGGGGGATAACTAAAGGCCATTATTGGGGCAGGAGTAAGAAATCCCTAAACTTCTTTTTAGAATCAGAGTAATCCTGGCTTTCCCGGCGGAAATACTCCCTAAGAGTATGCAAAGTTTCACCAAAAGAGAAATCCTCTGGAGGGGAAGCAGAGGGAAGAGTCATCTGCATCAGAATCCTCATAGCTAGATAAGGGTAAATCCTGGTCATTAGAGGAAACAGAAATTTCAGAATCCTGATCAGAAGTATCATACACAAATTCAGTCCTAGGTCTCTTAGAGGGGGAAGGTTGGCTTCCCCTGATTAAAGTAAAAAGGTCTTCAGCCATTCTTATCATTTGTTTTTTAGACATAGAGGCCTGACCATGCAGTCTGGGCATCGTTTCTTTAGGCATGGTTCGAGTTTTAGGCCTTGAAGAAGAAGAAGAAGGCGTCAGTTTAATATGCCAGTCAGTAGGCCTGAATACACCCTCAGAAGCCGGTGCCTGCACAGCGGCTTCGGACCCATCCAAGGTAGAGACATCCGCAGGTTCCACAGATGAAGCATCTCACGGAATATCGGACTCCGAATGGGTCTCAGCAGAGGCTTGCAAATCTGAAGTAGCGGGTATCAGGGGCCGCGAAAGCACCTCACTGAGTACCGGCGAACTGGCGACTAGCTTAGGAGAAGCATCATCAGCAGCTTTGGTCCTAGGCGGCCTGTCTCTGTCGTTATCTTTGTGTTTTTTTGGAATGTTGGTAGTCAGATTGCTTACCGAAGACATATCTGGATAATTAAACAGAGTACCAAAATATTTAGAAGCACAAATATACCGACGATGAATATTTCACTGTTTAAATAAGGCACAAAACCGACAGCGAGGTACGTTGTGGTCAGGGCCTAGGCAAGGAATACATTACGAATGAAAATCCTTATGAGGTATTTGCTTTCCACAAGAAATACAATTATTGACTTTTACTGACATCGGTTTAGAGCAAGAAAAAGTTTCCCCAACGGGGTACTTAGCTTTAGTTGAAGACTTCGGTTCTGAAACTAGAAAATGAAAATTTCAGGAGTCGGCCGACCGGCACTTGCGAACTGCTTCTGCTTCAGGCACCGCACGGCAAGGAAGACTGATGTAATGGTGTCGGCTGCATGCTTTATACCCCTGACTACCTTACGTCATGGAAGATGAGACAGCAACCGACGCAGGACCCACGACTTTGATAATCAGGCCGACTGAGGGCTACTGCAAGCAGATAACCCAAATGTGATGACTGCAACAGTGAAACATGAAGAACATCAAATAACTGGGGAGGTAAATGTAACAGAGTGTAATGAGGGTAAAAGGAAGTTTGGACTGAAGGTTAGACTGCCTTCCATATCAGGGATTGATAATTTACAAGTAAACAGAAAGGAATAGGGGTGTGCTAAGTTGAAGATCACCTCTGGCAGAGTTTTTAGATGAATCTAGAAAAGAAGTGGTTAAAAACTGACAATTAATAAGGCCTATAAAATATTGCATGGTAACTATAAAAATCGGTCAAGGGAGACTGAAAAAAATAGATAATTAATAGGGCATATAAAATATTGCACTGTAACAATAACAATCAGGCAAGGGAGACTGAAAAAAAATTGTAAAAAAGGAAAAGAAAAGCAATTTACAAAGAAACAAAGGAAAGTTTGCAGGACTGCCGCATGAAAGTGTTTGCATAGGGATTTGTGTATGGGTAAATAAGCAAGTGTCGGAGATGTGATAGGGAAGAGAAGAGAGGGAGGAAGGTATTCACCCAGGCTCTGCCTGTAAAAGCTCACTGCCTAATCATAGCACTACCCTGGTAAACAAAATAAATTAGAAATGCATTTTGGGCATGTAACAAGTTGTAAGGTTTTGAAAATTCCTTCACAGTAAGTTGACAGAAATGGTGCAAATGGTATTAACTAAGAAAATGGTTCTTTTGAGCTGGAATAAACACTCTGAATTGCATGGACATTGCAATGCCTTAGTTAGCTTACTCACTGCCAAAAAAGCAATTCCTAGAAAATGTACAGCAAAATTATACTAACCATAATAGAACTTCTGAATATTGTAAGGGGTATAAAAGATCTGGAGGTAGGATTTTTAGAAAAGAAGGAGCACATTTCACAAAAATAAATGGAATTTGTTGATCACCACATGTAGAATAATGCTCAGGTGAAGTGACATTTGAGAGAAGTAAGAAGTGAACAATTTGTGTACTACTAGAGTGAATAAAAACTGTTAAAAAGAAATGACTACTGTATAATCTTAAACAAACTGCAGTACATTATTCTTTCCCTATTAATGCATGTGAACCCATATTGCAAGTTAAAATCTGGCGATTTAATAAAGGTGTTTAAAAAAAAGCTACACAAAATGTCTTTACATCACAGGAATGACATTGTGAAAATTATTTAGCTACAGAATTAACAAAGTGATTTAAAAAAAGAAGTTATGTACTCACCATAACGTTCCATGTGAGGTGTTCATCTCGCCTTCATTCTTACAGATGGGTTCAGAGCCGATCCTCGGCTCCGAGTCAGCCTTTTACAAAGCTCGAGGTCTTCAGACAGCTCGAGGCCAAGTCCATATCCCATGATGCACCTTGTGTTACCTCAGATCTTGTCTGCTGCGTCTAATAATACCATGTGCCATTCTATCACTCTTTAGGAGAAAACCCATAGAAAGACTGAGCAACCAGGATAAAACTAGTATCTTGGTCATCGAAAAACCTTGGAGGGGGTAGGAGGGTGGGAAGTAAGAATCAAGGTGAGATGAACAACTCACATGGAACGTTATGGTGAGTACATAACTTCTTTATGTGAAGTTGTTCTATCTCGACGTTCATTCTTACAGATGGGTAAGCGTCCCCAAGCACCATCTTTCTCGGGTGGCTCATAGGAGTATGTTTTTCAGGACAGTAGAACCAAAGAAGGCCCTGTCCCTGGAGGCCTTGTCAACTTTGTAATGAGTGATAAAGATATGAGGTCTTGACCAAGTGGCTGCTGCATAAATGTTGTCTATAGGAAGCCTAGCAGAAAAGGCAGATTATGTGGACACTGCTCTGGTAAAATGAGCCTTAATTTTGTGTTGTAAAGGAAGATTAGCAGCTGAATAAGTAAACGTGACACAATCAGATAACCATCTAGACAGTGTTGTTTTTGCCACTGCCATACCTTTTCTGGAATCTGAAAAGGAAATGAAAAGCTGTTCTGATTTTCTGAACTCTTTTGTTCTATCCAGGTAAAATCTGAGCTTTCTATGAACATCAAGCTTGTGCAGCATATACTTTAAGTTGTTGGTGTGTTTGGAGAAAACAAGTGGTAAATCTATGATCTGGTTAAGGTTAGCTTCAGTACAAACTTTGGGTTAAAATGAAGGATCTGTTCGCAGGGACATTCTGTCAGCATGGAAAATCAAATAAGGAGGCTTTATGGACAAGGCCTGTAGTTCTGACACTCTACTGGCAGAAGTGATGGCTACTAAAAAGATAGTCTTCCATGACAAACATTTCAAATCACATGAGGAAGCTGGTTCGAAAGGTGGGAGAATATTGTGTGAAAGCATAAAATTTAAATTCCATGGAGTATAAGGGGATTTTTCACAGATCGAAAGTACAATTAAAAAATTTTGGTTTGTGTTACAAAATAATGAAGAGTTCAAACAGTTTATACCAAGTAAACCCAGTTTTGTTAGAAAAAGAGGGCAGAATTTAAAGGCAATTTTTGAGAAAAGACATAATGCAAAAACCGGGAAACAACGGCAAGTTAACGGCACCTACAGATGTGGTGCCTGTAAGTCTCACTGTTCTGTCTGGAATTTATTTTCTGAAAGTGTGTGAATAAACTGTTCTAATTTCGCTGGTGGATCATTGCTTCAGTTGGTGGTTTTTGACTTCTACATTACTGGTTTTCTTTGGTTTCACATTTTCGTTTGCTGCCTACTTTTTGGTCATGACCGAAGCGACTGAGGCGTTCAATCCAGCTAACACACCGCGTCTTTTGCAGAATACTGAAAACGATGTTCCGGTTACTAGAGCGGAATTTAACCAGCTTGTCAGCATGTTTGCTGAACTAAAAGGACTGCTTAACGGCCAACAACAACAAGCCGCTTCCAACGTTTGTACTGGCAATAAAAATGAGGCTGAATGTTCCAAAAATACAAGGACAAATCATAGCCGAACAAAGGCAGTTTTGGAAGCTCATGCTGAATCCCAGGGCGACCTGTTGAACGGAAGCACTGCAACTCAGAGAAACAACAATGCCCCGCATCAAAAGCGTAGTAGGGATAAACCTAAGGAGTTTAATTTTGCTTCTTGGGCAAATCAACCCTTTCGTTTTCACAAAGGTACTGTAAACTCTTCTAGTCCTGCTTTAATTGAAGCAGACTTTGATGACTTTAAAAACAAACTTTATAGTTTAAGGAGTAACCAATGCGAATTAGATTATCTGCGTGAATGTGTAAGGGTAAAATGCGTACCAAAGGGACTACGCCTTTTTAAATTTCCAAACTTTGTCAAACATGGTTCAGTGCATTATAACCAGTTATGTGAGATATTTGATAGGGCAGGGTTGGAAGTATTACAGGTCATGATTGCTGAGTACGAGAACAAAGCAAACATTGTTACGGAAGATTTAAAAATTTTGCATCACACTGTTACCTCTGACTCTAATTTTGACATGGTCAAGCATGACTACGATAAATTGTTTAACGAAGTAGATCAGTTTTGTTTAAAAATAACTAACAGGAAAATTAGGAAGTTGGACAGAGACCTGCATGAATATAGGGATGGTTTGGCATATCCCTGCCATAATAAACCTATACATAATGCAAGAACATTTAGTACAGTGGACAATGGTGTGGATGATGTTTTTCACCAAAATTTTAATGAACCCCCACGCAGAAGTGAGCGTTTAGCCGAAAAAGATAGAAGGCAACGAAATCAGGATTTACCTCAACGCCCCGGGAGACCGGGGGCCTTTGGTTAAAAACAGCAGAGAACAGGGAGGTGGAATTACAACTAGACAGCGGGGTAAACCCACCCATAGAGTCTTTTTCAACAGCCAATTTGAATTCTGATATGGCAGTTGGAGGTACTTCACATCAAAGCAAAATTACAGTTACAGAAATGTCCAACTGTAAATTATTCAATATTAACAATTTCACCATTTACAACTATACTGACATCATGGTAGACTTGACAGCTTTTAACATTTTTACGAAGGGGCTTCACTTCGTACCAACCAAAAGCATTGATTTGGCCAACTTGTTGGTGGAGCTCAAGTTATTTACTAGGGGTTTAAACCTGAGATATTTTTTTAAAGGGAAGGAAAAACAAACCCATGGCCTACAAAGGAAAAGTATTTTCAATCCTCCCATGCATCCACTCATCAGGTTATATGAAGAATTAGTTGAGAATGAGTTACGTAACATTCAGCACACTACTATTGGATCTAAACAGGCCAACATGAGCACCAACGAGTTGAATTTCATTACCATGCTAAGAAAGGAAGGCATTAGGGTAATGAAGCCAGATAAAGGGGGTGGTATTGTGCTCATGTATGATTCAAATTATGAATCACACATGCACAATTTGTTGCATGATGACAGCCAATACGGGTTAATTTCCCGCAATGAGCACAACATTTCTATTGCGAAAATTAATTACACCCTCTACGACTACCTAATGCAGGGTTTTATCAATGAGAAATTATATAATTTTCTCAAAGTGGGTAAACCCAAGACCCCTGTCATCTTCGGGATACCCAAAATCCACAAGGGTACTGACCCTTTACTTTTCAGGCCCATTGTATCGGGGGCAGGAGGAGTTACAGAACCAATAGCTAAATTTATTGACTACATCATGAAGAAACACACCACTGTTTTAACCCACGTATGTAAGGATTCCTGGGGATTTCTTAAAAATTTTCCCAGAGACAAATGTAATGCTTCAACACTGATGGTAACTGTGGATGTGAAGGACCTCTTTCCTAGTATTCCCCATACAACAGGGCTAGAATGGTTCTTAGATTTCCTTAGGTTGGAAACTAAGTTAAGTAACAATTTTGTCAATCTAATCACCGAGATGATGGGTATAGTTTTAGAGAACAATTTCATGTTGTTTAATGGTGAATTGTTTAAGCAGCTTAAAGGTGTAGCGATGGGCGCGTCCTGTGCCACCATTTATGTGAACGTTGTTCTACACAGGTGGGAGCAGACACATATTTTCCAAACCAGCTGGGGACAATATGTTACTTTCTACTGTAGATACCTGGATGACATTTGTATCATCTGGAATGGCACTAAAGAACAACTTACAGCATTTTTACAGTATATCAACTCAACAACTGATTTTCTCACTTTCACTCACAACATTAGTGAAAAAGAACTACATTATTTAGATGTAAAAATTTTTAAAGATTTGTATACTGAGGAAATACATTCCAAGATCTTTAGGAAACCAACCTTTTCGAACTCTCTACTGCATTTTGAAAGTCAACACCCTTTGCATCAAAAGAAAGGCATTGTTAAGGGGCAATTGATTAGAGCCTCGAGAATGTGCAGTAGGTTGGACGAGTTCTTGAAAGAAGTTGAAAACCTTCATAACATGTTCACTGAAAGGGCTTACCCTAAGGAATTAATTGAGACTCTTACCAACCAGGTGCTTACAAAGAGGAACTCTTTATATTCCCCTTTATTAGGAGTGGCAGAAACTAACCTTTCTCAAGCCAGGGGCACAGATACACATACTACTGTTAAAGGGGAAAATTTTGTGTACACATTTTCTGATGATTTTTCACAGATCGAAAGTACAATTAAAAAATTTTGGTTTGTGTTACAAAATAATGAAGAGTTCAAACAGTTTATACCAAGTAAACCCAGTTTTGTTAGAAAAAGAGGGCAGAATTTAAAGGCAACTTTTGAGAAAAGACATAATGCAAAAACCGGGAAACAACGGCAAGTTAACGGCACCTACAGATGTGGTGCCTGTAAGTCTCACTGTTCTGTCTGGAATTTATTTTCTGAAAGTGTGTGAATAAACTGTTCTAATTTCGCTGGTGGATCATTGCTTCAGTTGGTGGTTTTTGACTTCTACATTACTAGACCACCACCATGTTGTCTGTCTGAATCGCAACTGCTTCCAGAGGAAGAGGGTCCTGGAAGTACTGCAATGCCAAAAGTACCTCTCTCATCTCCAGGACATTGATATGCAGATGCGTCTCCTGTTTGGTCCATGTGCCTTGGGCTGTTCCTCCCTGAAAATGCCCCCCCTCCACCCTATCAGGGAAGTGTCCATGGTCACTGCGGCCGCTGGTGAGGGTAGGATAAAAGAACGACCTATCGCTAGATGAAGAGAGGTCAACCACCACTGAAGATCCTTTTTGCATGTGTTTGTGATCATTATGAGATGAGACATTGGGAGCTCTTGGTAAGACCATTGAGTGAATAACAGCCGGATGTGCATGCGACCCAACATTATCGCTAATATTGCAGCTGTCATCATGCCTAACAATTTTAGCACTTCTGATGCTGGAGCCTTGTGTCTGGATATGATGTTGTGGACCTGCTGATGAAGTAGTAAAATTCTTTCTGCTGGAAATCTCAAAGTGGTGGTGGTGTCCAATTCTGCTCCGATAAAATCGATATGTTGCGATGGAGGACAAGGCAGATTTTTCTATATTTACTGTAATGCCCAGATGATTGAAGAGAGAGAAAGAGTGGTGTCCCTGGCTTGTATTAGCTGATGCCTGGTGATGGCGGTGAGCAGCCAATTGTCTAAGTACGGAAACACCTGGAATCCTAAACGTCTCAGGTGAGCCGAGACCACTGCCATACATTTGGTGAACACTCTGGGGGCTGTAATGAGACCAAAGGGACTGGCTCCCAGCTGGAAGTGCAGATGATCCCTAGAAGGTCTGGCCATTTTCTTTTTGGTAGTACACATCCTGTAGCTCTATCGAGTACATCCAATTGTCTCTCCCTAAAAAGGAAGTAGCGACTGAAGTGTGACCATCCGGAACTTCTCTTTCTTGACAGATCTGTTTAGTCTGCTGAGGTCCAAAATAGGTCTCCAGTCCCCTGTCTTTTTTGGAACTAAAAAGAATCTTGAGTAAGTTCCGGATCCCGTCTGGTCTGCTGGGAATGGCTGGATGACACTTTCTTAGCAACGTTTGGACCTCTACTATTGCTTGTTCCCCGTAACTGGGTGGAATGTCCGGGATTTTTGTTGTCACTGGAGGGGGAGTGGCAAAAGTAATGAAGTATCCTCTGGAAACTATACTTTGTACCCAGTTGTCATTTATTTTGAGCTAGGCATCTGGATAGAAAGATAAGCAACCCCTGACTCCACAGCAGGACAGTCAGGCCTCCTTTCAGGAGTGCTAGTAGGGCTTTCCAAAAAACTGGTCTCTGTCACCCTGATTTTGCAGACCTCCTTTGCCGCGACGGCAGCATCTTCCATTATTGCCCCCTCCTCTGCCCCTGGTGGGGGGTTTACCACGTGTGTCCAGAAAGGCTCCTTGGGCTTTTCAGAACCACATCTTTCCTCCCTTTTGACCCTTGGGGTAGGGTCTGGTAGGGGTGGAAAAACGGACTCCGATGGCAGATAGAGCCTTTCCTTCCTGCTCACACCTGGTCAAAGTTTCCTTAACTTTGGGCCTGAAAAGGGACAAGCCATCAAAAGGGGTGTTGACAAAGGATGACTTAAAGGACTCCGCGAAGGAACACAAGCGCATCCAGGAATGTCTCCTGAGAGCAATTCCTGTACCCATTGCCCTACACGCTCCATCAGCTGCATACAAAATGAGATGCATGGACGAGTTCACTATGGAATTCAGGGTAGCAAGCTGGGAGGCGACTCTGTCTGAAGATCCTGCAGCTACTGTACCCTTAACAGCATCTCCAAACTTTTTAAGGAGGTCTCTTTGTAGTCTCGTAAAATGAGTGAGATAGTTCAGTGAATGCATGTCAAAAGTCGCTGAACTGTAAGTGCGCTTCCCGTATCTATCCATGATCCTAGAGTCTCTGTTAGGAGGATGGATAGATGAAGAAGTTTCTGACATCTCCTTTTTGGTGGTTGCCGCCACCAACACCATGACATCAACTGGCACTCCCTTGGTGAGGAAAGACTTTTCCTTGGGGGCAGAAATAAATTTATTGGGCCTCCTAGGGACAGGCTCCATGGTGTCCGGAGACTCCCACACCCTTCGTGAGACCATCCATAAGCTCATCGAAGGGCGGAGACACCCAAGAGGTGGAGGATTGAGACCCAAAAGCTTTAACAGACTCATCTTCAGTAGGGTTTTTGGACTTCCAGCCACCCCTCTGCCCAAGGATTTCTAATATCTCAGCAAAGGAGATATCTTCAGAGGGGGACCGTGGGGACCCTTCTGATTCTTCTAAGTCAATGTCGGATGAGAGAGACTCCTGTTGAGAGTCTAGGTGCTTCCTCTTACAAATTCTCTTCCTGGGAACCCCATCAGTGGGATCTTCTGGTGAAGTCTTGGAAGAGCAGGGGCCACCTAGTGGGGCTTCCTGAGGCTCAGGGTCTCTACGCTTCGACAGGATCTGAGAGGCAGAAGTGGACACAGGCGCTTTTGGGGAGGAAGTAGTTGGGCCTGAAGCTGTAGAGGTTTTGGGAAACATCACTCTCCTCATGGCTTCAAAGGCACCTCTGCTCCAATGAGAAGGGACTGCTGGATCCGAGTAAAACCATCGATCCCCTTGGCACCGGGACAGTATGCTCCGAACCAGAGGAAGGAGCTGAGCTCATCTGAGCCAAAGTCCCGAGAGGCAAAGTCGAAACCAACAAGTCATCCTGACTATCCTCCCTGGACCCGACCGGAGAGTGTCAGCTCCTAGACTCCTCGATCGGTGCCGAGGAAGTCCGAGTAAATGGAACCAATGGCACTGGAACAGGTGTCGGCTCTGAAGGCTCAACAATTATCAGGTCGGACTCCTCTGGCTCTGAAGGACTGGTATGACTCAGAGGAGGAAATGAAGTTGATGGCATTGCAGTCTTCGGTTCCAAAACTGCCTGGGTCGGAGTCTATAAAAATTTTGCAAACGCCGGTGCCTGTAGCAACTTCTGCACCACACAATCCACATCCAAATCGGATAGGCTGATTGAGGACTGACATGAATGGATGGATGGATGGAGGCACCGATTGAAGAACTGGAGACTTTAGTACCTCGGACACCGGTTCCAGGACTGGGGACTGGCTCCGAAAAGACAAGACGCTCGCCTATGAGGGCTGTGGAGCCGACGTCGACAGTTTCTTGGATTTGTTTTACTTCTAAAGAAGAAGCCTTAGAAGACTCTGAAGACTTGCTAGACTTATCCTTGTCACTCAACGCTTCCTGAAAGGACGGTTTCAGAAGTCCTCTATCTATGAGCTTTCTTCTTCTCTCCTGAAGAACTCTGGAGGAAAAAGAATGGCAAATGGAGCAGCTTTCCTGTAGGTGAAAGTCTCCAAGACAATAAACGCAATTGACGCAACTGTCATAGACACCTTCTGTCCACATTCTGGACACTTTTTAAAGCCTGACTTGGGATGCTTATCTCTATCCTTGTCAGCCATAATCAAATATACAGTATCTAGAAAAATCTACTGTACTATAAAAAAGACTAGACACACCCAAAACTAGTTAAATCACCCCGAAACAATGATGGCCTAAATATACTGTGACTAAGTTGTCACTATTCAAACCACAAACACACACACACACACACACACACACACACACACACACACACACACACACACACACACACACACACACACACACACAAACTACTTATTCAAACTACTCTAAATAAGCTATATATAATACAATATACTGTGGCTAAACTGTCACTGTTCAAAAGCACACAAACACACACTAACTACTTATTTAAACTACTCTAAATATAACAGGCCTAATAGAAAAAAATGAAGGCCAAAAGAGAGCTATATATAATAATGAAAAGGCACACCAAAGGGAAAGGGAATATTACTATTAAGCTATAAGTATTAAAGACTAACTCTAATAGTAGAGAAATAACAATATTAGCTGGATAATATTAGAAAAATAAAACTGTACTGGCCCGAGCTGTGCAAGGAGCCTCCGATCTGTTGCAGCGGCAAACTAGATCTGAGGTAACTCAAGGTGCATTATTGGATGGGGACTTGGCCTCGAACTGTCTGAAGACCTCGAGCTTTGTAGAAGGCTGACTCGGAACAGAGGATCAGTTCTGAACCCATCTGTAAGAATGAATGGCGAGACAGAACAACTTCACATCTGTACTTTCCTGTTCCTGAATTTTCAGCATCTACTGCTTGGTTGTTCTATGCAAACTTTATTACAAGGGCAAACATGTATAAACCATAAATATGGTTATGTATGCAGTGAAGCCATTAAATCAAATGATAAAAAAAATTTTATGCACACCTCAGGTCCCCCGCTGTCATTCTTATATAAACGCTGCTTCCACCACACTGGAGCTTTCCCAACAAGAGAAATCCAAATACTGTGACGTCTTTTTAAGAGTAGCAGGGCCAGCTTAGGGGACATCACTCACACAAGTGGATGACACGCCCTCACAAATGTCCACTTTATACCAATCTCTTGGACCTCTATAGGCATGTACAATGGGTGGGGAAACATTAATGCATAAGAAGAAATCTCTTGATCTCCAGCTGATGACAGCACTGTTTCCAGTACTGGTCCCTCACCCCTAGGAAAATGAACGGACCATAGGGGTCTCTTCTGAGAGAATCAAGTAGAAAGAGAGCCTTGACAGTCAAAGACTTAAGAGAAAAAAAAAAAGTCTCGACTCCCTGTATACAAAAACACGAGACATCAAAAAATAAAAAACATGAACTGCAATTAGACAATTGGAAAATGGTATTCCAGGCAAAAATGGATCTCAGTCTAAAGTCTAAAACATAAGCGGAGGTAAGTAAAACTATAAAAACTAAGAAAACTGAACCGAAGCTTCACCATACTATGAAAATATTACCAAAAAATAGTTAATGCTAAAAACATAAATAAAAAAAATGTACATCTGAGCTACAATAGAAAACCTCCATAAGATAGCCTAATCATAAAAACCTTTATAACCTATACAAAGCCTTATCCAAAAGCTACAGTTGTTTACTTTACTTACCATAACAGTAGAAGGTTGAATAGATCACTTTGGATATATCCTGCCAAAGGTACCTTATGTTCACACAGTTTAGAAAGCATCAGACTTCGAGTATCATACATTCTTCCTTAGTATGACAGTGTGTGCTAGTATTTATTTAATTTATTAATCATTTGATGAGCTGGTTAGTCCCATTAAGCTAGCAGCCTCTCTTCAGGAAAGACCCAAAGTGGTACTTATACTACTGTGGGAAATGTGGCTAGGGTATCAGGAAACTTCCCCTACTCTTACGGATAGGTGCAGTGGGATCTTTTACAACTACCTGAGCTACCCACCAATTAAAGCAGATGGGGCTTCGGTTTAATCTCGCATCCGAAGGATGACACACTAAGGAATGAAGCACTCCCCTTGTTGCATTGTAGTCTCAAGTATGATTCTGTCAGAGGAGCAAAAAGGTAAGGATTTTCCACCCCAGCTAGAGGAGGACAGCAAGAGTGATGTAGGGTGGGAGTTATTACTGCAACAGTGATTTATTTGAACATGTACTGTTATGGTAATTAAACTACAAAACTGTACTATGTTCTTCAGTAGATCATTGTTACACTACCCACTATAGTATGGGATGACTGCCAAAGCTCAAGAAGAATGTGTGAATGGAGAAGAACCACAGTAGGAATCCATGAGGTAAAGCAACAGAATCCAATCTGTAGTGTTTACTGAAAGTGTGAACAGAGGATCAAGTAGCTGCTTAGGTTCATAGTTTCATAGGTGTTTACTAGTCTCACGACCACACGGGCCTTTTTAAGCATAGCCATGCATCCCAAATCTCAGACAAGTTCTGATACTCTTAATAAAATGTAGGGGGCTTGTGAGATGAAACATTTACAAGCTAGGGTCTGGGAGATGAACCATTTACAGGTTGCCTGTGTCCATTAGAGACAAAGGTGTCAAACCAAGGATGAATTTCCTGTTCCCCATCCAACTGTCCAGGATGCACTTGAATTGGGTTAGGGAGGAACTCTGCTTCAAATGGATGGGGAGCCTGTCCCAGAGATGGGGTAATCTCTGAGATACATACCTGTCTCTACAGCAGGTCCTATTTATATCACAGGCAAGGTTTAAAGTCTTTAGAACAGGCAATTCTGGTGCTGTTTGTTTTGCAGATATGCAGGAGGTCCATTCACAGTGAGGTCTGACAATGCCCTGTATGCCAGGCATAGATCTCCCCTCAAAAGCCTGTGGGAGACAGAATACAAGGATAGAGCCTTGAGGTGGTCTGCATAGGACATTTTGCTTAAGCCCTATATTCTTTTAGCGAGGAACCTCTGTGGATATTCCAATTGTTGGATATATGCCTGGTTAGGAACATACCAAAAAGGACACTGTACACTCAATAATAGGTCTGATGAATGCAGAATACAGTGGAAGAATGAATTAGTTGGACTTAGATGCCCTACCTTTGTTTACAAGTCCCTGACCACTGGGTCAACTCTAAGGCATGTGCTGTCAAATATGATAGTTACCAGGGATGAATGATTTCCTGAAGGACACTATTATTTTATTTATTTTATATTTGATTACCGGGTTCATCTGACTCGGCAATCTGGTGCCCATTTTCAGCAAAGACCTGAACAGAAATGCTCCACATACATGACAATCATGAAAATACAGAATACAATAATACAACAGCTCCACATACATGATAAAAATACAAAAGTCAGAGATGAGTACAAATTAATAGAGCAAACAATAGTATATCATGGCACAGTATGATGAAAAGTTACAGAAGTGTACAATATATAGAGAGTACAGTAGTAAAGCAGAAAATATAATGTATTTGAGTAAGAAGGTGCAGTAATGTTATATACATTCATTTAGAAATACAGTTTGTTATGGTAGTTTTTTTTTTTTTATGTGTTTGATCTTTGAGTAGTGCCAGAGGAAGATTTATCTGAATGGTGATAGTAGAGCTAGCCATGGTCAGTACAGGTACATTGCCAGATAAGACTGAGGTGGGCTTTTAATTGGGTTTTAAAGGTGGGCCTGCTGTTTTGCAATCCGATATCTGATGGAAAAGAATTCCAGATTTTAGCAAATGTGTAGGAGTAGAGGGATTCTCCAGCACTGTCTCTACACTTAACTACTTCAATAAGTGCTTTGTTTGTGGTTCTTAGTTGGCGAGCAGAATTGTGAAAGATGAGTATGCCTGAGAGATTGGGTATCTTGTTTGGGTGGTACAGCAAGTAATGAACCACGGTGAGTTGGTTACAGTTTAGTAAGTTGGGAAGTTCTAACCAACCTAGTTGTTTTAGTGAGTGACAGTTGTGGGAGCGGAAATTACAGTTGGTTGTGAATCTAGCTATTTTATTATAGCACAAGGACAATTTATGTAGGTCTGTCTTGTTAAGGTTTGTTAATACAGGAGATGCATAGAGCAATGTAGAGAGAATGTGAGTTCTGGATACAGTAATTTTGGTATCTTTGGTTAGATAGTTTTTGCAGCAATATAGGGTTCCAAGTTTTTTATGGACTTTGGATATGGTTTGTGCTATACGTTTGTCAAACTTTAGGTTCTGGTCAAGTATTACACCAAGAAGTTTAGCTTGTGATACTGGGGAGATTTGGGTGTTACTGGCAGAACGGATAGAGAAAGAGCCAAAGTTTTGGTAGGTTATTATGCATTTCTTGGCATTAAGGTTTAGTTCATGGCTCTGACACCAGCTGTTTGTCTTTGTCAGCCCCTCCTGGAGAACATTTGTGTTAGTGTGGGATTCAATGACACCTCCTAATTTGCAATCATTTACAAATTTGGTCAGCAAAAGACCACTAACATTGGCCTTGGCTTCAGAGAAGTAAATGACAAAAAGGAGCAGTCCAAGGACTGATCCTTGAGGGACTCCACCTGTGACTGGCCTTTTTGTAGAGGTGGACTCCCCAATTCTAACTTCCTGGGTCCTGTATGTGAGCCAGTTGGCTATCCACCAGGTAACATCAGTTTGTACCTAACCTCTTGAGTTTGTCAACAATGCCCGAGTGGGGTACTGTGTCAAATGCCTTGGCCAGGTCAAGGTAGGCAGTGTGAGCCATTTTGCCCACACCCATTGTTTTAGTGACCTTCTCAAAGAAGTCCACCAGGTTGAGTAGGCATGATCTGCCCTTGACAAAACCAAACTGGATTAGGTCCAGTGTCTTGAGGTTTACTATATCACTATTGATCATTTCCATGGCAATTCTTTCCATTGCTTTATATATAAGACTACTGAGACTTACGGGTCTGTAGATGGCCCACCTTTGTGCAGAGGGATTATTGTTGCTATTCTCCATTCATGCGGCACAAATTCTGTTTGGAGGCTATAGTTAAATAGCAATTCCAGAGGCTCTGATAAGTCTTATTTCATGCTATTTAGAAGGTGTCCTGGGATACTGTCTGGACCCACTGATGCAGTGTTCTTGGCTTTAGAGACAGTATTAAGGACCTGTTCCCTAGTGATAGCAGGGGGAGTTATGTTAGATAGTATTTCTGAGGAAAGGTTGAGGGGGAGAGAGGTGTAAAGTTGGAGAAGAATTTATCAGCCAGTAGATTTGCTATATCTTCTGGCTCAATATAGGTGGCTCCATTTACAATGAGCTCTGCACACAATTGTGTACAGCCTTTGAAGTTGCAGACATAGCTAAAAAATGCCTTGTGGTTGTCCTTGACCTGGGAAGACAAATTCACCTCAAATTTGGCTTTGTGGACTTTATTTGTCCTCTGAGAGGTTTGTTTAGTTTGATGAGTGTGCTTTTATCCTGCTGGGTGCTGCACCTATTAATTTTTGCCATGATTTTCTTTCTTCTGTTACACAGTCTATTGATTTTGTGATTCCATCAGGGTGGCTTGTTTTTCTGATTTAGTTCTGTACTTCTTTCTGGTGGATAAAGCTGCCTCTATGCAGCTAATAACATGCTTGTACAGGGTTTCTCTGAACAGTTCTGCATAGGCAGCAGTGTTCTCAGGGTTTATGTGGGGTTTGGAATATTCCCAGGTTATCACTTAATAGCAGAAGGTTAGTCTTACAGCAATCTCTGAATATTCCAGGTTTAGCTGGGAGTCCATGTTTTATTTTTACTTCAAAGAAGACCATTTTGTGGCCTGACCTCACCAAGGAAAACATTACAGTAAGGGGTGTGCATCACTCTTTCCATATTAGTGAGGACAAAATCTAGTATTGCTGCATGCCTGGTTAGTGTACTGACAATCTGATTCAGGAAGTTTGTGTTTACAAAATCCAGGAAACTCTATGCCTGTATGTTTGATGTCTGATGTCGTACAGGATTCTCAGTTAATAGTGGGGTAATTAAAGTCACCCATGAATATGGTGCTGGGTTGGATGGTTAGTGTTTGTAATAAGTTTAAACACATGGTATGGGTTTCTGGGTAATACAGGGGGACCTATAGCTGGCAAGGAAGTGATACTGGATTTTGCCTATAGATGAGAGCTAAAAATGCATTTTATGTGGGATGGACTATGGTTGTTCTAACAATATAACAGGTTCACGTTTCTTTAGGTGATTAAAAGAGATCAGCAGTAGAAATATACTTCTTGGTATTTAGATTCCATGGTAATGGCTTTATATTTTATGAAATGTTTGAGCTATCAACTGAAGGTAAGCCTAAGAGGTGTGCAACATAATTTTGATACTCTTGTAATAAGGAAGCAACATTAAGGAGTATTATAAAATTGTATAGTGATGTAGACTTCACCCATTTCCAAAAAGCCTAAGTTGTTACCACTGTTCTGCTGAAATGATCCTTGACATTATGCAAAGATTTCTACCATGATTTGAGTAGCAGAAGTGTATAGCACATGGCAGACAACTTGAAATGGTTTGTTTAGATACCTGCTTACCTTTGTGCACCATGATGATAAGACTAAACTGTTGATTTTCTAAAGTCCTTCATTTTGTCCAAATAATACCTCATCTACTGACATCTAGGGTATTTAGAATTCTTCCTCCCTTGTTTTTATGGTTTGGACAGAACACAGGGAGCTGGATAATCTGGTTAAGAGTAATTTCAATGACTTGAGGCATAAAATAAAGGTTGGTTCCGAAACTCACCCAGCTTTTTGAAAGATCTGGCCAAAGTCAGAGCTATCAACATGGCAGTCTTCCAAGAAAGAAAGCAAGTTTAGAGAAGAATTGGATGCAGGTCCAAATGGAGAAAAAGTAAACTTTTCTAAAACAAATTTTAGATCCCAAGGAGGAGCCAGTCTTTTTCTTGGTGGTCTGATCTGCAAAACACCCTCTGATATCTTTTGAGTTTGAATAAAGAAGACAGAAGTGGATTTAGTAGCAGACAAACTGAAATGGCAGAAAGTTTTACCTTAACTGAAGCACTCTCTAGGTTTGAATTATGCAATTCACAAAGGTACTAGAAAACTTAGATTGCCTCGGTTTAAGATGGGTCTTGTCCTCCATTTTGCCACCAACTAGAACATATTTTTCCATTTGGCTAAGAAAGACTCTTTGGCAGCAGGTTTTCTTGGCTCCAACACCGCCTGTTGCATGTCCTTTTAAAAAAGGTGATTAAAGGGAATCAAAAGCTTATCAACAAGACAGTTAGATCAAGATTCTGAATCTTGGGATAAAGCACAGGTCTGTTTCCTGTTTGATCAAGTCCACTCTTTAAAGCAGCTTTTGGTAACTGACCCTGACAAGTTGCATGACAAGGGAGAACCACAGTTGTCTGAGCCAAAAGGGAGTAATCAGTAACATCTTTGGTAAGGTTCTTCCTGATCTTCTGAAGGACTTTGGAAATTACAGCAAAATGGAGAAAATTATAACGAGCCATCCCTGTCTAACGTATTGAGTATGCATCTGTTCTCCATGCCTTTCTGCAAAGTGCCCTAGAACAGCACTGTTTTAGTTGTCTATTTTGATAGGAGACAAACTTTGGAAGTTTCCCACTGATGGATGACCTGCAAGAAGACCTGTAGGTGTGTGGGTCTATTGTGGATCTGCTCAGTCTGCTTTTGTGTCCTTCTCTGATGGAATGCAAACTGCCTGTAGAATTAAGCTGTGTTAAACTGCTATGTTCCAGGCAACCTTGTCTAGGCTGCAAAGGGGGTAAGACCTTGTTCCTGTCTGATATGTACCACAACACTTGCATCACTAACAGAGGACATGGAAACCAATGCTGATTTAGTATTTTCAGGGCATTTATGATGGCAATCATTTCCTTCAAGCTTGTGTCTGAATTAAGGGTCTCAAATCTACTGGATCTTGAAACTTTGAGGACCCTCCCCTCCCCAAGTAAAGCCAAAGGCATCTGTAGTGGAGCTGGAAGGTGAAAGGGGAAGTCCTGGATTTTCTAGGAATTGACTGGCCCACTAGGAGTTCTTTTCTTCATTATACTGAGCAGAAAAATTGGAAAGGTTAGAGAATGAAGATGATGGCCCCAAGGGGATTTGACAACCACTGTATTATCTTCATGTGGAGTCTGTCAAATTGAATTATAAGAATAGATGAGGTCACGAATTCAAGAATTCTTAGAAATTCTCTTGTAGTATGCATCTTTTGTTGAGAAAGACTGAGAAACTGACGATAGTCAGAAGCCCTTTTTTCAGGGAAAGAAAAGCTATCAGAGATGTCCAGAAAACATTCTAAGAAAACTATCCCTATAAGAAGGAATTAAGGATGACTAAAGTTTACAATGAAGCCTAGGTTGGTAAGAAGA
Organism: Protopterus annectens; assembly: GCF_019279795.1. Lineage (NCBI taxonomy): Eukaryota > Metazoa > Chordata > Ceratodontiformes > Protopteridae > Protopterus > Protopterus annectens. The sequence goes on along the minus strand of NC_056745.1, from coordinate 1,154,584,934 downwards.
GTTATGGTGAACTGTGAGACTAGCAAATGTCATGATCAGGCAATTATCCAGGTAAGGGTATATGTGTATGCCTTGAATGGGCTATGACTGGGACATAGGTACATGGTGAAGACTGCTGGGGCAGGAGAAAATGAAAGATGGAGAGAGACACCAAAGGGTAAAACAGTAAACTGAAGGTACAACCCCAAAGCAAAGAACCTCAAAAATATATCAGTGTGTTTTTGTGAAGGGAATGTCTCAAAAAGTATATTTTAGGTCCAGGGTGACTAGGAATGCACGGGTTTAATTGGAGGGGAAAGACAGTTTGCAGAGTCAACATTTTGAATACCAGAATGTTAAGTGTCATCACACCAGCAACGAACTCAATAAATACAAAAACCAGTGGAAGCCAAGCTGATCAAACACCACCAGTTTAATGCTGATCTGGTACCTTGGCCGTTCGCCTTCTCAGGATAATTCAGCAATTAAGCAGTGTGACAAATAAAGATTATTCAATTATACAATTATATAATTTAAACTAACTTTATTCACCTTAAAGCATTAAATAACCTCTTCATCTAAAAACTTTTTCCATTACAAACATTTATTTCCAGATTAAGACCCCTAGGGTACAAGATCGCAAAGTTTAAAATCATCTTGTTTTCCAATGCATCCAGTTTCTGAGCAAAATAAGCCCCCCCCCCAAAGAAAAGGCTGTGATAATATACTAAAGAAAAAAAAAAACACTGCCCAGATGATGGTGAATAATTGCTGAATTACCCTGAGAAGGCGAATAGCTGAGGTACCAGATCAGCATTTAACTGGTGGTGTTTGAACAGCTTGGCTTCCACTGTTTTTTTTTTTTGTATTTGCATTTGTTAAGAAAAGTGTTCAGTTTGGAATAATTTAAAATGGGCCTCTAAGTACCATCCTTTTTGGGAACCAGAAAGTCTGGAATAAAAGTATTTTTCCCATTGGGAAGAGGGTACTGGTTCTACAACCTCCCCAAGCGAGAAGTTCTGAAATGATCGGAGACAGAAGGTGCAGTTGGTCTCTTGGCGGCTCAGTAATTCCAGATGGAAAGAGAGGGAATGCCTACTATAGCCTGCATCCCTGTTCTATGATGGTTAACACATAAGAGTCTGAACCTACTAATATCCAAGCTGCAATACATACAGAAATATTGCCTGTAACTGTGAGAGGAAGGTCTAGGTGTCAAGGATAGACATTTTTTTTCCTTTTAGGAGGAGGAGCCTTGAAACCAATCCCCTTTCTTTTTAGTGTATCACTGTCTTGGAAGATTTTTTGTAGACCTGACTTAAACGGCTTTCAAAAAATGGCCCTGGATTGGAATGGTAGCTTCTTTGGTATTAATGAATGGGTAACAAGAAAAAATTGAACTCCTTGCATTAATTTTCCTCTCTCATCTACCTTTTCCAGCACCTCAAGTGAGGAATTACTAAATAAAATATATTTTTTTCAGAGAAGCATTCAAGACATGTACCTTCACATTCTCTGGAATATTCTGAAGTCTTAACAAGGCATTTTTTGCTCACAACTGTCCCAGTAACAGCAGCCCTAAACATAGCATCTTCAGCATCATAAAAACGTCGAACAGAATGTTTAGTAATCTAGGAAGCAGAGCCAATCATTTCTAAAAGCCATGCTTTAATCTCATAATCAGAAAAGGATTGCTGCATACTTGCAGATATGGACACATGGGTTTGGCAATTTAATGTCCTAAAGGCCAAAGCAGAAGTATAAACTTTGCCAAATCTGTCAAAAGCATAACTATCCTCATCAACAGGGATAGGGTTAGCAGAAACAAAATTTTAATAACTTTCTCTGCATCTAATGAAATGACAAGCAGGGTCTTACTGAATTGTGCTTATAGAAATGCTTGAAAATATATGGCTCTCTAAAACCTATCAGGTTTCTTTGGAGATGGAGGTTAAGAACCTGAATATAATAAGGATCCAGGAAAAGCATCCTTCAAAGCAACTAAGACAAAGGGTTGCCAACTTTTCAAGTAAAAAATTCTAAACATGTACGTCATGAAATCAAAAATGCATACAACTTTGGTACCCAAAATGCAATATTTTGCTTAATAATGTTTGGAAACATTAGTTTGTCTCCGGCATTACTTCTCTTAACTGCAACTTACACTTCTTACTTTTTTCCTGGCTGTAAACTCTAAGCTTTTGCACTTACCCAGTCATGGAACAAAACATACCCAAGGGTATGTTTTTCCCTGCAAAATCTCACATTTCTATTAAAAATGTCCCACCTTGGGCATTTGAAAAGGTTGCAAGTGGCAGCCCTAACTATTTCCCATTAAAGGACATCATGTGATCTTTCTCTACATTTAGATGAATAGCTGAAAGTGCTTAATACTGAGGTACAGAAGTAAGTAATACATGCATTTCTTAAATGTACTGTCTCTGCTGCTCAATGTCAGGAACTTGATGCTTGAATCATCCTGCTGTAGGATGTGGGTAAAAATTTGCAGATAATCTTCATGAAGATGTACAGACTAAACAAAGGTAACTGAGAAAATAACCAATAAATGTATTTGCAAAGGATCACAGGAAAATATAGGGTGTGCACACAGCAGAAGGAGCCTCAAAACTGTCATATTAACAATTAGCCACAAAAGTGGAAAATGTCAGGAGATAGTAACATTTAAAAGGAATACTAAATAGAAAAATAACAAAGTAAATCATTTTGGTCAATTCACTAATGCTAAAAAAGACACTGACAGTACTTAGTGGATGCAAACTTCTGAAAAATAACACGCTGAGCTGACATTATGTGACTTCAACCAAATTATGTGACAGTCTAGCTGCTAAAGACTCACAGCCAGGGTTTTTAGTTTACTGAAATATACACTTTCACACATGAAAGCAGAGAAACATCTCCTAGCCAGAGAATAATTATCCTGATAGTTTACAAGTCTAAGCAGTTGACATAGACCTCTCAGACAGACACACACACAAACACACATATGCACACATAATTAATATGAAATTGTATTTTAATTGCTATTGACTACAAGGCTGTAAGTCTACCCAAGAACCCATTGCCTGGCCTGCACTGCACATCATCCAAAATCACCTCTTTGATCTTTGTATTGTAATATTTTAATATTACTGACCATCATTAATCTCCTTGTTTTAGTCTTATTATAACACATAATATTATAATAAAACAATGAACACAGCCGATTTAAGACTGCATAGACATTTTTCTGAGGCCTTAGGACTTAAGATATAGATTCATAGGTTGGTACTAGGCTATCGGCCCTAGGGCCTACACAAGCCTAGTCATAACAATTCCCTGGATATTTCTTCCCACAATATTTACTTCCCTGGACCCCTGTCTAGCAGGGCGACTGACGTGATCCCTGGGATGAATTTCCTATCTCCCATCCAGTCAAGGTTCTTTTTGAAGAAGGCCAAGGAGGCGTTCTGCTTGACATGTATGGGCAGTCTATTCCAGAGTATGAGGAGTCTCTGGGTCAGGAACCTATTCCTCCAGCATGTTTTGTTCATTGTGATGACAAGGTTTAGATCCCTGGAGCGTGTGGCTCTGAGGGATTGGGATTTCTTTAAGTGGAGCATATCCAACAGCTCAGGGTTTGACATGGCCTTATATGTTAAGCAGACATCGCCTCTGAGTAGACGATATGCCACAGAGTAGAGGTGGAGTTTTTTTAGATGGTCAGCATAGGGCATCTGCTTTAGGCCTGTGATTCTTTTAGTGAGGTATTTCTGCGGCCTTTCCAGCTGTTGCAGATGTCTTGTGAGGTGCATACTTTTGGATTTGGTGCCAAAATGAAAAATCTGCCTTGTAGTTTCCTGGTTTCTGCAATGGGAAGACTTAACTCAAGCAGAGGTATAAATGCAGCTTCTCCACTTATGTTGTTGACAACTAGAAGAACAGAGTCACCAAGGGGTGTGTGGATCTGCTATCAGAATCAGAATCACATTTATTGGCTAAGTATGCACACATACAAGGAATCTGACTCCGGTTTACATGACTCTCCAAGTATGAATTACATAAAGAACAAGCATGTTAAGTAGTTGTGAAGGAGAATGGCAGAATGACATGAAAGCTCACAATAATATTGCTTTTCTTTTTATTTTTTTCTCTCTCTTTACTCATTGCAAGTTGCTGGAAGAGGTTTACTTTACAGAATGTGGCACAGCTAAAGGTCAGCAGAAATTGCACAACGGAAGAACTACTGTTAAAAATATTTATAACATCATTCTGATGTTTCAGCCTGTGATGAAAGATGTTAAAGGCCTTTTGAATGGTATAGGAATAGTGAAGGAAAGACTGAAAGACTTGAGGTCTGTCTGAGGTCGCAAAGCCAGGCACTGAACAGTTGGGAGCATCATGGATAATGGACCCAGCAAGAGAAACACACAATGTAAAAGTGTGGTAGACAGATGATCAGAAACATTGATTAGAGGCTAAGTCTCCAAACGATGTACATATCAAGAGTCTATTTACAATGATGTGTTGCAGAGATCTTCTGAAACAGGTTGAAATGGCACTTCATATTATACCATGTGCAGACAAGAAGGGGGATTGTTTCAGGGTGTAACAGAAAGACCAAACCATATTTTTGTTGCATGCATATTATAGCAAAGTTAACACAGCTTTCAGGATGAGAAGTAAGCACACCAAACAGTTGACTGCAGTTCAACTTCAACCTTGTTAAAACAGGAAAACAAACTCAGGACACTTGTTTTACCTTCTCTTACACAAAATAAGAAAACACTTAAAAGCACTTCCTTCAGAGAAATGGATAACCAGATTTAAATCAATAGCCATTAGCCCTAGCACTGCCCTTGCTGGCTGAATTTTCCAATCAATATGTCTAAACTATAGAAAAGTTCCCTTGTTTAGATGCAGTTTAAAAAAACACATTCTGACATACTTCCTTTAGTAGTCCGCAGCTATGACATACATACTTCTTAATCACTTTCAGTAAACCATGTTAATAATTTGAGAAGTAAAAGAAGTAAACATAGCACAATGGGATCAGCCTGGTCCTTTTTTACAAGTGTCTAGTACTGCAAGTGGTAAATGGCATGCTACACATCTACAACACTGGATGCACCAGCTGCACTCACTGTTTTGGCGGGCTCACTCTGGCTTCAGTTAGTCGAGTCCTGCTGCTGGATGATCACCAAATCTCCCGCATCCCGCTTTGCAATTGGGATGTATTGTTTACATTAGGACGCTCCACAGCTCAATGCTCTCCTAGAGGTTTCTGGGGTTTGCTGTTCTTTTGTTACAGAAGTCTCCTGTGAGGTTCTAAATCTGTCTAGTTTTAAAGAAGTCACAGGTCCTACAATCCCGTCCAAACACTTCAAATAAATACCTACCATAAAACGTGACTACTATGACTACTGTCCAATGCTCTAAACCCCTTTTCCTCTTAAATGAATATTTGTCAACTTTTTGCAGCTCTCAGCAATAACCTTTCTTTGGATACATAGTGAAAAAACTGAGAACACGACAAATCAAAGTTGAATTTTACACACAATTCAGCTTTCACAAGCTCAGGCCTCATGCGGGTTTCTCTCATCACTCCACATGTTTTTCATCATTGAAAATATACATCAGCATGGGTGTTGTTTGTAGGAATACAAAAACAAATTTGGTGATTCTTTTCAAGTTAAGTGCATCACAGCCACTAAAGAATTCAACACATCATTTGTCAACTTCAGCGTGATTTGCCTTCAGCTTTGGGATGACTTGTTTCAAGCACTGAAACTTGGCATACAATTTAATCTCCATCAACAGTCACACCATAGGCTGATACTATCTCCAAAATATCAGAAAAACAGCAAGGCTCATCAAGGTTTACAAAGTCCAGTTTCTTCAGCAGTCTTGTTTCAAAGTCAAACCACTTATCCAGGTAAGCTATCTCTCAGCCGTACATGTTCTGTGCTTCCGTTTTAAATTATGACACCTATCTGTTGGTCATAAATCTGAAATTGTTGTAACCACAAAGCCAAAAAACTGATAATTTTTTCTCTACACCAACTCATTGTGTACTTTCTCCATCACAGTAAAAAGGTGTGTGATACAAGTTGTGTTTAACTCCAGTTGCTTAATGGCCTGTCTGAACACTTTCATGAAGCTGTACACAAAATGAATGTAGCATTCTGGGACAGAAAGTTTGCCATTCTGGAACAACCCATCTTCCTGATCTGCAATAAAACTCCAAATCAACTTATTCATTTCCTGTTTTACTTCACTGTTTTACTTCCAGCATTTTATGAGCCTTTCAAATGCAAGTTCAAGAGACAACCAGCACACAGGAATATGATGCAATAAAACAGCGTATTCTTCCCCTGCAAAGTCGTAGCAAGATTTCAGCTCATCTAACCATTTAGCTGATGATGAAAATTTGTTGTACACCTTGACAACCATTTGGTCAATGTCATACATAGGTCAACTGTTTAGATGAATGTTTGGCAGTGTTGCGCAGAACATGGAAATTGTAGTTTGCTTTGAAAAGACGTGGCCGTTTAGTCTTAAATTAGTAAAACTGAAATGGTGCATGCTATTGTTGACAGACGCATTATCAACACAGTAGCTGACTAAGTTTTCAACTTGCAGACCATTGCCTTCTAGCACTTCTAAAATCTTGGTTGTTACTCCAGTCGCCGTTTCATCACTGTCCACATAAAATTCTATCAATCAGTGATGCCGCTGGTTGATTAAAAGAACTGGACTGATACCGGATACATTTTCAAATTCCCTTTGTTTGAAGCATCAGTTGCTAAAAGAGAATGGTTTATTCTTTTGCAGTTCACTTAAAGCCAGCTCCATGGAATGAAGTAATAAAATGTTTTCAGTGAACAACTCTGCATTTATTTTTGAACGAGAAATTTTTTGGGCCAATTTGGAATAGGAAGACACTTGGAAAAAGTGTTTATTACCACAAGCCTGCAACAAGTAGCTGTGATGATGATGTATTCCATGAACGGCATTGCTAATTTGGATGCACTAACTTGTTCTTGGTCCAAAAAGTTGGAAGCAGAAAATAAATGTTTCACTGTAGTTGACATTTTTTGGCTTTGACAGTTTCACTTGTGCTTGTCACCAGCTGCGTGTTTCCTGACGGCTGTAAATCTATTGGTTCTGACAGAAAATGAACGGCAGCAAACTTTACACAATGCAAAGTCTGTTTTTATTGTCCTGGCATAACCACGAGTTCATATCTGAATCCTTTAGCCACTCCTCCGGAACACACAAATATATCATTTCTTCTTAGGTGTAATGTGTTCGTTCATTGCACACGTACGCAGTGAGGTCATCATCTTTACAGGTGCAGGAAATCTATTATCCATTTCAGGACATGATGGAGCAAAGCCCATTTCTCTCTTAAATTTTCCAGTAGAAAAGAAAAACAATATAATTTCTTTGCCCCTCATTAACAAATAAGTAGAACAGTTGAAAGTAAATGGGGGGGGGGTTTGGATTCAGATCAGGATGTATTACAACCAACCTGTTATTTGCAATGAGACAAACAGTGGAGAAAAGGCTAGAGATGTGGAAAGAGTCCAAATGGGCATTTCTAGTTTTGGAGAAAGCATATGACACGGTTCCAAGAAAGTTGATTTGGGCAGTGCTAAGATGGTTCAAAGTTCCTGAAACACTGGTAGAATTCATACAGGCTATGTACAAGAACCCAATGACACAAGTACAAACCATGCTGGAGACTTGCAGATGGATTTCCAGTGGGTGTGGATGTACATTAGGGTGTAGTTTTGATGAACCCACTGCTGTTCATAGTGGTGATGGACTACATTAGCAAACAGGTTGAAGGGGATAAATCAAAAAAGTTGTACACTGATGATGTGGCATTAAAATCAGACTCTGAACAAGAACTTTAACTAATTATAGAGAAATTAAATTCAAAACAAAGCACATGGGAATAAACTAAGTACAGAGAATTGAGATAGAAGGGGAAATAGTGAAGCAGGTTAACAGTTCTGAGTATGGTAAGGGTGGATGAGGAGAAGGGAAGTCTGAATGATGAGGTCACAAAGCTAGAATCGGAGAGACTTTGTTTACATCTGCCACACTTGTTCATTTTATCAGACTGCACTGTTTTAACTGTGGAATATTGTAACAGGATACTGGAAGAGAAGAGGTTAAGCTCAGCTCCAACTAACTTTGAAAAATAGTAAGAAATTAAATTACTTAATTTAGACCAAAAAGATTGCATCTTACAGCTCTGACTGCAGCCAGAGACAAAATGTCAGTAGGAAAACAAGTACTAGGAAGCATTCTGTATCGTCTTTAGCAGTGTACAAATTGTTACTCTGGAAGGGTAAAACTTTGAAATTGTTTTATGACTTCCGGATGTATGTAAGGTCATTCTGTAGAGAAATAATACTTCAATATTACGTGAGACACAAATCACAAGGCAATCTGTTTTTGAAATCTGACCAAGAAGGAAGACAACTCACCTACTTCATCTTGTCTTGCTCTAGTAAGTGAGTTGGGAATAGTAATTCTTTAGATCAGTCAGGAAAATATAGTGAGATTAGTTAAGTAATGTTTTCCTATATCTGTGTGAATCGATTCAGCTGTGTAACTTTAATATTGCCTGTGACAAACTCTGGTGTTTAATGTAAAAATATATTCAGTATTTTTCATGTTCTTTTATTATTTATTATTAAATACATTTATACTTTTATTAATTTCTCCAAATCTTTTGGGCTTCTATGATGGGAATGGAACCCATTCTTAAGTCAAAGTACGATTAAAGTTCATGAAATTAGTATTGTTTCAATCTTTGATGTCAGACAAAAGTGCTCTTCGCTGCACCCGCAATGTGCCCAGCAATGACTCCTCCTGCAGTCCATATGGAATTACATGTACTGGTAACACATCTAAATATGATTGTAGAATCTTTTTTATAAGACGCATTGCTCATACTACTATTGGGACATTCTGGGTACGTTTCTTCCACATTGCTCTCATTTCTGCCTGCAAATCCTGATATTTTATGACTTTGTCCCTCTCTCTGTATGCAAGACAATGTAGTCACTGGGTGTGGCAATTTCAATGATCAATGCCAGTTTTGTCTTCTTTTTATGGACCACTACATTCAGTTTTCTAGCATCTGTCTTTTGAACTGTTGGTACTGGATGATCCCATGTGATGTTAACTTCATCATTTTTTGATGCTTTGTGCCTCATGTTTCCAGTATTTTTCAGCCACTTCAGTACCATAATGTTTGCACAATCCCCAGTGCAACAATCTTGCCACATTGTTATGCCTTTCAGTATACAGTCCTTCTGCCATTAGTACGTTACAACCAGCAACGACGTGTGCGACCGTTTTTAATTCAGTTTTACAAAACCTACATTTTTGTCTGTTTCTCCCACATGTTCAATGGACTTTATAAACCAACATGTATGCAGCCCACTATCGTGGGCTGCCAATATTAACCTTTCATCTCTTGGTTTGAATTCGCCTCTCCTTAACCATTCCTGCATTCATTCCTGATCAACATGAGGTTCTTCAAGAAGTTTTCTACACTTGCAACTATATTTATGCATTTTCCACATTTCTTTCCTTCTCATTTGGTCCTTTACCTTCTAGTCTTTTTTTTTTTTTGGCACATTCAGTTGCTGCCTGATTTTTATCTATTTCTGGTTTGACTTCCATTCCTGGTTGACACCGATATGCTTCTGCTAGATGAAGCACAGAAGTCATCTTAGATTTATTCTCTTCATGTTTCAAAACTTTCACTGCGTTTGGGTCTTGTGAGGTCAAGAGATATGTGTGGAGTTCCACGATTGCAGATCTATACATGTAATCAATTTCAAGGAGGCACATCCCTCCTGCGGAATGAGGAATTTATAATCTTGGTATGCACTGATTTTTATAAATCCTTTGGTGAGCATGAAGCATCTTTTTTTCCTGTCTAATCTATCCAACACATTTTGGGGCCAGTCAATCACTTCAAAACTAAGTTGGGACAGGAAGAGCAAATTGGTTTACAGCTTGGATTTTGTTCCTAGATGTCAGTGCTGTTTTCAGGATTAGTTTAAGTCTTCTAAAGTATTCCTTACTAAGTTTTATTCACATGTGTTCATGTTTTACTGTTGATCCTTCATCAATTCCCAAATATTTATATGCTCCCTTCTTGCTCAAGTTACTTTATATCACATTCTTGTCCCAAACTGATGTTTTCCTAGTGCTGCAATTTTATTGCTTTAAAGGTTGCTTTTACACATTTATCAAGACCAAATGACATTCTTGTATCATCTGAAAAAACGTTTTGACAACTTGCAGTTGTGCTTTCAGTTCCTCATCTGATGAGCTATACAGTTTTAAATCATTGACAGAGAATATGAGAAGTCTTTACACTTTGTGTTTTCTAAGAGCCAAATTATAGCCATGGCCTAAGCTGGTAAGTAGACAGCTTAATGGGTTAAGGGCAAGGCAGAATAGCAGCAGTGACAGAGAGTCCCCCTGGAATATCCCCCTTTGAATTTTTACCCCTGGGATAATAACTTGTCCTTTATCATGGCCTAACTGGAAAGTGGTCTGCCACTATTTCATGGTCACTGTAATGTAGTCAATCAGTGTAGGGTATCTTATACATTTTAAGCACTCTTTTATGCATGAATGTGGGATGCTATCAAATGCTTTTTTGTAGTCAATCCATGCCATACTTAGATTCTTCCCCATTTTACAGTTCTTGACTATGACTTTATTTAACAGCAAATTATCCTTTCTTCCATATGACTTTCTTTTACTGCCCTTTTGTTCTACTGCCACAATTGAGTTTTCTTTTGAATAACTATAAATGCTGTCTGCATCAATTCCTATGTTCAGTTTATACGTCGTTGGAAGACAAGTTACTGGTCTATAATTTTTAGGGTAGCTTGAAGGTTCACTCAAGTAAAAGCATTTTTTTCCTGTTGTTAGCCAGGTTGGTGTCTGTTCAGGGTGCAAGTTCTTACTCATGGCTAAATCTTCGTGCAAAGATGTTAATACTTTTAACCAAAAGTTAGGTACCGCATCTGGGCCTGGGATTTTCCAGTTAGAGGGTTTTCTTAACGTTGTTTCAATCTCTCTGGCTGTTACTTCATCCCATTTCATATCCTGTACCTTTAAACTTCTCATTCTTTCTTTTACTTCTTCTATCAATTTAACATCTTTGTTATGTTCCATAGGATCTTCATAGATACTGCTCCAAAATGCATCTATTTTTTTCTTTTTTTGGCAGTCTTTCAATTCCTTTTACCTTGTTTCCCAATTCTCTATAAAACTTTTTTGGGCCATCAATAAACTGCTTATTTTGTACTTTTCCTTTATATTTATCTACGTATCTTCAAAGTTCTGCCTGTGCTGAGATTTTGAGTTTATTATTTGCAATAATGCATGATAGATCCTGGTCTGTTCTAATACTGCACATTGCTTTTATCCCATCTGTCTTTCTTAGTATCTTTGTTGATCTGTCCCCTCTTCTATATTCTTCTAACAGTGACGCTTCTCGTCTTAATTGCTTTACAGTTCTCTCTATTTGATACCTCCATGATGGTATTCGATTTCTCCCCTTCCTTTCCCACACAACCTCGTGTTCTTGTGGTAGAACTTTACCAGTTATTAATTTAGCTGCACAGTAACATATCCTTTTTACTTCTATCGCACAGATCTATATGGAAAGTCTTAATTACTGTGTTCGTTTCTTTTATCAAACTTCTGACTTTTTGGGTTTTATAAACCTCCTGCAGTCTATTTCTTTCATTGATCTTAATATGTCTATGTCTATTAAATCAAGCAATTCTTCTCTTAGTTAATTTTTTTCTAAACTGACGGCACATTTTTTGTTTTCCATTTCCTGCAGGCATTCTATAGAAAGTTCTATAGCATCTTCCTGTGGCTCATTCTCTTCAGTTTCATCCTGTGCCATCCGTTGCTCTGTCATATGGGAACTTACTGGCCTATCACTCCTCAACATTGACTGCATCAGAGTTTCCATAGTTTCCTGTTCCTTCCCTTGCTGTTGAGCTTCAAGTGAACGTTTATACTGGTTTCCTGTGGAAGGCTCCAAAATATCTTCATATGGCACCTGACCAATTGCTTCCTGTTCCACTGGTTTCCCCTTAATTTGGATATCCATTGCTCTATTCTGTTATGGTGGTTTCTAAATTAGACTTTCTACACTGAATCCTTCACTTCACAGGTATTCTATAACCTCAGTTAATCTCCTTTTCTACTTTTCCTCTTTGTCTTCTTATTTTTTTGTACTGTAAAGTTTTCCATGCCCAAATTCCTTTTCTGTATTTCTCTCAAATATCTTTGGTGCTGCTCTTTTTGTATTGGTTAGTTTTGCTTTCTACTTTTCATAAATATTACACCATATTAAATCTCTTTTTGTTTCCTATGTCCATATTTCTTCTTCGGATGTCTCCTGATCTTCCTGCTTCTCCTTACTTTGGTGACTCACTCCATCATGCTGTGATATAACCTGTGTTAGACCTTCTACACCAAATCCTTCACTTTGCAGGCACTCCATAACTTCAACTTCTATTTTTTAACTTCTACTTTACTAATCTTCTTTTCTACATTCCCTCTTTGTGATATTTTTTATTGTGACATTTTCCATATCCAGATGCCTCTGCCTGTACTTCTCTCTGAATATCTATGTGGCTGCCTTCTTTATATTGATTAATTTAGCTTTCTCTTGTGCATAAATATTGTGCCATATCAAATCTCTCTCTCTTTCCCATGTCATTTCTTTTTTATACTTTTCAAAAATCTCTAGGTTTTGTTGTTTATATTTTCGCACTTCCTCAGATGCTTCTTTTTCCAAACAGATAAAAGATTATTGATTCTTACTGTTGAATATAAATCTGTTGTATTAATGAATACAAATTGCTATTTGAAGCTTCTGACAGTTTTTCTTCTGGAAGTATTTTTCTTTCTTTTAATTTTTCTCTTAATCGTTTTGTATAGCTTGTGTCTGGAAATTCTAGGCTTTTTGCATGATAATAACAATACATAATTTCTTTCTTATTCTCAATAGTCCACTTTATCGTCTTTATGGCTCTTCTCTGGCTTATCGTTTTTTGTGATTTTTGTGGACTACTACTACCTTCTACAACAGGGGGGCCCATCCTACCACTGGGACTGGCCCAATTGTAGGAATGTTTCCATATTTTGAGGATTCTACATGGTCATCTTATCCAGTCCTGGCACCAGTGTGCCTACCAGGATTGAGCAATTATTTATCCTGGGTCTTGTGCACCCAGGTCTGTTTTTTAATTTTTAACCTACTTCTGTCCATGATATATGCTATATAAATACAGTCAATACATAGTTTCATAGTTTCATAGTATAGTACTAGGCTATCTGCCCTGGGGCATTTGTAAGCCTAGCCATAGTGATGTGGCTTTTGCCACCCCATGAAATAGTACAAAAATGTACAGAATAAATCTAGAATACTGTGCCTCTGTCTAGTAGTGACACAATGAAGATCCCCTTATATAATAGAATTAGTTTACTGTGCCCCTGTCTAGCAGTGACAAAGATGTGACCCCTGGGGTAAACTTACGATCTCCCATCCACTCATCAAGATTTCTCTTGAAGAGAGTCAGTGAGGGGCTCTGCCTAACACGAACTGGGATCCTGTTCCAAAGCATGGGAAGCCTCTGGGTTATGAATCTATCCCTCCAGCATGTCCTATTCATACTTGTGCCGTGGTTTAAGTCTTTAGCTCTCGTGGTCCTGATGGATTTGGATTTTTTGAGGTGGAGCATGTCCATCAGATCCTGATTGGACATGGCCTTGCACGTCAGGCAGAGATCACCTCTGAGCAGGCGGTATGCTACTGAATAGAGCTGAAGTTTCTTTAGTCTGGCAGAATAAGACATATGTTGGAGACCCTCGATCCTTTTGGTGAGGTACTTTTGTGGTCTCTCCAGCTGTTGCAAATGCCGGGTGAGGTACATACCAAATGGGGCATTGTACTCAATCATGGGTCTGATGAGGGAGGAATATAGGGGTACACAATGACATCCTTGGATCTGGATGTGAATCCCTTCATGATGAGGTGTGCAAGGTAGAATGTTTTTCTAACCACTTTGGCAACGTGGGTGTCAAATGAGAGGTCGCTGTCTACTTGGGTCCCTAGGTCTCTGATTACTTTTTCCATACTCAGTGGGTTGCTGTCTATGTGATAATTTGTGGGTACTTTGTTTTTTCCAAAAGGGATGACTATACATTTTTTGGCATTTAGTTTAAGGCCGTGACTACGGCACCAGTTGTCTGTTTCAGTGAGGCCTTTTTGTAGGATGTGTGTGTCTGCCCTCCCATGTTTGCTTTAACATCTGAGAAATAAATGCCGAACAAGAGGGGTCCCAGGACAGATCCCTGTGGGACACCACTTGTGACTGGCTTTGAGTCTGACATTGCTCCAGCGATTTTAACTTTATGGGTTCTGTCCTTTAGCCAGTTTGCAACCCATCTAGAGACATAAGGGTTTACTTTTAAGCTGTTTAACTTATCTATGATGCCTGAGTGGGGTATTGTGTCGAAGGCCTTAGCCAAGTCCAGGTATGCTGTATGGACTGCTTTGCCCTCATCAATGGCCCTAGTGACTGTTTCGAAAAAGTCAACCAGGTTTAAAAGGCAGGATCTGCCCTTTACAAAGCCGAACTGGGTGGGGTCAAGTGTCTGTAGGTCCCCTATGTCTCTGTTTATGAGTTCCATAATGATTCTTTCCATAGCTTTGCAGACCAGGCTAGTTAAGCTTATGGGGCGGTAGTTTCCAGGGTCTGTAGAGGCACCCCCCTTGTGGAGTGGGACCACTGTTGCTGTACGCCAGTGTTCAGGTACATATCCCAAAGTAAGGCTAAGGTTAAATAGCATTTTTACGTGTGGGTTTAGCTCCTCTTGGAGTTCACGTAACACGCACCCCGGGATACCGTCAGGTCCCATTGATGCTGTGCTTTTTGCTTTGTTTAGGGCGGTTCTCACTTGGACATCTGAGATGACAGGTAGATTACATTCAGCTGGGAAAAGTATTTCTTCTTTTGGGGGTGAAAGAGGGGAGAAATTTGCACTGAACCTGTCAGCCAGAATATTAGCAATATCTGTGGGTTCAGTGTATTATTTGTTGTTGTGAACCAACTCTGAGCATATCTGAGGGTTTCCGCCCAGGTTTCTAACATAGCTGAAGAAGGATTTGTGGTTATCTTTAGTGTCCTTAGTGATTTTTCTCTCAAAATTTGCCTTGGATGTTTTTATGAGAGAACGTAGTTTTCTGCTAATGTTGATCAGAGATGTCTTCCCTTCATGGGATTTCGCTCTGACGTGCCGTAGCTTCCTTCTTTTGTTATACAATTTGTTTATGGCTGAGGTCCACCAGACAGGACGCTTACATTTGGTGGAGAGGGACTTGGATTTGTTTGGGATTGCATGATCCATGCATTCTTGGAGATGTCCACAGAAAGCATTTGTGAAGGATTCGGCATTGTGGGATCTGATATCCACTGGCACAGTGGGCTTAAAGGATACCACTTCAGTCTTGAGAAGAGTGAAGTCTGCTTTTGAGAAGTTTTTCACTGTGGTCTTTTGTGCTGGGGGTGGAGGTGGGATATGTATATCCAGGGTGATTAGTTTGTGGTCAGATCTCACTAGTGAGGGGTATACTTCCGGTGTGGAGCATTTTGTCCCCATGTTTGTGATGATCAGGTCTAGTATATTATCTCCCCTAGTGGGAGAGGTGACTAGTTGTTCCAGTGCATTTGAATTTATGAATTCAAGGAACCTTTGGGCTATGGTATTAGGGCTAGAATAATGTACCCAATCTATGTTTGGGTAGTTGAAGTCTCCCAGTATGATGGTATTTTGTGATACATTCATATCCTCCAATGTCTTCAGGAAGGCTGAGTGGGGTTCTTGAGATTGGGAGGGTGGTCTGTAACATGATACCAGTTGTATAGCAATTTTGCCTATGGTTAGTTGCACCTGTATGGTCTCTGATGCTTCATGTGTTGCTACTAACCTGCAGGTGTGGGTGTCCTTTATGAATATGGACACTCCCCCTCCCTTTGTGGTTCGGCCCGGGTTTTGGGGCCGAAAAGCATGATACGAGGTATAGCCTTGGTAGCGCTGGGGTGCTCACAGGAGCCTTGAACCAGGTTTCAGTTACTGCACAGATGTCGATGTTCTCCATGCTGAGGAGTGCATCAAGTGCCTGCATCTTGAGATTTAGACTTCTGGCGTTGAGCAGCATTACCCTTAGTTTTTTTCCATTTTTGTTTTCTAAGGAGGTGGGTTTGTCTTTTGAGCCTTGCCTAAAAAAGGCACTATGAGGGTGGCAAGAGCCTTAGCCAATATCCGGAAGCCCAGTGGTGACAGGTGTAAGCCATCCCTTGCGAAGCAGCGTGGCTTGTCCAACATATCATCCCAGGCAGACAGACACTGGATCCCCTTAGAATGACACCAGTACTTGAGCCAATTGTTAAAGCGGATCATCTTGTCTTTGTATTGTGGTATCATTCTTGGTGAGGGCAAGATGGTGCTCAGGGTCAGGGTCATACCAGCCTGGGCTACATAATCGGAGAGCTCCTCTATGTCTCTTTTCATGTAGTCCAGGGAGGTACGTCTCAGGTCATTCACACCAGCATGGACAATGACGGAGTCATATTTGTACTTGCTTTGGAGTGACCTGAGTGCGTGTGTTATGTGGCGGATCCTAGCTCCCGATAGACAGCTCACAGTCACCTTCACCTTGTTCAGCCTGGTCGGTGGGACATCAGTGTGTCTGACTATGGAGTCACCTATTACTAGTGTATCAGGCAAGGTGTTTGGCCTTAAGGGCTGCGATTGGTCGACACACTGATTTACTGAAGTATGTGTTGCATGTGTTTTGTTTTGAGGTGTTGCATGTGTTTTGTTTTGAGGTGGTGGATTTTTGGATGTCTGCTTTGGGAGCCTCTGTTGTTTTGGTAAGTTTTTTATTAGAGCCTCCGAGTATGTCTTTGTGTTTTTATGTGTTTGGTTTGCAGTTGTGGTAGGTCTATGTGGGACTGGGATTGTTGTGTGTGTGGTTGCCATCTCCTCCTGTCTGGTCATGCCAGCCCTGAGTTGAGAGAGTTCAGCCTCCAGTTTGGCTATATAGTTGCATCTCTCACATGTATTTGTGTTTGTTGGGAGGAGGAGAGGGTTGTCTGTGTACATGAGACAATTGTAGCATTGTCTCAAGATACCCAGATTGACCAGCTGAACTGGAGACGACGCCAGTAATCTACCACTCGACATGTCTTCTATACTTTTCTTCGTGGCTGGTGGCATGAATTAGAAATCCACAGAATAAGACAGATGAGGGATACAATTATGCTCCATCACAGGCCAGGGTAATTGTGGAGCATGTGTTTGGGCTGCAGAAGGCATGCTTTCACTACTTGGATATATCAGGTGGTACTCTGCAAAATGTCCCTTGCATGTCTGCTAAAATATTTTCATTTTGTGAAATATCATACTTAGTAGACAGTTACAGCAGGGGGCCAATTGCAGGAAGAAGAGTTTCCAGCAACCCAGGCAGTGGAGGCTGAGGTAAATGAGGGTCAGTGTTAGAGCCAGCCGCACAACATGAACATACTAGACAAAGCTGTTTGCAATAAGTCATGGCACTGGCAAACAGCCACCTGTATGCATACAACTCTTGCCCATAGTACAGTATATATATTACAGCAAATGAGATGCATACAAATCCAACACCAGATGTTGCTTACTCATGCATAAGCTAGACACACTGTGCATCAGATATCGGAAACCTATGCAATGAAGCACAAAAGACAGGAAAAGAGCTATCACCATCTGCTCAGGTACAGAGGGGTGCCAAATTGTGCAGTCTTTTCCGGGGAAATGTGTGAGTGCTGTAGAAACTGGAAAAGTATAGCAGTACTGTGTGTATGAGATGAGCTGGAGTGGATTATTGCAAAGGCTTTGTGATGGGCAAGTATCAAGGGGTGTCTGAGTGTGTGAGTCACTCGGGCTTGTAATGGGGTTCTCTATTACAATAGCGAAAGTCCGTTTAAGCACATCCGTAAACGTCGACATGTATTGCGCGAACCGGCATTACAGCGAATGTCCAAAACCGCGAATTTGGAAATGTTGAATTACCATAGTTGGCCCGTCTGTGGAATAGCTCCATAAGGTAAGTGTACGATAGTTACGAACCTTAGGGTTAGGGTGCGGGTTAAGGTAAGTGCATAGATAGTTAATGTATGTAAGATTTAGTGTATGGTTAGAAGTAGGGTTTTGGTAAATGTATGTATGTGGATTATTTATTTTGTTTGTTTATATTTTCGTAGGGGAAGTATGTGGTAGTTACAGACCTTAGGGTTAGGGAGGGGTTAAGGATAGTGCATAGATAGTTGTGTATGTGGGGTTTAGTGTAGGGTTTAGTGTAGGGTTAGAAGTAGGGTTTTGGTGCTTTACATTAGGGTTAGAAGTAGGGTTTGGTTAGTGTATTGTATGTGGTTTATTTATTTTGTTTGGGTAGGTAGTATGTTGCGGGTGGTGGGGTTGGCCGACTATGACAGTTCGAGATTTAAAATTTCACGGTTTAGTGCGTTCGGTATTCTCGCAGTTTGCGCAATTCGTGTCGGTGTTTTGGTATTCGCTCAAAAGGAGTTTTGCTCTGGTAATATAAACCTTTGTAATGGTGTGTGTGCACTGTGGCTCCATCTATTGGATAGGTCCAGGGCATGCATGGTAGACGATTAGGCATCATGTGTGTGCCCACCATCCAAGTTGCCTGTACAACAGTTGCATAAGTAGTATCAAGATCATATGTACACTGTGGAGTGTTGTGTGACTGTGAACTTCTTCCATTACCAGACAAGACGCAGCATGATGCAATGAGGCTTTGTGCAGCCGTTCATGCTTATATTTCACAGGATCCTTAGCATGCATGGAGTGAACCATGAACTACCACATAGGTGGTAGTCTACTTAACACTGAAAGTGTGATATGAGACCTTGGGACACAGGTGGACAGTAGTCTCTCCTTTGATAATCACATTGCCACAGTAGTCAGGAAATCCTTCTACGTGGCACACTTTGTCACAAAAGGTTTCTCATCCAGGAAAAAAAAGAGGTAATTGCTCCCCACTCATTAGACCCATTATAAAGTACAATATCACTTTTGGAATGACCTCACAAGACATCTACAACAACTGGAAAGGCTGCAGAAATACCTCACAAAGAGGATTACTGGCCACAATACCCTACGCAGACCATCTAAAAAAAACTCCAGCTTTACTCCGTCGCATATCGCCTACTCAGAGGCGATCTCTGCCTAACATACAAAGCTATGTCAAACCTACAGCTGTTGGACACGCTCCACTTAAAGAAATTCCAATCCCTCCAAGCTACTCGCTCTAGGGTCCTAAATGTTGTCACCACAATAAACAGAACATGCTGGAGAGATAGATTCCTGTCCCACAGACTTCCCATACTCTGGAACAAACTACCTATCTATATCAAACAAAGCTCCTCATTAGCACTCTTCAAGAAAAATCTTGATGATTGGATGGGAAATAGGAAATTCATTCCAGGAATCACTTATGTGGCTCTGCTCAACAAGGGCACTGGAAAATAATTTTCTTGGATGGCGAAAGCCAGGGTACCTTTTTGGTTAGGCTTATATAGGCCCTAAGGCCTATAGCTTAGTACCTACCTATGAGTGCATGCACAAGATAACAAATGCCCATAGGGGTCCCTTGCAATGATGCAAGTGCTTGGATCACCATCATGAAGGGGGTTAGGCCTTTATTAAAAAAAAAAAAAAAAAAAAAAAAAGAAGAAGGGTTTACAGCCAGGATGCCAAACAGGACAGGACAGTAACAACCCTGATATATGCCCGTGACCCCCTGTGTGACAGTCCTCCTGAAATATTGTCACCGCATTAGGTCTGGGGATTCCCCATCACTGAGGAATGAATGGGCACCCTTGATGCTTATCAGCAAAATGGAGAAAACTACTTAAAAAAAAAAAAAAAAAAAAAAACATGGATATAAATCCCAGATTTTATCTCATGAAAATGCCAAGTTCATTTTTTTTAATTTTTTTTTGTGTATTAGTTACTTAAAAAGTTACTTGTCCATAGGTAGAAAGTCATTATTACTTGCTACTTCAAATGGGTCATCCTATTGTCACACAACCCATCCCTTGCCCATTGTTGTCCATAACGTTGTCCAGAACGCTGTGATGGCGTTTCTATCGTTGACGAACATGGAGCCCCTCATGGGATTGTGGCCGACACAGAAGAAGGAACCGGGCTTGGTAAAGATATCTTAGTTGCTGGCAACAATTCAGAGGACCGCTGCTCTCTAGTAGGGGCTAAACCCAAACACAATATACCAAATAAAACCTATTATACGGTAACAGGTCAGTCTCATTATGGCATCAACAGTGGACATATTATTTCTGACATTGGGGTGAATAATAATGGTAACGTTAATCACCAGCATAAAGAACTTGACAATTTTTTAAATACTAAATATGACTTTCAAACTATTAATGCTATCAGTTAAGAAATGGAAAGTGATGGCAATAATTCAGGAAACCGGACATTAAAAGAACACATTTATTGTTTTGGCAAGAAACTTGGTAATATTAAAGGATTGCAAATGGACATTTTATATTTGAGAAAATGTATTGATAATAACGTAGTGCCGATGGGATTACGCTTTTTCAAACAACCCATGGGCATTGACCTGAATGATACTAACATTAAAGAATGTAATATTATGTTTAACAAATTTGGAATTCATCATACCATGTTATGACAGTAAATTGTGTAGGTTGCTCAAGGAAGTAGAAGAACTAAATGAATTAATAGTTAATTATTTAGTTTTTGCGCAGTGGGATACTTTATATAAAAAACAATTTGATTATGCTGAGAAAAATAGTAAAAGAAACATTTGATAGGAAATGTAATAAGTTTTTAAGAGACCTGAAACCATATGAAACAGATACAGCATATAAATGGAACAAAGGAAATGGATTTGAAAATTTAGACAAGGGTTATCAGACTCAGCAGACAAACAGGGGAGAGAATTATAAATGTAATAGGCAGTACAACAGAGGACTTGGCCGTGATGAATATTTTTTAGGAAAACAGCAAGAATGGAGCACGGATTACAGGGTGGATCACAGGAATCAAGGTTACAGAGACTGGGGGTATTATCCCCCACATGCGGAAAGGTTGAGGTCGGACCAACAGGAAACTTCGGGGAACAGCAGATGGTACATGAGCAGGGAGTTAAATACAGCATGGGGGATTTTAGTATTTACAATTATACACAATATCAGGTACAGAAAGAACACTATATGTTGTTTGCTACAGGCATGAAGTATGTCCCTAAAAGAAAGTTTGATATAGTAGATAACACAGTTGAATTTAAGTTATTTTTAAGGAAACTGAATTTGAAATTATTTTTTCAGAATGAGGTTGTTCATATAAATGAATTGAGAAAGAAAAGTGTTTTTATGTCTCCCACGAATCACACCCTGGCAGTATATGAGAAGGTGGTGACAGATGAAATGTATAAATATCAGGAAAAATCTAAACATCATAGATTCTGAGGAAATTTGAGTGATAAGGAACAAAAAGCCCTATGGGATATATGTGATACTCACAACATACGTATTATGGCCCCCGACAAGGGAGGGGGAGTTGTACTTTATGATTCAAGTGAGTATACACAGAAGATATACAACATTTTAAATATTTCGGGGAACTATGAGATTTCTTCTATAAACAAAATTAATATTGCACATCGAAGGATAGATCTATACCTTGAAGAGTTTTTATTAGACAATCGAATAGATATGGACACATATCAGTTTTTGAAAGTGGAATATCCTGTCCTAGCTATCATTGCTGAAACCCCCAAAATACATAAGAACATGGAAGATCCCCCATTTCGACCTATTATATCTGGGAGTAAAAGTAAAACTTTCCCACTTGGAAAGGCAATTGACATTTGTTTAAAATTTATTTACAAGGGAGTTTCCCATATAGTTAAAGACTCCTGGGATTTCCTTAGTCGAATAAAATCGGAATTATGGAAGGAAAATACTATATTTGTGACTACTGATGTCACTGACTTATTCTCTAGTATACCTAGGAAGGATGGTAATCACAGATTTACTAATAGTATACAAAGATATACACAGTTGGATTGGGATAAAATAAGTTTAATACAGGAATCATGGGTATGGTTTTAGACAATAATTACATCTATTTTGAAGGAGAGTACTATAAACAAATACAGGGCATAGCTATGGGGACAGCCTGTGACCCCATATATGCCAATTTAGTACTATTAGATTGGGAGGAAGAGCATATTATCAGTACCCATTGGTACCACTCCATCGACTGTTATGTCAGATTTTTGGATGATATATTCATTCTGTGGAATGGCATGGTGGATCAAATTACCCAGTTTGTTGAACATCTTAATAGATCCAGCTCATATCTGAAATTTACCCATGACTACAGCACCACTGGAATAAACTACCTTGATACTTACATTTACACAGTCGACAGGGGGGTCCAGTCTAAAATACATTATTAACAAAAATTCTGTAATTCCTATTTAGAATTTTCAAGTAACCATCCAACAAGTCAGAAGAGGAGCATCCTGAAGGGACAATGTATTAGAGCAGCACGGATGACTTCTGATTATCGTGAAACGGTTACGGAAATTGACAATATAGGAAATATGTTCAGAAAGAGGGGATACTCAGACAATCTCATTTTAGATGTCACCAACTACGTTAAAAAAGAATGGTGGAAGAAATATATACCTCTGTTGGGTAATGAAATTAATATTGTAAATGGAACTGGTGTAGTGGAGGAACTGGCAAACACTACTGAGTATAGTAGAGCATGTATATTACCAATTTAATCCATCAGTGTTCGATGTGAAACATATTATACAGAAGAATTGGAACATTTTAAGGAGTGATGAAGGGGTTCATAGGAGATTAGGAGACACACCCCGATTTGTATACAAGACAGGAGCAAACTTAAAAATTATGATTGAAAATAGGACTACTTATAGAGGCAATAACCACAAAAGTTTTGGGGAAGGTACTAGTAAATGTGGGCACTGCAATCAGTCTCATGCAGTAATGAAAGAGAATACCATCACACTGGGTAATGCCAACAAAACCAAGATAAGGTTCAGGAAGGGGAACTGCCAGTCCCAACACGTGGTTTATTTAGCTATGTGCACAAAGTTTACTAGTTTCTATGTAGGAAAAACCAATAGGAGATTTACAAATCGTATATACGATCACCTGTATTGTATAAAAAAGGATACGAACAACGCTTTATAGAGACATCTGGAAGCTAGTAGTAGTTGTGAGACATTTAAATTTGCTATTTTAGAATGTGTTATGATGAGCTTGAGAGGAGGAAATTTTAAGGCCATACTGGAGGAAAAAAAGACGTTAAATGGCAAATTTTGCTAAATGCAAACACTCCCCCAGGGCTAAATGAATGTATCCCCACTAAACCTTTATTTCTACCTTAATACTGTAAATAAAATATTGCTGTTTAGTTTATTGGTATTTTTAAATATTTTTAATCTTATACCTTTATCATATATTTATTATATTTAATCTATTATACATTACATTTTGTTATTCAAGGTCTCGGTCTCATTAGAGTCTTCCATTTAATGTTTTATATATTACTATTTATATATTTAGCCTTCAGCTAGAGCGAACTTGCCCAGATCTTTACTCAATCTGAAACTGTACCTCCGTAAGTTGAACTTGACTGATTTACTGGGTAACAATACACAAGTAGTCAATGATTTGAGAGTCGTTAGTGTTTTACTCCACCAATGCATGCAACTTTGTCCATATTTGAAAAGCTATGTGAAATGGACATAAGAGCTATGCTAAACAAACCAGCTGGAAAAAGCTATAAGCCAAATATGAGTAGGAATGAAAAGGATTTCTTAAATTTGTTGAAAACACACAATGTTACAAGTCATGAAACTGGATAAGGGGGGGGGGTGAGCTGGTCTTTATGGATGAATCTGATTATGTCCACAGGATGTATTTGATTTTAGAAAGCGAGAGTTATACTAAAAGTTCACTTAATGAATTGCATGGGGTGTACCAACATGTCAAATCAGCCCTTAATGATTTGTTTATTGAGACCAGCATATGTACAGATTTGTATCATTATTTAACCATGGCAGCACCAATGACACCTGTTCTTTTTGGGACACCTAAAATACATAAAGATCTCATTAACCCCCCTTTCCATTCCACTGGTGATAGAAGGAAATACATAATCTATGCATGTGCAAAGCTGGTTGATAGTAATAGTAAAATTAAAAAAAATCCTGGCCACCGAACCCCAGATCTGCCGAGATTCTTGCAGCTTTTTGGAAGGGGTCAATGATTTGATCTTTAATGAAAGTTATAATTTCTTGACAGTCGACATCAAAGATTTATACACAGTCATACCCCAAGAATTGGGCATTGAGTGGGTCCATGAGTTTTTACTTATGAAAGGGGTTGAAAGTCAGGAAATAAATTTGATTGAGACACTCCTTGACATTGTTTTATCTAACAACTTTATACTGTTTACTAAAGAATTTTTTCTCAAAAAAAAAACAGAGTGGCAATGGGCTCACCTTGTTGTGGTAGCTTTGCCAATGGGGTTATGGCCTGTTGGGAAAGGGAGTTCCTTTTTCAGAATGCAGACTTTATGGAGAATGCCATTTGGTATACTCGCTACCAGGATGACATGTTTATTATATGGAAGGGGGACTATGATTCAGCTAGGGAGTTTGTGAACAATATTATGGGGTTAACTAATTTTTACAATTTACATTCCAGTTTGGAATTGAAACCATCAGTTTTCTTGATGTACAGCTAAATAAAGACAGAAGGAATAATAGGTAGCTAGCAAAAATCTATAGGAAATCCACCTATTCCAATTCTTTCTTACATTTTGAGAGCAGTCACCCATTCCATCAGAAGACGGCTGTCATGAAAGGGCAACTTGTCCGGGCTGTCAAAATGGTATTGTTGGATACTGATTTTTATAATGAATGTGGTGGATTGAAAAGTATGTTTATCAGGAAAGGGTATCCTGAGGATTTGCCACTTTAAACCAATCTTTTGGAAAGGTGACTTAGTAAATGAACACAGAGTTAATCCACCATGATCCCCAAGTTAACAACCTTGGTGGCTTCAATAACATTACTTAGAACATCAGTTTTTAACTCCCTTTTCTACTGATGCCACTAAATTGAGGGATATTATGGTTAAGAATTGGGCTTTAATTGCTGAAGATAATGCTATGTCTAATATTTTGAGTAATACGCCTCATCACCTATAGAAAGGGATGTAATTTAAAAAGCATTTTGGAGAGTCATACAAAGTGCAGTTGTGTACATTTACCATAAATGTAGATGCTCGAGTATATTCACTGTTGCAGTCATCACATTTGGGTTATCCTGCCAGGGGTAGCCCTCAATACCAGAGGCTTAGTATTTCTGCGTCCAGGACTGACGTCAGGTCTTCATTGGTATAAAATCAGGCAGATGATGCCATTACATCAGGTTTTCTTGTCCTAAATGTCAGGAGACCGCCCCCTCCAATAGGGAGCTAGGTTATGGTGGAAGAACACTACCAGTAGAAAGTAAATACCAAAAAAGCCATGTAAGGAGAGAGGAAGAGAGTGAGAAAGAGACAAGGGAGATGGAGGGAGGGGAAACCAGGACTGCAACAGTGAATACACTTGAACATCTACATTTATGGCAAGTGTACACAACTGTACTATGTTCTTCGTGTTTCACTGTTGCAGTCATCACATTTGGGTTGATTCCCAAAGCTGGAGAAAAGGGTGGAGGCCGTCAAGAAGACTGTGGGCTGGCTAGGATGCCCTGCAAGACTGCGGTGGCAAAGCCTGCCCTGGATTTGGGGAAGATAGGCAGGTAGTAATGCTTGGTGACGGTATGAATAGATGTCCATGTTTTAGCCTCCAGGATGTCCCTGGTGGGGACCCCTCTGAGAAAGGCTGCAGAGGTGTAGGTTACTCTGCTGGAATGTGTCTTTACCCCCTTTGGGGGTGGTTTCCCATGCTGTCTGTAGCAGAAATGGATGCAGTGTGCTATCCATTTGGAGACTGTTTGGAAATGGCCTTATCCTCTGCTCCTGCTGCGAAGCTGACTAGCAATTGATCAGTTTTTCTGAAAGATTTACTCCTATCCAGATAGAATCTGAGCTGTCTGTGCACATCTAAAGAGTGCAGAATCTTTTCCCCCTTGTTTTGTGGGTTAGGGAAAAAGGTGAACAAATGTATGGATTGGTTAAGAGCCACACTGGACACCACTTTAGGCATGAAAGATGGGTTAGTCCTGAGTGAGACTCTGTCAGCATGGAAAATGATGAAGGGCTCTACAGCCATGAGTGCTTGTAGCTCTGATACTCTTCTAGCTGAAGTGATGGCCAGAAGCAAGGCTGTTTTCCAAGAGGGAAATTTTAACTCTGCTGAAGCTGCAGGTTCAAAGGGGGTAGGGTGAGCTTTTCCAACACAAAGTTAAGGTCCCAAGCTGGGGTAGGAGCTCTTCTGGGTGGCCTTAAGTTGTTAGCCCCCTCTTAGGAACTGTTTGATGAGAGGGTGCGAGACAAAAGGAGGCTCTGTGCTGTAATGAGCAGAGATGGCAGAGGCATGAATTTTAATAGAAGAGAAGGACAGACCCCTGTGTAGTAGGTCTGCCAGGTAATCCAGGATGAGAGGTAGGGAGGGGCTGTGCCGTTCCAGCTCCCTTAGCCTCGATCCAAGTGCAAAACCTTTTCCACTTATCAGCATAGGATTTCCTAGTGCTGGGGCATCTGGCCTCACGTATAACATCTAGGACTTGCTTGCTTAGGCTGGCAGCTTGAGGGGTGGTCAGGGAATAAGCCAGGGATGAGGGTCTGCAATTGAGGATGCATGAATTCTCCATTCCCCTGGGTCAGTAGTGTTGGGATCTGAGGTAGGTGCCATGGTGGTAGGGGTGACAGGCTGCACAGCAGTGGGTACCAGTGCTGGCATGGCCAGTCTGGGGCAATCAGGATTGCCCTCGGTTTTTCCTCCCTTATTTTGAGCAGTATCCTTGATATGAGTGGTAGAGGGGAAATGCATAGACCAAGAGGTTTATCCACTGGAAGGACAGGGCATCCACTTTCCAGGCCTTGCTGTGAGGTTCCCTGGTGCATAATTTTCTGAGCTGATTATTGGAGAGGGAGGCAAAGAAGTCTGCCTTCGGGGTGCCCCATTTCTGGGTTACAAGGGTGAAGGTTCTGTGGTCTAGCTGCCACCCGTGTGGGTCTAAGCAGGTTTCTGCTTAAGTTGTCTGCCAGGGAGTTTAGAGAGCCTGGAAGGAACTGTGCTAGCAGCTGTAGTTGCATGGCTAAGGCCGTGTGCCAAAGGGTCATGGCGAGCCTGCAGAGAGGTTAAGAGTGAGTCCCTTCCTGCTTGTTGATATACCACATCACTGTGGTGTTGTCTGTTTTGATCAGTAGAGGCCCTGGGGAGATTAGGGGTCTGAAGGCTGTGAGGGCATGCTGACCAGCTAACATCTATTTTTGGTAGATGTGCAGATGTATTTGATTTGGGCTGCAATGGCCCTGGATGCACCTTCCATCCAGGTGTGCACCCCAGACGTTGTCTGATGCATCTGTGGTGAGGGTCTGGGCGGCGTGGGTTTGTGAGAAAGGAAGTCCCTTGTTGTGGTTGCAAGCTGCTGCCCAACAAAGAAAATCTTTCCTTAGACAAAGTATCATTGGTATGAGAGTTTCCAGGTCTTGAGAGTGTTGACACCAAAGTTTCCTCATATGTAATCTGGCATATGGAATGAATAGGATGCAGGAAGCCATGAACCCTAGAGCTTGCAGGATTTTCCTTGTCATTAACTGGGTTCTGGTGGCTAGTTGAAAGAAGTAGCCTGTCAGGTTGGCTTGTTTTTCTGGAGTAAGGAATGCCATCTTGGATGCTGTGTCCAAGCTTGCTCCCAGGGATACAATTTTTTGTGTGTAGTCTAGTTTTGATTTATTTTCGTTGACAGTATACCCAGGGAACCCAGGGAGGTCAGTGGGTCCTTCACAAAAGTCAGGTACTGTAACAGCTTTTCCAGACTGTCTGGATGAATCAGGCAATCGTCCAAGTATGGGTAAATTTGAATATTTCTTTGTCTGCAAAAAGCAATGGTGGGAGCCAGGGATTTTGTGAAAACTCTGGGAGCAGTGGATAAGCCAAAGGGAAGCACAGACAACTGAAAGTGCATAGATCCTGCCCTGAAAAACAGGTGATTCCACTTCTTAAAACTGAGATGGTATCCTTTAAGCCCACTGGGACAGTGGAAACCACATCACACAATGCAGAATTCTTCACAAATGCTTTTCTACGGACATCTACAAGAATGCATGGATCATGCAATCCCATATAAAACCAAGACCCTCTCCACCAAGGGCATGCATCCTGTCTGGTGGACCTCAGCCATAAACAAATTGTATAACAAAAGAAGGAAGCTACTGCACGACAGAGCAAAATCCCATAAAGAGAAGGCATCTCTGATCAGCACTAGTAGAAAGCTATGTTCTCTCATAAAAACATCCAAGGCCAACTTTGAGAGAAAAATCGCTATGGACACTACAGATAACCACAAGGCCTTCTTCAGCTATGTTAGAAACCTAGGCGGAAACCCTCAGATATGTTCAGAGTTCGTTCACAACGACAAAAAATACACTGAACCCACAGATATTGCCAACATTCTGGCAGACAGGTTCAGTGCAAATTTCTCCCCTCCCTCACCCCCAAAAGAAGAAATACTTATCCCAGCTGAATGTAACCTCCCTGTCATCTCAGATGTCCTTGAGAACCACCCTCAGCAAAGCTAAAAACACAGCATCAATGGGACCCGACGGTATCCCGGGTTGCGTGCTACGTGAACTCCAAGAGGAGCTAAACCCGCACATAAAAATGCTATTTAACCTTAGCCTTACTAGAGGATATGTACCTGAAAACTGGCATACAGCAACAGTAGTCCCACTCCACAAAGGAGGCACCTCTTCTGACCCTGGTAACTACCGCCCCATAAGCTTAACCATCCTGGTCTGCAAAGCTATGGAAAGAATCATTATGGAACTAATAAACAGAGACATTGGGGACTTACAGACACTTGATCCCACCTAGTTCGGCTTTGTAAAAGGCAGATCCTGCCTTTTAAACCTGGTTGACTTTTTCAAAACAGTCACTAGAGCCATTGACGAGGGCAAAGCAGTCAATACAGCCTACCTGCACTTGGCTAAAGCTTTCGACACAATACCCCACTCTGGCATCATAGACAAGGTCAACAGCTTAAATGTAAATCCATATGTCACAAGATGGGTGGCAAACTGGCTAAAGGATAGAACCCATAAAGTCAAAATCGCTGGAGCCATGTCTGACTAAAAGCCAGTGACAAGTGGTGTCCCACAGGGCTCTGTCCTCTTGTTCGGCATTTATTTTTCAGATGTGAAAGCAAACATGGGAGGGTTGTGGCTGACAAAGTTCGCAGATGACTGCAAACTAGGCGCCATAGTCGATACACCAGCTGACACATACATCGTACAGAAAGGCCTCACTGAAATGGACAACTGGTGCCGGAGTCATGGCCTTAAACTGAATGCCAAAAAATGTATAGTAATCCCCTTTGGGAAAAACAAAGTGTTCACAAATTATGACATAGGCGGTAACCCACTGAGTACAGAAAAAGTAATCAGAGACCTGGGGACCCAAGTCGATAGTGACCTCTCATTTGACACCCACGTTGCCAAAGTGGTTAGAAAGACTTTCTACCTTGCCCACCTTATCATGAAGGGATTCACATCCAGATCAAAGGAGGTCATTGTGCCCCTGTACTTCTCCCTTATCAGGCCCAATATTGAGTACAACGCCCCATTTGGTATGTACCTCACCCGGCACATGCAACAGCTAGAGAGACCCCAAAAGTACCTCACCAAGAGGATCAAGGGTCTCAAACATATGTCATATGCTGCCAGACTAAAGAAACTCCAGCTCTATTCAGTAGCATACCGCCTACTCAGAGGTGATCTGTGCCTGACGTACAAGGCCATGTCCAACCAGGAATTGATGGATATGCTCCACCTCAAAAAATTCAAATCCATCAGAACCACGAGAGCTAAAGATTTGAACCTCAGCACAAATATGAATAGGACATGCTGGAGGGACAGATTCATAACTCAGAGGCTTCCCATACTCTGAAACAGAATCCCAGTTTATGTTAGGCAGAGCCCCTCACGGACTCTCTTCAAGAGAAATCTTGACGAGTGGATGGGAGATCGTAGCTTTACCCCAGGGGTCATCTCTGTGTCACTACTAGACAGAGGCACAGTAAACTAATTCTATTATGTAAGGGGATCTTCACTGTGTCACTACTAGACAGAGGCACAGTATTCTAAATCTATTCTGTTCACTTTTGTACCATTATATGGGGTGGCAAAAGCCACATCACTATGGCTAGGCTTATAAATGCCCCAGGGCAGATAGCCTAGTACCAAACTATGAAACTATGAAACTATGATTCCCCGATTGGGATGTGTAAGTAGGCCTCTTTTAGGTCTAGGGTGGCTAACCAAGCATCCTTGTAAAGCACTGGGAGAAGCTGCTGGAGGGTGAGCATTTTGAATTTTGGTATCACCAGAAAGGTGTTTAGAATGGACAGATCGAGGATGGGGCACTGTGTGCCCTCTTTTCTGAACACAAGGAACAGTCTGAAGTAGAAACCTTGGCTTATCTGTTCTGCAGGAGCATACCGTATTGCCCTCGTGGACAGCAGGGAAAGGACTTGCTTTTTGGCCTCTGCCCACTGGTTTGGAGGAAGATCTGGGAACTTTTTTGGGGTTGGCGGAGTGTGGAAATAAAATCTGTATCCCTGGGACACTATGTTGAGGACCCATCAGTCAATGGTAATAGTGGCCCAGTTGTTTGAGTCGAAGAAGAGTTTTCCTCCTAGGGACACAAGCAGATGGGCAGAGATAAGGGGTGGAGGTGTAAAGTCATTGTGAATTCTTACCATAAGTGGGTGGCTTTGCACTCCATATTTGAAGAGTAGGAACTCCATTGCTTAGATCTCTGCATTCCCTGGGGATGCTGTCTGGGGGATCTGCTTCCCCTGGGTCTGGGCTGAGCTGGCCTGGAGGGGGCAGGAAAGGACCAGTGCTTGGAGGTGCAATGCCTACTGAACCTTGGAGGCTGGACCTGTAAGAAATCTTTAACTGGCTGCATAGATTTAGCTTTTTCTTCCATCTTTTTTAAGACCTCTTCTGCCTTTGTGCCGAATAAGTTGTCTTTGTTCAATGGTATGTTCAATAATTTGGATTTGACATGGTCTGGCAAGGTCTGTTTGTTAAGCCAAGCATGCCTTCCAAGGACAGAAAGTACAGTTTTGTACCTACCATAAATGTAGATGTTCGAGGATCCACATTGCTGCAGTCCTAACTATTGGGGTAGTCCGCTGTCCAGTCGGCCCGAATACCAAAGTATATGGCTGACGTCGGTCACGGCGCATTAGACTGACGTCAGTACGTCAGGGTACTAATGCGCATGACCGACGTCATATCCTCAGTCTTTTCTTGCCCCAGATGTCAGAAGACCCTAAAAAGACAAGGCCAAAACCAAAAACACCAAACATACCTGCACCAAAATTATATACAATATATACAAAGGTACCAGAATATAACCTCACCAACACAACCACCCCTAAACACAGAGGGGAAGGAGGGAGGGTAAATTGGACTGCAGCAATGTGGATCCTCGAACATCTACATTTATGGTAGGTACAAAACTGTACTATGTTCTTCATTCCACATTGCTGCAGTCCTAACTATTGGGTAGAATCCCAAAGCAGAGGTAAGGGAGGCTGGCAAATCATAAGAAAGCAGGAGCTGATAACATGCCTTGCAAAATAGCTGTGGCAAAACCAGCCCTAGACTTAGAGTAGAGAGGAAGGTGGTAATGCTTAGAGAAAGTATGCACTGAACTCCAAGTAGCTGCCTCCAAAATATCCTTAGTTGCCACCCCCCTTAGAAATGCTGTTGAAGTGGCAGTAGCCCTAGTGGAATGAGGCCTAATCCCAGCTGGAATCTCTTTGCCATGATGGGAATAACAAAATGCAATGCAAAACCCAATCCACCTAGAAATAGTTTGTTTTGACACAGGCTTGCCCTGAACTCAAAGCAAAAGAAACAAACAACTGCTGAGACTGCCTAAAATCCTTAGTCCTGCTTAAATAATAACGCAATTGCCTGTGTACATCTAAAGTGTGCAAAATCTATTCCCCTTTATTTTGGGGATCTGCATAAAAAGTAGGCAAATGAATAGTTTGGTTTAAAGCCACACTAGAAACCACCTTAGGCATAAAGGAAGGATTAGTACGTAATGATACCCTATCCTTATGAAAAATCAAAAAAGGCTCAACCACCATAAGGGCCTGCAACTCAGAAACCCTTCTAGCAGAAGTAATGGCCAACAAAAAAGCAGTCTTCCATGACAAGTATTTCAGTTCAGCAGCAGCCGCAGGCTCAAAAGGTTGTAGAGTAAGTTTCTCCAACACAAAATTGAGGTCCCAAGCAGGAGTAGGAGCTCTACGTGTGGGTCTTATATTCTTTGCCCCTCTAAGAAATTGCTTGAACAAAGGATGTGAAAACAATGGTGGGTCACAATCATAGTGAGCTGAAATTGCTGCAGCATGAATTTTAATAGAAGAGAAAGACAAACCTTTGTCCAATAACTCAGTAAGATATTGAAGAGCCACACTCAAATTAGGCTCAGAAATCTCCAAATTTTTTGCTGCAGTCCAAAACAAAAATCTCTTCCATTTTTCTGCGTACACTTTCCTTGTACTAGGTCTTCTGGCTTCCATAATCACATTTAAAACTTGCTGAGGAAGCTGAGACCTGCTGTCCTTCAAAACAGAATATGCCAGGCTGTTAGATGAAGAGAGTGAAGCTTGACATTGAGCAGACGACCGTCCCTCTGAGACAACAGGTGTGGAATCAAGGGTAAAGGCCATGGAGGCTTCCTTACCAGACTCCTCAGTAATGGGTACCAGTGCTGCCGAGGCCAATCCGGAGCTATTAAAATCATCCTTGGCTTGTCTTGTCTGACCTTTAGAAGCACCTTTGGGAGAAGAGGCAGAGGTGGAAAAGCATACACATGAAGATTTTTCCAACTGAAAGAAAGAGCATCCACTTTCCAAGCTGTGTGATGAAATCCCTTCGTGCAAAACTTTGGCAGCTGGTGGTTTAGTGGAGAAGCGAACAGATCTATGTCTGGAGTTCCCCATGACACTGTCAATGTTTGAAATACATGAAGATCCAGTTTCCACTCGTGGGGATCCATGATTTGTCTGCTTAACACATCTGCTAAGGAGTTCTGTGCTCGGCAGAAACCTTGCCTGAAGAGTTAGTTGCAAACTGAGCGCAGTCTCCCATAAAATCATTGCTTGTCTGCACAATGGGTAAGAATGTGTTCCCCTTGTTTGTTGATGTACCACATGACAGTTGTGTTGTCTGTTAGAATCAACACCTGCCCTGGAAGAAGTAACTCCTTGAAAGCCATTAATGCAAACTGGACTGCTAACATCTCTTTCATGTTGATATGTAGATGCTGTAGTCTGGCAGGCCACTTGTCTTGTATCCACTTTCCATTTAGATGAGCTCCCAAGCAATATCTGAGGCATCTGTCGTTAGAATCTGACTTGCCTCTGGCCGGGTCACAGAGAGTCCCTTGTTTAGGTGACATTCCTGAGCCCACCACAAAAATTCCTTTTGAATGCAAGGTATTATTTGAATGACAGTGTCCAAATCCTGGCAGTGCTGTGTCCACAGATTTTTGAGATACCATTGTAGCTTCCTCATATGCAGTTTGGCATTGGGAAGCACCAGAATACAAGATGCCATGAACCCTAAGGCTTGAAGGACTGTCCTTGCAGTCAGCCCGGACTGAAGAGATAGGTGATGGAAGTAACTGGAAAGATTCTTTTGTTTGTCCGGGGTTAAAAGGCCATCTGGGCTGCTGTATTCAGTCTCACACCCAGAAAGCACATGTCTTGAGAGGGTACTAGACTGGACTTTATTTCGTTCACAGAATACCCTAGGCATCTTAGCACTGCTATGACATATTCCAAATGCTGTAGAAGGTCTTCCTTTTCTCGAGCCAGAATCAGGCAGTCGTCCAAGTAAGGATAGATTTGAATTCCTTTTAGCCTGAAGTAAGCTATCACTGGAGCCAGAACCTTTGTGAATACTCTGGGCAGTAGATAAGCCAAAGGGCAATGCAGAGAACTGATAATGAGAATTTCCAGCTCGAAAACGCAGATACTTCCTGCAACTTAGTCTTATTGGCACATGAAGGTAAGCTTCCTTTAGATCTAAAGTTACCATCCAGTGATCTTTGCCCAGCAGAGGTAAAAGTTGTTGTAACGTCAACATTTTGAACTTGGGAATGTCCAGATAAGTGTTGAGGATAGATAAATCCAAAATTGGTCTCCACGTGTTCCCCTTTTTTGGTACTAGGAACAGGCGAGAATAAAATCCTAGGCCCCTTTCTGGCACAGGAACTGACTGAATAGCCCCTATTTGGAGCAACAGAGAAATTTGCTTGTGAGCCTCTGTTCTTTGTAGAGGAGGAATGTCTGGCATGCCTTTGAAAGGAGGCAAGGTATGGAAATAAAACCTGTAACCGTGGTGAATGATATCCAGAACCCATCTGTCTTGGGTAATTAAATCCCAATTTTCTTTGAAAAGAGACAGCCTTCCTCCCAAAGGTGCTGCCAGGCGAGAATGTACTGGCAGCTGAAAAGGCAGGTCATTGGGTCTGCTTACGAAAGGACTGACCCCTGCCCTCACCAGAAGTCTGAGCAGGTGAACTCCCTGTCCTAGGCCTAAAAGAACCTTGAGCTCTGCCTCTACCACGTCTAGACCTACCCCTAGACTGGGAATCATAAACAGGATAAGTCCACCCCTTAGCAGGCCAATTTCTACTAAACTTGGAGGCTGCACCTGCAAAAAATCCTTAACAGTTTGCATAGACTTAGCCTTGTCCTCCATTTTCTTTAAAACTGCTTCCACAGGCGAACCAAACAACACATCAGACTGTAAAGGAGCATCCAAAATCCTTGTCTTAACATGCTCAGCTAAGTTCTGATCCCTCAACCAGGCATGCCTACGAAGAACAGAACCAGTAGCAGCCACCCTCGAGGAGGCCTGCACAGCATCAAAACCACACTGTAAGGAATGCTTACCCACCTGTTCAGAAACATGAACTAAATCCTGCAATTCTTTACACTCAATACCTTCAGCCAGAGCATCCACCTTAGACTTCAATTGTGAAAGGAGATAATTCTGATATTTTAACATATGAAACTGACAATTCAACGCCCTCATGGCTAAAGTGGAAGAAGGATACACTTTCTTTCCCCATCTATCCAAAGCCCTTGCCTCTTTATCAGGAGGAACAGGATTTTTAACCACAGAAGCCTTCACACCTTTAGGCCCCTGAGAGACAGTTTCTGGGTCTGCCCTAGGACTCTTAAAAAGATACTTATGGGCTTCAGGCACCCTATAGTACCTATCCGGTTTAACTGGGGCAGGAGGCAAAGAGTCAGGATTCAGGAAGCCTCTGCAAAAACATCTTCTACCACATTCAGAACAGGAGGTATAGCTAAAGGCCTATGCTGGGGTAAAAACAAGAATTCTCTAAGCCTCTTCCTGGAATCAGAGAAATCTTGACCTTCCCATTTAAAATGCTCCCTCATGGAATGCAGAGTCTCTGAAAATGAAAAATCCTCAGGAGGCGAAGCTGAAGGAGTAGAATCATCCACATCAGAATCAGAATAAGGAGGATACTCCTGCAAGTCTTCAGCCGAAGACTCAGAAGCCTCCGAACATTGCTCAAAACTCTCAAACTCAGGTTCCACCCTAGGCCTCTTATCAGGAGGGGGCATATAACCTCTAATCATTGTAATCAAATCCACTGCCATTTCTAGCATATGCTTCTTAGGCAAAGACCCTGAAACACTCGGAGAAACCCCCACTGAAGCTAAAGCAGGCCTGCCTCGTAAAGAAGCCTTAGAAACAGAAGGCGAGGCCCTAACCACCTTAGGAAGAGAGGGAAGAACAGCCACTTGAGAAGCCCCTTCAGGCTGGCCTACTTCCTGAGATACATCCTGTAACAGTAAAGTTTCTCCCTGAGACTCCAAAGAAACTCCTGGCAGAACCTCTGGCTCCACTGAGCCTTCTAAAGAACCGACGTCCGGGACTGTCGGTTCTTCCACTCTAGGCTTCCCTGCTTTGTCCTTGCGCTTTTTGGCTGAAGCGGCCGTCGGAGCATCCGGCGGCATTTTATAATTACAACGCTTCCCAAACACTAACCTGGCACAGTCTAACCTTCTCTTAATAGTGCGTTTGTTAAACCTAGCACAAGAGCGGCATCCAACAACGTCGTGCTCAGGCCCTAAACAAGGTATACACAAAGTATGGTAATCCCTATGAGGTATCTGTTTCCCACAAGAAATACAGTTATTCACTTTTTCTGACATCCGGTTAAATACTGAGGCAAGAAAAAACCAAAATATTCCCCAACGGGGTACTTAGCCAACTTTGATTCGGTCTGAAACTCTGACTTCAGAAACTTTCAGAACGCCAACCTGCACTCGCAAAAACAGCTTCTGCATCGGACCATGCGGCAAAAAAGACTGAGGATATGACGCCGGTCATGCGCATTAGTACCCTGACGTACTGACGTCAGTCTAATGCGCCGTGACCGACGTCAGCCATATACTTTGGTATTCGGGCCGACTGGACAGCGGACTACCCCAATAGTTAGGACTGCAGCAATGTGGAATGAAGAACATCCAGTGATGCTTCTAGGGCGTCAAAGCCACATTGCAAGGTGTGCTTAGTTACTTGACTTGCAGAATGCATTAGCTCTTGTAATTCTTTATTTTCTGCACAAGCAGGAAGGGAAGATATTTTTTGTTTGAGGAATTCCATGGTATGCTGCTCATATTTCAGCATGTGGAACTGACAATTTAATGCTCTAATAGCAAGAGTAGCAGAGGTGTATACTTTTTTACCCCATCTGTCTAAAGCTTGGGAATCCCTGTCTGAGGGGGGTGGGATTCTTAGCTGAAGGTGCTTTAATTCCTTTAGGTCCTTGAGAGATGACCTCTGGGTCAG
This sequence comes from Protopterus annectens, assembly GCF_019279795.1. Classification (NCBI taxonomy): domain Eukaryota; kingdom Metazoa; phylum Chordata; order Ceratodontiformes; family Protopteridae; genus Protopterus; species Protopterus annectens. Next base: position 1,154,547,627 of record NC_056745.1, on the reverse strand, counting down.
CAGTAGGATTTTTGAAAAGAAATTGGAGAGAGTCAGGGACTCTGTAATACCCATCAGGTTTCCTGGGAGCAGGAGGAAGGGTGTCAGGAGTCAAACTGGATTCCATAAAAACATCATCCACAACATCCAGGACAGGAGGAATGGCCAAAGGTCTGTGGTAAAGCTAAGAATTCCCTGAGTCTCTTTTTAGACTGAGGATAGTCTTGACATTCCTACTGGAAATGCTCCCTTAAAGTATGAAGGGTTTCCCCAAATGAAAGATCCTCTGGTGGAGAGGCAGAAGGAATGGATTACTCTGCATCAGAATCCTCATAAGCAGAGAGGGGTCGCATATCTTAATATTCAGATGCATCAGAGTCATCTGACTCCTGTTCTGATAAAACTACTGGGGACAAGTCTCTTTTTCTTTTGGAAGGGGTAGCCTGGCTTCCCCTAATAAGCATAATAAGGTGTTCCGCCATTTTAAGCATTTGAGATTGAGGCAAGGAAGCAGGTGGCTGAGCTTGGGTCATTTTTTTGGGTGTGGTTCGTACCTTGGGCCTTAGAAACTCTGTAGTTTTAGAAAGAACTGAAGATGCAAAAGAAGTCTGTCTGTGTCAAGTATCGGGAGTGTGAAGTACTTCCTCGGAAGCCGGTGCCTGCTCAGCGGCTCCAAATCCATCCAACGTAGAGACACCCACAGGATCCTTAGTCGAAGAAGAGTCTCGCAGCATACCAGACTCCAAAAGGGTCTCAGTAGCGGCCTGTGAATCCAAAGAAGCGGGCATCAGGGGCTGCAAAAGCGCCTCACTGAGGACCCAAGAACTGACAACTAGCTTAGTGGAAGTGTCGTCTGCAGTTTTGGACCTGTGTGGTCTGTCTCTGTCTTTATCATTACGTTTTTTCAGAAGACTGGTAGTTGGATGGCTTACTGAAGCCATATTGGAATTCGAGGACTCAGAACGAAAATATCTAGCTACAATAAGGGCCCGATGATGTATAGTTCTGGCGTAGAACAAAGCACAAAAGCGACAGCGGAGGATGTCGTGGTCTGGGCCTAAACAGGTGACGCAGTAAGAATTGAAGTCTCGGTGTGGTATTTGCTTTCCACAGGGAAACAGTTGTTAACTTTTTCTGACATCGGTTAGAGCAAGAAAAAAGGATCCCCAATGGGTTACTTAGCTTTAGAAGACTTCAACTTCAATTCAGAAACAAAAACTCGGGTAGTGGCCAACCGGCACTTGTGCAAACTGCTTCTGCTTCGATCTCCTTGGCAAGAAAGACTGATGTAATGGCGTTGGCTGCCTGATTTTATACCACTGACGACCTGATGTCAGTCCTGGAGCAACAGCAACTGATGCAGAAATACTAAGCCTCTGGTATTTGGGCCGACTAGGGGCTCTCCCTGGCAGGATAACCCAAATGTAATGACTGCAACAGTGAAACACGAAGAACATCACCAGATTTATTTACTGTGGGCATGAATAAATGTGGACGTTGCCACTTTTGTAAGTATATAAAGTTGGGAAAGAATTTCATATTCATAATAAAACTTACAGGATTAAAGGCAAATTTAATTGTGAGACATCAGGTGTAGTGTATCTCGCCAAGTGTCAGCAATGCAACGGCTTCTATATAGCGAAGACTGAGCACCCATTTAAACAAATAATTTATCAACATCAATACCAGATGGCCAACTGTTCTACTACTAATGCTTTAGCAAAACACGTATTAATAAACCCCACACACCTCTTTCAATTTACTATTATTGAACAGGTTGGTAAGAACATTAGGGGTGGACTATGGAAATTGAGATTGGAGGAACAAGAGTTGTTATGGCAACTAAGAACAAATGCATATGTTTTCCCAGGGTTAAATGAATACTGTTGGATTAAATGTGTATTAAAATTGAAATCTCTGGGAAAGGAAGCATAGTGGGGACTTGTTAAGAACTCATTATTAGAAAGAATTTTATTGTAAATGCATTTCAATTTTATTTTTTTTAAGTCAGCATATACACTAGTATCTATTTTTTTAGTTTTAGTGGCTGGCTAATTAATTGCGTTTATATTGTATGTTAACAGTTTATATACATTTTTTATATATATTTTTATATGTAGTTCCTACTTGGTGGCAAACAGTATATCACTTTAAGAACAAGATAGATGTAATATTTCTTAATTGTAGTGCCTATTTAAAGAATGGGCTTTTGGGTAGGGGTTTGTCTGAAGAAGTTCATTTTTACCTGATGAACGAAAGCGCTAACAATAAACCTGGTGGGATTTAAGGATTACTTGGCTTATTTTCCTTTTGTTTTAAGTTTTTGGTCATCTGTGACATTAGCCACCTTGATTAAAGAATGGAGCAGATTTGCTGATGTGGGATGGCTAAGAGAAAGGTCTGGCAATCTGCTTCCATATTAATGCTATGAGAGGTTCAGATAATGGTCCATAACTGTACACATACACACACACACACACACACACACACACACACACACACACAGTTATTCTAACAGGGAATATTTACCTGAGGATTGATTACATAACAATTCAGTCTTGCAGGACATCATCCTCAAATTATGCAACTGTATCATACCTCTCAACCTCTTAGGGCAAGAAATCTGGACGGAGCCATAAACAGAAGTGACAAAAAGACCCAAAAATAGGGACATTTTTAAAATACTTCTCTTACCAACTTAGAAATGTATAGAAGTTATAACAGGTTATACTAGTATGAATTTTCTGAAGGGTACAAAGTCCAACTGAAACTCAAATGTCTGTCATTATTTTCTAACTTTAATCTTTAATGATTTGCCATTAATTTGCCAGAAAACCACAACTTTATGAAAAATGGACCAAAAATATGAGTCAAAATAATCTGGACATTCTGCTAAAATCTGTGCAGTTGAGAGGCATGATTACTGTACTCACAGATTTTTGGGCAAGTGTTCAAGTCTGTATTTTTTTTTCTGATTTTCACTACATACCTGGTGAGGTGTCCTGGCTGTGTTATACAAAATCAACTGATTCAATATGTAGTGTCCCACACTCCCACTCACGCCACATAGGCTCATCAGCAGTGCACAGACACAAAACCTTTCTTCTTGCTTCTTCCCATTCCTGGACTTCCCACCTAAAACTAAAGATAACTAAATTAAGGACTACTTTTTTTCACTTCGGTGACATCGGTCTTTATAAAATGGCACTGTCTGACTGAAGCATGTGGAATCAAGTGTTAACTACACACCCGGACTTCCCATTCCCTAAAAGATAACTAAATCAGTTCTCACTACTTTTCATTAAGTGACGTGACGACCGCCATTCTTTATGAAAATGGTGGAGTTTGTGGTGTAATCAACTGTGTTATATACTCACACCTCACTTTTGTGAGGTCAGGTGCAGGATTTCAGTCACTTGTCTAGCTTTGCTTTTAAGTGTGGCACGGTGCTGAATCTGTGCTGATTGGTTATCTCAGCTTTCACTTCCAAACTGAGATTAACCAATCAGCTTCAGTGCTTGCAAATCAGTCACTCGCGAGTCGCGGAGGTCAAGCTAAGCAATGCAACAAAGAATTCCAGATTTACACTGTGAAATCCAGACACTGGCAACGGTCTGAATTTCCAGACAATACGGAAAAATTATCTACATTTGGCAACCCTATTAAGACAGGAGTCATAGTTACATATTTATGAAAATATATTCTAAGGAGTTTGTATTAAGTCTTTTGAGAATCTGACATCTTTTCCCTTCTCACATGAAAAAATCTTTCATTTTGGAAATACCATTTCCAAAGCAGATTTCCTTATATGGGGAATCTAAGGTAAGTGTATCCTCAGATCTTGACTCACAGGCTGTAGGGTAAGAAATTTCTAAGGCATAATCTAATCCTTCCTGATTTAATTCAGACAAAATTTTTTCCTCAGCAGAAGGAACTCCTGTTTGCTCTTAACTAGAGTGCAAGAGGAAAAGGATGAGGAAAGATGGTTGAAAGGACTGGATAACCATGAATAAATCTGTGAAAAATTAAACCAAATCTCCCGAGTCCCTTTTTGTGAAGAGGGAGTAGGAAGATGAGTAGTCAAGTAGTCCTCCGAGGGTGATTTCTAGCAAATCCAGGCTATGATCTTGGTATCAAATTCATAGGCAGGGGGCTTCATTAATGGCCTGTCATCTTCCCTCACCAATACTTGATGTAAGCCACCTCATCCTCAGACAAAATAATGCTTGGTTTTCCCTTCCCAGCAGACTCTGCTGGATGAAGGGTCTGTTGGGGCATGTGAGGATACTGGAGAGTATCATCCTCAGGTGTGGATGCACTACTGGACATAGGAGAAGCAGACTGCTGGTCTGAGGGCTGCATAAGTGTTTCAACTGAGTTGTGAGTCTCAGACCACAAAAAAAGAGGTGGACATATAGGTTCTGAAACTCACCTCTCTTGTAAGCTTCTTTTTTTGGACTGAGGTCCACTGCTGCAGAAGTAGATGACAGGGCTGCTCACATCAAATCCCTCAGAGGTCTGTTTTCTAGAAAAATTCTGAGGAACTTAAACATACTCCTGACAATTTTTAGAGTAAAAGAAAGACAGATAAGGCATAACCTAAAGTTATGTTCATCAATCAAACAGAAAATGCAACTGGAACGAGAATCTTTATAAGGTCTTTATCCTTCACAAGTATATATGCCCTATTTGACAAACATATAACAAGATTTTGAATAAATATTTAGACAAGAAGTAGGGGTATCCCATGGAATACTTATCTGCCTGAAGTCTGACTAACTGAAGTCAGCCCTCAGTATTAGAAGTTGCAAAGCTGACAAGTCTGCATGAGTATAACAATGGCAAAAAAGGTTCTGAATTTTGGTGCGTCTGTACAACCCTCTTATACAACCTCAGTGCTTGAAGCTTTGTAGACTGGCCAGATGTATAGTATCCTTGGCAGGATGTCCCATTTTGCAATAAGTAACAGTAAGCTATACAATTTATGTAATTACTGCACTCCACTGAAGGGATGGAAAACATTAAATCAAAACAAAAAAGAAAAAAAGCAAATGGAATATAAATGTAGGCCTGGTTTTATACTACAGGAGAAGAAAACCTGTTTCTTGATTTGAGGCCTTGCTATTCATCCCAAAGTTTGTCCCCTAAAAGTACAATGCAATCCATGTCATTTATTACATGTTAGCCCTCCACACAGTCCACATAATCATGTTTATATGTACAGATTAATATACACAGAAAAAATATAGATATACAGAAATATTGATGTACATTTAATGAAAACAAGGGTGCTACAGTGAGTGGCTTATGTCAGCTCGCATATCCCTGTGGAGAGGGTGATGGTGGCCCAAGCCAGCTGATCTGATCTTATGCAAGTGGAGGTTTGCATGTAAACAGTGCCTACATGACTGGCAGGGAGGGGTATGAGCTTAGTGATTCCAATCAAGTGTGTGCATGTGAGGTAGCATGCACACAACAGGGAAAAGGCATATGTTGCCACACTATGACAGTGTTCCTATATCAGCCAGCAAGGGAGGGCTACAGCCAAAAGAGAAACAAATCCTCAGAGCTACATGTGTGTTAGGTGTGCCACAGACTGCTCATGCCCCAGTGAAGGGGAACAAATAGAGGATGGCTTGATAGCTGGTAGGCAAAGGGGGGGGCTAGGAAAATGACAAAGAAAAGAAAAACAAAAAGCACTAATTCATATGTAAGGAACAACTGTTTACTATTAGGTACAGAGGACTGAGACCAAGACTTGCAGCACCAACTTCAGACAGTTAAAAGTCTGTGGATATGGCCAGTATGGCTTAAAGGGCAACTCGACTCTCTTCACATTTCCTTTCCTCAAAGGGTATTTTCCTCCCTAGAAAATGATCCTCAAGCCTCCACATGTTAAAACAAGCATGACTTAGTATATTATACCACTTTGGAGCATCTCATGGTGTGCTTCTTCAGTGCATATTAAGTTCAGGATGAGTGAAGTTTTTTCCTAAAGAACACACAAACACACACCAAGGTACTTGTAGCTCTTTTTGTTACTTCACAGCCACTGAGGTCATAAAAATATTCAGACTCAAAAATCACACTTCCTTGATTGTTTACTGCCATATAAAACAGGAAGTTATGTACTCACCATAACGTTCAATGTATGTAGTCCATCTCGCCTCATACTCTAACCCGTGGGTTTGGAGCCGAATATCGGCTCCGACTCGGCCAACTTTTCAAGCTCAAAGTCTTCTATTGGCTGGGCTAAGCAGATATCCTATGGTGCACTGCTCCATATCCCCAGATCTAGTTTGCTGCAATACTCATTCGTACCCCATGCATACACAACATCCAGATAAAAAAGAATAAACTAAAGTAAAGGGAACTCTGTAAATAAAAACCTAACCTCCAGATCCTCCAGGAAGGGGGAAGGTGGGCAGGTAAGTAAGAATGTGAGGCGAGATGGACTACATACATCGAACATTATGGTGAGTACATAACTTCCTGATGTTATGTAGTCCTATCTCGCCTACATTCTTACCCGTGGGACAGCGTCCCTAGCACCTACTTCCTGGGTGACTCATAGGAAAATACTCCTGAGTACTGTGGAGCCAAAGGACAACCTGCCCCTAGAAACCACATCCAATTTGTAATGAGAAACAAATGTGTGAGGAGAAACCCAAGTAGCTGCAGCACATATATCATCCATTGACAATCTGGCCTGATAGGCTAGAGTGAGCCTTGACCGGAAATGGAAGATCTTTTCCTCCCGCTTGGTAGGCGAAAGAGATGCAACTAGATATCCATCTGAATATGGTGACCTTAGAGACCGGGGACCCAATTTTGTTTTCCGAAAAGGAGACAAACAGTTGATCCAACTTCCGGATATCTTTTGTTCGGTGCAGATAGAAAAGTAACTGTCTGTGTACATCCAATTGATGAAATTTAAATTCTGCCTTGTTTGAAAATTGAGGAAAGAATACAGGCAACTCAATGGATTTATTAAGATTAAACACGGAAGCCACTTTAGGAAGAAAAGAAGGGCTTGGTCTAAGAGAAACCCTGTCCTTATGGAAGATTAAGCATGGAGGCTTGATGGAGAGGGCTTGAATTTCTGAAACCCGCCTTGCAGAAGTGATTGCTGTTAAGAAGGCTGTTTTCCAGGTCAAGAATTTCAATTCACAGGTAGCTGCAGGCTCAAAAGGTGGTGATGTAAGGGCTTGTAGAACAAAATTGAGATCCCAGGGCATGACAGGTTCAGAGACTGGGGGGATAGAGTAACAGAGTACCCTTCAGAAAAGCCTTGCAGAGTCTATGAGCCATGAGACTAGGCTCATTAGCCACATGAAAATTAGAGATCACAGCCAACTGAACTTTGATAGTAGCTGATGCGGAACCCTGATGGAAAAGCATAGACAAAAACTCCAAGACTGAAGCAATTGGAGCCGTGTAAGGATCAGTTCCTTGGGTATGCGCCCAAATAGAAAACCTCTTCCATTTGCTGGAATAAATCTTCCTAGTAGATGGCTTATGAGAGGAAGATAAAATGTGAACCACTTCCGGTGAAAATTTATGAAGCTTAACTAATGACGGAAGTGGAGTAGCCAGGCTGTCAACCAGAGGGTCATCAGAGAGGGGTGGAACTGTCCCGACATGTGTGTCAGTAAATCTGGTTGACGGTCCAGAATCCAAGGAGTGTCCACAATGTATGGTTGAAGAAAGGGCAACCAGACTTGACGAGGCCAGTGTGGAGCAATAAGAATCATTCTGCTTCCCAAGGATTGTGCTTTTTGACAGCAAGGGAAACGGAGGGAAAGTATAAAGGAGACCAGAGGGCCAATCGCAAACCAGAGCATCCCTGGGTGATTCCCCCTGTGGGGGGATCAGCATGAAGTAGTTGCTGCATTTGGCATTGAGCGCGCTGGCAAAAAGGTCACAGCAAGGCTGACCCCATCTGCTGAAGATTCATTCTGCAATTAGATGATTCAGAGACCACTCGTAAGGCATCAGAATAGCTCTGCTTATCCTGTCTGCAATCACGTTGGGACTTCCCTGGAATGTGCGTTGCCACCAGAAAACATTGGGAAGTTATTGGCCACTGCCACACTCGCATGGCCTCTCTGCACAGGGGGTAAGACCTGGTTCCCCTTTGCTTGTTTAGATACCACACTACTGACATGTTGTCCAAGTGTATTGCAATTGTCCCTAGAGGTAGAAAGCTCTGAAGTGCCTGCAACGCAAGTAGCACTGCTCTCATCTCTAGGACGTTGATATGCAGATGTATCTCGTGATCTTGCCACGTGCCTTGGACTGTCCTGCCAAGATAATGCTCCCTCCCACCCCATCTAGGAGGCGTCTGTGGTCACTGTGGCAACCGGGATGGGTGGAACGAAGGGCCTTCCCCCGTCCAAATTGTTGGTGCAAAGCCACCAACTGAGGTCCTGTTTGCACCTGTCCGTGAGCAAAATGGGGTGAGAAAGTGGAAATTCTTGGAGAGACCATTGAACAAAGAGAAGCCATTGGAGAAGCCTCATGTGCAATCTCGCTAGAGGGACCAACATAATTGTTGCTGCCATGGTCCCCAGGAGTTGGAGAACCCATCTTGCCTTCGCTTTCCTCAGGGACATCAGGATGTGTATTTGCTGTTATAAGACTCTGATCCTTTCCTGCGGTACAAATGCTCGCATTTGAATGGTGTCTAATTCTGCGTCTATAAAAGTGACACGCTGCGAGGGCAACAAAACAGATTTTTCCCAGTTTAGTGCTATGCCCAACTGTTGACATAGGGTGATGGTAGCATCCCTGGTTTGGACTAGTTGATGCCTGGTAGGGGCGGTAAGGAGCCAGTCGTCCAGATACGGAAACACTTTGAATCCCTGACGTCTCAAGTGAGCCATCATCACTGCCATACACTTGGTGAACACCCTGGGGGCTGTGGTGAGACCAAAGGGCAGTGCTCGAAACTGGAAATGACTGGGTCCCAGCCGGAAGCGTAGGTGACTCCTGGATGCCTTGTCCATTTTTACATGGTAGTAAGCATCCTTGAGGTCGATGGAGCACATCCATACCTCCTCTCCCAACAATGGGAGAATCGATTGTAGTGTGACCATATGGAACTTGTACTTCTGTACATAGTTGTTCAGTTGGCTGAGATCTAATATGGGTCTCAGGTCCCCTGTTCTTTTCGACACCAAAAAGAATCTTGAGTAAGTTCCTAATCTGATTTGGTCTGAGGGGACACTCTGGATGGCTCCTTTTCTTAGCAGCTTTGAAACCTCTGAGGCTGCTTGATCCCTTTGACTGGGTGGAACGTCTGGGATTTTTCTGATTGATGGGGGGGTCTGATGTAAACGGAATGAGGTAACCTCCGGAAATTATTCATAATACCCATTGTTCCTGGGTGATGCTTTTCCAGGCTTCCAGATATAACGAAATTCGACCCCCGACTGGCTCCGGACAAGCACAGCCGGGCACTCCCTCAGGAACAAGAGTAGGGAGAGCCGCAAAAGGAATCGCGGTCTCCCGAATTGGAGGGGCCCCCTCTGTCTCTAGGGTGGTGTCTCCCTGAATAAACTCCCTCTCCTCTCCATCTGGAGGGGGACTCACCTTGTGCGGCAGGAAAAAACCTCTGTGATTTCTTGAACCACATCTTCCCACCCCGCTGGGCATTGGGGTAAGTCCTAGAAGGAAGGAAAAAATGGACCCCAACGGCAGACAGGGTCTTTCCCTCTTGCTCGCACCTGGTGAGGGTGTCTTTCACTTTGGTTCCAAACAAGGAAGAACCATCAAAGGGGGTGTCAGTGAAGGAAGACTTGAAGGCCTCCGCGAAGTGACACAGGCGCAGCCAGGCTTGCCTTCTAAGGGCGACTCCTGAGCTTGCTGCCCTACTTGCTCCCTCGGCTGCATACGAAATGAGCCGAATGGAGGAGTTGACAATGGAATTGAGGATAACACCTGGGCGTTAACCGTCTGGGCCACCGCCTCAGGGATGTTACCTGCAAGAGTATCTCCTAACTCCTTGAGGAGATCTCGCTGGAGCCGAGTGAAATGAGACAGATAGTTCAGCGACCGTAAGGTAAAGGTTGCTGACGAGAGGGTACGCTTCCCGTACCGGTCCATGGTCCTAGACTCCTTGTTAGGAGGATGGACGGAGGAAGAGGTCTCTGCTACTTCCTTCTGAGTGGCCGCCCCACCACCATGGCATCTACAGGGACTCCTTTAGAGCAGAAAGAAACTTGTTGGGACGCCTGTGTACGGGCTCCACAGAATCAGGGTTTTCCCACACACTTCGACAGATTAAATCAAGGAGCTCATCGAAGGGTGGGGACACCCAGGGGGTGGAGGGCTGAGAACCAAAGGCCTTAAGGAAGACCGACTCCTCCTCAGAAGAGGCTCTGGACGGCCAGTCACCTCTTTGCTTCAGTATCTCCAGGATGTCGGAGAAGGAAACATCAGAGGATGACTTGGGGGACCCCTCCGATTCCTCGAGGTCAGTATCAGAGGTGAGTGACTCATCCTGGTAGTCTATGTGCTTCCTCTTGCACGTTTTCTTTCTAGGGGGCTCCTCAGGCATGAACTCTGAAGGACCCTCAGAAAGTTGGGGACCACTCGTGGGGTATCCTAGGCCTTGGTGCTCTGCTGTCCATGGATAGGTGGTGATCAGAGGGTCTCACCGGAGTGGTGGGGGACAGAGTGACCGAGTCGCCTGATGTAGCTGACAATCTGGCCAGCGCAGTCCGCATGGCCTCAAAGGCTGCCCCCCCCACGAGTCCGAGGACCGGCCAGCCTCCGAGACCATGACGGGAGTCTGAATTCCCTGAGCCGAAGCACTGAGAGGGAGACTCGGAACAGAAATATGTCCCGAGGTGTCCCCCTCGGGCCCGACTGAAGAATCCAGAGTCCCGAACCCAGAAGACAGAGCCGATGGGGTCAGAGCCGATGTCGGTACCGATGGAGCCGGAGGGGCCCTCGGAACCGAACTAGTTACATCACACGGCGTGGAACACTCCGGCTCCGAAGACAGCGATGCGCTCGGAGGAGGAATGATCGAAGCAGGGGTCGGGACGGGCTCCGGAGCTGACTGGGCCGGAGCCGAAAATAATTTTGCCAAAACCGGTGACTGGAGGAGCCTCTGGACCACCCTATCAACATCCACATCCGAAAGGGTCCTGGAGGATTTGGAAGACAGGGAGGGACATCGACATCTCCTCTCAGGAGAGACTGGTCTGAGACTGGGCGATCGGCTCCGAAGAGGTTCCAATATAATAGGAGCCAATGCCGTTTCCATCAACACCGACACCTCCTGCGACCCCGAGGAAAGTGGAGCCGAGGTGGTCGATGCAATTTTTGTGACTTTCTCCGGAGGCTCCGATGAAGCTGACGGAGCCGGAGATCTCTTTTTAGACTTGGATGACTTAGACTTAGCACTGGGAGAAGAATCCAAGACCTCTTCGAAAGAGGGTTTCAAGAGTCCCTTTAGGATCAGCTTATTCTTTTCTCTCTTGGAGCACTCTGGGACTGATCGCATGGCAAAAACTGCAGGACTCCTGCAGATGAATGGCTCCCAGGCAATAGACACAAATAGAATGCGCATCGGTGATGGACATTTTGTACCCACATTTGGAGCACTTTTTGAAACCCAAAGGTTTGTGCTCTTTGGAATCTTTGGACATATTTCACAAGAAACACCAACAACGCAACCTAAGAGAAAGTCTGACAAGAAAAAACTCACAGACGCTCAACACCACAAAAAACGCGGGAATCGGTTATAAGTTGAAACCGTAAACACACACTAGGGGCACACACTGAGACCAACTATGTCAAAAACCTCTAACTAAAATGGTTAACGACTACAAGGGTTGGATAACCGAAACCAAACCTCTAACTTAAACGGTTTGACGAACAGACAGGACGAAAGGACTAGGTCTTCTAACTGAAATGGGCCTAGCCCGAGGGAACAGCTATCAGGATACCACAAAACAAGCACACTACCAAAAATCTAAACACTAAGACAATAGCTATGAAAATAGCTTTTTGTTTAAGAACAAAATTTTTTTTTTTTAAGACAAGAAAAAAGGTACTTCGCCACAGCCAACAGCGAGACCACGTCCGAGCTACATGAGCGGCAAACGAGATCTGGGAATATGGAGCAGTGCACCATGGGATACCTGCTTAGCCCAGCCAATAGAAGACTTTGAGCTGGAAAAGTTGGCCGTGTCGGAGCCGATATTCGGCTCTGAACCCATGGGTAAGAATGTAGGTGAGATAGGACTACATAACATTTAAAGTTATGTACTTACTATAACTATGCATCTGTGTTGTCCACTTTCATTCTTCGTCGTCAACATATGAATTACGGATACGACTCGACCACTCATCACAGACTTAAAAATCCAACTCTCCAGCCCCTCCTTCTACTTATAATGCCCCAGACATCGTAAATACCTCAGACTGAGTTTACTGCCTTATAGATACTAAGATAGAAAAGGAAATAACAGTAAGCTAGGGCTCAAACCTGAAAATAAAGTTTCCAAACTATCCAAAAGATCACTCCAAAAGATGACTGGAAGGGAGAAAGAGGGTAGGGAATTGAGGAAGAATGAAAATGGGCAACACATATGCATAGTTATAGTTAGTACATAACTAATATCTGATGTTGTCCTTTTCATTCTTTCTCATTATATGGGGCAGAGTCCCCAGATACGTGAATGATGGGTGGACCTCATGGAAGAATACTCTGGAGAACTGCCAAACCAAAAGCAGCTGTGCTTCTAGAAGTCAAATCTAGTTTGTAATGAGTAATAAAGGTATTAGCATTGGACCAGATAGCTACTGTGCAAATGTTATCAATGGAAGTTCTAGACCAGAAGGCAGAAGAAGTGGCCATACATCTAGCTGAATGCACCTTAGGAGGCTTAGATAGGCAGAGGCCCTGCTGGGTCCATACAAAGGAAATGCAATCAGTAATCCATTTGGCCAGGTTAACTTTAGAAACTGCTGATCCCAGTCTGTCCAGTGAGAAACAAATACTTTGCTTTTCTGAAATCTTTTTGGCCTGTGTAGATAAAAATGTAGTTGTCTATGTACATTTAAAAGATGTAGCATGTACCCTCCCTTACTTGAAAAATTAGGGAAGAAAACAGGCAAATGAATTATTTGGTTGATATCGGATTCAGAACCTATTTTTAGTAAGAAGGAAGGGTTGGTCTGTAAGGTAACTCTGTCTTTGTGAAAAATAACGTAAGGAGATTTGGATGATAGAGCCTGGAGTTCTGACATTCTCCTTGCAGATGTAACTGCTACTAGAAATGCTGTTTTCCAAGGCAAAAGTTTTAAACCAGTTTTGGCTGAAGGTTCAAAAAGGTTGTTGCATCAACTCCTGAAGTACAACTGTCAAATCCCAAGGAGGAGATGGATCTTTCACTAGGGGCCCGTGTAAGAAGGTGCCTTTTAGAAAAGCCTTGCACAATTTGGAAGAAGCTAGAAAGAAAGTGTTTTCTCCTGAATGAAAATTTGATATGGCTGCTACTTGCACTTTGATTGTGAAAAAACACTAGCACCTTTTTGAAAAATAGAAGCTAAAAATTCCAGAAGCAAAGAAACAGGAGCTGTTAAAGGGTCAATATTCTTCTCAAGAGCCCAAATTGAAAATCTTTTCCATTAATTTTTGTAGATCTTCCTAGAAGAAGCTTTATGGGAAGATGAAAGTGTGTGTTGAACTGGGGAGGAAAGCCTGGGCTGTCCAGCTACTAATGGAATTGTATATACCACGCAGTTAGTTTGATGTGGAATACTGGGATGCTTAATCCCCGAGGGATGAGAAAGAAGATCTGGACTGGGGTGCAGTATCCATGCAGGATAATAAAGATGAGACCAAAGGAAGGGGAACCCACCTGCTGAGGCTAGAAGGGGGGAATGAGGGTTATTGAGCTCTTCAACTGACTGGCTTTCTGTAAGAATTTTGGAATCAGTTGTAGGAGTAAGTAAGCATAAAGGAGACCAGATGCCCAAAAGTGGACTAGAGCATCTCTCTGTGACTCCTCGAGGGGGGATTAGAGCAAATTACTTGTTCTGGGGAGATGCAAAGAGATTGTCCATAATTGGGGCTAACCCTGCTGCAATCCTTTCCGCCACTGACTGATTGAGAGACCACTCATGAGTTAACAAAACAGATCTGCTGAGTTTGCCCACTAGGATGCTGGATTTCTGCAGAATGTGCATTGCCACTAGAAAGCAGTTGGAGGCGATCACCCACTGTCACACAATCATTGTCTTTCGACAAAGGGGTTAGGAACAGATTCCTCCTTGTTTGCTAATGTACCAGACCACAGACATGTTGTCTGTTTGTATCACAATAGTTCCTAGAGGGAGAACATCTTAAAAGGCCTGCAATGCTAACAGAACCGCTCTCATCTCCAAGACATTGGTGTGTGAATTGTTCTGCTGGGGGTGACTTGAACCGTCCATCCCAAAAAATGCCCCCAACCCCAACTGGAAGGCATCCATTGTCACCATGGCCACTGAGGGAGGAAGGATAAATGATGACCCATGTATATCTTGTCTGCCTGCATCTACCAATGAAGATGATTTCTGCACAATCTGGTCAGCGTGACTGGAAAGGACAGAGGATGTCATAGCATGAACAGCTAGTGTTCACTGGAGAGCACGCATAAGGTAACCTGCAAAGGGAAATAGCATTGTGGCTGCTGCCATCGAACCTACAGCTTGCAGAATGAGTTTGACTGGAGAAGCAGGGTGATGAATAATCTATGGAACCTGAAGTTTGACTGTATCCACACAATGTGTAGGCAGAGAGGCAATCTGACTTACTGTGTTCAACTGAGCACCTATAAACTCCAGGCTCTGAACTGGTTGCAGTTTTGATTTGGAGATATTGACGAAGATGACTAGTCTTTGACAAAATTGGAGCAAATAGTCTCTGGACTATTTTAAGAGATGTCTGGCCAGGGCAGCAAGAAGCCAGTTGTCTAAGTATGGAAATACCCATAATCACTGCAGTATCAGTTGAGGTGCCACTACTACCATATACTTGGTGAACACTCTGGGGGCTGCGGTGAGACCAAAGACCAGGACTCTGAACTAATGGTGACTGGCCCCCAGCCAGAAGTACAGATACCTTCAGGAACATATGTTCATCTTGATGTGATAGTTCACATTCTGAAGATCAACAGAGCATATCTAATCGTTCTGGTGCAGAAATGGTAGAATAGACTGAACCATGACCATTTGGAACTTTGCCAGTAAGTACAGACTGCTCAGACCATGACTGGTCCCAGGTCCCCTGTCTTCTTTGGCACTAAAAAGAACCCTGAATAAGTTGCAAAACCTCTTTGGTCTGGTGGGACCTCCTGGATGACTCTCTGGGTTAAGCAACTTTTGAATCTCAAGAGCTGCCACTTCTCTCTGACTGGGTGGAAAGTTTGGAAGCTTCTTTCTTTTGGTTGGTGGAATCTGGAAAAATAGTATGAAATAACCTCTGGATATTACTTTTGGCACTCAAGAATCTTTTGTTACAGAAGCCCAAGAATCTGGGTGCAAGGATAAGTACCCTGCTGACTACCTCCAAAGGTGAGCAGTCGGGCAACCCTTCAGGGTTGCTGAAAGGGTCTATCCATAAAGGAGTCTCAGAAAAAAGAAGCTATGTACTTACCATAACGTTCCCATGTTAGTAGCCCATCTCACCCTTCATTCCTTACATATGGGATCGGAGCCGATCCTCGGCTCTGACTCGGCATATTTACAAACTGGAAGACTTCTGGTTGACTCGTGGCTAGGTAGGTATCCCATGGTGCACCAGTACAATCTCCAGATCTTGTTTGCTGCTGACTAGCAAAAATAAACAGCCACAGAAAAAGTCAATACTAAAAGGTCTCCGTAAATAATGAAATTAGTATTTTTCTGTCTCCAGGTACTTCCAGGATGGGGGCAGGAGGGCGGGAACGAAAGAATGAAGGGTGAGATGGACTACTAACATGGAACGTTATGGTAAGTACATAGCTTCTTTATGTTAAGTAGTCCTATCTCACCTTCATTCTTTACATATGGGACAGCGTCCCTAGCATCTTATCCTTGGGTGGCTCAAGGAAAAATACTCCTGAGTACTGTGGAACCAAAGGAAGCTCTACCCCTGGAGATTAGATCCAATTTGTAATGAGTAATAAAAGTGTGAGGGGTAGCCCACGTAGCAGCTGCATAAATATTGTCAAGTGGAACCCTGGCTTGAAAGGTTGCAGAGGTAGATTGAGATCTGGTAGAATGAGCCTTGACTTTAAAGGGTAAAGGTTTGCCCTCAGAACTGTAAACATAAGCTATACAGCTAGAAATCCAGTTAGAGAGAGTCACTTTGGAAACTGGTAAGCCCAATCTGGATTCAGAGAAAGAAATGAGCAATTGATCCGATTTTCTAATGTCTTTAGTCCAATGCAAATAAAAACGTAATTGTCTATGGACATCCAGTTGATGAAACCTGTACTCAGCTGCATTGGAGTGATTTGGAAAGAAAACCGGAAGTTCTAATGACTGATTCAAGGTGGTATGGGAATAGACCTTGGGAACAAAGGAAGGGTTAGTACGAAGGGACACCCTGTCTTTATGAAAAATCAGATAAGGCAGTTTAACAGACAAGGCTTGCAATTCTGACACCCGTCTGGAAGACGTGATAGCCACCAAAAAACAATGTCTTCCAAGACAAGAACTTCAAAGAGCATGAATGAGAAGGCTCAAAGGGCGGAGATGTTAATTTTGATAATACAAAGTTTAAATCCCATGAGGCCACAGGCTCCTGAACCGGAGGTCTGAGCAAAGTGGCACCTTTGAGGAAGGTTTTGCACAATATAAGAGACATCAAGTTGGAATATGGAAACCCCAAATGGAAATTTGAAATTGCTGCCAATTGGACTCTGATAGTGCCAGCCGCAGATCCTTGGTGAAATTGTTCAGAGAGAAATTCCAAAACCACGGGAATGGAGGCAGTGAAGGGGTCAACATCCATTTTCTCCACCCAAAGAGAGAATCTTTTCCATTTACTGGAATAAAGTTTCCTAGTTAAAGGTTTATGAGAAGACGTAAGGATATGAGTCACGGAAGGCGAGAAGTCGTGAAGCCTGACTAGGGATGGAACTGGAGCAGCCACGCTGTCAAACTGAGGGTGTGTAATGAGGTGTGAAGCGAACTTGACATGTGAATCAACAGGTCTGGAACTGAGTCCAGAATCCAGGAGAAGAGGCCCGAGGAAGGGGAACCAAACCTGTCGAGGCCAGTAAGGAGCAATGAGGATCAATTTGCTTCCCAGCCATTTCACTTTCTGAATCACCTTGGGAATGAGAGGAAACGGAGGAAAAGCATACAAGGAGACCCAGGGGCCAACCGTGAACAAGTGCGTCTCTGGGTGACTCCCTCGGAGGGGGGGGATGAGGGAAAAGTAGCTGCTGCATTTAGCATTGATTGGACTGGCAAAGAGGTAGCAGCAAGGCTGTCCCCATCTGCAGAAAATCTGTTCTGCTGTTTCCTGTTTCAGAGACCACTTGTGAGGCATCAGAATCGCCCGGCTGAGCTTGTCGGCTATCACGCTGGTCGTCCATGGAATGTGCGTCGTCACCAGAAAGCGCTGGGAAGATATCACTCATTCCCAAACTCGCATGGCCTCTCGACAGAGTGGGTCAGATCTGGTTCCGCCCTGTTTGTTGATATACCATACTACTCACATGTTGTCTGACTGTATTGCAACAGTCCCCAGAGGAAGAAGGTCGTGAAGTGCTTGCAACGTCAAGAGCATCGCCTTCATCTCTGAAACGTTGATATGCAGGTGGGCCTCGTGATCTTGCCATGTGCCTTGGACAGTCCTGCCTAGATAATACCCCCTTACCCTATCTGTGAGGCATCCGTGGTCACAGTGGCAACGGGTTGGCAAGGAACAACTGAAGAGCCCGTGGTCAGTTGATTGGGTAATGTCCACCAAAGAAGGTCCTTCTTGAAAGATTCTGTCAGTAGAATGTGATGGGATAATGGAAGGTGCTGAAAGGACCATTGGGATGACAGGAGCCACTGAAAAATTCTCATGTGTAACCTGGCCAGTGGCACTAATAGTATGGTGGAAGCCATGGAACCCAGGAGATGCAGAACAATCTAGGCTTTGACCCTTCGCAAGGGAAGAAGAAACTGAATTTGAAACTCCATGTTTTGTGCCCCTTCGGCAGGAAGACGAACCACCATGTTTACTGTGTCTATCTCTGCGCCTATAAAATTCACAGATTGAAAGGGCAATAGGGCAGATTTTTCCCAATTTATAGAGAGATTCCCACTTGGGGAAAAGCTGAATAGTATTGTCCCTGCTCTGAAGGAGTAGATGCCTGGTGGTGACAGTCAGGAGTCAGTCGTCTAAATACGGAAACACCTGGAATCCTCAACGTCTCAGGTGAGCTGTCACTGCTGCCATACATTTGGTGAACACCCTGGGGGTTGTGGTGAGACCAAAGGGCAGAGCATGGAACTGGAAGTGACTGGGTCCCAACCTGAAGTGTAGATGACTCCTTGATGCCCTGTCCATTTTTATGTGATAGTAAGCGTCTTTGAGATCTATTAAGCACATCCAATTGTCTTTCCCTAACAACAGGAGTATAGACTGCAGTATTACCATCTGGAACTTGTCCTTCTTTACTGATTTGTTCAATCTGCTGAGGTCCAGAATGGGCCTCCCGTCCCCTGAACGTTTTGGCACTAAAAAAAATCTGGAGTAAATGCAGAATCCTATTTGGTCTGCTGGGATGGTTTGGATGACTCTTTTTGACAGCAACTTGTTGACCTCCACAGCTGCCTGATCCCTGTGACTGGGTGGAACATCTGGGATCTTCTTGGGAACAAAAGGTGGAAGAGAAAAGGGTATTACATAACCTCTGGTAATAATTCTTTGTACCCACTTGTTTTGAGTGATACTTAGCCAGGCTTCTGGATACAAAGAAATGCGACCCCCCCCCGCCCCAGACAAGCACAGTTGGGCCCCACATCAGGATCGATGGTAAGGCCGGCCTCGAAAGGAATCGCGACCTCCCTGGTTTTGCAGACCACTCCTGCCTCTAGGGCGACGCCTACCATTTCCTCCTCCTCCTCTGCCTCTGAAGGAGGAGTCACCCTGTCCCTCCTGGAAAAACCTCTGGGACTTCTTTAACCACATTTTACCGCCCCTCTGACCCTTAGGGTATGGTCTAGAGGGAACAGTAAAACGTACTCCCACGGCAGAGAGTGTTTTTCCTTCTTGCTCACACCGGGTGAGAGTGTCCATTACCTTGGAACCAAACAATGAAGAACCATTGAATGGGGCATTGGTAAAGGTAGACTTAAACGGTTCCGCAAAGTTACACAAACGCATCCAGGAATGACGCCTCAAGGAAATTCCTGAACCCGCTGCCCTGCTCGCACCATCGTCTGCATACGAAATATGCCTCATGGAGGAGTTAACGATAAAGGTCAAGGTGGACAACTGGGCAGAAACCTTGTCAGGGACCCCATCAGTACATGTACCT
Organism: Protopterus annectens; assembly: GCF_019279795.1. Lineage (NCBI taxonomy): Eukaryota > Metazoa > Chordata > Ceratodontiformes > Protopteridae > Protopterus > Protopterus annectens. The sequence goes on along the minus strand of NC_056745.1, from coordinate 1,154,528,122 downwards.
TGTATAGAATCTCCTAACTCTTTAAGGAGATCTCTCTGGAGTCTAGTAAAGTGAGTAAGTAATTCATCGATCTAAGGGTAAATGCCGTTGAAGAGAAGATATGCTTCCTGTATCTGTCCATCGTTCGAGACTCCTTATTTGGCAGATGAATAGAAGAATAAGTCTCAGCTAACTCCTTTTTAGTGGCCGCTGCCACCACCATAGCATCTACAGGCACACCTTTAGATAAAAAGTCTTTTCCTGGAGGGGAAGAAAGGAACTTGTTTGGTCTCCCGGGAACTGGCTCCATGGCATCAGGAGCATCCCACACCTTTCGACTGACTAAATCCAACAGTTAGTCGAAAGGTGGAGACACCCAAGAGGCAGAAGGTTGAGACCCAAAAGCCTTCAGGTACACTGACTCCTCATCAGAAGGGGTGACAGTGGGCTAGTGACACCTCTGTTTAAGGATCTCCAGGATGTCTACGAAGGAGACATCATCAGAGGATGACCTGGGGGACCCTTCTGACTCCTTCAAGGTCAGTGTCAGATGCCAGAGACTCATCCTGGGTGTCGACATGCTTCCTCTTACAAGTCTTCTTCATGGGGGCTCCTCGGAAGGACATTCTGGGGAGGTCTCAGAAGAATGGGGGCCACTGGCCGGTGGCTCCTGAGGCTGGGGGTCTCTGCTGCCACTGGAGGGAGTAGGAGCTGAGACAGAAGTAGGTGCTATGGGGGGGGGGGGGGGAGTGCCGGTACCCCCGGCAGGAGCTGACAGCCGGGACAGCACACTCATCATCTTGAAAGCCAAGCTCTCCGGCTCCGAGGAGACCGAGGATGCAGTCAGCGCCACAGCCATCGGCTCAGAGATAGATGCAAGGTCCGAATTCACCCTAGCTGACACGCCAAGAGGAAGACTCAGAACCGAAGAAGTTCAGTTTCAAGCATCCCTGTCAGGGCTGACTGGAGAGCTTCGACCCCTGGACACTACAGACGGCACCGAAAGTTTTGGTGCAGAACTCTGCTCTGAAACAGCCACAATTGGAGCTGGAGCCGAGGGTTCCACCGGTGGTACCAAGCACTCTGGCTCCGAAAGACCAGCATGACTCAGTGGAGGAATGAACACAGAGGGTTGAACGGGCTCGAGTGGCTCCAGAGCCGACTGGGTCAGAGCCAACAACAATTTAGGCAAAGCAGACAACTTCAAAAGTCTCAGCACTACCCTCTCCACATCTTCTTCCGATAAACTCCTGGAAGACCTGGATGACATGGTAGGAGATTGAGATCTCGAAGGTATAGGAGACTTCACTAACAAGAAGACCGGTAGAGGGTCCATAGACGGGCTCCGAGAAGTAGTCTCAAAAGTCTCAGCGGTAAGCTTCGAAAAACTTGGAACCGACTCTGCAACAACAATGCCACTCTCTCAGTCGACTCTGAGGTCTGTGGAGACGATGAGACAGTTTTCGCAACTTTAAGAGGTGGCTCCGAGACACCAGCCAATGCCGGAGAGGTCCTCTTGGCAGATTTAGACTTTCCTTTAGCAGATTTGGAGGATGATGAGGAACTAGAGAAGTCTTCCTTGAAGGAAGGTTTAAGAAGACCTTTTAGAATTAACTTGTTATTCCTTTCCTGCAACACCCTAGGACTAAAGGCATGACAGAATAAACAGGTCTCCTGCAAATGGATGGCCCCTAAACAGTAAACAATTACCGTGACCATCCGTTAAGGACATCTTTTGGGAGAACCTAACACATTTCTTGAAGCCAGATGGCTTATGCTCCTTACTCTCTTTAGACATTCCTAAATCAATAGAACACACACACACACACACACACACACACACACACACACACACACACACACACACACACAGAGGAAGAGGAGGAGGACTAGGTCCTCTAACTTAAACGGGCCTAGCCCTGCTAAAAGGAAGATACCACGAGGACTAGGTCCTCTAACTTAGACGGGCCTAGCCCAGGCAAGAGGGGATAGGGTCTTTTAACTTAAACAGACCCAACAGTTATAAGGGAAGAATAGCACACTCAACAGAACAGTGGAGAACAATAATAGCACAAGTCAACTGCAAAAACAAACAGAACAAAGTTCTGTCAACAATATTAACAAAACTATGCTAACAGCAATCTAATAACTCTAAATAGCAAGCGGAAACTGCCAAATTCTATTTAAACACACAGAATACTAGTGCGCAAAAAATGTCTACTTTAATCCAAAAAGTAAGCCTGATACACGGGATACCAAGAAGAAAATAACGGCCAAAGGCCAAAAATTGCACCAAAAGGTGCAAATATAAGATAACTTTATAACTACGCTAATTGAATACTACAGACAGTATTGATTTAACTATATAGAACCAAATAACTAATCTAAGCTAAACAGTGAAGAAAACTTTGAAAAAGGTGAAAATATGCAAACACTTAGCCAGAGCCAAAGAGAAGCATAACCGAACTCGTCGACATGGCAAACGAGATCTGGGGATTTTACTGGTGCACCATGGGATACCTACCTAGCCATGAGCCAACCAGAAGTCTTCCAGCTTGTAAATAGGCAGAGTCGGCTCCGATCCCATATGTAAATAATGAAGGTCAGATAGGACTACTTAACATCCCTGGTTTTGTGAGCCTCCTCTGCTGCGAGGACGGTGTCTTCCATTTGAACTCCCCCTTCTACCCATGGAGAATTTGTCCCCACAAGGATCCTGAAAAGAACCTTCAGATTTACAGAACCACATTTTCTGTCCCCCTCTTTGATTCCAGGAAAAAGATCACTGAGGGGTAGAAAAGCGAGTCCCTATGGCAGACACAGTCTTTTTCTTTTGTTTTCTGCAAGAAAGCATTTCTTTAACCAAAAGGCCAAACAAGGACATTCCATCAAAAGGAACACTGGTGAAAGAAGATCTGAAGGGCTCTGCAAAATCACATAACCGCATCCAGGCATGTCTGTTGACGGCAATTGCTTGAACCGGCACCCCGTGAGATACCCTCTGTGGCATGGGACATTAACCTCATAGAAGCACTGGAAATGGATAACAGACTGGCCATTTGTGAAGATGACCTCTTATAGTCCAACGCAGACATGAACTCAAGAGAGGGATTTGGAGAGCTCCTTGGTCAAATACCTCTGCAGTCTTGTAAAGTGTGCTAAATAATTCTGGGATTGCAATGCAAAGGTTGTTGAAGCAAAAATGCACTTAACAAATCGGTCCAGCACCCTCAACTCCAGGGGGAGGAAGAGAGGAGTTCTATTTGGCTAGCTCGTTTTTTGTGGCTGCCACCATGACCATAGGGACTCCTTTGCTACAATGGGGTCTATTTATCAGTGGTGCCAAAATTTTATCTGGGTGGCAGGGAATTGGTTCAACAAAGTCCATCTCCTTTCATGCCCGGTGAGAGACAAGCTCAATAAGCTCATCAGAAGTAGTAGATGGGCCAGAACCAAAAGCTTCCAGGAAACAGATTCCTATGGGGAGGGGGTGGGTATCAGAACACCATCCACCCTTTTGCTTAAGTATCTCAAGGATATCTACAAAACAGGCATCATTCAGTGGAGATCTGGTGAACCCTTCCTCGAAATCAGTATCCTCTGTGACAGATTCCATAGGGGAATCTATGTGCCTCTTTTTGCATGTTCTCTTACAGGGAATCTCCTTGGTGGGATGCTCTGGGAAGGTATCCAAAGACAGGGGAGTTTTTGTAGGGAAGATGTCTGGAGTTTAGTTGGTACTGGATGTCTCTGAGGAACAGGGGTAATAGGATCAGAGCTTGGAACTGACAGGAGGAAAAGGAATAGGACCCAAAGAGGAGAGAGAAACTCTCTTTCTTGGACAAGAGAAGGTCCTCTCCACTACCTCGAAAGCAGAATGATCTGGAGAAGCTGTACCCAGCCGCACCAAGGCTGAAACCTCCAAAGCGGCCAAGCACCCACTCTGCCTTGATCTGTGCCTTAAGAAGGGAGCCAGAACCTAGCTGTCTAGTGCTTAAGCTCCGACAACATCAGAGTAGACCCTGGCCCCCCCAGGTCTGATATTGACACTACAGCTCCAAAACTCATCCCAACCCAAAGGAATAGGAACAGAAAGTACAGATGTGTACACTTACCATAAATGTAGATGTTCGAGTGTATTCACTGTTGCACTCATTACATTTCGGTTATCCTGCTGGCAGGTTGCCCTCAGTCGGCCTGAATTCCAAAGTCTTGGGTCCTGCGTCGGTTGCTATAGCTTCTTCCCTGACGTCAGGTCGTGAGGGATATAAAAGATGCAGCCGACTCCATTTTATTCAGTTTTTCTTGCCTCAGACGTCAGGTGCCTCCAAAAGAGTAGGCTAAAAATATGTAAATAAAACATACATGCACCAAAATAAGCTTTACCTTCATCTATAAGCAAATACACCACATAGGTTGTAAAGATTAGAGAAGTAAAGATAAGTTCCAGCAAAAATAAGGGGGATGGCAGGAGGGTAACCTGGACTGCAACAGTGAATACACTCGAACATCTACATTTATGGTAAGTGTACACAACTGTACTATGTTCTTAGTGTTTCACTGTTGCAGTCATTACATTTGGGTTGGGTCCCAAAGCTATGGTTGGAGGGCTGGAGCCCTGCAGAACTGCAGTGGTAAAGCCTGCCCTGGATTTAGAGTAAAGAGGCAGAATGTAATGTTTTGTAAAGGTATGCACAGAACTCCAAGTAGCAGCCTCTAAAATGTCTTTGGCTGGTACTCCCCTGAGAAACGTGGCTGCAGTTCTGGTTGAATGTGGCCTAATGCCCTTAAGGCACTGGTTTTGCCATGTTGTGAGTAACAGAAACTAATGCAGTGACCTATCCACTTTGAAACAGTCTGCTTGGAGATAGCCTTTCCTTGTGATGCTGCGGCATATGCCACTAGTAATTGTTCTGTTTTTCTGAAAACTTTAGTTTTGTTCAAGTAGAATCTAAGTTGTCTGTGTACGTCCAAAGAATGCAGAATTTTCTCCCCCTTGTTCTGTGGATTTGGATAAAAAGTTGGCAAATGAATAGTTTGGTTAAGGGCTACAATGGATACCACCTTAGGCATAAATGTAGGGTTTGTTCTCAGAGAGACCCTGTCTGGATAAAAAATGATAAAGGGTTCCACAACCATGAGAGCCTGTAGCTCTGAAACTCATCTTGCAGAAGTTATTGCTAGGAGCAGAGCTGTTTTCCAAGATAAGAACTTTATATCCGCAGTAGCAGCTGGCTCAAAAGGAGGTAAGGTGAGTTTTTCCAAGACATAATTGAGGGCCCATGCGGGTATTGACATTCTCTTTGGAGGCCTTAAGTTTTTGGCTCCTCTGAGGTACTGCCTTAATAAAGGATGAGAAAAGAGTGGTGGCTCTGTATTGTAATGAGCCGAAATGGCAGAGGCATGGATTTTAATGGATGAAAAAGATAGGCCTTTGTCCAGCATCTCAGTTAAGTATTGCAAAATCTGAGGAATATTTGGGAAAGCTGTATCAGTTCCTAGAGCTTTGTTCCAAGCACAAAATCTCTTCCATTTCCCAGCATAGGATTTTCTAGTACTAGGCCTTCTGGCTTCTGAAATGACATCCATCACAGCTTTACTGAGAGGTGTGGTTTGTATGGCTACATTATCCACCATGCTGCTAGGTTTAGGGTCCCGAGTTGGCTGTGCAGAATCTGATTGTTTTGCTGGGACAGTAGATGAGGTATGTGAGGTAAGGTCCAGGCTGGGCATTGGGACAACTTTCTTAAGCTCAGATACCAGTACTGGCGTGGCCAGTCTGGGGCAATCAATCATTTTTTGGTTTCTCCTGTCTGACCTTCAGGAGTACTTTGGGGAGGAGAGGCAGTGGAGGAAAGGCATATACTGATAGGTTTGTCCAGCTGTAAGATAAGGCGTCCACTTTCCAAGCTTGTCTGTGATAAGTCCTTGTGCAGAATCTTTTTAGTTGATTGTTGTGAGGGGAGGCAAACAGGTCTATGTCCGGGTGTCTCCATTTCTTTGTTATCATGCTGAAGACTTGTGGATCCAGGTGCCACTCGTGGGGATCCATGAGGTTTCTGCTTAGTTCGTCTGCCAGAGTATTTTCCTTTCCTGGCAGGAATTGTGCCTGCAGATGAACTTGGTAAGTCAATGCTGTGTCCCATAAAGCCATGGCTAGTCTGTAAAGGGGGTAAAAATGAGTGCCTCCCTGCTTGTTTATGTACCACATGACCGTGGTGCTGTCTGTCTTTATCAGTAGTTGTCCCGGATGAAGTAGGCCCTTGAAGGCTGTCAGAGCATTTTGAACAGCTAGCATCTCTTTTTGATTGATATGTAGATGCTTTTGGTTTGTGGACCAGGTGCCCTGAATGCCTCTTCCTGCCATGTGTGCCCCCCAGGCATAATCTGATGCATCTGTTGTTAGGCTCTGCCTGGGTGGGGGTAGTGAGAATGGCTGTCCCTTGTTTTGGAGACAAGCCTTTGCCCACCATCGAAACTCCTGTTGCAGGCAGGGAATGAGAGTAATCATTGTTTCCAGGATGTGGCAACGTTGTGTCCAGACACTTTTTAGGTACCATTGAATTTTCCTCAAATGCAGCCTTGCATATGGAATTAGTAAGATGTAGGATGCCATGAAGCCCAAAGCCTGCAGAATTTTTCTTGCAGATAACTGGGTCTTTGTTGCCATTTCTTTGAAATAGGTAGTCAGTTGCCTTTGTTTGTCTGGAGTGAGATAAGCCATCTGGGCAGTTGTATTTAAGCTTGCACCCAGGAATATTATCTCTTGAGAGGGTACTAGTTTTGATTTCTTTTTGTTGACCGTGTACCCTAGACATGTTAAAAGTCTTTGCACAAACGGCAGATGCTGTAGTAGAATGTCCTTGTTCTCTGCTTGTATGAGGCAGTCGTCCAAGTAAGGATATATTTGTATTCCTCTGTCTGCAGTAAGCAATTACTGGTGCCAAGCACTTTGTGAAGACCCTGGGCGCAGTAGATAATCCAAAGGGCAGTGCAGAGAATTGGTAATGCTTTGAGCCAGCCTTGAATCTGAAGTATCATCTGCAGGATTGTCTGATTGGGACATGCAGGTATGCCTCTTTTAGGTCTAAAGTCATGAGCCAAGCCTTGCTGCCCAGCATGGGCAGAAGCTGCTGCAAGGTCAACATCTTGAATTTTGGTATATCCAGGAAAGTGTTTAGAATAGATAGGTCCAGTATTGGTCTCCATGCTTTGTCCTTTCTGGGTACCAAGAACAGTCTTGAGTAAAATCCTTGTCCCTGCTCTTGCTGTGGCACTTGTTGAATAGCCCTCATGTCCATGAGAGCTGCGACTTGTTTTTGAGCCTCTGCCCATTGATTTTTTTGGCAGGTCTGGCCATCCGTTTGCCCTTAGCAGGGTATGGAAGTGAAACTTGTAGCCTTGTGACACTATACCTAGAACCCATTTGTCCTGGGTTATAATGTGCCAATTTTGAGAAAAAAAGTGCTAGTTTTCCCCTTAAGGGTGCTGCCAGAAGATAAGTGCTTGGTGCAGGCAGGGTGAAGTCATTGGGTCCGTTTCCTGTATGGTTGTGATTTGTCTTCTCCATCTTTGGAGGTAGAAGCACCCCATTGCTTAGACCTGTAGGAACCTTGCGGCTGTGACCTGCCTCTAGGGCGTCTGGATCTGCCCCTCTGAGGTCTGTCTGAGACTGGAAAGGACCAATTCTTTATGGGCCAGTGACTGCTAAATCTAGGTGGCTGTACCTGTAAGAAATCCTTGACCGTTTGCATAGATTTAGCTTTGTCCTCCATTTTCTTTAACACCTCTTCTGCCTTAACACCAAACAAGGTATCATGTTGTAATGGAGCATCTAATAATTTTGCTTTAACATGATCAGGCAGATTTTGTTTCTTTAACCAAGCATGCCTCCTAATGACAGAACCCGTAACAGCGGCCCTGCAGGAGGCCTCCAGAGAATCAAAACCACATTGCAAAGTATGCTTTCCAACTTGTTCAGCTGCATGCAATAAATCCTGCATTTCTTTGTTTTCTACATATTCAGAATTTACCATCATTTTCTGTTTAAGAAGTGACATGATATATTGCTGATATTTGAGCATATGAAACTGGCAATTTAAGGCCCTTACAGCCAAGGTAGCAGATGTGTAAATCTTTTTTCCCCATCTATCCAGTGCCCTAGAATCCCTGTCAGAGGGGGTAGGGTTTTTTGCAGTGGAAGCATTGACCCCTTTGGGACCCCGAGAAATACTTTCTGGGTCTGCAGTAGGGTTTTTGAAAAGGAATTTATGAGAGTCAGGGACCCTGTAGTATCTGTCCGGCTTAACAGGAGCTGGAGGTAAAAAAAAAACTGGCCTGTGATTTTATTCCCTTGTCTAATCTTGACAGGGAACTCAAAATCATTTATTACACCCCCCCCCATGAAGTGGTACATGAAAAGTAGGAGCTTTTAGTAAACAAATAAAAGCCTTAACCATCTAAAGTACTTAGCAGCAGTACACAGATCCAACAGGAGCACTTAAATGGTCATGGTCATGTTAACAGAGTCCCTCTCAAATTACCGCAAGTCATCATCAATCCAGTTAGTAACTGTGTAGATTACTTTAAGGGGAGGATTGCAAGATAGCAGTAAAAGTATGTAAAGCTCTAAACTATGTTTTAAACCAAACCAAACCAAATAAGAAAGAAATGAATTTAGTCTCCAAAGTAAATACCTCTTGGTAAATCCTTAGAGAAAGCTTTGGCGTAATATACTGTTTGCTCTCTAGAAGTGTAAGCATTAAGGTGAGCTCCCATGTTCTCAATCTCAAGTTCTAAGTCCAGCTGCGATCTCTTTTTTGTACCCTATAAAACAAAGTAATACATTTAAAGCTACTACCATACAGCAAAATGTAATGTCAAAGCTGATGCTGGCCAGAAAAAACGTAAAAAGTACAAAAACGATGATCTTTTACTAAATCTTACACTAAGAAAAAAAAGCATATCAAAGACTATATTAGATTTATTACAAAATAGTTTAATTATATAAAATGTTACACAATAAACAAGTACTATCTCAATAATACCACAGTGACATGGCTTTCAAATCTGAATAGTCTCAATATTTTAAAATGAAACAACAACAGATCAACTGAATACACTTACTTAACCATTTACCTTTCATAAGCATGCTGTGTTTACAAACAAGACAAAAGTCTGCCTTGAACTGGCTGGGTCTCAAGAACTGGTATGATATATAGGGATTTACACTAACAGTTTGGAAGAAGTTGATGTTTATACAAAAGTGCATGGACATCCTCAATATACTTACTTCTAAGCAGTACAAATTGAATTCTAGAACTGATAAAATATATATTTCAGCAAAACACTTATTCAGTAGCAAGAATTATGATGCTCCTCACTGTGACAGTGGATGAATCATGCTCTTCTGGAGGTTTATCCACTGATACTACTTTTCTTTCAGAACACAATAAATGGCTTCTAATTTACTACCAAATGGAATCTGAAAAACAGTGTAAGCAACTGGTAGCTAATACAATCTAAGGGATAACAATGAAAATTTGACTATGCTTAAGGCAGCAACAAGAGAAGGTAAAACAAGAAACAAGGCACTATACAGAGAATCTTTGGAAAAAGAATGCACAGCTATTAAAGGAAGAGACTGGTATATTAGAAGTATTGGAACATAACCTCAAAGTAGGACGAACAATTGTGCGAAGTGAGGTATACAAGATTAAGTGGGAGACGGATGACATTCTTGACACAACTTCTTAAAGGAGCCACTTAAGGATAAGGACAACATTTCATAATGCCCCCGAATATCTAAAGACAGCAAAAGACAAAAGTACTGCAATCAGAGATCCTGTAAAGGTTGTGGAGAGTTTCAGAGCATTTATTTTTAAGGACGACTATATAAATTAGACACTAAATGGAAGGAGAGCAATAGATTTTTGATTTTCATTTGGTCTGGGCTATCACATTCTTTCTATTGTTTTAACTTAAGGAATAATTACTGGAGTGTACATGTGAAAAGTCTTTTATTGTTGTAGCTTCCTGAACAGGTGTTAGCCTGCTAAATAATGTAGCCTGTTGGCCTTGGAACTCCAGACGGTCAAAATGATGTAATGTGTATACTGAGAAAACCTAAGTGTCAAAATGATGTAATCAGAGAGGGCCCAGCAGGAGTGATTTTAAAAACTACTGCTGAGTGAGAGACGGTAAGTATTTTGATCTGACTATTCAACTCAGCACTGCTTGCTCTATGAAAGTAAGTTACTTTAGAAGTATGTTTTCTTGTAGAAATAGCTAGGACTATAAAGTTTACACTAAGTGTTTTTTCTGTTATATCAGAACTTTCCTGCTGTATTGTTTTAAGTTTCTCTGTGATCTCTGAACTCTTGGATAGCACTGTGGTGTAGTAGTACTGTCTTGTGTTTTTAATTTATTATTATTAAATATTTTAAAAACCTTTTACCTGTGGCTGGTTTGTGTAGAGACAAGTTAAGCTCTACAGTACACTGCATATTTATAGAGTTTATTGTACAAAGCCACTCTAATAAGCATTAGACTGATTAGTCACACTTACCAATTGGATAATAATATTGCACAGTAATAACTGGACACCCTTTTAAGGGCCTTTGGGTAGCTGATAATTATTAGCTGGTGGTGGCAGTAATTACTACCGTATAGTCTGGGTAAAAAGGCACAGCTGGAGAATCTGTGTGTCAGCCTTTCCCAGGAGTGTCTCTGAAGTTGTATAAATACTTATCTCAAAGTGTGTGTGGTATGCCAGCTACCTGGGCAGGGACACGAAGCACTGGTGGGACAAAGAGGGTACTGGAGGTTAGCTTGCCAGCTAGGCTGAGATCTGGACCCTATAGCTGTGCCAGTGGGGAGTCTTATTGGGGACCTGGGGAGCAAGGGAGCAACCAGCCCCAGATTGACTGTGATCTCTGTGTGCACTTAAAGGAAATTGTACTTTACTATGTGTATTTGTTATTCTTTCCTCTTATATGAAACGCCCTCCCTTGTGTTAGTGGTAAGGATTTAGGCTCCTTGATTGCTGGGCCAGGGCACGGCCGTCACAAGATCTCTTGCTGATTTCATGTCAAAGCCCTCCAAAGTATGGTTATAATTCTTTGTCTTTTATAAATGGCAGCATGATCCTTCTCCCAGCCAATAATCCCTTGCTGCCACAAATCTACCCTTATTGTCTTTTTTGTCCACGCTTCTATCCCAATCAGAGGCCCTCTTGAAATCAGTATTCCTCTGCTTTTCCTTTGTCTATAATATTTTTCTGAAGGTCCACCCTGAAATCCTTTCTTTATCAAATTCACATACTCGATTTTACCAAACGCATCTCCTGTAACATTACTATTTGCACCCTACATTTCTTAATAAAATGCAATACTCTGCTTCTGCCTACACCTTTTAGGCCATTTACATTCCATGTTAATATTCACAAAGAAGCCATTCTGATAAAAAGCTATTCCCATATATTATACATAGTCTTTTTTAAATGTATGTTTCCATCTTGCAGATTAGATGCACAAAATAGTACTGTCAGGCTGAACTCTGTATTTAAGCCCACTTCACATTATCCAGACCTTTCATTTCAATAAAAACACTCAAAAACAAAGCATATTTAAAGCAAATCCCTTTTTAACACACAGCAACTGCAAAAAAAAAAAAAAACTATACACACTTTCCAAAAGGAAGCCTCCCCTACAAAAAGGAACAGTTGTGTGAAACTGTCAGCTGTACTCACAGTTATTTCCTACTCTAAAGTAAAGTTTAATTATGTTAATGTGCATGTTAAAGCCTGTGTTCCCAATTACACAGATTACTGTCTGTTCTTATCTTATCTCTGTTCACTTCCCAAACATGAAAAGCAATTTGCATGCTTTCAGTGAACATTCACTTTTTCCTTTAAGAAAAAATGTAGTGACAAACCTTAAATAAATAAAACTGTGCATTATTGTTTGCAATGCATTTAAGCACTAAAGCTGTTGGGATAGCAACTTGTTTAACTCTTCACTTCCCACAATTTCAGACTTCATTTCTTACTCTCTGCTTTGCTGAACTGTTTAACAATAACCAGTTTAAAGTTAATTATACGTTGCTTATTGTCAATCCAGGGTGATAAAGCCACTACCCCAGACTGCAAAGCAGAATTGTGGTTAGGTCAATTGCTAATTCTTGCCCTTAGGTAAAACCTCAGTCTGGCAGCCCTCCTCAACAAAAAAAGAAACAAAAAGTTGGGGATTTAAAAAAAATGCATAGCTCTATGTTATCACTAATGCATGTGCACATACACTCTCTCTCTCTCACAAGGGCATGACTGGCACTGAGTAAGAGTTGTCAATCAGTCCTTGACTTGCAAGTCTGCAAGCAATACAGGAGAAATCTCCAGCTCTTGCACAATGTTAATCATATACACTTACAGTATGCCAAACACTCCAGCTGTAGCTGTTAGAGGGTATGATCAGCTCTACACAAGAGGTATTGATCAGTCTGAAGCAGGGCATGCAATCACAGTCACGACATGACTGGAACTGCAGCTGCTTAAAATGATTACAGACAGTTTGGAGGGACTGATCGGCACTTATGCTACAGTATCCACTGTGCCTCCTAACAGCTTACGCCCAGGGCAGCCACACCCTTGGTCTCACCCATACTACATCTCTGCTAAGGAGTACTACGTATACTCCTCCTTAGAAAAGTACAGTTGTGTACACTTACCATAAATGTAGATGTTCGAGTGTATTCACTGTTGCAGTCATCACACTTGGGGTTATCTGCCTGCAGGTAGCCCTCAGTTGGCCCGAATATCAAGAGTCTTGGGATTTCTGAGTCGGATGCTGTTGCCTTTTCCATGACATCAGGTTGTCAGGGGTATAAAACATGCAGCCGACGACATTACATCAGTTTTTCTTGCCACAGATGTCAGGAGCCCCCAAAAATAGGAAGCAATTACATGGTGTGGAACACCTCCAGTAAAAAGTAAATACCACTGCCATAAGATATGGCCAAAAAGAGGAGAGATAGAGAGTAGAGAAAGGTCAGGGGGCTGGAGGAAGGGTAACCAGGACTGCAACAGTAAATGCACTCGAACATCTACATTTATGGTAAGTGTACACAACTGTACTATGTTCTTCGTGTTTCATTGTTGTAGTCATCACACTTGGGTTGATTCCCAAAGCTGAGGAGGGGTGGAGGCAGTCAAGAAGTATTAGGGATGGCTAGCAGGCCTAGTAAGACTGCTGTGGCAAATCCAGCTCTGGATTTAGAAAAGATAGGTAAGTGGTAATGCTTAGTGAAGGTGTGTACAGAACTCCAGGTTGTAGCTTCCAGGATGTCCCTGGTAGGAACTCCCTGAGAAATGCTGTAGAGGTGGAGGTAGCCCTACTGGAATGAGATTTGATCCCCTGTGGAGTAGGTTTTCCATGGTGTCTGTAGCAGAAATGGATGCAGTGTGCTATCCATTTGGAAATGGTTTGCTTTGAAATGGCCTTGCCTTCTGCCCCTGTAGCAAAGCTGACTAGCAGCTGGTCAGATTTTCTGAAAGGTTTAGTCCCTGTCGAGGTAGAAACTGAGCTGTCTGTGCACGTCCAAGGAGTGCAGGATCCTTTCCCCTTTGTTCTGAGGATTAGGGAAAAAGGTTGGTAAATGGATGGATTGGTTTAAAGCCACACCGGATACCACCTTGGGCATAAATGATGGGATAGTCCTGCGGGAAACCCTGTCAGCATGGAAAATAATAGAAGTTATGTACCTACCATAACGTTCCATGTTAGTTTTCTTCTCACCTTCTTTCTTGCTGGTTGGGGTTTGGAGCCGATCCTCGGCTCCGACTCGGCCATCTACTAAAGCTCAAGAGCTATTTACTGGCTCGAGGCCTCCCCTTATCCCACAATGCTTGGTGCTAGATACCCAGATCTTGTTTGGCAAAGCTAACACCATAGAAAAAATTTTAAGGACACCTGTCACAACTACAAGGTTTACCTACAGTGCTAAAACAGAGGAGGACGTAACCCAGATAAGACTCAGCCATAGGAAGGCGGCCTCAAAAAGGGACTCTTCAGTCTGTCCAGGCTAGGGGGATGGAGGGTGGGACGCAAGAAAGAAGGCGAGAAGAAGACAACTAACATGGAACGTTATGGTAGGTACATAACTTCTTAATGTTAAGTTGTATATCTCGCCTTCATTCTTGCTGGTTGGGACAGCGTCCCTAGCACCTTAGTCCTGGGTGGCTCATCGGAACAGACTCTTGAGCACAGTGGAACCAAAATCAGCTCTACTCCTAGAGGCCATATCCAACTTACAATGTGAAATGAAGATATGAGGAGTGGCCCATGTGGCTGCAGCACAAACAGATTCCATTGGTAGTCTAGCTTGAAAAGCTACCGAAGTAGCTAAAGCTCTGGTGGAATGACCTTTAGGTTTAGTAGGGAGTTCTTTATGTCTCAGCTGATAAATCAAGGTAATAATAGAGGACAACCACCTGGATAAGGTTACTTTAGAAACTGGCAGGCCCTGTTTGCCCTCAGCATAGGACAGGAAGAGTTGGTCTGATTTTCTTGTTTGCTTAGTCCTATCCAAAAAAACACGTAATTGCCTATGAACGTCCAATTGGTGTAACTTTTGTTCAGCTTTGTTCAAATAGTTAGGAAAAAAGACAGGTAGATCAACAGCCTGATTCAGGTTTGTTTCGGAAGGTATCTTGGGCAGAAAAGAAGGATTAGTCCCGAGTGAAACTCTATCCTTGTGAGACACAAGGTAAGGAGGACGAACACAGAGGGCTTGAAGTTCCTAAACTCTCCTAGCTGAGGTGATGGCTACTAAAAAGAGAGTCTTCCAGGAGAGTAATTTTAAGGAACAGGAAGCCGCAGGTTCAAAAGGAGGGAGAACCAAGGATGCTAATATCAAGTTTAAATCCCATGGAGGCGGAGGATCTCTAACCGGGAGCCTAAGCAAAACAGTCCCTTTAAGAAAGGCCTTGCAAAGTTTGTGGGACATGATGCTGGTTTCTGACAGGCCAACATGGAAATTTGCGATAGCAGCTAATTGGACCCTAATGGTGGCAGACGAGGAACCAGCTTGAAAAAGATCTGCTAAAAAATCTAGAACGTGATGGACAAGGCTGTAAAGGGGTCTATATTCCTAGCCTCTGCCCAGAATGAGAAACATTTCCACTTACTAGCATAAGTCTTCCTGGTGGTAGATTTGTGCGAAGAAAGGATGATTTCACGCACCGGCTGAGAAATATGTGGAAGCATGGCTAAGGTTGGAAGTAGAGCAACCAAGCTGTGAGGTTGAGAGACTGAAGGGATTGGTGCAGCCCGCCCGACTGATGGACCAAGAGGTCTGGCACTGGGTCCAGATTCCAAGGCTGCTCCAGCAGATGACAATGCAGGAATGGGAACCAAATAGGTCGAGGCCAGTAAGGGGCAATGAGGATTATCCTGGATCCCAATGCGGTCACCTTCTGAATTAGTTTGGGAATTAGGGGAAAAGGTGGAAATGCATACAGAAGACCTCGGGGCCAATCGTGAACTAGAGCGTCTCTGGTGGAGTGGCCAGGGAGGGGGAAGAGAGTGAAGAAATAGTCACACTTGCTGTTGAGAGGAGTTGCAAAAAGGTTGCAGCAAGGTTGACCCCATCTGCGGAAAATTTTGTCCGCTACTGACTGATTGAGAGACCACTCGTGAGGCATAAGAATAGCTCTGCTTAGCCTGTCCTCTATGATGTTGGACTTCCCGGGGATGTGCGTTGCTATCAGAAACTGTTGAGAGGAGATCGCCCACTGCCAGAGTCTGAGTGCTTCTCGACATAAGGGATAGGACTTGGTTCCGCCCTGCTTGTTGATGTACCACACTACAGACATATTGTCTGTTTGAATTGCAATAGTCCCGGTGGGCAGAGAGTCCTGAAGAGCTTGCAACGCTAAAAGCACCGTTCTCCTCTCCAAGACGTTTATGTGCATGTGGTACTCTAGAGGTTGCCAAGTGCCCTGCACAGTCCTGCCACTGAAAATGCCCCCCCCACCTGATCAGGGAGACATCCGTGGTCACCGTGGCAATAGGAGGAGGAAGAACAAATGGTCTGCCCTGGAGTACTAGAGGGGAGACCATCCACCAAGCCAGGTGGTCTTGGCATGATTGAGTGATTATTATGTTGTGAGACATCGGAAGTTGCTGAAAAGACCATTGGGTAAAGAGCATCCACTGAAAAATCCACATGTGAAAACAAGCCAGGGGAACTAGTATGATTGCTGCTGCCATGAGACCCAAAGTTTTTAGTACAAATCTGGCCTGAATCCTCTTGCACTGTAGTAAGACCTGCACATGTCGGCGAATGTCTGACACTCTGTCTAGAGGAAGTTTTGCAGGCAGCTCTTTTGTGTTTAATCTTGCGCCTATAAAGGTTATAGACTGACAAGGCAACAATGCAGACTTTTCGAAATTTATTGCGATACCTAGCTCGGAGCAAGTTTGGATTGTATAATCCTTGGCTCGCAGTAGCTGATGCCTGGTGGAAGCAGTAAGGAGCCAGTCGTCTAGATATGGAAACACCTGGAATCCTCGCCGTCTAAGGTGAGCCATAACCACTGCCATGCATTTGGTGAACACCCTGGGGGCTGTGGTGAGACCAAAGGGCAGGGCTCTGAACTGATAGTGACTGGCTCCCAGCTGGAAGCAGAGAAACCTTCTGGAGCGCCTGTCCATTTTGATATGGTAGTACGCATCCTGAAGGTCTATGGAGCACATCCAATTGTCCTGACCCAAAAAGGGTAGAATGGACTGAAGCGTGACCATCCGGAACTTCATTCTTTGAACAGATTTGTTTAACCTGCTGAGATCCAAAATGGGTCTCCAGTCCCCTGTCTTTTCTGGTACCAAAAAGAACTTGGACTAAATTCCGGATCCTTGCCGGTCTGCTGGGACTGGCTGGATGGCGCCCTTTTTTCTAGCAGTTTTGAAATTTCTGGCACTGCTTGTTCCCTTAGACCAGGTGGAACATCTGGAAGGCACTTGGTTGTTTGTACAGGGGTGTGGACAAAGGGGATTTTGTAACCCTCGGATATGATGGACCGTACCCATTTGTCTTGTGTGAGGAGTTGCTAGGCTTCTGGGTACAGTGACAATCTTTCCCCAACTGCCTCCGAAGGTGGACAGTCGGGCAGGCCCTCAGGGGTGCTGAAAGGATTTGTCAGAGAAAGATTCTCTGCTACCCTGATTTTGTGATCCCCCTCTGCCACTCGGCCAGCGTCTATTATTGTTCCCTCCCCTGCCCCTGGAGGGAAACTCGCCACATGCGTCAGGCACGACTCCCTGAGGCTTCCGAAACCACATTTTCCCACTCTTCTGACCCTTAGGGTATAGTCTACAAGGAGTAGAAAAACGGACTCCCATGGCAGAGAGAGTCTTGCCTTCCTGCTCACACCTGGTAAGGGTATCCTTCACCTGTGGTCCAAACAGAGCCGAACCATCGAAGGGGGTATTGGTGAAGGACGCCTTAAAGGGGTCAGCAAAGTTACATAACCGCATTCAGGCATGTCTTCTCAAAGCCACGCCTGTACCTGCGGCCCTACTCACCCCATCGGCTGCATAAGAAATGAGCAGCATGGACGAGTTAATGACAGAGTTAAGGGTCGCCAGCTGGGAGTTCATCTTATCCTGAGCCTCCGCAGCTGATGGATCCTGAAGGGTATCACCCAGTTCCTTGAGAAGATCCCTCTGAAGGCGGGTGAAATGGAACAGATAATTCAGCGACCGCATGGAAAAGGTCGCTGAGGAAAACATCCTCTTCCCGTACCTGTCCATTGTCCTAGACTCTTTATTAGGTGGATGGACAGGCACCGAAGAGTCAGCCAACTCCTTCTTAGTGGCTGTTGCTGCCACCATGGCATCAACGGGGACACCTTTTGTCAAAAATTGTTTGTTGGGTGGGGCTGTAATGAACTTAGTTGGCCTGCGGGGAGTTGGTTCCACTGCGTCTGGGGCTGACCACGCCCTTCGAGCCACTACTTCCATCAGCGGGTCGAAGGGTGGAGACACCCAGGAGTTGGAAGGGCGAGAACCAAACACGTCCAGGTATACCAACTCGTCCTCGGAAGGGTTAAGGGCAATCCAGTTCCCCCCCTGCTTAAGGATCTCTAGGATGTCTGAAAAAGAGACATCCTCAGAGGGGGATCTTGGGGACCCTTCCGAATCCTCCAAGTCGGTATCAGACATGACTGACTCCTCTTACATTTTCTTTTCCGAGGGGGCTCCTCTGAATGATCAGGGGAGGCCTCGGAAGAGGAAGATACACCCAATGCGGTGACCTGGAGCGTCAGTTCTCCACGCCTGGGGTCAGGAGGGTGGACAGGGACAGAGACAGATGCAGGCACCATGGGGGGAGGGGCCGATCGAGGAGCCGACACAGGAGTCAGTACGCTCCTCATGACCTCGAAGGCACCCCTATCAGGCAGAGCAGAGGGTCCCCGCTCCGAAGAGACGTGAACCCCTCTCGGCACCGAGAGGGATGGCTCCGAGGCCAATGTCGGGGCCGAGCTCACCTGCGCTGAAGCCCCGAGAGGGAGAACGGGATTGGACAAGGGTCTGATGCCACTCGCCCCCTCGGAGCTGACGAGGGAGTCCCGGCGCCGAGATCCCTCCGAGGAAGGAACCAATAAAGAGATCGGAGCCGACGAAGGAGCTGAAAGATGTGGTATCGGCTCCGTTTCCAAGATTCGAACCCCAACCAGCTCCGGCTCCGAACACAAAAAGGGAGTCGGAGGAGGAACTGCTGAAGACACCGGGACCAGCCACAGTCTGTTGAGAAGGGCTGGTTAACATTTTGCCAGGGCCTGCGATTTAAGGAGTCTACTGACCACC
Organism: Protopterus annectens; assembly: GCF_019279795.1. NCBI lineage: Eukaryota > Metazoa > Chordata > Ceratodontiformes > Protopteridae > Protopterus > Protopterus annectens. The sequence continues at coordinate 1,154,509,280 of NC_056745.1, read as the reverse complement.
CTCTCCAAGTCATGATCAGATAACCTGGAAGACAGGGAGGAGTGGGACCTATGGAGCCGAACGAACCGATTCTAGGGAAGGGGACCTAGAACGTTTTCGGCCCAACGACGGTTCCGACACTAAAGTTGGAGCCGATTGAGGTCTAGGGATGTCGGCTTCAGCCGGAGCCGAAGAGGAGGCAGATGCTCTGCCCGGCGACGGCTCCGAACTGGGAGCCGACAGTGGGCGGGCTTTGAGGATTTCCCCAACTGAGGTTTCGCCGGGGATCCCTCTGGCTTAACTAAGCCTCTCAAAATAAGCTTGTTCCTACGCTCCTGCAGGAGTCTCGGGCTGAAGGCATGACAGACCAAGTAGGAGTCCTGCAGGTGTAGGGAACCCAAGCAATAAACACAAGAAATGTGACCGTTTGTCAGAGACATCTTCTGACAGCACGAGTCACACTTCTTGAAGCCTGAAACTTTAGTATCCTTGGACATACTGGCCCGGGGATACTAAAGAGAGAAAAATTAAACTAGTGCTTAAACAAGGCACACAAACACTCACACACCCGCGCTAGTTAAGCTAACAATAATAACCACAAAAACTATCACACACACTTAACAACTATTCTTAATAAAATATACAAATACTACAAGGCTAAACACTACTCCTATAGGTACAACAAGGGTGGGGTTAGCCACTAATAGAGAGAAACAAAGGGGGGGGGTAGTAACTCTCTAACAGAAAACGAGTTTCCTTAGTGGGGAAAATTAGGGGATACCACAGTCTAACTACACTACAAGGGAAAGACAATCTATATCTAAGAAAAATACAAGGTAAATATTAGCTAGTAATAGAAAAAAAAGGATTAATACAACCTGAGCCAGTAAAAGCGCAACCTCGTAGCTGATGCGGCAAATGAGATCTGGGTATCTAGCGCCAAGCATTGTGGGATAAGGGGAGGCCTCGAGCCAGTAAATAGCTCTAGAGCTTTAGTAGCTGGCTGAGTCGGAGCAGAGGATCGGCTCCGAACCCCAACCAGCAAGAATGAAGGCAAGATAGACAACTTAACATTGAAGGGTTCCACAGCCATTAATGCCTGTAAGTCAGACACTCTTCTTGTTGAAGTGATGGCTAGAAGTAAGGCTGTTTTCCAAGAGAGGAATTTTAACTCTGCTGCAGCAGCAGGCTCAAAAGGGGAAAGTGTGAGCTTCTCCAGTACAAAGTTAAGGTCCCAGGCAGGGGTGGGAGCTCTCCTCGAGGGCCTTAAAATGTTAGCTTCTCTCAGGAACTGTTTGATGAAAGGGTGAGAAAAGAGAGGTGGCTCAGTATTGTAATGAGCTGAGATGGCAGAGGCATGAATCATAATTGATGAGAAGGATAGGCCTTTGTGGAGCAGCTCTGCTAGTTATTCTAGGATTTGAGGTAGGTTGGGTACAGCTGTGTCCTTTCCTTGAGAAGGGCTCCAAGAACAATATCTTTTCCACTTCTAAATAGGATTTCCTGGTACTAGGCCTTATGGCCTCAAGGCTGAAGTCCAGCACCTGTTTGCTGAGGGTTGCTGGTGGTGTATTCAGGGGATAAGCCAGGCTGCAAGGTTCAGGGTTTGCAGCTGTGGATGCAAAATATGCCCCTCCTGCTGGGACAGCAGGGAGGGGGTGTGATGTAGGTGCCAGGGTGGCACTGCTGTCAGGCTGCGTAGGAGTGGGTAACAGAGCTGGCGAGGCCAGTCTGGGGCAATAAGGATTGTCCTTGGTCTGCCTGTTTGATCTTGAGTAGTACTTTTGAGAGGAGGGGCAGAGGAGGAAAGGCATAAATTGAGAGGTTTTCCCATGTAAAGGATAGGGCATCTACTTTCTACGCTTGGCTGTGGGGATTTCTGGTGCAAAATTTGCTCAATTTATGGTTTTGGGGGAGGCAAATAGGTCCACCTCTGGTGTCTCCCACCTGTGGATTAGAAGTTTGAATGAGTTGGGTTCCAGTTTCCACTCGTGTGGGTCCAGTAGATTTCTGCTTAAATCGTCTGCCAGTGAATTCTGTTTGCCTGGCAGGAATTGAGTCTGCAGGTGCACTTGGGTTGCTCAAGGCTGTGTTCCACAGGGCCATGTCTAACCTGCAGAGTGGGTAGGAATGAGTTCCTTACTGCTTGTTTATGTACCACATAACTGTGCTGTTGTCTGTCTTTATCAGGAGTTGCCCTGGAAGGATAAGGTATTTGAAGGCTGTCAGAGCATTCTGTACAGCTAACATTTCTTTTTGATTGATATGCAAGGGGATTTGTCCTGGGCTCCATTTGCCTTGAATGCATTTGCCCGCCATGTGAACACCCCATGCATAGTTTGATGCGTCTGTTGTCAGGGCTTGGGCGGCGGGGGGTTGAGGGAAAGGAAGTCCCTTGTTGTGGTTGTATGCCTCTGCCCACCAAAAGAACTCTGCCCTTAAAGGAATGATAGGAATCGGTGCTTCCAGGTCCTGAGAGTGTTGACGCCAGAGACCTTTTAAGTACCATTGAAGTTTCCTCATATGTAGTCTTGCATATGGAATTAGTAGAATGCATGAGGCCATGAACCCTAGGGCTTGCAGTATTTTTCTTGCAGATAGCTGCATTTTGGTGGCCATTAGTTTGAAGTAGTTTGTCAAATAAACCTGCTTTTCTGGAGTGAGGAATGCCATTGGGGAAGCTGTGTTCAAGCTTGCACCCAGGAATACAATTTTTTGACTGGGCACCAGATGTGATTTCTTTTCGTTGATGGTCTACCCCAGAGAAGTTAGAAGTCTCTTTACAAATGCCAGGTGCTGAAGAAGCAATTCCTGACTGTCTGCCTGAATCAGGCAATCGTCCAAGTATGAGTAAATTTGAATATTTCTCTGCCTGCAGTATGCAATGGCTGGAGCCAGGCACTTTGTGAATACCCTGGGCGCAGTAGATAAGCCAAAGGGAAGTGCAGAGAACTGATAGTGCACAGAGCCTGCCCTGAAACAGATATTTCCTGCAAGATTCCCTTATGGGGATGTGCAGATAAGCTTCTTTGAAGTCTAGGGTGACTAGCCAGGCGTCCTTGGCTAGCATGGGAAGAAGCTGTTGTACTGTAAGCATTTTGAATTTTGGGACCACCAGGAAGGTGCTGAGAATTGAAAGATCCAGGATAGGCACCAAGAGTTCTCTTTTCTGGACACCAGGAAAAGTATGGAGTAGAAACTCTGTTCCCTTTACTCTACTGGAACATGTTGAATAGCCCTGATACTGAGAAAAGAAAATAATTGCTTTTGAGCCTCTGCCCACTGGTTTGGGGGAAGGTCTGGCAACCTGCTTGGGGTTGGCAGTGAGTGGAAGTAAAATTTGTATCCCTGGGATACAGTGTTTAGGACCCATCGGTCCTGGGTAATGGACATCCAGTTTTTTGCATGCAGGGTGAGTTTTCCTCCTAGGGGTGCAAGTACTTGGACATGGCTGGGAAGGATGATAGACAGGTCATTGTGAACTTTTTCCATAAGGGGGTGGCTTACTACTCCCTGTTTTTGAGGTGGGAGGACTCTATTGTTTAGATCTCTGCATACCCTGAGACTGTAGTCTTGGTGGTCTGTTGCCCCTGGATTTGGACTGAGAAGGTCTGGGAGGGACTGGAAAGGATGGAAAGGACCAGTTTTTAGAAGGCCAATGCCTACTGAATCTAGGTGGCTGCACCTGTAAGAAATTTTTAACAGTTTGCGTAGATTTAGCTTTTTCCTCCATCTTTTTAAGAACTTCTGCTTTTGTGCCAAACAAATGTTCCTGGTTTAATGGAGCATCTAGTAATTTTGCTTTGACATGGTCTGGCAAGATTAGTTCCTTCAGCTAAGCATGCCTTCTCAGTACAGACCCAGTGACAGCAGCCCTGCAAGATGCTTCTAAGGCATCACAACCACACTGCAAAGTAAGTTTACTAACTTGGTTTGCAGAATGCATTAACTGTTGTAAATCTTTATTTTCTATACAATCTGGAAGCAACAATATTTTTTGTTTAATTAGTTCCATAATATGCTGCTGGTACTTCAACATGTGAAACTGGCAATTCAAAGCCCTGATGGCAAGAGTTGCACAGATATATACCTTCTTACCCCATCTGTGTAAAGCTCTAAAATCCCTGTCCGAAGGGGTAGGGTTTTTGGCTGTAGTAGCCTTAATGCCTTCAGGTCCTCGGGGAATAGTCTCTGGATCCGCAGTGGGATTCTTAAAGAGAAATTTGTGAGTGCCAGGTACTCTGTAGCACCTGTCAGGCTTTCTAGGAGCTGGTGGTAAAGTATCAAGACTGGATTCCATGAAGACATCATCTACAATGTCCAGGACAGGAGGTATAGCTAGAGGCCTGTGCTGAGGCAAGTCTAAAAATTCTCGAGTCCATTTTTGGACTGAGATAGTCCTGGCATTCCCAGTAGAAATGCTCTCTTAAAGTATGCAAGGTTTCACCAAAAGAAAAGTCCTCTGGAGGGGAGGCAGAGGGTATGGAATCCTCTGAATCTGAATCCTCTCATAGGTAGATAGGGGTATGTCCTGGTAATCAGAGGGATCAGAGTCATTGGACTCATGGTCTGTAGAATCAGAAGGAAAATCAACTCTTTGCCTTTTAGAGGGGGAAGGCTGGCTTCCACTAATTAAATTTATAAGGTCTTCAGCCATTCTAAGCATTTGTTTCTGTGGCAAGGGAGCTGGAGCATGTGCTTTGGTTATCATATTTCTAGGCGTAGTGTGAATTCTGGGCCTGAGAAACTTTGTATTTTTAGTGAAAAATGAAGCTGTCTGCTTAATGTGAACATCAGAAAGTCGAAATACACCCTCAGAAGCCAGTGCCTGCACAGCGGCTTCGGACCCATCCAAGGTAGAGACATCTGTAGGTTCCATAGTCGTAGAAGCACCTCGCGGCATACCGGACTCCTTATGGGTCTCAGCAGAGGCCTGCAAATCTGTAGAAGATGGTATCAGGGACTGCCCAAGCACCTCACTGAGTACCGACAAACTGGCGACTAGCTTAACGGAAGCGTTGTCGGCAGTTTTGGACCTATGCGGTCTGTCTCTGTCTTTATCCTTACGTTTTTTCAGAAGATCAACAGTCGGATGGCTTATGGAAGCCATTTCGGAAAACAGAGAATGAGAGCGAAAGAATTTAGCAACAAAGACAGCCCGACGACAAATAGTTCGGGTGTTAAACAAGGCAGAAAACCTACAGTGAGGAACGTCATAGTCTGGGCCTAAACAGATTACGCAGTAAGAATGAAAATCTCTGAGAGGTATTTGCTTTCCACAGGCAAGACAATTGTTAACTTTTTCTGACATCAGTTAGAGCAAGAAACAAGGATCCCCAATGGGGTACTTAGCTTTAGAAGACTTCAGGTTTGAAACTTGAAAAATGAAAATTTCAGGTAGCGTCCGACCGACACTTGCAAACTGCTTCTGCTTCGGGCTCCCATGCGGCAAGAAAAGCTGATGTAATGGCATTGGCTGCATGTTTTATACTCTTGATGACCTGACGTCATGGAAGAGGCCACAGCATCCGACGCAGAAATCCCAAGACTCTGGTATTCAGGCCGACTGAGGGCTACCTGCAGGCAGATAACCCCAAGTGTGATGACTGCAACAGTGAAACACGAAGAACATCTGGGAGGTGTGTCACCTTGGTACAGATACAGCTGTTACAAATTTGCTTTTTCTACAGCAGGATGACATACTGTAGATAAAAGCATGGATAACAGTAGGTTCAAAATGGAGCCATGATATGGAGAAGAAACCTTCCCATTTCACTCTATTCAATTCACTATGTAAATAACTAATTAAAAATCTTGAGCAACATTTCAAGAAAGAGCAACTAAGGGAGGGGAAATAAAGTACAGATGATTTTGACAAGTCTTAAAAAGAGGGTGGCACCAATCGTGGGCAAAACAGTAGAGTCCACTCCATGTTCCTTGCAAAAAAACGATCTGCAAACTCAAGCTAAACTAGATGGCAGGAAATAACGGTTTGTGAATCACTTTTTCTGGTAGTGTTGCAAAAGAGTTAAGGATAGAAACTAGATTATCATCATTTCCAAGAATGGAAAAACACATTTGTGCAAAAGAATACAACTAAGGTTTCCTCCCAGACAGATGCATCATGCTCCTGTTTTCAAGCAGTGTTATGGCCAGAGGTAACAAATAAATTCTTACAAGTATAAATCATCTGATACATGTTACTTAGATGGGTTCTGATGATTGCATTCATCCTTTCCGACAATCAGAATATGTTGATTTTTTTTATGATCCTTTTCCTGGTGAAGGTGGTGTGCCTGTGATACACACACAATGTGATGTAATGCAACAGCTGCATAAGTGGGCTCATACCCTAGCTTACTCATCATATTTGATTACTCATATCTTCATTACTATACAATATACTCATACAGTATGCAACTGTAAACTAGTGAAGGTTTGGCATTTAAATCGTTAACAAGTAATACACAACTACGTAGTTGTTTCCAAACAACCAAGATGGGTGCAAAAAAAATGGAAATGGGGTATTCTTAAACCATAAAGGCGGGTTCTCTCATAGAACAGGTGATAAGGTAAAACATATTTGTGTCATGCCTAACATCAAAGATCCTAGTGATAGGTTCCATGAAGGTATCAAATTCCTAAAAATAACAACTAGGGTGAAAGGAATGAGAGAAAATTAAAAGGACATACATAAGAAACCTGAACCACAAAATACTGAAATACCACTTTGGGTAGTTTTTCCATCCCTTTCAACTTTCTGGTTTAAAAGCCCACATTTGCACCTGTTTCCCGTCTTTCCTGTTGCTAGTCTAGTCCAGAAACAGATTTGCTGCATCCAGGACTGTTTGTAAGCCTCTGAGCCACCTAAGCCTTTCTGTGTTGGAGGAAAGCCTCCTAGCTTATCAGTGGGAGTGGTAAGCACTAGGTAGCCTATCTACCACAAGAGGAGTGGTTTCTGGCCCAGAAATTGTTTATTGGCCATTTGGGCAGTTTTTCCATCCCTTTCAACTTTCTGGTTTAAAAGCCCATGTTTGCACTTGTTTAAGCCCTGCACTGCGGCGCTGAGCTGAGGCAAACTATTACTGGTGCCAGAATGTCTGCTCTCCATTTTCTTCCCTTAGATCTTGCTAGTTCTTTCTCTCTTGCACTTCAACAGGTTTTTGTAGCAATTATTGTAGCACACCTAAGTGCCATCAGCACTAGTCACTCTTTATGGAAATAGCTCCAGTACATAGTAATTATGACCACCCCTCCTGGCATGATTAAAGGGCAGTTCATTGTGCTTTGGGCATTCTGAGGCAGTGCAGCAACTGCTCATGTACACAGGCATCCCTCTCCTCTTACCTCCCAACACTCAAAACTTGCGAGAGATGCATTTATATCACCAAATTGGAAGCTATGCACTCTCCAGCCAAGACCGGACTAGCTGGTCAAGAGGAGGTAAACACCTGCACTGCACCACACCACATGGAACACACAGCCCTCCAGACCACCCACTATCACAGCTCTCACATAAAAACACAAACCACACACCCACCTTCATGGAGACTCTCAACAGAAATGTACCCAAACAACAGAGACCTCCAACACAGAAATGCACTCGACCACAACACAGCACAAACCGCAGGGCACACAGCTCACCTCCACAGTGTACCTCTCAACCTAAGGCCCTAAGGCTAAACATCTTGCCCGATACACTAATCACAGGTGACTCAATACTGAGACACACAGATGTCCCACTCACTAGGTTGAATAAGGAGAAGTAACAGTCAGCTGTCTATCAGGTGCCACAATCCGACACACAACACACGCACTCAGGTCACTCCACAAGTACAAGTATGACTCTGTCATTATCCATGTGGGTGTGAATAACCCGAGACGCATCTCCCTGGACTACATGAAAAGAGACATGGTGGAGCTCTCAGATTATGTGGCCCAGGCAGGTATGAACCTAGCCCTGAGCAGTATCCTACTGTCACACAGAATGATACCGCAGTACAAACAAAAAATGACTGACTTCAACAATTGGCTAAGTTTTTGGTGTCATTCTAAGGGGATCCGGTATCTGTCTGCTTGGGATGACATGATTGACAGACCTCGATGCTTTGCCAGAGATGGCTTGCATCTGTCACCCCTGGGTTTCCGGGTACTGGCTAAGGCTTTTGTCACCCCTATGATGCCTTTTTTAGGTGGTGTTCCAAAGACCAAATTACCACCATAACAGCTATACATATATGCAATCTGAGGGTCATGCTGCTCAACGCTAGAAGTCTAAATCTCAAGATGTACTCGCTCGAAGCAGTCCTCAAAATGGAGAACATTGACGTTTGTGCTGTAATGGAGACCTGGTTTAAAGCAGCAGAAAGCACCCCTGCATTACCAGGCTATAAATTATTCCACACCTTTCGGCCCCGAAACATGAACCGACGCTCCAAAGGTGGTGGTGTCTCTATATTCATAAAGGATATGCACACCTCCAGACTAGTAGCTCAGCATAACGCATCTGAAATACTTCAGGTACAGCTAACATTGGGTAAGACGGCGATCCCGGTCATAGCCTGCTATAGGTACCCAACCATGTTCCTAGCCTCTCACTCCACGTTCCTAAGCACCCTGGAATCTATCAAGGTCTAACCGAACACCCTCTTACTAGGAGACTTCAACTACCCCTCCATCAACTGGGAAAACTACTTAAGCACCACTACACTGGCCCAATGCTTCCTGGAATGCATCAATTCCAATGCCCTGGACCAGCTCATTCTGACCCCCATTAGAGGAAGCAACATCCTTGCACTAGTTATCACTAACATGGGTGAATGTTGCTCTACACCAATAGTCAATCCCTCCCTGTTCAGATCCGACCATAAACTAATCGTCATGGAAATCCACATCTCACTCACACCCCCTGCAAAGGTAACCACCTTGAAAAACTTCTCCAAAGCTGACTTTGGACTCCTAAAAACAAAGGTGGCTAACTTCACGGCATCCATGCCAATGGAAAAAAGATGCATGACTGCCGAATTGTACACCAATGCACTGTACAAACATGTACACAAATGCATGGAACTACCAACAGAACCAAGATGCCCTCCTCCAAAAAAAGGAAGCCAATCTGGTGGTCCCCTGCCATTAATATACTCTACAACAGAAGAAAGAAACTGTTGCAGAAAAAGGTGAAGTCTCAAGACTGGAAAGTAGATAGCCACTGTCACTTGTAGCCATCCTTCCATCTCTAGGGATGAAGCATTAAGAAATGTTTCTGGCGCATGTCGTTAAAATCTGACTACTATCTGCCGGGTCACAGAGAGTCCCTTAGGAGAGATTCATTCCTGAGCCAAAAATTCATTTTGAAGGCAAGGTATTATTGTATTATTGGAATGACAGTGTCAAATCCTGCAGTGCTGCTACATCCATACATACCATTGCAGCTTCATACCAGCCTCATATGCAGTTTGGAGCACCCAGAAAGAATTGAAGACACCATGAACCCTAATAGCGAGAGGACTGTCCTTGCAGTCAGCGGGACTGATGAGATAGTTGATGGAAGTGAAGGATTTAAAGTTTGTGTTGTTGGGGTTAAAAGGCCATCTGGGCTGCTGTGTTCTCTCTCACACCCAGAAAGCACATATCTTGAGTACTAGACTGGACTTTATTCAGAATACTTCTACAGAATACCCTAGGCATCTCAGCACTGCTATAACATGTTCAGATGCTTCCCCAGGTCTTGTTCAATCAGGTGTCGCTCGAGTAAGGAGATCAAGTGTCATTCCTTGAATTCCTTGAGCTACCCTTGAAGCCAGAACCTTGTGAATACTGCCAGAACTTAGGGCTGGAGAAGAAGAAGTTAGAGGCAATGCAGAGAACTGATGATGACAATTTCCAGATACTTCCTGCAGATACTTCCTGCAACTTTGCCTTATGGGCACATGAAGTGAAGCTTAGAGTGAGATCATCCACCCATCAGCAGTGATGCCCAGCAGAGGTAAAAGTAACTATAACTCATTGAACTTGGGAAAGTGAATGTCCAGAAGAGAAGGAGAGAGGATCCAAAATTGGACTTCACGTGTTTTCTTTTGTTTTGAGACAGAACGAGAAAGAACTTGTGAGGCCTAGGATTTAGGGACTACAGTGAATGGGCCCCCTGGCTGGAGTAATAAAAAAACTGCTAGAGCTCTTTTTCTTTTTGGAGCGTCTGGCATGCCTTTGCATGCCTTTGGGCATTGTATGAAATAAAAAATCTGTCGTGGTGGTGAATGATCCAACACCCATTGTCTTGAGTAATTAAGTCCAATTTTCTTTGAAAAGAGACAGTCTTCCTCCCAAAGGGAGCTGCCAGGGAAGCTACTGGCAGCTGAAAAAGACAGGTCATTGGGTCTGTTTACGAAGGACTGCACTCCCTTATTAGACTCAACAAAAAGTTGAGATCCTTCATCAAATCCTCTAAAGCCAGCTATGAAGGCAGAATTGCAGCAGACACTAAAAACAATCACAAAGCCTTCTATAGCTATATCAAGAACCTCCACAGCAATATCCAGATTTGCTCTGAGATACTGCACAATGCTACCTCCTATACTCAGCCAACAGATATTGCCAACATACCGGCAGACAGATTCAGTGCCAACTTTACCCCCCTCTCCCCTCCTAAAGGACAAATCACAATACCGGAAGAATACCAGGCACCCAGCATTACTGCAGCACAGGTTAAAGCTGCATTGTCCAAGGCCAAGAATTCAGCTTCCATGAGACCCGATAATATCCCTGGCTGTGTTCTACATGAACTACAAAGCGAACTGTGTGCCCTGTTCAGTCACAACCTCACCTCAGACTTTGTCCCTACTGAATGGCGCACTGCTACAGTCATCCCTCTCCATAAAGGGGGAGCGACTGCAGACCCTGGGAATTATTGCGCCATTAATCTGACGAGTCTGATATGTAAAGCTATGGAGTGCATCATCATAGACCTGATTAACAAAGATATAGGAAATCTCCAAACTCTAGACTCCACACAATTTGGCTTTGTGAAAGGGAGACCATGTTTGCTCAACCTGGTTGACTTCTTTGAGTCTGTCACCAGGGCTGTGGATGAAGGAAAGGCAGTGCATACAGCCTACCTTGATCTGGCCAAGGCCTTTGCTACCATTCCTCACTCAGGAATTGATAAACTTACCAAACTAGGCATCGACCCCTAAATCACTAGGTGGGTTGCAAATTGGCTCACAGATACAACACACAGTGTGAAAGTACCAGACTCCAAGTGAGTTTGTCGACCAATCACAAATGGAGTCCTACAGGGATCAGTCCCGGGTCCTTCTCCTGTTCGGCATCTACTTCTCAGAAGTCCAGGCCAAAACAAAGGGACTTTGGCTGACCAAGTTCACACACGACTGCAAGCTGGGAGCCATTATTAACTCCCCAGGTTATGCAGACATCCTACAGAAAGGACTCAATGAGACCAATGACTGGTGTCGAAACCATGGCCTTAAGCTTAACGCCAAAAAATGCATAGTCATCCCCTTTGGTAAAAACTCAGTTCCCACTAATTACCAAATTGATGGGAGCCCACTGAACAATGAAGGCGTTATAAGAGATCTGGGGACATAGGTTGACAGCAAACTCTCCTTCAACCACCACATTGCTACTGTCATCAGAAAGTCCTATGTGGCACATCTCATTAGCAAGGATTTGCATCCAGGAAGAAAGAGGTCATAGTCTCTCTCTATTCTTCCCTCATCAGACCAATCACCGAGTATAATGCCCCATTTGGCATGTATAACGCTAAACACCTGCAACAGCTGGAGAGGCCACAGAAATACCTCACAAAGGGGATCCTAGGCATTAAGTACATGTCCTACATGGACAGACTCAAAAGACTCCAGCTATTCTCTGTCTCATGTTGCCTACTTAGAGGCAATCTCAGCTTGACTTACAAAGCCATGTCTGACCCAGCTCTGTTAGAAATGCTACATGTAAAGAAATCCAATCCCTCCGCACCACACACTCCAGCGACCTCAACCTCATTACCACAATCAACAGAACATGCTGGAGGGACAGGTTCATAACCCAGAGACTGCCCATGCTTTGGAATAGATTTTCCATGCATGTCAAGCAGAGCACCTCACTGGCCCTCTTCAAGAGGGCTCTTGATGAGTGGATGGGAAACAGAAAGTTCACCCCGGAGATCACTCCAGTGGCTCTACTTGACATCGGCACTGGGAACTAACGTCAGGCAGCACGATGTCAAGGTACTTCTATGGGCTAGGCTTGTAAAGGCTCCAGGGCCATTAGCCTAGTACACATCTATGAACCAGAAAAGGGCCAGCTACTGGAGACATGAGCAACATAAAAATGCTTTGTGAAGGAATGCACTGAAGATAAAGTGATCTTAGAACAAATGTCAACAATAGAGACATTACTGAAACACACTAGAAGCAAACAGTTGTGTAAAATCTTACCATAACCCCAAAGAAAAAAAAACCATACCATAAGAAACCCCCCACGGCGTACTTGGCTTTTTAGACGTTTGCGTTGAAGGAGTTTAGCACATGATGCGGTTGTCTGCGGCTGAAAAGTTCTGAGGTCTGTGTGTGCAGATGACACGTTTATGGCCCTATGTGCGAGTCCCACACAGCTGCAGCAGCCAAGCTGAAGCTTTTGTATAGGAGCCAACGTACAGATCACCTGAGGTGGGAAATTCCACAAGTATACTGCAACATGGAAGAGGAGGACATCAACATTACAAGTGGAATGAGCTTTGAGGACTGAAGAATTTGTCAGCAGTCTCTTTCCTGATGGCAAAAGACAATGCAACTAGCAATGCAGTTGAAAAGTGCTTGCTTGGAAACTACATCATATCTTCTCTCACTGCAGAAAATAAGATACTCATATGATGATGCACCTCCTTAGTTTTTGTACAATTTTAAACAGCACCAGGAAGAAGGAGCACCTCAAGAGAAACATAAATCCTCTCTTCCTAGGTTACTACCCCTCTGAAGAAAATGAAACATGAACAGACTAATTCAGAAATACGGAAATCACTTTTGGAGAGCAATCGCAGTGGTGGTGCTGCGGTAGCTTTGTCGCCTCACAGTAAGACGCTGTCCGGTTCGATTCTCAGCTAGAGCGTCTTCTGCATGGAGACATGCGTGAATGGTCATACCTTCGTTGAAGATTGTGCGTCAGGCCTGGCAAGCCAGTACGTAAAAATCAACTGCCAATCATTAGCGGAGTGGAGTTCCGCTGTGGCGACCCCTAACCGGGAAAAGCCGAAAGACACAAACAAACTTTTGGAGAGCAATATGGAGTCGCACAGCGTCAGTGAAGGGCTAAAAAAAGTGTCTTCTACATATGGAATCTAAAGTTCTCTAATCTTACAAACAGAAGTAATTTCTACTAGAAAGTGAGTTTACCAAAAGAAAAAGAAAAAAAGAAATAAAAATAATAATAACTTTATCCATCATTGAGTTCCCAGTATCAATGGCTAACTGTGAACGAGTTTTTGAGGAGGATAGAGAAAGAGCAGTCTAAGTGAACTGCCTGACCAGCCAATACTGAGCCACGGTCTTCCTTTCCTCAAGGTCTTGATAGAAAACAATGCAGCCAAATGCACCCTGACTGTGGAATAACCCAGGCATGCATTAAATACGTATCTGAAACCATCAAGATCATCTATAAATGAATGGTATGGCACAGCACATCATACTGCTCTGTCCAGACTTATAACTATTTCTGTTTAGTGGCCTGAGGGAGACGATATCCTAGCAAACTTAACCTCAAAAACCTCTAAGACCACAGAAGGCAAAACTGTCAGGCTCAGGAGATTCTCATCCACAGCCAGACCCTGAGGTACAGCCTGCTCTCACTTAATTGTTAGGGACACCTTATAGGACTGGTAGCACTTCTGGTACTCCCAGAGTTCAGACTGCATAAAACCTTGCTCCTTTCAGCCCTTCTCAGATACTAGTGGTACTACACGGTATGTTCTGGTCTTTCTTCCTGGAATATTGTGAGTGTGGTGCACCAAATCAGCAGGAAGGTACATCCAGCAACTCTCTTCCCGCTCTCCAGAGAAAAAGGAAAAAGTACTTTTGAATTCCCACCCCTTTGAGTCTGTGGAACTTTGGCAATAATATATTCAGAGAAGGGGGATTGGGGTGTAACAGCACAGCCCTAATACTGAGGGGTACAGGAGGCGCAACTCACCGACAGAACTGTGTAATCAATTTTGGTTTTATCCCAAAATATGATGTTTAGCATGTGTCAATCTAACTATTCATATTACAAACTATGCAATATTCAATGCTTCAGTACAGCTCTCCTGTAAATCTTCCTCCTGTTTTATAAGCTTCACTTCCAAACCTATCTCTCTTCTTAAAATTTCCCTTACCAACGCCTAGCCAAACAAGCTGGCACCCATCTTTTTCTTAAATCTTTCACTTAGTATATTAATGATGTGGCCATCTAACTTACTTAAAATCTTTTCATTTCAATCATTCAATGTTCTTGTTTCTAATTACAATGAGAAACATTCCTTCAGTGTCCTCTTTGCAGATGACGTCCACTGAAAGCACACATTCAGAGGACAAACTTTATGACTATTGTATGTTAGGGGTGATAAAATATTACAACTCACATTCCAACAAAACCGATTTATAAGTATCACATCAAACAGGGATACTTTTTCTTGTCAGATTTTCCCACTTTCGAAGATGTCCCATAAAAACAACTATTTATACTTATCTTATTACCAATAGCCAAACTAGACTATACTGTACAACAGCTATGCAAACTGGATCCAAACAAAGCTCAGGGAAGAGACAGAATTAGTAATAATGACCTGACAACACTTCAACATGAACTTAAAAGTCCCGTTATATCTGTTATTTACTAGGTTGTGTAAATATGGGGAGATACCTCAAGATTGGAGGCAGGCACTTGTTAAACCCGTCTAAGAGAAAGGGGAGAAGGACAAATACAAACTCTTAAAGACCAATATGTTTACTTTCATGTTGTATAAAAATAATGGAGAAGGTTATATTACATAAATTATTGTCAGAACTGGAAAGGTTGAGACTTGAAACCATATATCAGCAAGCATATGTTGAAAACAGATCTATTACCACCTGGAACATGATGTTCTGTGACAATATAACAATGGCATAGTGGTGCAGTGGATCTCACTGTTGCCTCACAGGAAGAGGTTCGCTGATTTGATTCTCACTTGGTGTGCCTTCTGTGCAGAGTCTGCATGTCACCTCTGCATTCCTGTCGGTTTCCTCAAGGTGCTCTGGTTTCCTCCCACATTCCAATGACATGCAGTGGGTGGACTGGGCACTCTGGCCATGGGTGAGAGTGTGTGCGCAAGTGTGTGGTATCGGAAAACAGCTGTAGCAGGGCTAGCCACCCGACAGTGTAAACCTTGGCTCTAGATGACTGTCCATGTTGAAGTGACACCATGACTCATGTGCAAAAAAATGGGAAAAGGGGTTGTGGATGGATGAATAGTAACAACTATGAATGGAAAATTGTACTGTGATGTAATTTATATAGATTTAACTTATTTGATAGGGTCATTCACAAAACACTGATCAATAAATTGGAACAAGGCGTTGATATACTCTTGGCAATATGGATAGCTGTGTGGCTTTTAAAAAGGAAATGGCAAGAATCATATAGGTGAAATTCGAGGTTGCAGTCAGGGTGTCCCAAAGGGCTCTATCCTAGGCCCATATTTGTTTAGAGACCACCTTTCAGATCTATCTTTTTCATTTGAGGTGTTCTACAGTCTGTTTGCAGAGGACTTAAAAATGGGTAAATTGACTACATGCGTTGCAGATATAACAAGGTTGCAAAAGAACTTGACTAATTTGACCATTTGGGCACAGGAGAATAATATGCAGATAAATACATCACAACCAAGCATATGCGATTTGAGAGATATACAGTGAAAGGTTAATATTTAATACAACACACAGTGATTGAAAGTGTAGATATGTTTAAGGCCTGAGTTTATGGGTAGATCCACCTTTGAACTTTTCTAATCACATCAACCACTTGGTTAATGATAGTTATATAACTATAGGTTGTACAAAAAAAATTGTAAAGTCTAGGAAATCAGAAATGATTAAATTGATGTTTGTTAGTTACATTAGACCCAAACTTGAGAGTATGTAATAATATGGAAGCCTTAAAAGAAAACAAATATGAGTAGACTGTAAAGAGTACAGTGGAAATATAACAAGGATGTGAACATTTAAGTTATTAAGAAAGACTGAAATATCTGAACTTGTATAGTCTCATACTGATATTTAAGAGGAGACCTTACTCAGATATATAGGGCATTCAGAGACTACTATCTCTGGGAATGTTTGAGGTTATCGAAGTAGTAGAGAATCATCAGACAACCTATGCAGAAGATCTTCTGGCTAAAAGTATTAACATCTTTCAACGAAGATTAAGATTTAGCCATGAGTAAGAACTATTTATATGCAAACCTCGAACAGACACCAGCCTGGCTAACAGGAAAAACAATGCTCCTATTTAAAAGCGAACCTGCAAGCTACCCTAAAAACTACAGACCAATAACTTGCCTTCCAACGACATATAAACTATACACTGGAATTGATTGCAACATAATTTATAGTCATTTAGAAGAAAACTCAATCATGGCAATAGAACAAAAGGTTAGTAAAAGAAAGTCATATGAAACAAAGGATTATTTGTTGCTAAAGTCATAGTTGATTACTGTAAAGAGGGGAAGAATCTAAGTACAGCATGGACAGAATACAAAAAAGCATTTGACAGTATCCCACATTCATGAATGAAAGAGTGCTTAAAAATGTGTAAAATACACCCTAAACTGACAACTACATCACTGTGACTACGGAACAGTGGCAGACCACTTTGCAGTTATGCCATGATAAAGGACAAATTATTATACCAGGGATAAAAATTCAAAGGAAGATATTCCAGGGTGACTCTCTGCCACCACTGCTTTTTGCTTTGCCCTTAACCCATTAAGATGCCAGCTTAACAGATAAGGTCATGGCTATAATTTGGCTCCTAGAAAGCAACAAAGTGTAAAGACTTCTCATCTTCTCTTTGTAGATGATTTAAAACTGTATAGCTCATCAGATGAGGAGCTCAAAGCACACCTGCAAGCAGTCAAAACTTTTTCAGATGATATAAGATCATTTGGTCTTAATAAATGTGCAAAAGCAACCTTTAAAGCAGGAAAGCTGCAGCACCGAGGTTGAGACAAGAATGTGATATAAAAGAACTTGAGCAAAGGGAGTGTATAAATATTTGAGAACTGATGAAGGATCAACAATAAAACAATCAAATGTGAATAAAACACCGCAAGGAATATTTTAGAAGACTTAAATTAAATCTGAAAACAGCATTGACATCGAGGAACAAAGTTCAAGCTATAAACCAATTTGCTCTTCCTGTCCTAACTTACAGTTTTGGAGTGAATGACTGGCCCCAAAGGTGTTGGATAGATTAGACAGGAAAAGAAAAAGGATGCTTCATGCTCATCAAATGATTTATAAAACTCAGTGCATATCAAGATTATACATTCCCCGTTCCAAAGGAGGTATGGGCCTCCTTGAAACTGATTATGTGTACTGATCTGCAATCGTGGGACTGCATACATGCCTGCTGACCTCAAAAGATCCAAACATAGTTAAGGTTTTGAAACATGAGGAGAATAAATCTAAGATGACTTCCCTGCTTAGTCGTCTTCTTCTTCTGGCTTTTTCCCGGTTAGGGGTCGCCAAGCATATCACTGTCAATTAGGAAAGGAAATCAAACCAGAAGTAGATAAAAATCAGGCAGCAACTGAATATGTCAAAAAAAAAAAAAAAAAAAACAAACGAAGGAATACAAGGTGAAGGATCAGATGAGGAGGCAAGAAATGTGGAAAATGCATAAATGTAGTTGCAACTATATAACACTGCTGGAACAACCTCACATTGATCAGGACTGAATGCAAGAATGGGTTAAGGAGAGGCAAATTCAAACCAAAATATGAAAGGTTAATATTGGAGGCCCAAGACAGTAGACTATGTACACATTGGCTTACAAAGTCCATCAAACATGTTGAAGAAACAGGCAAATGCAGGTTTTGTAAAACAGAACTGGAAACAGCTATAAATTTTGTTGCTAGTTGCAATATACCAATGGCAGAAGGACTGTATACTGAAAGGCATAATAATGTGGCGCACTAGGGATTGTACAAACATTAATACTGAAGTAGCTGAACAACACCAGAAACATGACCCACAAAGCATCATAGAAAATGAAGTGTACATCACATGGGATCACCCATTAGCAGCAGTTCAAAAGATAGATGCGAGAAAACCAGATATAATGGTCCATGAAAAGAAGACAAAAGTAGCACTGATCACTGAAATTGCTACACCCAGTGACTACAGTGTCCTGTGTACAGAGAGACAAAGTCATCAGGATTTACAGGCAGAAACGAGAGCAATGTGGAAGATAGATACCCAGACAGTTCCAGTAGTAATGGCAGCAACGGATCTTTTAAAAATGAATCTACAATTGTACTTAAATATGTTACCGACACATGTAACTCCATATGAATTGCAGGAGTCATTACTGGGCACATTGATGGTGCTGCGAAGAGCACCTATGGCTAACATTAAAGATTGAAACAATACTAATTTCATGAACTTTAATCATACTTAGACTTAGGAATGGGGTCCATTCACGTCATGGTATTAGAAACCCAAACAACTTGGGAGAAATTAAAAAAATGATTCTACAGGAATGAGAAGTGTTCTACTTGGCTCTCTGACAGAGAAGATGATGCAAGGAATAGACTACCAAATTATATTAAAGCAAGTACTGGTTTAGATATTTTTATAACAGCCTGGACATTTAATATGTGAATAACTGTTTTGGTATCTTGGCAGTCTAGAAGGGCATTATTGTCTGTGCTTGAAATACTTAAGTAATGTATGTATATAATGAAAATGTTACTATGGTTTGTTTTCTTTTTTATAAATGTATGTATCCCTATGTCACTGTTTAAATTGTGAATATTTAGTAAGGATATTTACAAATATATTAGTCAGTTTAATGGTGGAAAAAATCCCTGCAACTTCAGGGACCTATTAAAAGGAGCCACTGTAGATGACTCAATCAAATGGGGAAGAAAGCTGCAGAGACAATGTCTGAGAGAAAAGAAGCAAGCTACAGTAATCTTCTGTCACACTTTGTGTACTTCCACCAAATCCTGGGTGGATGAACACAAAGGCTTGACTAGACTTGTAAAGGCCAGGAGCTCCTTCACATAAGTAGGACCTAGACCATGCATATACCAAATGTAGCCCTTTAAGTGTTAAGCTGGACTAAATAGGCTGCCAATGTTAACACCACAGAACTGCAGTAGTATAAAAGTAAGTAGATATATCTTTAAGTAGCCAAGGGTCATCTGCCAGAGTTAAAGGGAATAAGCATTCTTGCCGTCATCAATATCTAGGGTTGGAGACTAGTGCAGTAAGGCTAAACACTTCCTCTTGCATTTGGCCATTTTTTCTGTCCACAGAGGACAAAGAAGACTGCTTCTGCACAGAAATAACAGACGCATCCTATTACCTCCCACTAAGTCTTCTCCCCTGCATAGGGAAAGATGGACTGCAAATGTTTCAGTTGCACTATTCCCAGGCTGAGACCAGAAGAGTTGCTAACATTAAAACAGGTACATGAAGACAGGCCTGTATCACTGGAAGTGGCATAGATACTGGTGCAAAACCTGTGTCAATGGCCTCAACCTCAATCAATCATCATCAAACCCAATGGGGGCCAGACCCTGAGCTTGAAACCAATGGTGCAATCTTAGTGAAAGAGACTGATTGACCATTTGTCCACAAGTCTAAGGATGAAGGCCTCAATGCAGGGGACTCACAGGTCAAGCTTGGTGATGGCACAGTCAGCCCAAAACAGATCAGGTCTAATGCTGACCCCAAAAGATCTAGTCCACTCCTAAGGCCAAAGGGTTCCCACTCACCCAAGGTGCCCAAATCAATAATCTTGATGCTGACTGCTATGCACATATCAATGAAGTTGAGGTGGAAGGCTGCAATCCTGGTAAAAGAACTGCAGTTGAAAATGACAGTTCCATCAAATACCAATATCAACAGGTGCAGGCCAACACATTGTCAGTTAAACCACAGACTGCATAGCCCATGGTGAGGAGAACTATAGAGAATGGACTTCAAAATTAAAATGAAAGGTCATGCTACAATACATTAGGAGTCTAAACTTGAAACTGCACTCACTGTAAGCATTCTTGACTCTGGAAAATGCTGACATTTGTGCAGTCACAGAAACCTGGTTCAAAGCTGCAGAAAACACCCCAGCATTACCTGGTTACTCATCCTATCATACATCCAGACCCCAAACTGTGAGCAGCAAAGCCAAAGGAGGTGGAGTTTCAATTATATATTACAAAAACACACACCTCCAGGCTGGTCAAACAGTATGACGCAAAGGAGCAGTTAACCATTGACAAGACCCCTATTCAAATCATACAGGCCCCCATTTGACTCAAAATGCCCACTCCACCTATCTGGACCTCTTTGAATCTATCAAGATTCAACCCTTTACCCTGATCCTGGGCGACTTTAACTACTCAACCACAGACTGGAAAAACTACTCGTGCCAGAACACAAATGCCCAGAGATTCCTCGATTTTATCAATGCAAATGCTTGGAACAGCTAGTCGATACCCCACAAGAGGTGATACTATCTTGGACCTGGTATTAACCAACATGAATGACCACTGCAGCACCCCTACAGTATCACCCTCCCTGGTAAGATCTGACCATAAAGTGGTCACTTTTGAAGTCACCATCTCTCCTGACCTCCTTCAGCTACGGTCAAACAAAAAAAAATTCTCCAAAGCTGATAACCTCCTGAGGGATGTTGTAGACAACTTCACAGCCCTCTCCCTCTCTATAGGAACTGGCACCAATGTCCAAATCTATACCAAAGTATAATACAAGCATTTATACAGATGCACAGAATCAGGAATACCTGACAGGACAAAATCATCCTCTGCAAAAGAATAAACCTGTCTGGTGGACATCTGCAATAAATGAACTATATAACAAAGGGAAAAAATTCTTGTCCAGGACCAAGAAGGACCAGGTGGCGAATTGGAAGCAATCTCTCCTTAGCCCGAACAAGCAAATAAGAGCACTAGTGAAATTCTCTAAAGCCAACTTTCCAAATTGGCCACATCTACTAGATACAATCATAAGGCCTTCTTTACATATGTCTGCAATCTCAAAGGAAGCACCCAGATCTGTACAGAACTGGTGGTCAAGAACACCACATGCACAAATGCTGTAGATACAGACAATCTACTGGCTGACAGATTCAGTGAAAACTTCATCCCCACTGTCCCCCAGCAGTAAGTCAGGATATCCCCAGTACCTGCCCCTCACCCCTTATCTCTAGGGAACAGGTCATCACTGCCCTCTCAAAGGCAAAAAATATAGCCTCCATGGGACCAGATAACATCTCAGGTGGCATCCTAGATGAACTCAAATATGAACTTGCAGCACCATTAGGCACCCTATTCAACCAAAGTCTGAGTACCGGCTTTGCCCCAGCCAAGTGGAGGGCAGCCACTGTCATCCCATTACACAAAAGTGGAGCTTGCACCGATCAGGGAAATTATAGACCCATGAGCCTAACTAGCTATATCTGCAAGGCCGGCACCCTTCAAACACTCTACCCCCACACAGTTTGTCTTTGTCAAGGGGAGGTCGACTTCTTTGAGACAGTCACCAAAGCCATGGACGAGGGCAAGACTGTGCACACCACCTACCTTCACCTGGCCAAAGTCTTCGACACTATTCCCCACTTGGGCATAATAGATAAACTCTCTCAACTAGGCATCAATCCATATGTTACCAGATGGGTAGCAAACTGGCTCACTGACAGAACCCATCTAATCAAAATAGGGGAAGCCACCTCAAGCAGTAGACCTGTAATGAGCGGCATACCCCAGGGATCGGTCTAGGTGCCTCTGTTATTCCGGATATACTTCTGAGGTACAGGCCAAAAACAGTGGGCTATGGCTGACCAAGTTTGCAGATGACTATAAGCTGGGCATGGTCAACTCCCCAAGTGATGCGGACGTCTTCCAAGAGGTTCTCACCCAAACAAATGACTGGTGCCAGAAACATGGCCTCAAGCTGAATGTCAAAAAATACATCATCCCCTTTGGGGAGAGTGATGTTCATAGGTTCATACTAGGCTATCTGCCCTGGGGCATTTATAAGCCTAGCCCGATTGTGTTTGGCTTATGCCACCCCTTGATTTGAGTATACTGTGCCCTTTTTTAAAGTTTAGTTTACTGTACCTCTGTCTAATAGTGACACGGAAGTAATCCCCGGGACAAACCTACAATCCCCCATCCACTCATCAAGATTCTTCTTGAAGAGAGTCAGTGAGGTGCTCTGCCTAACATGAATTGGAATTCTATTCCAGAGCGAAGGGAGCCTCTGGGTTATGAATCTGTCCCTCCAGCATGTTCTATTTATTTCTGTGCTGAGGTTCAAGTCCCTCAAGCGTGTGGCTCTAAGGGATTTAGATTTACCGAGGTGGAGCATGTACATTAATTCTGGATTGGACATAGCTTTATATGTCAGGCATAGATCACCTCGAAGTAGGCGGTATGCAACTGAGTAGAGCTGGAGTTTTTTTTAACCGAGCAGCATATGGCATCTGTTTGAGTCCCTTGATCCTCCTGGTGAGGTACTTTTGGGGTCTTTCTAATTGCTGCAGGTGTCGGGTAAGGTACATCCCAAAGGGGGCATTGTATTCTATGATGGGCCTGATGAGGGATGAATAAATGGGCACGATTACCTCTCTTGATCTAGATGTGAATCCTTTCATGATGAGGTGGGCTATGTAGAAGGTCTTTCTAACCACTTTGGCAATGTGGTTGTCAAAGGAGAGATTGCTATCAACTTGGGTCCCCAGATCCCTAATTACTTTCTCTGTACTTAATGGGTTACCACCTATGTGGTAATTTGTGGGCACATTGTTTTTGCCAAAGGGTATGACTATACACTTTTTGGCATTTAGCTTTAGACCATGGCTCTGGCACCAGTTATCCGTCTCTGCGAGACCTTTTTGAAGGAAGTTTGTCAGCTGGAGAGTCGATTATGGTGCCCAGTTTGCAGTCATCTGCGAACTTGGTGAGTCATAGTCCTCTCACGTTGGCCTGTACCTCAGAAAAGTAAATCCCGAACAAGAGAGGTCCCAGGACAGAACCTTGTGGGATGCCACTTGTGACCGGTTTCGGGTCTGACATGGCCCCAGCAACTCTGACTCTGCGGGTTCTGGTTTGAGCCAGTTTGCGACCCATCTTGTGACACAGGGGTTTATATTTAGGCCGGATAACTTATCTATGATGCCCAAGTGGGGTATGGTGTCAAATGCCTTTGCGACATCCAGATAGGCTGTGTGGACTACCTTCCCTTCATCTATGGCCTTGGTGACTGTTTCAGAGAAGTTGACCAGGTTCAAAAGGCAGGATCTGCCCTTGATGAAGCCAAATTGGGTAGGATCTAGTGTCTGTAGGTCCCCAATGTCTTTGTTTATGAGTTCCATGATGATCCTCTCCATAGCCTTGCAGACTAGGCTAGTCAGGCTTATGGGGCGATAGTTTCCAGGGTCCGCAGAGGCGCCACCTTTGTGGAGTGGGACCACTGTTGCTTTACGCCATTCTTTGGGCACATATCCTGTAGTGAGGCTGAGATTGTACAGCAGTTTTACTTGAGGGATTAGTTCTTCTTGGAGTTCATGCAGGACGCAACCCGGTACGCCATCTGGTCCCATGGAAGCAGTGTTTTTTGCTTTGGAGTGGGTGGCCTTCACCTGTATCATCAGAGATGTTTGGGAGGCTGCACTCTGCCGGGATAGATACTTGCTCTTTTTGGGGGTGGGGGGTGGAGAAGTTTGCACTGAACCTGTCTGCCAGGATATTGGCGATGTCTGTGGGTTCAGTGTATTTTTTGTCATTTAGAATCAACTCAGAACAAGTCTGGGAGTTGCATCCCAGGTTCCTAACATAACTGAAAAAAGCCTTATGATTGTCTTTAGTGTCCTGTGCAATTTTTCTCTCAAAGCTAGCCTTGGAGAATTTTATGAGGGATCGTAATTTTTTGCTAGAACTGATCAGAGATGCCTTCCCTTTTAGGGATTTTGCTCTATCATGTAGTAGCTTCCTCCTTCTGTTGTACAGTTTATTTATGTCTGGGGTCCACCAGACTGGACGCCTGCCTTTGGATGATTGGGTCTTGATTTTGTTTGGGATAGCATGATCCATGCATTCCTGGAGGTGTCCGTAGAATGCGTTTATATAGGATTCTGCAGTTTGGGCCGTAGTTTCCACTGGCTCTGGGGCCTTGAAGGATTCCACTTCGGGTTTGAGAAGTGTGAAGTTCGCTTTTGAGAAGTTTTTCACTGTGGTTTTCTGGGCTGGGGGTGGGGTCGGGATGTGGATATCCAGTGAAATTAATTTATGGTCTGATCTTACCAATGAGGGATATACTTCTGGTATGGAGCATAGAGTCCCCATGTTGGTAATGATCAGGTCTAGTATGTTCTCCCCTCTTGTGGGAGTGGTGACTAGTTGTTCCATAGCATTTGAGTTTATAAACTCCAGGAACCTTTGGGCTAAGGTGCTGGGGCTTGAGTAATGCTCCCAGTCTATGTTTGGGTAGTTGAAGTCGCCCAATATAATGGTGTTCGGAGAGATCTTCATGTTCTCCAATGTTTTCAGGAAAGCCGAGTGGGATTCTTGACTTTGAGAGGGTGGTCTGTAGGATGCTATAAACTGAAAAGCAGTCTTGCTCACTGTCAGTTGCACATGGATTGGTCTCCGATACTTCGTGCAATGTCACTAACCAGGAGGTGTGGATATCCTTGATAAATATGGAAACTCCCCCTCCTTTTGTGGTTCGGTCTGGGTTTTGGGGCCGAAAAGCATGATATGAGGTATAACCTGGTAGTGCTGGGGTGCTCTCTGGAGCCTTGAACCAGGTTTCTGTCACTGTAAAGATGTCCACACATATCACATTAATAACAATGTCCAAAGCACACAATCAGTAGTAAGGGAATTGGGCACCGAGCTTGACAGCAACCTGACTTTTTACCACCATGTTGCTTACATTGTATGGAAAGCTTTCTACATGGCCTACCTTATAAGTAAGGGTATCTCATCCAGGGACAAAGAGGTCATAACATCCCTATATCTTTCCCTTATAAGGCCAATTACTGAGTACAACGCCCCCCTCAGCAAGTACCTCACAAAACATATGGAGCAGCTGGAGAGACCACAGAGGTTCTTCACCAGGAGAATCCAGGGCCTCAAACATCTACCCTACACAGACAGGCTGAAAGCCCTGCCCCTCTATTCAATTTCATAGATACTCCTCAGAGGTGACCTCTGTCTGCCACAGAAAGCAATCTCAGACTGCTGCATATCTTTAAGTCAAGCTCCACTCGTGTAACAGTATGTGCAATCTCAGCCTGGTCTGTGATGCCAATAAGACTTGTTGACGGGACAGATTTGTGTCCCACAGACTCCTTCTCCACGTCAAGCAGAGTACCTCATTATCTCTTTTTAAGCACAATCTGGATAACTAGATTGGAAAAAAAATACACCAATGGGATTCCAGCTGTGTCGCTGCTGGCCAGTGGCTTTGAGTGCTGATTTGTCTAAACACGGGCTAAGCACTTGTCTAGGCTTATAAGGAACTCAGGGCCAATAGCCTAGTAACTTCAGATCCTATGAAAATTTGGCAGAAGAGGGTACTCTGGTTACCCCAGTGTTTGCAGGGAAATAGAACTTGATTGCATGCGCATAAAGGCCTGCCACATCCTGAAATAATCCAATTCAAACAGAAATTGACTTGTGGGATCTTGAGTGGGAGTTGATTGTAGGTCAATGTATGGAAAAGTGGAGTTTTCGTTGCAAGCACTGATTTACTTTTTGTAAAGAACAACGATGCAGGTTCCAAAAAGCACCAAAGAAGCCTGAATCATGCATGCCTGAAATGGAAGAAACTGGCAGCAAAAATGCCTTATCACACGATGGCCGACCACAAAGGAGCAGTCTGACACCTCCTTTAGAAGAAACTGACTTTGTTGGTTCTTCCTGCTCATAGAGACAGCTTTTCAAGCCGTTTTTGTTTACTGCTGGGCTTAAAACCCTTGTGCTGAGACACAGGCTGTTCCCCTATCAGCAACCTAGCAAGATAAAAGAAATCCCAACTGAACTGAAAAGAATACCCAACCTGTAAGCCTTAAGTGAACTACCTAGACATGGATTTTTGCTATCTGGGCTATTTTTCTTGACCTACTTGCTGCAACTGGGACACACAATAGAGCTTATCATATTATGTCTGTTGTGAAACTTACTTGCTGACATTTCTGTGTAGTTTTAGCCTGTACAAATAACCTAGCTATTAGAAATGACCCTAGCGTTCCTTACCACATGTCAGTTCCTACTGATGTTTATCAATCTAGTTGTTTTAGAAATTGTTTAGGCTGATATTCTGTGTTTTATGTGCTACAGTCCACAGGAAATGTTCTAGATGAATATAGCATTTACGTTGCTGTGAAAGTTGTACCAACTGTTAACCTGCTTAGTTTTTTTTATCTTTATCTAAGCTTTTATAGTAAGTACGAATTACTGGAAGGAGACTGTAGTGGGCTAATGCTTTTTTATGTGCTTCACAACTAGGTTTTCAGGAGTCTATATGATGCTTACCTGTGTCTAACCTGTACTGCTTCTTACACTCCACTCAGCCACTGATTTGCACTCCTCCCCACCATTTTACCTCCAACTCCTGCAAAGACTTTAACCTAGTTGCCATTATATATTGATTTCTCGGTCTCTTTTTCAGCTTAAAAGCCTTGTGCTGAGATGCAGGCTGTCCCCCTATCAGCAACCTAGCAAGATAAAATAAATCCCAACTGAACAGAAAAGAATACCCAACCTGTAAGCCTTATGTGGACTACCTAGACGTGCTTTGTTCAGCCTCACAGTGTAGGTGATAACCTACAGTTTTAGACATTTAACTATATAATAGTGAGTGCTTTTGGTAAACCTATTTGTAAGGGCCAGCACACCTGCGGAACAATCCCAAGGCCGTCTATCCCTTTCTTACTTTTCCTCCTTACTTCCTAACTAACTTAGTGAATTAGTGTAATTCCCTACATAGGCCACTAGCAGAACATAAGGCATTAAAAGCTGTATTTCTACTTCTAGCTGAACTCCACCAGCTCTGCTGAATAACCATTACCAGTTATCCCAGTTGAAACATTACTTCTAGATATCACCCCCCTCCCCCAGAAAGGTATTAAAAAGGAATTAACCTTTTAGTCATAAAAGTAGATAACCTAGACAGCTTAACCTACTGTCATTTAATACTCCTGCTTCAGGACTCTTTAATAATACCTACTCCCCTACACACCTAGACCTAAAGGACACCCTTTGCATGTATTAAGAAATGTAGTTACAGAAAGTGCCATGTACCTACCCAAAGCCTTGTAGAACACAGTCTCACTGTACAACTGAATATCTCTAAGCTCTTTCAGCTCTGCGTGCTCCGTTCGCCCTGTGGGCTCACTCAGCCTCCCTACCCTACCCCCAATTCCCACCCACCCCACAGGGACACTAGACTTGTACTTCCTTAACCACACCCTCTCTCCAAACCTTCCTATCCTATGCTTCAGCCAATCTATATAATTTAACCACACCCCTCCTATCTACCTTTCTCCTTACCCCCTACATCCAGTACCTCCTCTTAAAATACTTAATCTTATTTCATTACCTTTACCACTTCTTCCTCTCAAAGGACTCTACAAAACCCATACATCATTTGTCTTTTCCTAGCCCAGGTCCTGCTATAGCAGTATAAGGTAACCCTAACAATATGTCTTCAACAACAAAACCTATCCTAACCAAATTAATACTCTTAGCTACTCTCATACCTGTCCTCACCTCTGCCTATCTCCTCACCTCCACTGAAAAACTGAATTATTACCACTTCAACCACTCTCCTAAACAAACAGCTATTCAAAATTATACCCTTACCCATTTTCAAATAAATACCACATCCACACCCTGCTACCTGCTAGCCAAGTACCACCGATTCACACATATCAAATTGAATAACACCACTGTAAGGAAACTGAAATATCTAACCAGCTTCATTAACTACCCAGTATCTGGCCTAAAAACGTTTGCCTTAAAAGACGGTGACATCCACCCTAACCCAGGCCCAACTAATGTCCCCACATTAACAACACCTTGTACCACTCCCTCCATCCTAACAACCCAAACCAGTCTCTCTAATCGATTACTTATAGGTCATCTCAATATCCACAGTATAAATAACAAAACTTCCCATCTCCACGCCCTCCTTAATATACATTCCTTTGATATCTTCTGTCTCACAGAAACCTGGTTAAAACCGGGAACTAATGACAATGAAATAATCCCCCCAGGTTACAATATACTGAGACTTGACCGCATAAAATGTAGGGGAGGGGGAGTAGCACTACTGTTTAAATCCATGCTACAGATCTCCTCTATATCTTATAACCCACCTCAAGATAGTAAGGCCGAAGTCCTTATCTCCAGACTTCAACTTAACCGTAGCAAAGCCCTGTACATCATCTGCATCTACTTACCTCCTGGTAATAATAGTATTACAATAGAGGATATTCTAGGCTGGGTATCCACTACTTACCCACAAGAAACAATTATACTAGGAGACTTTAATACTGACTGGAAATGTGTAAACACAGACAATCCTTCATCACATATTAATCTTCATGGTTTTAGTCAAACAATTACCACCACCACTAGACTTAACAAACCTAACAAACAGAGTATCTTAGATAGGATACTTATTAATAAACAACAACAAATTTACAAGGTAGGAACTCTACCAGATGACTTAAGTGATCATGCGTTAACATACATTATAAGACAAAAGAATGACATCTCTAACACCCCCACTTATAGGATCTCATGAACCAACAAACACTTTAACCCTGTAGTATTCCAAAATGAACTTAATCCCTGTAACTGGAACCCACTAAAAACTCTCCCTCTTGAGGAGGCTGTTAAATATTTCAACTTTAAATTCTTAACTATCCTTGATAAGCATGCACCTAGAAGTACAGTTGTGTACACTTACCATAAATGTAGATGTTCGAGTGTATTCCCTATTGCAGTCATTACATTTGGGTAATCTGCTAGCAGGTTGCCCTCAGTCGGCCTGAATTCCAAAGAATTGGATCCTGCGCCGGTTGCTGTCTCCTCTTCCATGACGTCAAGTCGTCAGGGGTATAAAACAAGCAGCCGATGCCATTTTCTTTAGTTTTTCTTGCCCCAGATATCAGGTGCCCCCAAAAAGGTAGCAAAAAAAAAAAATATATATATATATATATATATATATATATATATATATATATAAACTATATATACATGCATCAATATAAACTTTATCTTCATCTACAAGCAAATATACCACATAGGCTGTAAAAGATAGAGAAGGAAAGATAAACTCCAGATTGAAAGGGGGATGGTGGGCGGGTAACCTGGACTGCAACAGTGAATACACTCGGACATCTATATTTATGATAAGTGTACACAACTGTACTATGTTCTTCGTGTTTCACTGTTGCAGTCATTACATTTGGGTAGAATCCCAAAGCTATGGTTGGGAGGCTGGAGCTAAACAGCATTAGGTGCGGCTATAAGGACCTGCAGAACTGCAGTGGCAAAACCTGCCCTGGACTAGAGTAGAGAGGCAAATGATAATGCTTTGTAAAGGTGTGAACAGAACTCCAAGTAGCAGCCTCTAGAATGTCTTTGGTTGGTACTCCTCTGAGAAAGGCTGCTGATGTAGCTGCAGCTCTGGTGGAATGAGACCTAATGCCCTTGGGCACAGGTTTGCCATGGTGTAAGTAGCAGAAACAAATGCAGTGGCTTATCCACTTTGAAATAGTCTGCTTTGAAATAGCCTTTCCTTCTGATCCTGCAGCATGTCACTAGTAATTGCTCAGTTTTTCTTAGAGCTTTAGTCTTGCTCAAGTAGAATCTTCGCTGTCTGTGTACGTCCAAGGAATGCAGAATTCTCTCTCCCTTGTTCTGAGGATTTGGATAAAAGGTTGGCAGATGAATAGTTTGATTAAGAGCTACACTGGAAACCACCTTAGGCATAAATGTTGGATTTGTCCTCAGAGACACCCTGTCTGGGTAAAATATGATAAAAGGCTCCACAGCCATGAGGGCCTGTAGCTCTGAGACTCTTGCTGAAATAATTACTAGTAGCAGAGCTGTTTACTGTGATAAGAACTTTATATCACAGTACCAGCTGGTTCAAATGGAGGCAGGATGAGCTTGTCCAACACATAATTCAGGTCCCATGCAGGTATTGGTGATCTTCTAGGAGGCCTTAAATTTTTGGCTCCTCTAAGATGCTGCTTTAGTAAACGATGAGAAAAGATTGGTGGCTCTGTATTGTAATGAGCCGAAATGGCAGAGGCATGGATTTTAATTGATGAGAGAGATATGCCTTTGTCAAGCATCTCAGTCAAGTATTGTAATATCCGAGGAATATTTGGTTCTGCTGTATCAGTTCCTTGTGCTTGATTCCAAGCACAGAATCTCTTCCATTTATCAGCATAAGATTTTCTAGTACTAGGCCTTCTGGCTTCCAAAATGACATCCATCACAGCTTTACTGACAGGTGTTGTTTGTATAACTACATGATCAGCCATGCTGCCAGGTTCAGTGTCTGGAGTTGATTGTGCGGGATCTGATTGTTTTGCTGGGACAGTAGTTGAGTTCTTTGAGGTAAGGTCCAAGCTGTGTATTGAGACAAGTTCCTTAGGATTGGGTACCAATATTGGCGGGGCCAGTCTATGGCAATTAGTATCATCTTTGGTTTCTCTTGTCTGACTTTTAGTAGGACCTTGGGAAGAAGAGGCAGAGGAGGAAAGATGTAAACTGATAGGTTTTTCCAACTGAAGGACAGGGCATCCACTTTCCATGCTTGTCTGTGATAAGTCCTTCTGCAGAATCTTTTCAATTGATAATTTTGAGGAGAGGCAAATAAATCTATGTCTGGGCTCGCCCATTTCTTTGTTATCATGCTAAAGACTTGTGGATCTATTTTCCACATGTGAGGGTCCATAAGGTTTCTGCTTAAATCATCTGCCAGAGTATTTTGCTTTCCTGGCAGGAATTGAGTTTGAAGGTGTAGTTGGTAAGTCAAAGCTGTGTCCCACAGTGCCATAGCTGATCTGCAAAGGGGGTACGAGTGCGTGCCCCCCTGCTTGTTTATATACCATATAACCGCGGTGATGTCCGTCTTTATCAGTAGTTGTCCTGGATGAAGTAAGTCCTTGAAGGCTGTCAGGGCATTTTGAACACCTAGCATCTCTTTTTGGTTGATATGCAGATGCATTTGTTTTGGGGTCCATATGCCCCGAATGCATCTTCCCGCCATGTGGGCCCACCAGGCATAATCTGATGCATCTGTTATTAAGGTTGGCTGGCAGGGGGAAGAGTGAAGGCCTGTCCCATGTTTTGGTGACATGCCTTTGCCCACCATAGGAACTCCTGTTGAAGGCAGGGAATGAGAGGAATCATTGTTTCCAGACTGTGACAATGTTGACTCCATAAACTTTTTAGGTACCATTGAGGTTTCCTCATATGCAGCCTTGCATATGGAATCAGTAGGATGCAGGATGCCATGAAGCCCAAAGCCTGCAGAGTTTGTCTTGCAGATAACTGGGTTTTTGTTGCCATCAGTTTGAAGTAAGTAGTCAGTTGACTTTGTTTATCTGGTGTGAGGTAAGCCATCTGGGCAGTTGTATTCAAGCTTGCACACAGGAATGTTACCTTTTGAGAGGGTACCAGTTGTGATTTCTTTTCGTTTATTGTGAACCCTAGGCATGTTATAAGCCTTTTCACAAACGCCAAGTGTTGAAGAAGAATGTCCTTGTTCTCTGCTTGAATGAGACAGTCGTCCAAGTACGAATATATTTGCATACTACTTTGTCTGCAAAAAGCAATTACTGGTGCCAGGCACTTTGTAAAGACCCTGGGCGCAGTAGATAAGCCAAAGGGCAGTGCAGAGAATTGGTAATGCATTAAGCCAGCTTTGAATCTGAGGTATCTTCTGCACGATTGCCTTATTGGGACATGCAGGTATGCTTCTTTTAGGTCTAATGTCACCAGCCAAGCATTCCTGCCCAGCATGGGCAGAAGTGCTGCAAAGTCAGCATTTTGAATTCTGGAATGTCCAGGTATGTGTTCAAAATCAATAAATCCAGTATTGGCTTCCAGGCCTTGTCCTTTCTCCAATTTTGAGCAAAAAGTGCTAATTTTCCCAAGGGTGCTGCCAAAAGGCAAGTGCTTGGTGAAGGCAGAGGGAAGTCATTGGGACTGCTTTCTGTAGGTTTGTGCTTTATCTCCTCCAGATTTGGAGGTAGAAGTGCCCCATTGCTTTGACCTGTATGAATCTTGTGTCTGGTATCTGGAACCCTTAGGGCATCTGGATTTGCCCCTTTGAGCTCTGTCTGACACAGGAAAGGACCAATTTTTTGTAGGCCAGTGTCTACTGAATCTTGGTGGCTGCACTTGTATGAAGTCTTTTACAGTTTGCATAGACTTAGCTTTGTCTTCCATTTTCTTTAAAACCTCTTCTGCCTTAATACCAGAGTATCATGCTGTAAAGGAACATCCAGTAATTTAGCTTTAACATGACTGGGCAAATTTTGCTCTTTTAGCCAGGCATGCCTCCTAATCACAGATCCAGTAACTGCGGCCCTGCAGGAGGCCTCTAAGGAATCAAAATCACATTGCAAAGTATGTTTTCCAACCTGTTCAGCTGCATGCAATAATTCCTGCAATTCCTTATTTTCTGCACATTCAGAAATCAACATCATTTTCTGTTTCAGCAATCCCATAACATGTTGTTGATACTTGTGCATATGAAACTGGCAGTTTAAGCCCCTAATTGCCAAGGTTGCAGATGTATAAACCTTTTTTCCCCTTCTATCCAGTGCCCTTGAATCTCTGTCAGAGGGGGTAAGATTTTTTTGCTGTTGAGGCCTTAACTCCCTTTGAACCCTGTGAAATAGTTTCAGGATCAGCAGCAGGGTTTCTAAATAAAAATGTGTGCGAGTCAGGGACCCTGTAATATCTGTCAGGCTTGCTGTGAGCCGGAGGTAAAAAGTGAAGGGTCAAGCTTGACTCTGAAAACACATCATCCACAATGTCTAAAATGGGGTATTGCTAAAGGCCTGTGCTGAGGGAGAAGGAAATCCCTGAGCCTCTTTTTTGATTCTGAGAAATCTTGACTCTCCCAGTGAAAATGCTTCCTCAAAGTATGCAAGGTTTCTCCAAATGATTAATCCTCAGGAGGTGATGCAGATGGTATAGACTCCTCTGCATCAGAATCATCATAGGGAGGTGTAGATAATTCCTGATCAGAAGAAATAGAAACCTGATCTGAAAATTCATAATCAATGTCTTGCCTAGGCCTCTTATCAGGAGGGGGATGGGAAACCCTGATCAAGGTAATAAGGTCTTCAGCCATTTTGATCATCTGTTTTTTAGGCATAGCGGCCTGTGCACGTGGCTCATGCTTTTTTTTTTAGTTTTAGAAGTTGCTTTTGTCTTTGGTTTTGCAGCTGTCGTGGGTTTGATATAAAAATGTTGAGGCCTGAGTACACCCTCAGAAGCCAGTGCCTGCTCAGCGGCTCCGGACCCATCTGACGGAGATACATCCGTGGGTCCAATACTTTGAGTATCTCGTGTAGTGCCGGACTCCACATGGGTCTCGGTAGGGGCCTGCGACTCGGAAGTAGCGGGTATCAGGGGCTATGAAAGCGCCTCACTGAGTACCGTCGAAATGGCGACTGGCTTAGGAGAAGCTTCATTGTCGGTTTTGGACCTCGACTGTCTATCTCTGTCCTTTTCTTTGCGTTTTTCATGTACTCCAGTAGTCTGATTGCTATCTGACGACATTTCTGGGTAGCTAAATCTGTTTCCAAAATACTTTGAGGCAAAAATATACAGACGCTTAATAGTGCGTTGGTTAAATCTTGCACAAAACCGACAGCCAGGCACGTTGTGATCAGGGCCTAGACAAGGAATACAGTATAAATGGAAATCCTTATGAGGTATTTGCTTCCCACAAGTAGTACAATTATTAACTTTTTCTGACATCGGTATGGAGCAAGAAAAAAAGTTTCCCCAACGGGGTACTTAGCTTTAGTGAAGACTTCGGTTCTGAAACTCAAATTCGAATATTTCAGGAGTCGGCCGACCGGCACTTGCGAAATGCTTCTGCTTCGGGCATTGCGCAGCAAGAAAGACTACAGAAAATGGTGTCGGCTGCTTGTTTTATACCCCTGATGACCTGACGTCATGGAAGAGGAGACAGCAACCGACAGAGGACCCAAGACTTTGGAATTCAGGCCGACTAAGGGCAACCTGCCAGCAGATTACCCAAATGTAATGACTGCAACAGTGAAACATGAAGAACATCGGTCCATCAGAATGAAGTTCAAACTGGCCCCCTGGCTTTCAAAAGAAACTATATAACAGATATTGCTTGGGAATAAATCTTGGGCCAAGTGGAGAGCATCCAAAAATATCTCTGAGCAACAAACATTTATACAGTTGAGAAATATTACAAAAAAAGCAATACTCACTTATAAAAAAAAAAAACTACTATTGTAAACTACAGCAATCTCACCATAACAATCCACAAAAGTTCTGGTCTAGCTTAAATAGACTCCTACATCCAGGGCACACTAGCACACCACCCTCTCTACGGGCTGATAACAATACCTCCCATCAAACTGCCACTGCCTTCAATACCTTCTTCACAGACAGCATAAAATTTCTAGCCTGTCAACTTTCAACAAACAACTCTAATCTCCCTACCTCTTTACCTGATACTCTTCCCAACATTTCAAATACAACCCATCGCTACCTCATACATCCAAAAACTTATCCAAAACTTAAGCCGTGCACCCCCTCTGCTGACCAAATACCATCTGAATACCTGCAGAAAGACGCTAAAGCAGTTGCTTATCATATATCCATCCTTATAAACAGAACCATAAATGAAGGAACCATCCCTGATATCTGAAAACTCTCCCACATTATCCCCTTACATAAAGGCGGTAACTCCAAGTATTATTCCAATGACAGGTCTATAGCTTTCATCACCCTTAGCAAAAAGTTTGGAAAAATGCATTCACCATCAACTAATAAACCACTTAACCCAACATAATATACTAGCTAACTGTCAGCACGGCTTCAGGCCATTTCATAGTACCTCGACAGCTCTCCTATCTCTCACAGACTCCATCAATAAAAACCGTAACAACATCCTCCTCTCATCAGCACTCTTTACTGATCAGTCAAAAGCCTTTGACATGGTCAACCACCCTCATAAAAGCTCCTGAATCCCTTTCTCTAGACACCAAGGCTGTTCTCTGGTTCAAGTCCTACCTTACCAATAGGTAACAAGCAGTCCTCTGGGAGAATAAACTATCCTCCCACCTGCCAGTCTCCCTCGGAGTCCCACAGGGCTCCATTCTAGGTCCACTTCTATTCTCTTTATTAATCAACGACCTTCACTTAGCAATCCCTCAAGCTGCCTGCAGACGATTCCACGCTCATATGTTCTGCCAACTTCACATCCGAACTACAATCTATAACCCAGACAGTATTTAACTCAGTCGAGGCTTGGTTCTTGAAACGTTGCCTCCTTTTGAACGCCAAAAAAAACAAGCTCTTACTCTTCGCACCTAACAGTAAGTCCCCCCTATAAATCTCTCTATCAAATCGAATAATGGCACCCTTATAACCCCCGACTCTACCACCAAACTGTTAGGAATCACAATTGACAATAACCTTACCTTTGGTAACCATATAAATAACACTATAAAAACCGTAAAGAGAAAATTGGGCTCCCTATATAGAATAAAACCCTTCTTAACACCAACAGCCAGAACTACAATTGCCCACTCCCATCTAATCTCAACTCTTCATTATGCTTCCCCCATATATACTAATCTAAAGAAAAATAATCTCACTAAGCTAGCCAACTCTTACAACAATATTGCCAGGTTTGCCACTGGGAACCCATTTAGAACTCACCATTGTCTGAAACTACAGCAGCTAGACTGGCTTGAACTAAAAAAACATTCTGATACTTTCCCAACATACCACTGTCCATAGGATATTCTACCAACCTAACACACAGATACTTTTTATTATTATTACCCGCTATACAAGCCTCAATTCCTTACGCTCTTCCACTAAACTACTGGCTAGCATTAGCAAGTCTAATAACTTGGCAGGTGACTCCTTGTTTTCTAATACCGCTGGAAAATATTGGAAAGTACAGTTGTGTACACCTACCATAAATGTAGATGTTCGAGTGTCTTCACTGTTGCAGTCATAACTGTAGGGTGCTCCTGCCGGCAGGCAGCCCGAGGTCGGCCAGAATCCCAAAGTCTGGGTCCGGCGTCGGCTGTACAATCCAGTACCCTGACGTCAGTACGCTCTGGTACATAATCCTCAGCCGACGCCATCTTCTCCAGCCTTTCTTGCTCTAGATGTCAGAAGTCCCCAATAGATCATAAATGAATCCCACTAGGAAACACAAATACACCACAAAAGAGAGAAAAAGAGGGGATAGGAGGGAGGGAAACACCGACTGCAACAGTGAAGACACTCGAACATCTACATTTATGGTAGGTGTACACAACTGTACTATGTTCATCGTGTTTCACTGTTGCAGTCATAACTGTAGGGTGGAATCCCAAAGCAGTGAAAAAAGGGGGGAGGTTTAGACAGAAGAAGGGGCAGCAAGAAGACACTGCAAAACAGCAGAGGCAAAGCCTGCCCTGGTCTTAGAATACAAAGGGAGATTGTAGTGCTTGGAAAAAGTATGCACAGAACTCCAAGTGGCAGCTTCCAAGATATCCTTGGTAGGAACTCCCCTGAGAAAAGCTGTAGAAGTAGCAGCTGCTCTAGTAGAAGGACTTCTCACAGTACCTGGAAAGTGTTTCCCATGATGAGTGTAACAAAACCTTATTCCATAAGAAATCCATTTGGAAATAGTTTGTTTGGAAATAGCCTTTCCAAGAGAACTGGAGGCAAAAGAAACAAACAATTGGTTAGATTTTCTGAACTCTTTAGTCTTGTCCAAATAAAATCGTAACTGTCTGTGCACGTCCAAGGAGTGCAAAATCCTTTCCCCTTTATTCTGAGGATTAGGAAAGAAGGTAGGAAGGTGAATAGTTTGATTCAAAGCCACTTTCGAAATTACCTTAGGCATGAAAGTAGGATTGGTCCTCAAGGATACTCTGTCCTGGTGGAAAATAAGGTATGGTTCCACAGCCATGAGAGCTTGCAACTCTGAGACCCTTCTGGCAGAAGTCAAAGCTAACAAAAGAACTGTCTTCCAAGACAAAAACTTAATATCTGAAGATGCAGCAGGCTCAAAAGGCGGCAAAGTAAGTTTTTCTAAAACATAATTAAGATCCCAAGCAGGAACAGGAGGGGTCCTGGGAGGCCTTAAATTCTTCGCCCCTCTCAAGAATTGTCTCACCAAAGGATGAGAAAAAACAGGGGGATCAGTATTGAAATGAGCAGAAATAGCAGAAGCATGAATCTTAATGGAAGAAAAGGAAAGTCCATTAGACAAAAGATCCGAGAGGTAAAGCAAAATAGAAGAGAGATCAGGTACCAGAGGGACCAAGCCTCGGTCCTGCATCCAAATGCAAAATCTCTTCCATTTAGAGGCATAGGATTTCCTAGTGCTAGGCCGTCTAGCTTCCAAAAGAACATCCAGAACCTGTTTGGGAAGACTAGAAGAAATCAAATTCCTTTGAAGAGCCAAGCTGTCAGGCAAAGGGTCTTGAGATTGGAATGTAGCAACTGACCCTGATGCTGGGACAAAAGAGAAGGGTTCAGAGGAAGAATCCAAGGAGGCTCCAAGAACAGGTGCTTTAAAGTTGGATACCAAAACTGTCGAGGCCAATTTGGAGCAATCAAGATGAGGAACTTGGGCTTGTCCTGTTTTATCTTTAGTAGTACCCGAGGAAGTAGAGGAAGAGGAGGGAAGGCATATCCCGAAAGGTTTCTCCAACTGAAGGACAGGGCATCCACTTTCCAAGTTGTTTTGTGGAATGACCTGGTGCAAAAGAGAGGCAGCTGATGATTGAGGTGGGATGCAAACAGATCTATCTGGGGGCATCCCCAAACTGCAGTAATCCTGTTGAATAAGTTGGTGTCTAGCATCCATTCGTGAGGATCTGAAATGTTCCTGCTCAGGCTGTCTGCTAAGAGATTCTGTTCTCCTGGTATGAATTGGGCCTGGAGATGTAGATTCAGATTTAGAGCTGTGTCCCATAAAGCCATAGCTAGTCTGCAAAGGGGTTACGAATGAGAACCCCCCTGCTTGTTTATGTACCACATGACTGTGGTGTTGTCTGTGCGTATCAAAAGAGGTCCTGGATGCAAAAGGTTCTTGAAGGCTAGAAGAGCATTTTGAACTGCCAACATTTCCTTCAGATTGATGTGCCAGTGAAGATGATCCTTTGTCCAGGTTCCCTGCTGGCAATTGCCTAGAAAATGTGCTCCGCAAGCATAATCTGAGGCGTCCGTGGTTATGATTTGAGAAGGTTGAGGAAGACGGAAAGGCTTTCCTTCGTTTAAAGCACACACCCCGGACCACCAAAGGAACTCCTTCTGGAGGCAGGGGATCAGAGGAATCAGAGTGTCCAGATGGTGGTAATGCTGCGACCATACACTTTTCAGATACCATTGAAGCTTTCTCATATGAAGCCTTGCATTTGGGATCAACAGAATGCAGGAAGCCATGTAGCCCAGTGCCTGCAGGAATTTCCTTGCAGTGAGCTGAGGTAGAATTGCCAAAGTCTTGAAAATTGAAGCCAGCTGTATTTGTTTTTCTGTAGTGAGGAAGGCCCTTTGTAAGGTTGTATTTAAGAGGGCTCCCAGAAATACCATTTGTTGAGAAGGGATCAAATGTGACTTTTGTGTTCACTGAAAATCCCAGTAGGAGGAGGAGACGTTGAACAAAATCCAGATGTTGAAGTAAATATCCTTGCTGTCTGCCTGAATAAGGCAGTCGTCCAAATAGGGGTAAATCTGAATCCCCTGGAGTCTGCAATAAGCCACTACTGGTGCCAGGCACTTGGTAAAGACTCTGGGCGAAGTAGATAAACCAAAGGGCAGTACAGAGAATTGAAAGTGTCTCGAACCTGCCTTGAACCTGAGGAATTTCCTGCATTCCTGCCTGATGGGAATGTGTAAATAAGCTTCCTTTAGGTCCAATGTCACCATCCAGGCGTCCTGAGAGAGCATTGGAATCAGCTGCTGCAGAGTAAGCATCTTGAATTTTGGAATTTCCAAAAAGGTGTTTAACACAGAAAGGTCCAGAATAGGTCTCCATGAGCTTTGTTTTCTTGGAACCAGAAACAGTCTTGAATAAAAACCTTTTCCCATCTCTGAGAGTGGAACAGGCTCTATGGCTCTCATGGCCAGAAGAGCATCCACTTGATTTAAGGCCTCTGACCATTGATGTTTTGGCAGATCTGGCCAACCGAAAGCCCTTGGCAAGGTATGAAAGTGGAATTTGTAGCCTTTTAAAATCACATCCAATACCCATTTGTCCTGGGTAATATGAGTCCAATTTCTGTAAAAAAAGAGAAAGTTTTCCTCCGAGAGGGGCATCCAGGTAAAGAGGTCCTGTAGCCCAACCGAGAGAGTCATTGAGTTTGCTTTCTTTGAGATTGGGATCTGTCTTCTCCCTTCTAGGTGAAGAAGCAGTCCATTGTCTCGATCTGTAGGAGGCCTGAGCTTGGCCACGACCTCTGGAGCATCTATATCTTCCCCTTTGAGGCCTGTCAGACATGGGAAAGGACCAATTTTTGGAGGGCCAATTCCTGGAAAATCTAGGAGGCTGAACTTGCAAGAAATCTTTCACAGTTTGCATAGATTTTGCCTTTTCTTCCATCTTTTTAATAACCTCCTCAGCCTTAGATCCAAAAAGAACATCATGCTGAACAGGGGCATCTAATAATTTAGCCTTAACCTGTTCAGGTAAACTTTGTTCACGAAGCCAAGCATGTCTCCTGATAACAGTACCAGAGGCTGCGGCCCTGCAAGAAGCATCCAAAGCATCAAAACCACAATGCAAGCTATGTTTGTTCAGTTGCATACAATACATCCTGTAGTTCCTTATCTTCTGCACATGCAGGAAGAGAGGCAAGTTTTTGCTTTAAAACAGACAAAAGAAATTGCTGATACTTAAACATATGAAACTGGCAATTTAAAGCCCTAACAGAAAGGGTAGCAGAAGTATATACCTTTTTGCCCCACCTGTCTAAGGCACGAGAATCCTTCTCAGAGGGAATAGGATTCTTAGAAGTAGCAACTTTAGCAGCCTTAGAACCCTGAGATATAGTTTCAGGATCTGCAGAAGGATTCTTAAACAAAAACAAATGAGACTCAGGAACCCTATAAAACCTATCAGGCTTAGAGGGAGCAGGAGGCATGGAATCAGGATTCAAATTAGCCTCGGAAAAAGCATCATCTACAATGTCAAGAACAGGAGGGATAGCCAAAGGCCTATGTTGAGGAAGAAGAAGGAATTCTCTAAGCCTCTTCTTGGAAGCAGAATAATCCTGACCTTCCCAATGAAAATGTTCCCTCATCTCATGTAAGGTTTCCCCAAAAGAAAAATCTTCAGGCGGAGAAGCAGAGGGCAAGGAGTCCTCAGCATCTGAATCCTCATAAGGAGGAAAAGAATATTCCTGATCAGAGGAAGAGACAGAAGATATAGAAGCCTGGTCAGAGGAATCCACAGGAACATCCTGTCGAGGCCTTTTCTCAGGGGGGGTGAGAACCCTTAATCATAGAAAGCAAATCTTCAGCCATCCTTAACAATTGCTTCTGTGTCCTGGGAGTAGATTCAGAAGTAGCTTGAGCAGGAGCTTTGGACTTAACAGGAGTCTTTGTCTTTGCCTTTGAAATGGTGATGAGAGTAGGCCTGAATACCCCCTCAGAAGCCGGTACCTGCACAGCGGTTCCGGACCCATCCGAGGGAGCGACGTCCGAAGGTCCTGCAGCAGATAAAATAGAAGGCCTTGATGGCTCCCCATGGGAGTCCGTATCGGCCATCGGTTCAGAAGTGGCGGACGACAGGGGCTGCAAAAGCGCCTCACTGACGACAGCCAAACCGGACGCCAGCTCCAGCTGCAACGAGTCCTGTTTGGACCTCGGAGGCCTGTCCTTGTCTTTGCGCTTCTTTTGAATTCCGGTAGTATCCGACGACATTCTATAACTGAAGCGTCTGCCAAAATAATTCAGAGCCCAGTCATACCTGCGTTTGATAGTACGAGAATTAAACCTTGCACAGAACCGACAACAAGAAACGTCGTGGTCAGGGCCTAAGCAAGGTAGACAGTAAGAGTGGAAATCTTTATGAGGTATTTGTTTCCCACACGTAATACAATTATTAACTTTTTCTGACATCGGAGGAACAAGAAAAAGATTCTAACGGGTACTTAGCTTTGAGAAGAGAAGTAAGAACTTCGGACCGACAACAACCAAAAACGTTGTTCGAAAATCGCCAACCAACGACTTGCGAGCTGCTTTCCACCGCACGGCAAGAAAGACTGGAGAAGATGGCGTCGGCTGAGGATTATGTACCAGAGCGTACTGACGTCAGGGTACTGGATTGTACAGCCGACGCCGGACCCAGACTTTGGGATTCTGGCCGACCTCTGGCTGCCTGCCGGCAGGAGCACCCTACAGTTATAACTGCAACAGTGAAACACGATGAACATCCTGTTGCCATCAGATCTAACTGTACGTCCCTCCTTTCCGCCCTTTAAACACAGGCTCAAGCAACATCTTAAAACACACTGGTTATGCCCCTTGCTGTTACCCTGACTAATCTTCTGCTTTCTCTATTGCCTCTCTCTGTACTGCCTCCCTTTGCCAATTAATACTGCTTACCCCTTGGGAAGTAGTAACTGTCTTAAACTATTGTTACAACTAGGAGATGAATTAACCTTTGAATGTATTGTAAACTACCTCACAGATCTTAATGTAAGAGTGTCTTGTCCTTTTTAGGTACTATGTTTCACAAATAGTATAAATCTCTTCAGCAAATGCTCTCTGATTATTTTAACATAATTTTCTTGTATATTTGTGTATGATAATCTTTTTGTATGTTGTGTTGCACAAATAGTACAAATTCTTTAGCTAATGTCTCTGATGATTTTTAACATAATTTTTCTTTTATAATTGTGCATGATAATCTTTTTGTATGTTACTGTTGGAGCTTTTCTCCCTGGGCCTCTGCTGAAAATGGAAATATATCCACAGTTGGACTAGCCCAGTTAACAAATGTAAAATAAATAAATAAAATAAATAAATCTAAAACACCCGGAAGATGAAGAAGGTTAAGGAGTTGCTAAAAGCTACCCAAGGTCAAGTTCAAAGGTTGCAGAAGAAAACTACCTGACAGAAGGAGACAAGAAACTCCTCAGACACCATCAAAAATAAAAGTGGTAGCGACACCCAGCACTGGAAGTAGATGCCAAGTACTTGGGCTTCTTGGAAACAGAACCCGAAAAAATGAAACTGTCTACGACAAGGATTTTCCTCTCGACTTCACTGCCCTTAAGGTGCATAAACACTTGGTTGGAAACAACAGTCTAGGCACAGTGGAAGAACCTGAACTCCAGTAGTAAAGGTGGCTATAAGCTTATATAGTTTAGTCTTTTCCCCTATCATTTTATATGGAGAAAGTACAGTTTGGTACCTACCATAAATGTAGATGTTCGAGTGTATTCACTGTTGCAGTCATTACAATTGGGTTATCCTGCTGGCAGGCTACCCTCAGTCGGCCCGAATTCCAAAGTCTAGGTCCAGCGTTGGTTGCTGTCGCCTCCTCCCTGACGTCAGTGCGCCAGGGCTATAAAAGATGCAGCCGACGCCATTTTCTTCAGTTTTTCCTGCCCCAGATGTCAGGTGCTCCTAAAATGGTAGGCTAAATTATGCCAATAAGCATGCATGCACAAAAAAACTACTTTTCTTTCATCTACAAGCAAATACACCACATAGGTTGTATAAAATAGAGAAGTACAGATAAGTCCCAGCCAAGGAAAAAAGGGGGATGGTGGAGGGGGGGTGTTACCTGGACTGCAACAGTGAATACACTCTAACATCTACATTTATGGTAGGTACACAACTATACTATGTTCAAAATGAAAAGGAAATAACACACCGAGACACTTAACATGGTAAGCGTTTTCGTTTACTACTTCAGTAAACTTCTTCAGACAATTAATAACAGGTGAAGGTAACATTTATATACAATCAAGACTATGACATCATGGAACAATACAAAAAAACAAGCTCACAAGATAAAAGGGCCAAACTCCAAAATTAAAAAGAGCGTTTTAAATGTAAAACAAACATTACTAAATATATTATAAATATAAATTGCTTAAATATATTCAAAAGACCAAAGTTAAAAACAAAAATTATCTCATCAGAGCTCTCAACTTTAAGATACTTTTGAATGAAAATAGCTTCATTCAAACCAGACATTGTATTTGCATTCAATCTTATTTGCCATATTAATTCTTTCTCGTCAAGTTTTAAATCACTTGGACCACCCCTTTCATTATTTGTGACTTTTTCTAACACCAAAAAATTAAATTCATGTAAGGGATTCGAATAAATGTGTCTTGCAAGAGCATTATTCAAGTTTAGTTTACTTATTGTATAAATATGCTCATAGATTCTATTTTTTAGATGTCTTTCAGTGCGACTAACATAAAAGGCTGGCAGCAGGTACAAACCCCTAAATAGACAATACCCATAGTATTACAATTATACTTTCCTTTAATTTCAAGAACCATGTTTCCAATGCTGACCTGTTTTGTCACTTTTATGTATTTACACCATTTACATGACCTGCATTTGAACATGCCACAATTGGGGCCATAAACTTTAGGTGGACCTCTTTCTAGTATAGTTTTCAGATTTCTACCTAAAAACAAATTGAGGCCGATCACCCAATTTGTTTTTAATTAAACTATCTTCGGCTAGAAAATACCAATTTTTACTTATAATAGATCTTAACAAATGAGCATCCATGGAAAAGGTGGTAAAGCTAATTTTAAATTAGTCATCATTGGAAGTGTTAGTAGTTTGTTCAATACTAATAGGCTCACAGATATCAGCACTAGGGGTAAAAACATCAATCATATCCGTTGCATTTCCATCAGGGTTTGTTTTAAGGGATAATAATGGTTTAAATATCCCTA
This sequence comes from Protopterus annectens, assembly GCF_019279795.1. Taxonomy (NCBI): domain Eukaryota; kingdom Metazoa; phylum Chordata; order Ceratodontiformes; family Protopteridae; genus Protopterus; species Protopterus annectens. The sequence goes on along the minus strand of NC_056745.1, from coordinate 1,154,464,826 downwards.
GGGATCGTTTACTGTGGGCTTCCCTAAAAAGGACCTCAAATAAAGACTTAGGTAGTTAAATCACCCCTGGATGATAGGACAAATGTAAGACCTTTAGAAAGAATATCAATTAGCACTGGATCAGGTGTAAATGTAGAAAAATTGAAAATTTTAAAATCATGCGCACTATTCCATAATATCTCGAATGTGCTCATATCATTACCTACATTTCCATTACCGTTATTTTGAGGGGGCCTGGTAAAAAAATCGTGTAATAAGGGGGAGATTGCCTCCTCCTCCTGTTCTGACCTTTCTGTTTTAAGGACAGTTTCTTCCAGGTGGGGGCCACATGGTACACCCGATACCTTGATGACATATTCATTCTTTGGAGAGGTGAAACTGAATCAGTTAGAACCTTTATGGATCATACTGCTGGGTTCACTGATTTCTTACAATTTATATGGGATTTTCAATCTCATAGTGTTTCCTATTTGGATATTGAATTAATAAAGTCCCAGTATCATAGACCATATATTTCTAAGATATTTAGGAAGGCCACGTACTCAGACACCTTCCTACATTTTACTAGCTGCCACACTTACCCACAAAAGAAAAAAGTGTGGTTAAGGGTCAGTTAGTTCGAGCAGCTAGAATGATTACTTCGGAAAGTGACTTCATAAAGGAATGTGAATTTTTAAAGGAAATGTTTCTTAAGAGAGGTTATCCTAAGATCTGTTATAAATAAAAATTGGTATTTTCTAGCCGAAGATAGTTTAATTAAAAACAAATTGGGTGATCGGCCTCAATTTCTTTTTAGGCGAGGTAGGAATCTGAAAACTATACTAGAAAGTGGTCCACCTAAAGTTTATGGCCCCCATTGTGGCATGTTCAAATGCGGGTCATGTAAATACATAAAAGTGACAAAACAGGTCAGCACTGGAAACATGGTTCTTGAAATTAAAGGAAAGTATAATTATAATACTATGGGTATTGTCTATTTAGGGGTTTGTACCTGCTGCCCAGCCTTTTATGTTGGTCACACTGAAAGACATCTAAAAAATATAATCTATGAGCATATTTATGCAATAAATAAACTAAACTTGAATAATGCTCTTGCAAGACACATTTATTCAAATCCCTTACATGAATTTAATTTTTTGGTGTTAGAAAAAGTCACAAATAATGAAAGGGGTGGTCCAAGTGATTTAAAACTTGACGAGAAAGAATTAATATGGCAAATAAGACTGAATGCAACTACAATGCCTGGTTTGAATGAAGCTATTTCATTCAAAAGTATCTTAAAATTTAGAGCCCTGATGAGTTAATTTTTGTTTTTAACTTTGGTCTTCTGAATATATTTACGCAATTTATATTTATAATATATTTAGTAATGTTTGTTTTACATTTAAAAGGTTCTTTTTAATTTTGGAGTTTGGCCCTTTTATCTTGTGGGCTTGTTTTTTTGTATTGTTCCATGATGTCATAGTCTTGATTGTATATAAATGTTACTTTCACCTGTTATTAATTGTCTGAAGAAATGAAAGAAGTAGTAAACGAAAGCGATTACCATATTAAGTGTATTGGTGTGTTATTTCCTTTTCATTTTTTACAAGTTTTACTGAGTTTTGTTTGGTTTTTCGTTGTTAACTATACTATGTTCATCGTGTTTCACTGTTGCAGTCATTACAATTGGGTTGAATCCCAAAGCTAAGGTTGGGAGGCTGGTGCTAAATAGGATTAGGAGAGGCTATCAGGCCCTGCAGAACTGCAGTGGCAAAGCCTGCCCTGGATTAAGAGTAGAGAAGTAAGTGATAGTGCTTTGTAAAAGTATGCACTGAACTTCAAGTTGCAGCCTCTAAGATGTCTTTAGTTGGTACTCCTCTGAGGAAGGCTGCTGCTCTGGTTGAATGTGACCTAATGCCCTTATGCACTGATTTGTCATGCTGTGAATAGCAGAAACAAAAGCAGTGGCCTAGCCACTTTGAAATGGTCTGCTTTGAGATAGGCTTTCCTTGTGATCCTACAGCATATGCCACTAGAAGTTGTTCAGTCTTTCTGAAAGCTTTGGTTCTGTCCAAGTAGAAGCGTAGCTGCCTCTGAATGTTCAAAGAATGCAGAATTCTCTCACCCTTATTCTGAGGATTTGGATAAAAGGTAGGCAAATGAATTGTTTGGTTAAGGGCCACACTGGACACTGCCTTAGGCATAAATGTAGGGTTTGTCTGCAGAGAAACCCTGTCAGGATGGAAAATGATAAAAGCTTCCACAGCCATGAGTGCCTGTAACTCTGAGACTCATCTAGCAGAGGTTATTGCTAGGAGCAGAGCAGTTTTCCAGGATAAGAATTTTATATCAGCTGCAGAGGCTGGCTCAAATGGAGGCAGTGTGAGTTTTTCCAAGACATAGTTGAGGTCCCATGCAGGTATTGGTGCTCTCCTTGGAGGTCTTATGTTTTTGGCCCCTCTAAGGTACTGCCTTAGTAATGGATGAGAAAAAATAGGTGGATCTGTATTGTAATGAGCTGAAATGGCAGAGGCATGAATTTTAATTGATGAAAAGGAAAGGCCTTTATCAAGCATCTCAGTTAGGTATTGCAAAATCAGAGGAATATTTGGAACAATCATGTCAAAACCTTGTGCCTGGTTCCAAGCGCAGAATGTCTTCCATTTTTCTGCACAGGATTCTCTAGTGCTAGGCCTCCTGGCCTCCAAAATAACATCCATTACTGCTTTAGAGAGAGGTGTGTCTTGAATGGCTACATTATCCGCCATGCTGCCAGGTTTAAGGTCCTGAGTTGGCTGTGCAGTATCTGTCTTGTTGTGTCAATAAGTGAGGAGTCTGAGGTAATGTCCAAGCTGGGCATTGAGACAAGCTCTTTAAGATTGGGTACCAGTGCTGGCGGGGCCAGTTTGGGGCAATCAGTATAATTTTTGGTCTCTCTTGTCTGACCTTAAGGAGTACCTTGGGGAGGAGAGGCAGAGGGGGAAAGGCATATACGTTTAGGTCTTTCCAACTGAAAGAAAGAGCATCCACTTTCCATTCTTGCTTGTGATAAGTCCTTGTGCAGAATTTCTCTGAGGTTGGTAGTTGTGAGAGGAAGCAAATAGGTCTATGTCAGGGCGTCCCCAGTTCCTTGTTATCATGCTGAAGACCAGTGGCGGCTGGTGACTTGAAATCAAAGGGGGGCTGCAGGAGACTACGGAATGGGTGGGGCCAATATGAAGGGGTGTGCCCAACTAGAAAGGGGTGGAGCTATGCTCAAAACCACAAAAACAGGGACTTTAATTAAATACGCTGCCCTGGGTGCCAAACAGTCATTATGAGAGTCCAATCAAGACAAAATGAAGTGAAGAAGAAAAAAATATTTCAATGCATTGGCTACATGAGAGCTTGCTTAATATCTAGATGGAAACAAAAAGGTTGTAAGGCATGAAAAAATAAATTACTTTTTAAATACATTACTGGAATGCCAGTCAAAATCAGGTATAAAAAACAAGCAGCTCTCGACTCAAACCACTTCTCCTTGCACTGCAGTTTTAATTATAATTTATATTTAGCTTTATAAAGTACCGACCAACATACTGAAAGAAGCAATACCCCCACTTGTAAAAATGTTTCTTATCCAAAAAGGACCTTCTGCCTGACAACAACTATCTACTTGTTTCATGGAGAAAACATGATCAAAGTAAAAAATGAACAGCAAACAAGAAACAAGCTCAAGATAAATTGCTTAAAGAATTACTACACAAGTTATAGACTGGCATTCTGTTTAGTTTACAGGTAAAGCCTGCAGAGATGACTGAAGTTCCCAACAAATGTAATGAGCTTCTGAAAATAACGTAATCCTGTCATTTATTACAAATACTGTCATATGAATTTCAGTACTTAAGACTTGCATGCTATCTAGTTATGTAAATATTCTCTGCATGGCAACAACAAAAAGGCCTTCAATGTTGGTAATTCTTTAACAGCATGCTTATTAAAGCTTACTTGCATCTTACAGTCTCGGACAAGCTTACCTGATGGTTATTAAAGCATTGTTACTTAAACACAGAGCAACAGGCACTGCAATGACATGCATTTTCTGAATAAGAAGCATAAATCAACAGTATAAAAATATGACAGAAAACCAGAATAGTCTTCAAAATCAAGGACAGATGAAAAGCCACTGTAGTACTTGTGTCTACCTTGGATGGGGGGATACTCTGCACATTTACACTGCATAACTGCTGCTTGCCTTGCTTGGACACATCCAGAGTCACTAAGTGGGGGAGTGAGTTGCAACAAGTATGTCACAATTAATCGTCTCTGGCTGACTGTGATGGCCTTGAGCAAAAAATCTGGACAAAGCCATACAGAGAAGTGGGACAAATGCCCAAAAATAAGGGCAATTTTTAAATATTGTTCTAATAAACTTAGAAAGATAATAGAATAGTAGGTCTTACGTTAGTATGAATTTTCTGAAGGGTATGAAATCTGAAACTCAAATGTCTATCATTTTCTAACTTCAATCTTTAATGATTTGCCACTAATTTGCCAAAAAAACCCACAATTTTATGAAAAACAGACCAAAAATGTGATGCAAAAATATAAAATACCCACACAATACAGCTGAGAACCTGTCAAAGAAGGGACAGTTGTAATATTAGTACTGTTAACTTGAGCAGCCGACAAAATAAGAGAATCTACATGCATTTCCGAAATTAAAAGTAATCTAAAATCGATCATTACAATTATTTATCAATTGTAAACCCTCCACATTTTCTTCCAAATTTGCCATTTGTGGAGGGATTGTTAGGGGAGAGCAACATTTTGAGACAAAATCAGGGACAGTTGAGAGGTTTGGATATACCTAATTCTATAAAGTGATTTATTTGAGCGCACCTCTCATCCTCTTACCACAGGAAATTTGGACAAGGCCAAATATATTGGGGGAACATATGAACAGTACTAAAAGTTGCTCTTGTATAAACATAGTCAGTTGACAGAACAACAGGTCTTGCTTTAGCATGTATTTTTCTGAAAAGTATGAAGTCTGAAACTCAATGTCTGTCATTATTTAGTGACTTCATTCCTAAATGATTCGTCAGAAAACCACAATTTTTATGAGTAACAAACCAAAAATAAGAAGCAAAAATCTATTAATTCCCGCAAAAATCTGGACAGTTAAGAGGCATAGTTCAGCTGGAGCTGAGTTTGCCACCCTTCCCCTCCTCACAAAATCATGGTCAAATGGGGCCTCCCCCCTGCAGCTATTCCAGTGTACCATGATTTGCTATTTCACCACATTTACCATAAATACTGTAATGTGCATACTGCTTTACTTCTACAATGATTTGGATTTCATTTAAAAGTTTTATTTTACATTTTACAGCACAAACAATAACAGAAATCTGCTAAAAAAAGCAATGCAGTCTCACAATGAAAATAGACTTAGCATTAAAACTTCTCTGCTCTTGACACTCACATTCATTGAAACCCACATTCAAAGAAAATACATTTTGCCAGTGGCAGATAAGATTCATTTTGGGCTGTTTTCAAATCATAGGCCCCTTGAACATGAAACGTACACATGCTCTTTGATACACCTTCCTGACTGTATTAAATTATATTCCTTGTACAATACAGTACAGTTGAACTGCCCAATTCAGAACATTGCCATCATAAAAGTCTAATCAAACTTCAACAGTCCACCAGTATCAGTAAATATGTATGATCTCTAAAGAAGTAAAAGCCATATAAATAATTCCACATTAAAGAAATCTGTTAACTAATGAAGAGGTTACTACTGCTAGCAAAGAACTTTATATGTCATTGTTTCATCTACAAATAAAGTGCCTGTTGCCCTTGAGGAATAAATTGCTTATGTTGCATTAAAAAAATTATAATGCTAGTAATATCACAATAGGGAATAGATGGCAAACTGATAAGTTCATAGTTACTAGGTATCTTCGCTAAAGAGGACTGCAGCATCCGTCCCGTTCACAACAAAATACAGTATCAGCAATGAATCTATCTACTGTGGGAGTAGAACCCACAGCCTTCTGCATCAAAAGCAAGTACACTACCTGTTGTGCTATTTACAATATAAGCAGATTTGGCATAAGCAGCACTAAACTTTTGTTCCCCTGCAGCACTCAGCTCCTTGTAAAATCTACTCGACACTCAGCTGCATCTCTGAACTTTGCAGCACAAGAAATCTGGACAAAGCCAAAATTTATTTGGGGGGGGGGAACAAAAGCCCAAAAACCAGGGACACATTTTAAACATTGCTTGTATAATGTTGGAAAGTTGCTAGAATAAAATGCTGTTACCACCATACATTTTACTGCCAAGTATTGAACCCAGGTCCTTGTGCGAAACAGCCAGAGCAACATAACACTATGCTAAATCATCTATTTTTATGAAAGATAGGAAGACTGAAACTTAAATGGCTACCATTTAGTGAATTCAGTTCTCACCATAGCTGTCAACATCTTAGCACAAAACACCTGAACAAAGCCATTCATCGAGTTCAGTTATCACCATAGCTCTCAACCTTGGCACAAAAAACCTGGACAAAGCCAATAATGGGGGAATACAGTCCAAAAAAATAGGGACAAATATTCACTGAGGGCACCATAGCAAACCCACACAGATGGCACCACAGCCAAGAATCAAACTAGACGACCCATAACTGTCAGGCAACATTGCACCCACTGCACTACTGTCTGCTTTAAGTAACAAAAATACAGAAACCACAGATTTTATGAGGAACTTAACAAATATGAGGCAAAAATCTGCACGTTTTAGAAATGGTGGTGGGTAGGGAATTCAGGCTCTTGTCACTTGGGCCCAAGGTACAGGGTTCAAGCTTTATTCTCTACCCACCATCATGAAGCAACTGGGGCATTTCTCACGTACACACACAGGTCTGTGAAACAAAAAAGTACAGTTTTGTACCTACCATAAATGTAGATGTTCGAGAGTACACCCTGCTGCAGTCATCACACTTGGGTTATTTTGTCGTCAGGCGGTCCCGCAGTCGGCCTGAATTCCAAAGTCTTGGTCCGGCATCGGTTGCTGTCACTTCTACCCTGAAGTCAGTGCGCCAGGGGTATATATGATGCATCAGACACCATTTTCTTCAGTTTTTCTTGCCCCAGATGTCAGGTGCCCCCAAAAAGATGGTCAGTAATTAGTACCAATCTAAGAAATTTAGCACAAACACAACATCCCTCCAGCTATACGCAAATACATCAGAAAGGTATTGTAAAGATTTAGTTAGTTAGTCAGAGGGGATGGAGGGAGGGTAACCTGGACTGCAGCAGGGTGTACACTCGAACATCTACATTTACAGTAGGTACAAAACTGTACTATGTTCATCGTGTTACCCTGCTGCAGTCATCACACTTGGGTAGAATCCCAAAGCTAAGGATGGGAGGAGGAGTCAAAGAGGGTTAGAGGAGGCTAGAAGGCCCTGCAGAACTGCAGTGGCGAAGCCAGCTCTAGTCTTAGAGTAAAGTGTTAAGTGGTAGTGCTTGATGAAGGTGTGTACTGAACTCCAAGTTGCAGCTTCCAAAATATCCTTAGTTGGCACCCCCCTGAGGAAGGCTGTAGATGTAGCTGGTGTACTGGTAGTGAGGGGCCTTATGGTAGCAGGAACTGGTTTTCCATGATGGGTGTAGCAAAAACAAATGCAATGTCCTATCCATTTGGACATGGTCTGTTTTGATATAGCCCTCCCTTGTGAAGCTGCAGCATAGGATACAAACAGCTGGTCAGATTTTCTGAAAACCTTAGTTTTATCCAAGTAGTAACGCAGTTGCCTGTGAATGTCCAAGGACTGCAGGAGTCTTTCTCCTTTGTTCTGTGGATTTGGAAAGAAGGTGGGTAAGTGGATGGTTTGATTTAAAGCCACACTGGATACCACCTTAGGCATGAAGGAAGGATTAGTTCGTAGAGAAACTCAGTCTTGATGGAAAATGAGGAAAGGTTCAACTGCCATTAGTGCCTGAAGTTCTGAGACTCTTCTGGCTGAAATTATTGCTAGCAGCAGGGCAGTCTTCCATGATATAAACTTTAGCTCAGCAGAGAAAGCTGGTTCAAAGGGAGGTAGCGTAAGTTTTTCCAGAACAAAGTTGAGGTCCCAGGTTGGTGTAGGTGCTCTCCTGGGGGGCCTAATATTTTTTGCCCCTCTGAGGAACTGCCTTAGAAGTGGATGTGAAAATAAGGGTGGATCCGTGTTGCAGTGGGCTGAAATAGCTGAGGCGTGGATTTTAGATGAAAAAGAAAGTCCTTTGTGCAACATCTCAGTTAAATACTGTAGAATCTGAGGCATGTGAGGCTGAAGGGTATTTTGGCCTTTAGCTTGGTTCCAGGCGCAAAACCTTTTCCATTTGTCCGAGTAGGCCTTCCTGGTGCTGGGCCTCCTAGCTTACAGAATAACATCCATAACTGCTTGAGGAAGAGGAGCTGGCTGGATGCTTAGGTGATTTGCCATGCAGCCAACTTTAAGGTTTTGAGCTGGCTGTGTAGAATCTGATTGTCTTGCTGTGTGAGCAAATGGGCAATTTGTGGTAAAATCCAAGGTGGGCCCTGGGCCATATTCCTTAATAGTGGGTACCAGTGCTGGCATGGCCAGTCTGGGGCTATGAGTATCATTCGTGGCCTCTCTTTTCTGACTTTTAGAAGCACCTTTGAGAGAAGGGGCAATGGAGGGAAGGCATATACCGTCAGGTTTTTCCAACTGAATGAGAGTGCATCCACTTTCCAAGCTTGATGGTGAAGTGTCCTTGTACAAAATTTTGTTAGCTGATAGTTTTGGGGGCTGGCAAACAGGTCTATGTCTGGGTGGCCCCATTTTTGAGTTATCATTGCAAATACTTGTGGATCCAGTTTCCACTCGTGGGGATCCATGATGTTTCTGCTGAGGTCGTCTGCCAATGTGTTCTTTTTTCCTGGCAGGAATTGAGCTTGTAGCTGAACTTGGTAAGCCAGTGCTGTGTTCCACAAGGTCATTGCTTGCCTGCATAGAGGGTAGGAGTGTGTACCCCCTTGTTTGTTTATGTACCACATTACTGTGGTGGTGTCCATCCTTATTGTAATCTGTCCTGGATGTAAGAGGTTCTTGAAGGCTGTCAGAGCATTCTGTACAGCTAGCATCTATTTTTGATTGATGTGCAGATTCCTTTGAACTGAAGTCCATATGCCTTGAACGCACTGTCCTGCCATGTGTGCCCCCCCCAGGCATAGTCCAATGCATCTGTTGTCATAGTTTGCCTGGCTGAGGGCAAGGTGAAAGGCTGACTCTTATTGAGGTGACATGCCTGTGACCACCATAGAAACTCTTGTTGAAGGCAGGGAATGAGAGATATCATTGTGTCCAAGCTGTGGCTGTGTTGAGACCATACGCTTTTTAGGTACCACTGTAATTTCCTCATATGCAGCTTTGCAAATGGTATTAGCAGAATGCAAGATGCCATGAAGCGCAAGGCCTGCAGAATTTTTCTTGCAGGGAGTTGGGTCTTTGTTGCTGAAATATTGAGTCAGTTGCAGTTGTTTGTCTGGCGTCAGATAAGCCTTCTGGGCCATTGTATTCAAGCTGGCACCCAGGAATGTCATATTTTGTGAGGGTACTAGTTTTGATTTCTTTTCGTTTACTGTGTACCCTAGGCAACTTAGAAGATGTTTTACAAAAGCCAGATGTTGTAAGAGGATGTCCTTGCTTTCTGCTTGGATGAGGCAGTCGTCCAGGTATGGGTATATTTGAATTCCTCTTTGTCTGCAGTATGCAATTACTGGTGCCAGGCATTTTGTGAAAACCCTGGGCGCAGTGGATAAGCCAAAGGGCAGTGCAGAGAATTGGTAATGGGTTGAACCTGCAATGAAACGGAGGTATCTTCTGCAATTTTGTCTGATAGGGGCATGCAGGTATGCCTCCTTGAGGTCCAACGTTACTAGCCATGCTTTCTTGCCCAACATGGGAAGAAGCTGCTGTAGTGTTAGCATCTTGAATTTGGCTACTTGTAAGAAGGTGTTTAGAATTGAAAGGTCCAGAATTGGTCTCCAGGTATTGTCCTTTCTGGGGACTAGAAAGAGTCTTGAGTAAAATCCTTGGCCTTGCTCCCGTGTAGGTACCAGTTGAATGGCTCTCATGTCCATGAGAGCTGTAATTTGTTTTTGTGCCTCTGCCCATTGATTTTGTGGCAGGTTTGGCATTCCTCTTTTCGTTGGCAAGGTGTGGAAATGGAATCTGCATCCTTGTGAAATTATGTCTAGGACCCATTTGTCCTTTGTGACGATGTGCCAGTTGTCTGAAAAAAGTGCTAATTTTCCTCCCAAGGGAGCTGCCAAGAGTCTTGCTTGGCCATATGAGGTTTAAGTCATTGAGTTTGCCTTCTAGTAGTTTGGGGCCTATCTTCTCCTCCCCTTCTGTGTTGCAGTGCCCCATTGTTGAGGTTTGTAGTGGGTTTGTGGTTGTCCTCTGCCTCTTGGGTGTCTGTATTTACTCCTCTGAGGTCTGTCAGTAGCTGGAAAGGACCAATTTTTTGTTGGCCAATTTCTGCTGAAGCGGGGGGGCTGAACCTGCAGAAAATCTTTGACCGTCTGCATAAATTTTGCCTTATCCTCCATTTTCTTTAAGACTTCTTCTGCTTTAACTCCAAACAGGACATCCTGCTGTAAGGGAGCATCTAGAAGCTTTGCTTCAACATTATCAGGCAGAGTTTGTTCCTTTAACCAAGCATGCCTACGTATAACAGACCCAGTAACAGCTGCTCTACAGGAAGCCTCCAAAGAATCAAATCCACACTGTAAAGTATGTTTGCCCACCTGTTCAGCTGCATGCAACAGATCCTGCATTTCTTTCAATTCAGACTGTTGAGGGAGGGCGCTCATTTTTTGTCTTATTTGAGACATTAGAAATTGCTGGTATTTTACCATGTGAAATTGACAATTTAGTGCTCTCATAGCTAGAGTGGCTGAGGTGTAAACCTTTTTACCCCACCTGTCTAGTGCTCTGGAGTCCCTTTCAGAGGGTACAGGATTTTTTGCCATAGAAGCCTAAGCCCCTTTGGGACCCTGGGAGATAGTCTCTGGATCAGCAACAGGGCTTTTATAAAGGAATTTGTGGGAGTCAGGCACTCTATCTGTCTGGTTTGGCTGTAGCAGGAGGCAGAGAATCTGGATTTAAACTAGATTCTAAGTAAACATCATCCACGTCTAAAACTGGGGGGATAGCAAGAGGTCTGTGCTGGGGGAGTAAAAGAAACTCTCTGAGCCTTTTCTTTGAGTCAGAGAAGTCCTGACCTTCCCAGGTAAAATGTTCCCTCATAGTGTGTAAAGTTTCCCTAACGGAGTAGTCTTCAGGGGGAGAAGCTGAGGGAATGGAATCCTCAGCATCAGAATCTTCATAAGGGGGAAAGGAGTAATCTTGGTCCTCCGAGGAGCCTGAGGAAATAGACACTTGATCAGAGGAGGCATAATCTTCCTCTTGTCTAGGCCTTTTGTCGGGGGGGGGGGGGTTGGGTACCCCCGATTAAAGAAATCAAATCTTCAGCCATTTTAAGCATCTGTTTCTTAGGCATGGGGCTTTGAACTGGAGACTGAAGTGCAGTCTTTTTTGGTTTAATAGGAGTCTTAAGCTTAGGATACGCTTTTATAGTGAGCGTCGTCGGTCTGAAGACACCTTCAGAAACCAAAGGTGTTTCTCAAGCACCGACATCTCTTTCCGCAATGTCGTTGGTAGGGGCTAAAGAAAATGGCTGCGTCAGCCTAGCACTCTCCGCCAAAGGCTCCGAAGCGGTCTCGGGTTCCAATTCTGCGGTAGCCAGGTGCTGCGTAGGAGCCTCACTGGAAACCGGCCCAGTCGAGGCCTTGGAGTCTGGCTTGGGTCTAGGCTGCCTGTCCTTATCCTTGCGTTTTTTGTGCACGCCGGTAGTCGGTTGCTCCGATGGCATTGTGTAGTTAAATTTTCTACCGAAGTAGTGCCGTGCGAAATCAAAGTGTCTTTTTATAGTACTCTTATTGAACCTAGCACAAAAGCAACAACCAGTGACGTCGTGGTCTGGGCCTAGGCAAGGTATACAATAAGAATGAAAATCCTTATGAGGTATTTGCTTCCCACAAGAAATACAACTGTTAACTTTTTCTAACATCGGTCTGAGGCAAGAAAAGTTTCCTCAACGGGGTACTTAGCTTTATTGAAGACTTCGGATCTGAAATTCGACTTTGAAAATCTCAGGAGTCGGCCGACCGGCACTTGCGAACTGCTTCTGCTTCGGGCACCGCGTGGCAAGAAAGACTGAAAAGGCGTCGGATGCATCATATATACCCCTGGCGCACTGACGTCAGGGAAGAAGCGACAGCAACCGACGCCGGACCAAGACTTTGGAATTCAGGCCGACTGCGGGACCGCCTGACGACAAGATAACCCAAGTGTGATGACTGCAGCAGGATAACACGATGAACATCAGGATTTGCATGTGATCGCATAGACTTTTATTCTTTCTCATTAGTGTGTGTGTATATATATATATATATATATATATATATATATATATATATATATATATATATATATATCTGCTCTGACATTTTTTGTTATAAATAAAATGTACAGCAACATGTACATGTAAATAACACTTTATTTTAACTTTGTATTATTATATCTTTGTGTCTCTTTAATCATGTGATAACTTTTAGTTATGTACTTACCATAACTTTAGATGTATGGGATCCATCTCGCCTACATTCATAACTGATGGGTTCGGAGCCGATCCGTCGGCTCTGACTCGGCCACTATACACTAGAACAAAGTCTCTCATTGGCTGGGCTACCCCTTATCCCAGAATGCACCACGCCTGCTTCCCCAGATCTTGTTTGTTCGCTTTCATACATGCATACAGGTACAGAAACACATACCAATAACTGTAACCAACTAGAGCCCTTCCAGAGGAGAGCTTAGCAAGATCAATATTTCCTCCAAATCCAAAAGGTAGGGGGAAGGAGGGTGGGTATGTATGAATGTAGGCGAGATGGATCCCATACATCTAAAGTTATGGTAAGTACATAACTAAAAGATGCAATGGGATCCTATCTCACCTACATTCATAACTGATGGGACAGCGTTCCTAGCACCTAAAACCCTGGGTGGCTCACTGGAACACACTCCTGAGAACTGCGGAACCAAATGAAGCTCTGCCTTGGGAAGCCACATCAACCTTGTAATGAGAAATGAAGGTGTGCAGAGAAGACCAAGTAGCAGCCGCACAAATATCATCTATTGAAACTTTGGAGTGAAAAGCTACAGAGGTGGCCATAGCCCTGGTAGAATGAGCTTTGAGTGGGAAAGGCAACTCTCTGCCTGACTGGGAATAAATGAAAGAGATGCAATCCTTAATCCATTTGGCAATGGTGGTTTTGGCAACTGGTAGACCTAACCTATTCTCCGCAAAGGACACAAACAGTTGGTTAGATTTTCGTGTCTGAGTGGTCCTATCTAAGTAAAAACGCAGTTGCCTGTGAACATCCAACTGGTGGAAGGTATATTCTGCTCTATTAGAGAAATTTGGAAAGAAAACTGGGAGCTCCAATGATTGCTGAAAGCATAAAGGGGATGCTACCTTAGGCAAAAAGGATGGATTCAATCTAAGGGAAACTCTGTCTTTGTGAAAAATCAGATAAGGAGGGGAAGAACAGAGAGCCTGAAGCTCTGAAACCCGCTTAGCAGAAGTTATTGCCACTAGAAAGGCAGTTTTCCACGACAGAAATTTTATATCACAAGAGGCTGCCGGCTCAAAGGGACGGGCAGTTAAAGAGGCCAGAACCAAATTTAAGTCCCAAGGGGGCACAGGATGAGTCATAGGAGGCCTGAGGAGCCAGGCTCCCTTAAGAAAGGACTTGCAAAGTCTGTTAGCCATTAATGAAGGCTCTATAGCAACATGAAAATTAGATATAGCCGCCAGTTGAACTTTAATTGTGGAGACTGAAGAGCCTGAATGAAACAATGACGGCAGAAATTCCAAGACCTGCGGAACTGGGGCCGTAAGAGGATCAATGCCTCGCTGCTGGGCCCAACAAACAAACCTTTTCCATTTGCTGGAATACAGCTTAACGGTGGACGGCTTGTGGGAAGAGGACAAGATGTGCATCACTTCTGAAGAAAGAGAGAGATCTCTAACTAAGGATGGAAGTGGAGTAACCAAACAGACAGTCGCAACGAACGGAGGGACGGATGAGAGTGTCCCGACTGATGAGACAACAGGTCCGGCACTGGGTCCAGAATCCAGGGACCCTGTACCGCATACTTCTGAAGGAATGGGAACCAAACCTGACGGGGCCAATGCGGGGCGACCAAAATCATGTGGCACCCGAAATGAAGAGCCTTCTGAATCACCCCCGGGAGAAGGGAAATCGAGGGGAAAGCATAAAGCAGACCCGGGGGCCAATTGTGGGCTAGAGCGTCCCTGGGAGACTGCCCCTGAGAGGGAGTCAGAGTGAAGAACTCTCTGCACTTCGCATTGTTGGGGCTGGCGAACAAGTCGCAACAAGGGAGACCCCATTTGGCGAAGATCTGTGCAGCCACTCTGTTGTTGAGGGACCACTCGTGGGGCTACAGGAGAGTCCTGCTGAGCCTGTCTGCAATCACATTGGCTTTTCCCGGAATGTGCGTGGCTACTAAGAAACGTCGAGAGGCTATGGCCCAGCGCCATACTCTCATGGCCTCCCTGCAAAGGGGGTAGGACCTGGTTCCGCCCTGCTTGTTTATGTGCCAAACTACAGACATGTTGTCGGATAGAATCGCAATAGTACCTTGGGGGAGAGCAAGATGAAGTGCTTGTAAAACCAGAAGCACCGCTCTCATTTCCAGGATATTGATGTGAAGGTGCGCTTCGCAATCCTGCCAAGTGCCTTGGACAGACCTGTCCAGATAATGACCTCCCCACCATATCTGGGAGGCGTCCGTGGTCACTGTGGCAACAGGGGGCTGAAGGGCGAAAGGACGCCCCCGGTCCAGGTTGGACCGAGATAGCCACCAACGGAGGTCCCGACAACTGTCCGTAATCAGAACCGGGTGGTTCAGGGGAAGTTCTTGGTATGACCATTGAACTGATAATAGCCATTGCAGCACCCGCATGTACAGCCTGGCTAACGGTACTAAGAGGATAGTTGCAGCCATCGTGCCCAATAACTGAAGAATCTGACTGGCAGGAACTCGAGATTTGGGTAACAAAATTAGAACCTGTGACTGTAGAACCTGAATTCTTTCTGATGGCAAAAATGCCCGCATCCTTTTTGTGTCTAACTCTGCGCCTATAAAGGTGATACGCTGAGATGGCCGCAGCACAGATTTTTTCCAATTGAAAGTGATTCCCAGCGAGAGACCCAAAGTTACTGTGGCCATCAGCGCTCGAATCAGTAGATGCTTGGATGTGGCAGTGAGGAGCCAGTCGTCACGATAGGGAAACACTTGGAATCCTAGACTTCTCAAGTGAGCTGTCACCACTGCCAGACACTTGGTAAACACCCTGGGGGCTGTGGTGAGACCAAAGGGCAATGCACGAAAATGGAAATGACTGGTTCCTAGGCGGAAGCGTAAATGATTCCTGGACTCTTGACTTACCAAAATGTGATAGTAAGCGTCCTTGAGGTCTATGGAGCACATCCAGACATCCTTCTCCAGTAAGGGGAGAATGGACTGAAGGGTGACCATCTGGAACGTGGACTTCTTTACAAAACGATTTAAGGAGCTTAGGTCCAAAATGGGCCTTACGTCCCCTGCCTTTTTTGGCACCAAAAATAATCTTGAGTAAGTTCCTGATCCGATCTGGTCAGCGGGGACGGGCTGGATGACCCCTTTGCTTAGCAGCTTTGAAACTTCTACGGCTGCTAGATCCCATTGACTGGGTGGCACATCCGGGATTCTCCTTGTAGGAGGAGGGGGCTTGAAAAAGGGGATGAGGTAGCCTCCGATTACAATGCGACGCACCCACTGATCCTTGGTTATACATTCCCAAGCCTGTGGGTGTTTCGCAAAATGACCCCCAACTGGCTCTGGAGAAGCACAGTCGGGCCACATCCTAGGGATGTTGAGGGTAGGAGGAACCACAAAAGGAGTCGCGGTCTCCAGAGTTACGGGGGCCTCTGCCACCTCTAGGACGGCGTCTTCCTGACCCCCCCTGCCTCTGGAGGGGGGAATCACTCGGTGGAGTAGAGAAGAACTTTTGGGATTTCTTGAACCACATTTTCCCTCCTCTCTGGGCCTTGGGATAAGGTTTAGAGGGAGCGGAAAAACGGGCCCCAACGGCAGTCAAGGTCTTGCCCTCCTGCTCGCACCGAGTAAGTGTGTCCTTCACCTTGGGTCCAAACAAAGAAGACCCATCGAAGGGGGCGTCGACGAAGTAAAACTTAAAGGCCTCCGCGAGTGGACACAAGCGTAACCAGGCTTGTCTCCTAAGAGCCACTCCTGTGCCCGCTGCTCTACTCACCCCTTCGGCTGCATAGGAAATGAGCCTCATGGATGAGTTAACAATAGAAGATAGGGTAGTCATCTGGGCGCCTACGGTCTGTGCTAACGCCTCAGGAAGGTTGCCCGCAAGAGACTCTCCTAACTCCTTGAGGAGGTCCCTTTGGAGCCTTGTAAAATGACAGAGATAGTTCAGCGACCACAGGGTAAAGGTCGCTGAAGAAAGGGTACGCTTTCCGTACCTATCCATGCTCCTAGAGTCCTTGTTAGGAGGATGAATAGACGTTGAAGCCTCTGCCACGTCCTGCTGAGTGGCAGATGCCACCACCATAGCATCAACTGCAATGCCCTTAGTGAGGAATTCCTTCTGGGGAGGGGCCGAAAGAAACTTATTAGGCCTGGCAGGCACCGGTTCCGCTGCATCAGGATGTTCCCACACCCTCTGAGAGATTAGATCTAATAACTCGTCGAAGGGTGGAGACACCCAGGAGGAGGAGGGCTGGGCCCCGAAGGCCTTGAGGAAGACTGACTCCTCAGCAGTAGGGGCTTTGGATTGCCAATCGCCTCTGTCTCAAAATCTCAAGGATATCCGAAAAGGAGACGTCATCCGAGGACGATTTAGGGGACCCCTCCGCATCATCGAGGTCAGTATCTGAAGTGACGGATTCATCTTGGGAATCAACGTGCTTCCTCTTACACAGTTTCTTCCTTGGGGGTTCATCCGAAGCAGATTCAGAAGGACCCCCCGGAAGAAGGGAACCCTCTAAGGGGGTATCCTCAGGCCCCGGGGCCCCACTGTCATGGGAAAGAATGTCTCCAGAGGCACCAGTACCCAAAGCTTGGGACGGTGAGGTAGAAAACTGCTGAACCGGCAAGGTCATGGCCAGCGTACTCCTCATGGCCTCAAAAGCAGGACCTCCAGACTCTGCAGAGGGCACTTGCTGAGAGACCACGGTGGTACCGGGAATACCTGCGGCCGATGCTCCGAGGGGAAGACTGGGCATCGAAGAGGCGAGCTCCACAGTGTTGCCCTCGGACCCCGCCGAGGAAGACCCGGTACCAAACCCTGCCACCGAGGACAGGGTAGGAATGAAGGTCGGAGCAGAGAAACTCCGAGGGGGTCCCTGCTCCGACTGGACGATTCCGCTGCGTTCTACCTGCACTGACTCCAATGGCTCCAAGGGGGTCGGAGGAGGAATCAAATGCACGGAATGTTGAACCGGCTCCGAAGCAGAGTGGGCTGGAGCCGAGATCATTTTGGTAAAAACTGGGGACTGGAACAGCCTCTGGATAACCCTATCCAAATCCGAATCTGACAACCTAGAGGATTTGGAGGAAACAGACTGGGGCTGAGAAGACTTCTGCCTCGGCTCCGATAAAGCAGGGGATCGGCTCCGTAAGGGTTCCAGTACTATCGGGCCCGAGACCGGAACCATTTGTAACAGTGTCGGCGCCGAAGGAGGCTCCGGGGCCGAGGGGGAAGAGTCTGAGCTGCACACCTCCAACGGCTCCGAGACCAAAGGAGCCGAAGTAGGAGATTGGCCTCTCGATGCACTAACCTGCAGCTCCGACACCAATGGAGCTGAGGGAAGAAGCACCGAGGCAGACCCTTCAGCCATCGGCTCCGAAGCCATTGGAGCAGAGGAAGAAGAAGTCGATCCATGTTTCTTAACTGTCGGGTCCGACAGACTGGTCGGAGCCGACGATCTCTTCTTTTTAGAAGCTGGAGATGAAGCCAACGCTTCCTCAAATGAAGGCTTAATCAGACCCCTTAGTATCAGCTTGTTTTATCTTTCCTAGAGAACCCTGGAAGAAAAAGCATGACACACACAGCAAGTATCCTGTAGATGTTTAGGCCCTAAACAGTACACGCAGATAGCATGGCTGTCTGTAATAGACATTTTGTAATTACATTTTGCACACTTTTTGAACCCTGATTTCTGCTCCTTAGACATTTTGAGCACAGTAGAAAACAGGTAACAGACAGAAAACACAGGTAGACTAATATATGGGCTAAAGCCCTCTAACTTAAACGGGCTTAGCCCGATACAACAGGTCAGATACACAGAAGTAAGGTAATACGTGGGCTAAAGCCCTCTAACTTAAACCGGCTTAGCCCGAAAACTATTTCAGTCACACAACAAGAAAAATATAGATAAACACACAATAAGGGCAAAGGCCCTCTAACTCAAACGGGCCTTGCCCAGTACACTAGAAGTGCAAAAAAAAATAAAAACTGACCACAAACGCTCACAAAGCTGTTAAAACAGCTGTTTGTTTTAAAGCTGACAGAAACCCTAGCCAAAAAGACCAAAAGGTCAAGAAAATACACTTAGCTCCAGCCAAGTCGAGACCACGTCCGGCTTGAAAAGCGGCAAACGAGATCTGGGGAAGCAGGCGTGGTGCATTCTGGGATAAGGGGTAGCCCAGCCAATGAGAGACTTCGTTCTAGTGTATAGTGGCCGAGTCGGAGCAGACGGATCGGCTCCGAACCCATCAGTTATGAATGTAGGCGAGATAGGATCCCATTACATCTACAAGATCTGTATTTCTACTTGATTTTGAATTCTATATACCTTATTTGTCTTTTGTGTTTTATACAACTGTGGAGCTTTTCTCCCCAGGTCTCACCTGAAAATGGGCACCTGCCCAGTCAGAATTTTCTGGCAAACAAATGTCAAATAAATAAATAAAAATAAATATAATATGTACAAGTCTTCTAATGGCCTTACATATATTCTAAATGCTATCACAACCTGGGAAAGCTAGCTTGCCTCATACATACATTTTTTTATTTAGAATCTGATCCTGGGACTTCTAAATATGTAAACAAATACATCAACTCAATGACTGGCCAATTGATTTCATTTAATTTATTTTCATAGCCAAGTAGATGAATTGGTCTAGCATGACTCTTTTCTGCAACATGCAGCAAAAAGTGGCAATATATTTGAATACATTCATAAAAAACAAATTATTTGATAACAAAAATTGAAGACTGTACATACAAGTGTGATTTACATTTGAGTTAGCCCACCAGACCCCCTTACTTATATGTACTACCTCCACAGTCATACTATGAGGTCAAGGAAAGCTCCATTATTGAGAACACAGAAGTTTCACAAAATGTAGGATGAGCACGTAATCTGTATTCCCATTCTTACCACAGCATGGTCACTTACAAAGTACAAACCGAAATATATATATATATATCACACAGATGCATATCACAACACAAACACTTGCAAAGTGCATGCCTAATATGTGCACCATCCACATTTATATCGCAACACAATCACTTCTAAAGCACTCGCCTATTATGCACACAATATAAACACTTAACATCAGTATTACTTGTATTTTATCACACTCACAATTATAGCTTCATATATTGTGCAAATGAAATTCCTGTGTCGTATCATTCTACTGCAACAGTAATGCAGGCACTCATACATACTTGCATGCATATATAGTATAATATAATATAATATAAGTACATACCAGATGTGTAACTAAAATGTCAACAGAAAATCCACTAATTACAGGCCAAGCAGGGTCTTGGCATGGCATGGGGCACCACAATTTTCTGAATAGTCAAACCACAGCAGTACCTTGTGAAAATAAACCAAGCTTCACCATGAAATGGTGCAAAATGTCTTGCTTTGCATGAAGTGATAGCTCATTTTATTAGCTACCTGAAAATGCTATTTTTTAAACATATATATATATATATACATATATATATATATATATATATATATATATATATATATATATATATATATATATATATATATATATATATATATTCTAGCTATGTGATAAGCTCTAAATCCTACTTATTGTCCCCTACTTCATAAGAATTCCCTAAGAACACTTGAAAGAATACACATAATGCAAAATTCCAGAGTGGGTTCGCACTGAGTCTTAGTGGAGTTATAACAATTTTTGTCCTGTACTAATCAGTTCTTTTCCGATGTATCCCATTATCTATCCACCATGTTTTATCTCCTCACATTGCTGACTTTTAGATCACCTAATATGAACACTCTCACTCCTTTAGCCTCTTAATTTTGCAGCTGGTACTTTCCCTTTACTGGTGAAGCCTTCTTGGTGCTAGTTTATTATAATATCACTTTGCTTTTCTTTCCATTTAATCTAACATGCTATAAAGCTGAACATCCTTACAAGCATGACAACCAGTTTGCCCTCTGCCCTACAAATATTTATATTAAAGACAGAGAGAGAAATTTTTCCTTCCTGCTGCATTACAAATAATGTCACTAAAAGCATGAAATAAAGTACTAAACCTTGCAATACCTTTGATATCAACAGCCTTTTCCTCAAAATACACTTTATTTGTTCCCACATTCTTTGTGTAGCTGTTAAACTAGTGTTTTAAACAGAAACTGTTTGTCAGCCCCTTATATGGTACAGTGTCAGCTTTTTTTTTTATTTATTTTTTTTATTTTGTTTAATCGTATATCAGGTAAATGAACTTGGGCCATTTACAGCCAAAACCATAACGTGCACCACACACACACACAGCCAAAACCATAACGTGCACCACACACACACACACACACACACACACACACACACACACACACACACACACACACACACACACACCTTACCTGCTGTTTCCCCGATTGGTCCGCTCTTCCAAGCGATCCATGAATGCCCCAATCGGTCCTCCTCCTAGCTCAGTCTCCCGCGATATCCTCCATAAGCGGTCCTCCTAGCCCGTGCTTGGTCTCCCGCGATATGTGAGGAGGCTGGAGCCTCCTGCAATTGTCCCAACCTGCGGGCGATGCAGTCCGGTGACCATCTGGTATGTGCGGTCACCACCGCACAGATCTCTGGGTCGGAAGGGTGGAGTTAATTCCCTTCCCTATCCGGACTGCCTAACTAAGCAGTCTGGAGCTCAGGAATGCCTGAGTATGCGTGCTTTGAGTTCTGGTCTGCCTAACACAGCAGCCAGGAACTAAGCACGCATGCGCAAAGTCTGAGAATTTCTGTTTATTTTATTTTTTTTGTGTATGTTCTACAGGACGGTGGGGGGACTGGGACTTTATTTTATAAACAGATGGGGAGGGACACATTTTACAGGTGGGAGGGCTGCAGTCCTGCTATCCTATAGCACGAGCCACCCCTGCTGAAGACTTGTGGATCCAATTTCCACTCGTGGGGATCCATTAGGTTTCTGCTTAGTTCGTCTGCCAGAGTATTTGTCCTTCCTGGCAGGAATTGCGCTTGCAGATGTACTTGGTAAGTCAAAGCTGTGTCCCACAAGTTCATGGCTAGCCTGCAGAGGGGGTAGGAATGTGTGCCTCCCTGCTTGTTTATGTACCACATGACTGTAGTACTGTCCGTCCTTATCAGTAGTTGTCCTGGATGAAGTATATCCTTGAAGGCTGTCAGGGCATTCTGAACAGCTAGCATCTCTTTTTGATTGATATGTAGATGCATCTGACTTGCGGAACATGTGCCCTGAATACATCTTCCTGCCATATGGGCCCCCCAGGCACAATTTGATGCATCTGTTGTCAAAGTCTGCCTGGCTGTGGGTAAGGTGAATGGCTGTCCCGTGTTGTGGTGACAGGCTTTTGCCCACCATCGAAACTCCTGTTGCAGGCAGGGAATGAGGGTAATTATTGTTTCCAGGCTATGGCAATGTTGAGTTCAAACACTTTTTAGATACCATTGAAGTTTCCTCATATGCAGTCTTGCATATGGAATTAACAGAATGCAGGATGCCATGAAGCCCAAAGCCTGCAGAGTTTTTCTTGCAGATAACTGGGTCTTTGCTGCCAACATTTTGAAATAAGAAGTCAGTTGTCTGTGTTTTTCTGGCATGAGATAAGCCATCTGGGCAGTTGTATTTAAGCTTGCACCCAGGAATATTATCTCTTGAGAGGGTACGAGTTTGGATTTCTTTTTGTTTACTGAGTACCCTAGGCCTGTTGGTACTCTTTTTTACAAACGCCAGATGCTGTAGTAGAATGTCCTTGTTCTCTGCTTGAATAAGGCAGTCGTCCAAGTAAGGATATATTTGTATTCCTCTTTGTCTGCAAAATGCAATCACTGGTGCCAGGCATTTTGTGAAGACCCTGGGTGCAGTAGATAAGCCAAAGGGCAGTGCAGAGAATTGGTAATGCACTGAGCCAGCTATAAATCTGAGATATCATCTGCATGACTGTCTGATTGGGACATGCAGGTATGCCTCTTTTAGGTCTAAAGTCACAAGCCAAGCCTTCTTGCCCAGCATGGGTAGAAGCTGCTGCAGAGTTAACATTTTGAATTTCGGAATATCCAGGAATGTGTTTAGGATAGGCATGTCCAGTATTGGTCTCCAGGCTTTGTCCTTTCTGGGCACCAAGAATAGCCTTGAGTAGAATCCTAGTCCCTGCTCTTGCTGTGGTACTAGCTGAATGGCTCATATCCATGAGTGCTGAAACTTGTTTTTGTGCCTCAGCCCATTGATTGCATGCAAGTCTGGCATACCATTTGGCCTTGGCAGGGTGTGGAAGTGGAACCTGTAGCCTTGTGATACAATATTTAAGACCCATTTGTCCTGGGTGATCATGTGCCAATTTTGAGAAAAAAGTGCTAGTATTCTCCCCAAAGGGGCTGCCAGAAGATAAGTGCTTGGTGTTGGCAGGGGAAAGTCATTGAGACTGTTTTCTGTATGGCTGTGATTTTTCTTCTCCGCTTTTGGAGGTAGAATCACCCCATTGTTTAGGCCTGTATGAGCTTTGGGGCTGTGATCTGCCTCTGGGGCGTCTGTATCTGCCTCTTTGTGGCCTGTCTGACACTGGAAAGGACCAATTCTTTGTAGGCCAGTTCATGCTAAATCTGGGAGGCTGTACCTGCAAGAAATCCTTGACTGTTTGCATAGATTTAGCTTTATCCTCCATTTTCTTCAACACCTCTTCTGCTTTAACACCAAACAAAGTATCATGCTGTAATGGAGCATCTAATAGTTTTGCTTTAACATGATCAAGCAGATTCTGTTCTTTTAACCAAGCATGCCTCCTAATGACAGAACCTGTAACCGCAGCCCTGCAGGAGGCCTCTAGAGAATCAAAACCACATTGCAAAGTATGATTTCCCACTTGTTCAGCTGCATGCAATAAATCCTGCATTTTCTTGTTTTCTGTACATTCTGAATTTGTCAACATTTTCTGTTTAAGCAGTGACATAAGATATTGCTGATATTTAAGCATATGAAACTGGCAATTTAAAGCTCTTACAGCCAAGGTAGCAGAAGTATAAATCTTTTTCCCCCATTTGTCCAGGGCCCTAGAATCCCTATCAGAGGGGATAGGTTTTTTTTTGCAGTGGAAGCCTTGACCTCTATGGGACCCTGAGAGAGAGTTTCTGGGTCAGCAGCAGGGTTTTTATAAAGAAATTGTGAATCAGGAACCCTGTAGTATCTGTCTGGCTTAACAGGAGCTGGTGGTAAAGAGTCGGGAGACAGACCGGACTCTGAGACTACATCATCTACAATGTCTAAAACAGGAGGGATAGCAAGGGGCCTGTGTTGAGGTAATAAAAGGAAGTCTCCGAGCCTTTTGTTGGACTCTGAGTAATCTTGGCTCTCCCAGTGGAAATGCTCCCTCATAGTATGCAGAGTTTCCCCAAAAGAACAATTCTCAAGAGGAGAGGCTGAAGGGATAGATTCTTCAGCATCAGAAATCTCATAGGGAGGAAGAGAATATTCCTGTTCAGAAGAGGAATCAGAGGAAATGGAAACCTGATCTGAAGATTCATATTCTATCTCTTGCCTAGGCCTCATCAGGAGGGGGATGGGAACCCCTGATCAAAGTAATTAGGTCTTCGGCCATTTTAAGCATCTGTTTTTTAGGCATGGCGGCCTGTCCAGCAGAATGCTGTACTTGTTTCTTTGTCTTTAGGGCTGCTTTAGTCTTTGCCTTTGAAGCTGAAGTAGGTTTCACATACAACTGTGTAGGCCTGAAAACACTCTCAGAAGCCGATGTCTGCTCAGCGGCTCCGGACCCATCTGAGGGAATAGTTTCCGAGTGTCCAATACCTTGAGTTTCCAGCTGCCTAGTCTGTTCCATGTGGGAGTCGGATGCGGCCTGTGGCTCTGAGGTAGCGGGCGTCAGGGGCTGCGAAAGCACCTCACTGAGAACCGGCGAGAGGCCTAGCGGAAGCCTCGTCGTCGGTTCTGGACCTCGGATGCCTGTCCTTTTCTTTTTCTTTGCTCTTTTTATACACTCCAGTAGTCGGCTGTTCCGACGGCATTATATAATTGAATCTTCTGCCAAAGTAATGAAATGCAAAATTGTACCGACGCTTAATAGTGCGTTGGTTAAATCTATCACAAATGACAACTAGCAACGTCGTGGTCAGGGCCTAGGCAAGGAATACAGTAAGAATGAAAATCCTTATGAGGTATTTGCTTCCCACAAGAAATACAATTATTAACTTTTTCTGACATCGGTCTGGAGCAAGAAAAAAGTTTCCCCAATGGGGTACTTAGCTTTAATGAAGACTTCGGATCTGAAATTCGAATTTGAAAACCTCAGGAGTCGGCCGACCGGCACTTGTGAACTGCTTTTGTTTCGGGCACCGCGCGGCAAGAAAGACTGAAGAAAATGGCTTCAGCTGCATCTTTTATACCCCTGGCGCACTGACGTCAGGGAGGAGGTGACAACAACCGACGCCGGACCTAGAGTTTGGAATTTGGGCCAACTGCGGGTAGCCTGCCAGCAGGATAACCCAATTGTAATGACTGCAACAGTGAAACACTATGAACATCCTGAAACCAACATACATCTCACTGCTCCTTAAAGTGCTTCTCATCGAAGCATTTTACATGCAAAATCAATACCTATCCTGTGACAGGATTTTACTCCTGCATCTGCAGCTTTACATTCTTTCAATTCCTTTTTATTCATACTTGTTCTTCAATAATTTCCATTAACAAACATCAATAGTAAGCCTTACGTAAAGAAATTAGACATGGTCACCTGTGTTAGTATGTCTGGCTGAAGTTTTTGTACATAAATTTCAGATTAACCTGTGTATTACATGCCAGCATGACTAGCTATGCTATTGTAAGTACATTCTTACATGTTGATTTATAATCTGTTTACAAAGAATGTTTTAAAGACTCTAACAGTGTTCCTTTACATTTGTAACTGCTCATATTTGTGAAGAAGATTCTAAATGCAGACTGTCTCAATCAGCTGATCTGCAATTATTTCATCGAAATGTTGACAGTTGCTATGTGTTACTGTCAGAGGCTAAAAGACTGGAAGGAACTTTAGTAAACAGCTGTTGGCTGATTTTCAAAATATGAAATGAAAATTACAACTGGAACAGTTGTGACAATTAAGTTAGTCTATAAAAGAGCCTGCTGAAGACAGTTCAAGTCAGTTGTTGTTATAATTTAACTGCCAGTTACAGTTGCACTGTGCAACGGATACCCAAAAGGACTCGCCGAGAGCTGTAAGCCGACATTTGCTCTGTTGTAATAATTTAGTTTAGATCAGGGACAGTGTTCTTTAGTCAGATAGGAAAATTATAAACTAATCAGAGTTTTTTTTTTTTCTAAATGCTGGATTTCTATCCTTCAGCACTGATTTCATTTTCCTGGTGATTAAGTTCTGTTTGTTTATTGAAAATTACTGTTTTATATTTTTTTAATCCTTTTGCTCATTATTAAATATTGTTATTAACTTGCATTGTGGCTGGCCAATCAGTGTTTTCTTTAATGATTTCAGAGTGCTTATAACTGCTTTGATAACTTTCCAGGCCACTCCGAAAGCCTAGCTGCTTTAGGTCACTTGCTATCATTTGTTTTAATAGCTAATTTTCATAACTGGATACCCCTTTAAAAGGGCATGCAGACTATCGCTGACTGATGGCAGCATGTTACCATACTATTTGGGGAAGGGGCATGGCTGGAAATCTGTGTCAAGCTTTCCCAGAACTGGATGTGTGAGATTTAATTTATTTAAGTGTGAGTGCATCAGAGTTCTTAAACTGGAACACATTGCTTTGTAGTGTGTAAAAAGGAGTTACATTTGTGGTGGACAGAAGTATAAAGTCCAGTCCCAGGTTACAGAGCGTGCCCCTGTTGTACTCTAGGGGAAATTGTGAAATATTACTCCTGTTCAAGTGACAGTCTCAAACTGGAGTTAGTAGTGAGGATTGAAGCTCCTTAGTTACTGACCCAGGATAGTAAGGGACGTCACATTATTAATGGCAGCCCAGTGGATTATCCGGACGTCACACCTGAAACTAAAGCTAACTGCCAAATCAACTACAAGCTACAAAAGCAAAATGCACAACAACTAACAATTCTACATGGGAAAAGGCCTAAAAGTGGAGGGTAGCCAACAACCATTAACAGAAAAATTCCAGAAAAAAAAGGAACAAATTGACCTGATAAGTACTGAAACAGCAGTCTAAAATGACAAGTCATTAAGGAACATGGAAAAAAAGCTGAATATTTCAAGAAAATACTACAGTACAAAAGATGTAACCTAAGGTGGTTTAAAGTTGTGATCATCTCTAATGTTTGGCAAAGTGGATCTTGAGAAAGGTCCTTATTTATTTAGCATTGTGGGAAGTGGGGAAGAGGCTTGGCAGCCTGGAAAAGTTTTACATGTCGGGTTATATCCACAAGGTGACAAAGATTTGGAACTGCTAATTCCAGATCAGAAGATAACCTGTGCAATTCCAAATCCCCTCATATGAGAATCTTGACCTAGAATAAAAAGCTTCTCATTGAACCACATACTGAAGTCACACTAAACATACCAGTTCAGAGAACCCAGCATCAAATCAATGAGGAAGTCTGTAAACACTTGACAGAATGTTTTCACACTAATGGGGGCATGCTAGATTAATGCATAGCTTGCTTTTGCTCCCAAAACATACTCAGATTGATTGGTAAGCCAATTTTTATCAAATAAGTGCAGAATGATGACAAATAAATACCAACTCCACCCAAGATCTTGCCTAACCAATGTGCTAAATTATGAAAAACTCAGTAGATACAGCAGCAGCAAAATGACAACCAGTGGTTTCAGCCAATCAACTCTCCATAATAAAGGCCAAGTCAACAAAATGTGATAAGTCCAATAATACCCAGCTTGTTGTGAATGTACCTTGCATTAGAATACAAAGCATTCAAAAGGATCAGCATTGCGTACATTTCCAAAACCATTCTGATACAACCAATTGGTGCTCTGTGTACATCATGAAGGACCATTATTCAAATGATGCTTCATTTCACCCTAATTATTCACTAAGTCAGCCAGTATGCCAAAGCAATCCAGGTCATCCATGTCAAACAATCTTCAACACCACAATGTGTGCTGGTACACAAAACAGTGCCTCTTGCAGGAAGAATGTGTTGCGAATAGGCATTTCTGACGGCAAAATGTGTGAAATGCCAGGAGGAGGCTCCTCAGATAGTAAATTATGTCTCTGCTCATACTAAAAAATCTAAAATACATTACCCTGTAATAATACTGATAGCTGAAGCAGATGTACAAGTAATGCCCACTGAAAAACGAGTCTGCTGCTTCACAGCAGCATACCAAACTGCCATAGAGCTCAGACAGAAAAAAACTAACGGCTGTCATTATTTTATGCTTGCTAAGCAGCGCTTCAGCTGTTTGGAAAGTGTAAAAGAAAAAAGAAAAGAAATTAAAAGAAGAAAGTGTGTGCATGAGAGTAAGAGGACAGAGTTCAATTGAGCTATTTTACACTCACTAATCAGTGATTTTCCTGTTTAGCGAGTGTAAAAAAATAAATGAAACAAGAAAAAAAGTGTGTGTGTTTGTTACTGCCTGCGTGTGAATGAATGCGTGCACGAAAGCTGAAGAGACTATGTGTGTGTGTGTGTGTGTGTGTGTGTGTGTGTGTGTGTGAGAGAGAGAGAAAGCGATCAACCTTTCACCTAGCAGTAGCAGCATCAGTTAAGAGATCACCTCACAACCATACCTCTCAACCTCTTAGCACAAGAAATCTGGACAGAGACACAAATAATCGGGGAACAAAGGACCGAAAATAGGGATGGATTTTAAATACTGCTCTTATAAACTTAGAAAGTTGCTTGAATAACATGGTTTCCATTAGCATGCATTTTCTGAATCAGAGGTGTGTGTGAGAGAGCGAGCGAGTGAGATTACTATTGGCAGCAGCAGCAAAGAGGTTTGCATACCTCTGGACCTTTCAGCTGAAGAAATCTGGAAAAAGCCTAAAACAAAGGGGGAACAACGGCTCTAAAACAGAAACATTTTAATTACTGTTATTACAAAACTACAAAGTTGCTCAGGTAGAGGATTTGTGCTAGCATGAATTTTCTGAAGGAAATGGTCTGAAACTCAAATGTATGTCATTATTTAGTAACTTCAATCTCCAGTGACTGCTAACAAACCAAACGATTTAGGAGAAAGAGACCAAAAATAAGGTAAATATCTGGCTATTTTTTTAAAGTGTTATATTTTAGATATAAAATGCCTCCTCCAACACGATTAACATATACTACAGCAAGTTCGAAACATTAGGCGGAGAAACTATTTCACAACAAAAATATATTAAAAAAAGTAATAAAGTACGTAAAAATACAACAATTTTACAGACAGACCATTCTCTAAGAGCAATAATGCCCTTCAGTGTGCATGTTAATGTATAATTAATGCCCTTCCAGGGGTGTAGAGGCCCTCCACCTGCGGCGACGGGCATCATAACACTCCTGGGCGGGTGTTAATTACACATTAACACACAACCTGTTGGGCATTATTGCTTGCTTATTTATTTACTTAAAAAAATAAATTCTAAAAAATCTAAGTATTTTTCAGACAAAAACGGCAGAATATTTAAAAAATCAATACAAGCCAAAATTGCTGCCTATTAAAAGGTAAAATCATATAAATTGAAATCACAAAAATCATTAATGGATTTTGCT
Source organism: Protopterus annectens (assembly GCF_019279795.1). NCBI lineage: Eukaryota > Metazoa > Chordata > Ceratodontiformes > Protopteridae > Protopterus > Protopterus annectens. The sequence continues at coordinate 1,154,435,445 of NC_056745.1, read as the reverse complement.
CCTCCTTAGATCTAGATAGTATCTTCTGAATAGATGACAGTTAAGGGACCACCTGATATAGTAAGTAGAACCACTCACCTGAATCAGGAAGGCAGTTGTTTCACAGAACTTGCCAACAATACCTCACATGATGATCTGGGTATATAGCTAGGGAATGGTCTTAGCGCTTTTTAAATACAAAGGGTTAAGCTTTTGAAAGGCATGCTAAGTGAGGATCAGGATTTTAAATACACATTTGACTACAAATGGCAGATAGCATTGATTATGCAAGAAGGGTAATACGGCAGTTTTTTTACTTGCTTTTTGGGTAGTGGCGTGAACCATGGCTCCTTGAAAAAGAGGCAAGTGCACTAAAATCGGAGTCAAATTAAGAGGGCTAAATCCTAAAAGGATGCTGCAAAAATCTTTGTCTCATCTGCCAAACAGAAAATGGTAGCTAATGTGCTGGCAGGCAGAGTCAAGAGGACCCAGGGAGATTTGAAAACATGATCCTGAAATACAGACAATTCATAAAATCAACATAAAATCAACAGGGTCTATATCACAAAATCGAACTAACAAAAGTTCAATTGTTGTAATATCGATCCCTACAGTCTGAAATCCAACAAAACCGAAAACACAGAACATTGATTTTTTTTCCCCCAGGGAAATAAATTGCTGTTCCGTGACAAAAAAAAAAAAAAAATTTAACCTTAAACTTAAAGTGAGGGCTTCGCCCCCCACACCCCCTCTACTTAAATATACCAACTCTGAGACTGCACCACAGTGAAAGAAATAAACCCCCAAAAACGGCCCACCGATTTTTTTTTTTCCCCTGGGAAAACAGTCGATGTGCCGTGGCTTTGCTATTTTCAACTTTCGGACTTTAGGGTTCGATATTACAATGTTCAAATTGGTTTTAGTTCAACATCATAATATACACCCTATCAACACAACCTGATTAACAAGAATGCAAGACAAGAAAAAAAAAAATGTACTAGCAAACTGAATCCTAGATACTAAACACACCTCAATTCTGTAGAGTGAGAACTGCCAACTGCCACAGCTTGAAAGTACAGTTGTGTACACTTACCATAAATGTAGATGTTTTGAGTGTATTCACTGTTGCAGTCATTACATTTGGGTAATCTGCTGGCAGGTTGCCCTCAGTCGGCCTGATTAACAAAGTCTTGGGTCCTGCTTCAGTTGCTGTCCCTTCTTCCATGACGTCAGGTCGTTAGGGGTATAAAACATGCAGCCAACGCCATTTTTATCATTTTTTTTTTTTGCCCCAGATGTCAGGTGCCCCCCAAATGGGGAGCAATAATTTAGAACACAAAAAATATACCTCCAAATAAAAGCAAATACAACAAAAAGGCTTTTGAGTATAGTAAAAGAAAGAAGAGGTATAAAAAGAGAAAAGTAGGGGGCTGGCGGGTAGGTAACCAGGACTGTAACCGTGAATACACTCGAACATCTACATTTATGGTAAGTGTACACAACTGTACTATGTTCTTCGTGTTTCACTGTTGCAGTCATTACATTTGGGTAGAATCCCAAAGCTATAGTTGGGAGGATGGAATTATACAGCATTAGGAGCAGCTATAAGGTCCTGCAGGACAGCAGTGGCAAAGCCAGCTCTGGATTTAGAGAAGAGAGGTAAATGGTAATATTTGGTGAACGTATGAACTGAGCTCCAGGTAGCAGCTTCTAGAATGTCTCTGGTAGGAACCCCTCTGAGTAAGACTGCAGAAGTAGTTGCAGCCCTGGTGGAATGGGATCTGATCCCCTTGGGAACAGGTTTAGCATGATACATGTAGCAGAAACAAATACAATGGCTTATCCATTTTTAAATAGTCTGCTTTGAAATCGCCTTGCCCTCTGCCCCTGCAGCAAATACCACCAGTAGTTGCTCAGATTTTCTTAGAGATTTTGTCCTGTTTAAGTAGAATCTTAGTTGTCTGTGTACATCCAATGAATGCAGAATCCGCTCCGCCTTGTTCTATGGATTTGGGAAAAAGTTGGCAAATGAATGGTCTGATTAAGAGCCACACTAGATACCACTTTAGGCATAAAGGATGGATTGGTCCTGAGTGACACCCTGTCCGGGTAGAAAAAAATAAAAGGTTCCACTGCCATGAGAGCCTGTAGTTCTGAAATCCTTCTAGCTGAAGTGACTGCTAAAAGAAAAGTTGTCATCCAAGAGAGAAATTGTATGTCTGCAGTAGCAGCTGGCTCAAAAGAAGATAGGGTGAGCTTTTCCAACACAAAATTGAGGTCCCATGCCCCTCTGAGATACTGCTTTAGCAGGGGATGAGACAAGAGGGGAGGCTCTGTGTTGTAATGAGCTGAAATGGCAGAGGCATGGATTTTTATTGAAGAAAAAGATTGGCCCTTGTCAAGCATCTCAGTTAAGTATTGTAAAATCTGAGGAATATTGGGCTTTGCTGTGTCTATTCCTTGTGCTTGGTTCCAAGCACAGAATCTCTTCCATTTATCAGCATAAGATTTTCTAGTACTAGGCCTTCTGGCTTCCAAAATGACATCCATCACAGGTTTGCTGACAGATGTGGTTTGAATAATTAGTTGATTAGCCATGCTGCAAGATTCAGAGTTTGGAGCGGAGTGTGCAGAATTTGATAGTTCTGCTGAGACAACAGATGAGGTGGTTGAGGCAAGTACCACGGAGGAAGGTGTGACATATTCCTTAGAAGCGGGTACCAGTGTTGGCGAGGCCAGTCCGGAGCAATTAGAATCATGTTTGTTTTTTCCTGTCTGACTTTTAGTAAGACCTTGGAGAGTAGAGGCAGAGGGGGGAAAGGCACAGACTGATTTTTCCAGCTGAAGGATAGAGCAACCACTTTCCATGCTTTTTTTTTGATGAGTTCTTGTGCAGAATTTGTCCAACTGATAGTTTTGGGGACAGGCAAATAGATCTATGTCTGGGCTTCCCCATTTCTGTGTTAACATGCTGAAGATTTGTGGGTCCAGTTTCCATTCGTGCGGGTCCATACGATTTCTGCTTAGGTTGTCTGCCAGAGTATTTTGCTTTCCTGGCAGGAATTGAGCTTGAAGATGTAGTTGGTAAGTCAAGGCTGTGTTTCACAAGGCCATGCCTAGTCTGCAAAGAGGGTAGGAAAGGGTACTCCCCTGCTTATGTACCACATAACTGTGGTGTTGTCCGTCTATCAGTAGTTGTCCTGGATGAAGCAAGTCCTTGAAGGCTGTCAGAGCATTCTGAACAGCTAGCATTTCTTGCTGGTTGATATGCAGATGCATTCGGTTTGGGCTCCATTTGCCCTGAATGCATCTCTCTGCCAGGTGGGCCCCCCCAAGCATAGTCTGATGTGTCTTTAATTAGGGTTTGGGTGGCAGGGGGTAGAGTGAATGACAGTCCCTTGTTTTCGTGACAAGTCTCTGCCCACCAAAGAAACTCCTGTTGTAAGCAAGGAACAAGAGGAATCATTGTTTCCAGGCTGTGACAATGTTGACTCCATAAGCTTTTTAGGTACCATTGAAGTTTCCTCATATGCAGTCTTGCATATGGAATTAGTAGAATGCAGGATGCCATGAACCCCAAAGCCTGCAGAATTTCTCTTGCAGATAACTGGGTTTTTGTTGCCATTTGTTTGAAGTATGCTGTCAATTGCATTTGTTTGTCTGGCGTGAGGTAAGCCATCTGGGCAGTTGTATTCAAGTTTGCACCCAGGAATGTAATTATTTGAGAGGGTACCAGTTGTGATTTATTTTCGTTTATTGTGTACCCTAGGCATGCTAGAAGCCTTTTACAAATGCCAGATGTTGAAAAAGAGTGTCATTGTCCTCTGCCTAAATGAGACAATCATCCAGATAAGGATAAATGTGAATGTTTCTTTGTCTGCAAAATGCAATTACTGGTGCCAGGCACTTTGTAAAGATGCTGGGCACAACAGATAAGCCAAAGGGCAGTGCAGAGAATTGGTAATGCAAAAAACCTGCTTTGAAGCTGAGGTATCTTCTGCAAGATACCCTTATTGGGATATGCAGGTATGCCTCTTTTAAGTCTAGAGTTACCAACAAGGCATTCTTACCTAGCATAGGCAGTAGCTGTTGTAAAGTCAGCATTTTGAATTTTGGAATGTCCAGGAACGTGTTCAGAATCGATAAGTCCAGTATTGGACGCCATGATTTGTCTGTTCTGGGTACCAGGAAAAGTCTTGAATAAAATCCTTGTCCTTTTTCCTTTTCTGGTACCAGTTGAATAGCCCCCATATCCATGAGGGACATGACTTGTTTCTGGGCCTTTGCCCACTGGTTTTGTGGCAGATCTGGCCATCCGTTTGGAATTGGCAAAGTATGGAAATGAAATCTGCACCCCTGGGATACTATGTTTAATACAGTACAGTTGTGTACACTTACCATAACCACTGAGGGCAACCTGCCAGCAGGATTACCCAAATGTAATGACTGCAACAGTGAAACACGAAGAACATCCACTTGTCCTGGGTAATTAACTGCCAATTTTGAGCATGAAATGCTAGTTTTCCCCCCAAGGGGGCTGCCAAAAGATAAGTGCTTGGAGATGGTAGAGGAAAGTCATTGAGACTTCTTACTGTAGGTTGTGCTTTGTTACCTCCAGATGTGGAGGTGGGGGCACCCCATTACTTTGACCTGTAAGATCCCTGTGAATGATATATGGAGCCTTTTGAGCACCTGGGTTTGCCCTGAGTAGCTCTGTTGGACACAGTAAAAGACTAATTCTTAGTAGGCCAGTGCCTACTGAACCTGGGTGGCTGCACTTGCAAGAAATCTTTTACAGTTTGCATAGATTTAGCTTTGTCTTCCATTTTCTTTAAAACTTCCTCTGCCTTATTACCAAACAGACCATCATGCTGTAAAGGGGCATCCAACAATTTAGCTTTAACATGATCAGGCAAATTTTGCTCCTTGAGCCAGGCATGCCCTTCTTATCACAGACCCAGTTACGGCGGCACTGCAAGAAGCCTCCAAGGAATCAAAACCACATTGCAAAGTATGCTTTCCAACCTGTTCTGCTGAATGCAATAAATCCTGTAACTCCTTATTTTCCACACAATCAGAAATCAACATAATTTTCTGTTTCAGTAAGCCCATATAACATGCTGTTGGTATTTAAGCATATGAAACTGGCAGTTTAAAGCCCTGATTGCCAAGGTTGCAGACGTATAAACCTTCTTACCCAATCTGTCCAGCGCCCTGGAATCTCTATCAGAAGGGGTAGGATTTTTGGCTGTAGAAGTCTTAACACCCTTGGGACCCTGAGAAATAGTCTCAGGATCAGCAGCAGGATTTTTGAAAAGAAATTTGTGGGAGTCAGGAACCCTGTAATATCTGTCTGGCTTACTAGGAGCCAGAGGCAGGGAATCAGGAGCCATGCTTAATTCCGAAAACACATCATCAACAATGTCTAATACAGGAGGTATTGCCAAAGGCCTATGCTGAGGAAGGAGGAGGAAATCCCTAAACCTCATTTTTGATTCAGAGAAGTCCTGACTCTCCCACTGAAAATGTTCCCTTAAAGTATGCAAAGTCTCTCCAAAACAGAAATCCTCAGGAGGAGATGCAGATGGGATGGATTCCTCTGCATCAGAATCCTCATAAGGTGGAACAGAAAATTCCTGATCAGAAGAAATGGAAACCTGATCTATAGATTCATAATCAGTGCCTTGCCTAGGCCTCTTAGCAGGGGGGGGGGTTTGGGAACCTCTGATCAAGGTAATTAAATCCTCAGCCATTTTGATCATTTGTTTTTTAGGCATAGGGGACTAAGCACGTGGCTCATGCGTCGGTTTTTTAGACATAGAAGTAATTTTTTACCTTGTTTTTGTTGATGGCGTCGGTTTAATATAAAAATGTTGAGGCCTGAAAACACCCTCTGAAGCTGGTGCCTGCTCAGCGGCTCCACACCCATCCAAGGGAGAGACATCCGTGGGTTCAATACTTTGCGAATCTCGCTGCATACGGGACTCCGAATGGGTCTTGGTAGAGGCCTGCGACTCAAAAGTAGCGGGTATCAGGGGCTGCGAAAGCGCCTCACTGAGTACCCGCGACTGGCTTAGGAGAAGCTTCGTCATCGGTTTTGGACCTCGACGGTCTGTCTCTGTCTTTTTCCTTGTGTTTTTTTGTGAACTCTGGTAGTCGGATTGCTAACCGACGACATTTCAGCATAGTTAAATCTTGAACCAGAATATTTAGAAGCAGAAATATACCGACACTTAATAGTGCGTTGGTTAAATTTAGCACAAAACCAACAGCAAGGCACGTTGTGATCAGGGCCTAGGCAAGGAATACAGTACAAATGAAAATCCTTATGAGGTATTTGCTTCCCACAAGTAATGCAATTATTAACTTTTACTGACATCGGTAAGGAGCAAGAAAAAGTTTCCCCAATGGGGTACTTAGCTTTAGTTTGAAGACTTTGGTTCTGAAACTCAAAAACAAAAAATTTCTGGAGTCGGCCGACTGGCACTTGCGAACTGCTTCTGCTTTGGGCACCGCGGGGCAAGAAAGACTGATTAAAATGGTGTTGGCTGCATGTTTTATACCTCTGACAACCTGACATCATGGAAGAGGAAACAGCAACCGACGCAGGACCCAAGACTTTGTTATTCAGGCCGACTGAGGGCAACCTGCCAGCAGATTACCCAAATGTAATGACTGCAACAGTGAAACACAAAGAACATCTGGTCCACCCAAAGTAACTCTTCTCACAAACTCCAGCACAGTGGAATCTGAAAAGGCAACAAGTGCTGATGCTATTTCTAGACTGATCTGGGGTACCACTGGATTTTTTTCATGCGAAGTCTGGCTAAAGAAATCAAGATAATCATACAGGCCATGAAACCCATAAATTCGAAATATACTCTGTCAAATGTCAGAGACTAGTTGGAAAAGTTCCAGACAATGTTTTTGTAATGTGCTGCTTTGTCCAGAGAAAGAAAAGCCCATCCCAGGGAAATATCCAGAAGACGTCAAAGAAAATGTAAGGGAAATGAGGAATGATTTTTGTAGGTTCCTTAAAATTACAAACGAGGCAGAGTTTGTTGACAGGTATCAGAGAACCCTGACAATTGGAGAAACAGTCTGCAAGTATAACACAATTGTTTGAATATGGAAAGGTGTGAATGCCTTTAAGTCTGCAGTGAACAATGACTGGAGGTATACTCTTCGTAACATTCTTAGTACAAGAGATGGACCAAATGGTAAGACACAGGACTGATAATGTAAGCCAGACACAAAAATTAAAAACAAACAGCTGAACACCTTGCACTAGGAATGTGATAAGCATCTTTAAATCTAGTATTACCATCAAACAGGGGAAAGGGATGACAGATAAGTTTTGTAGAGATAACATCTTGAACTTTGGGACCTTGATAAAGGTTGAAAAAGGACAGCTCTAGGACTGGTCTCCAAGTTTCCTCATTGTTTGGCACCAAAGAGATCCTTGAATAAAAACCTTAGCCTATCTGATTTAAGGAAACTGCTTTAATCACCCCCTGAGACAACATTTGTTCCCAAACTAGAGGAAACAGGAATATTTGGCTTACCAGAAGAGAAGGAATCCCCCTGAAAAGAAGAATAAAGCTCTCATGGCTATCCATACCCCTAGTGGATAATTCTTAGAATGCATTTGTCTGAGATAATTTGATACCACTGAGGAAGATGCAGACTGAGGGACAGAGTGTGCCAGGGTGGGAAGGGGTGGGGGTGCAACCTGGATAGGCAAATAGTCATTCTGACTTTTTGGACCGTCTTTGCTTCTGGAAGCCCTTTCCTTTCTCTTTACAGCCTCCTGACATAGCTTTTTGAAATCCTGTTAGCTTGCATCTTAATACTTAAATTGCTTCATCTAAAGGGTGCTGAATTAGAAAACAAACAAAAAAAAAAAAAAAAAAGTGATGGAAAATGTTGCCACTCCTTGAATCAATTTCCTTCTTCCATCATTTATTTTAAGGGCCAAACAGAAAGTACAGCTGTGTACACTTACCATAAATGTAGATGTTCAAGTGTATTCACTGTTGCAGTCATAACCAATGGGTTATCCGGCTCCCGGTAGCCCTCGATCGGCCAGAATACCAAAGGTAAGTAAATATGACATCGGATGTCGTCGGTTGTAAAGGACGTCAGGACGTCCGATACAAAAGGAGGCAGCCGACGTCACGTCCTCAGTCTTTCTTGCCATAACAGTCAGGAGTCCCCAGAAAACAAGGCTTAAGCCAAAAGAAACTGGCAAATAAAACCGGATTCAGCCTGTACCTTAGGAAAGGAGAACAGGAAAGGACCAAAAAAGGGGGAAGGAGGGAGGGAAACCAGGACTGCAACAGTGAATACACTCAAACATCTACATTTATGGTAAGTGTACACAACTATACTATGTTCATCGTGTTTCACTGCTGCAGTCCTAACCAATGGGTTGATTACCAAAGCCCAGAAAAAAAGGGAGAAGGCACCAACAGAATCAAGGATTGGGGAGAATGCCCTACAGAACAGCAGTGGCAAACCCCACCCTGGCACTAGAAAGCAAAGGCAAATTATAATGCTTTGTGAAAGTGTGAACAGAAGACCATGTGGCAGCCTCTAAAATGTCTTCAGGAGGGACACCCCTTAAAAAGTCTGCAGAAGTGGAAGCTGCTCTTGTGGAGTGGGTCCTAACCCCTTGAGGAGGAATCCTGCCATGAAAGGAATAACAGAAAGTAATACAATGTGCAATCCACTTAGAAATGGTTTGCTTATAGATAGCTTTGCCCTGAGCTCCAGGGGCAAAACAGGCCAATGACTGCTGATTTCCGAAGGTCTTCAGTCCTGTCCAGGTAAAACCTGAGCTGTCTGTGCACATCAAGAGAATGCAGGATCCTTTCACCTCTAGTTCAAGGATTAGGAAAGAAAGTAGGAAGGTGTATGGACTGATTAAGAGTCAGGCTAGAAACCACCTTAGGCATAAAAGAGGGATTGGTTCTCAGAGAGACATGATCTGCATGGAAAATAAGAAAAGGCTCCACAGCCATCAAAGCTTAGAGGTCTGAAACCCTCCTTGCTGAAGTTATATCCAAAAGGAAGACAGTCTTCCAAGAGAGAAGCTTTAAATCTGCAGTGGCAGTTGGCTCAAAAGGAGGAAGAGTGAGAGTTTCTCTAGAACAAAAGTAAGATCCCAGGCTGGAGTAGGTGCCCTTCTGGGAGGTTTTAAGTTGCAATCACCTCTGAGAAACATTTTCATCAGGGGATGAGAGAAAATGGGTTGCTCAAAAGAACAATGAGCAGAAATGGCTGAAGCATGGATCTTGATAGAGGAAAATGAAAGACCACCCTGAAGCAAATCAGCCAAGTATTCCAGGATCAGAGGAAGAGTAGGCTGAGAAGAAGATTCCCCTCTAGCCTGCATCCAATGAGAGAATCTTTCCCATTTGCCAGCGTAGGACGTCCTAGTGCTAGACCTCCTCCCTCCGCACGTCAACCACCTGCTGGGAAAGGGAAGAAGAAAAGGATGGAGTCATACAATGAGCCATGCTGCCAAATGGAGAGACTGAAGATGAGGATGTCGAATGTTTCCCCCTTCCTGAACCAAAAGATCTGGCTTTAGAGGAAGACGCCAAGGAGGAAATTTGGAGAGACTGTGAAGCAGTGGATACCAATGCTGTCTGGGAGAGTCTGGAGCTATGAGAATAGTCCTTGATCTTTCGTCCCTTATCTTCAATTATACTCTGGGAAGAAGAGGAAGAGGAGGGAAGGCATAAACTGACAGAAGCGTCCAAGGGAAGGACAGAGCATCCACTCTCCAGGCCTTGCTGTGATGCTGTCTGGTGCAAAAAAGTAGTAGAAGGTGGTTGTCTGGGGAGAAGAAAAGATCCACCTGAGGAGTGCCCCAACGTTGAATGATGCTGTAAAAGACTGCTCTGTTCAGTTGCCACTTGTGAGGATCCACGGACTGTCTGCTCAACTGGTCTGCCAAAACATTGAGTCTCCCTGGAAGAAACTGAGCTAGGAGATGCAGGCCCAAGGATGCTGCTATGGATCAGAGAATCATGCTCTGTCTGCCCAGGGGGTAAGAATGAGTCCCTCCCTGTTTGTTGATGTACCACATGACTGTGGTGTTGTCTGTCCTGACAAGCAGAGTTCCTGGAGAAAAATAGATGCTTGAAAGCCAGTAAGGCTTGCTGAACTGCCATCAATTCCTTTAGGTTTATGTGCAGGTGCATCTGCTGGGCATTCCAACGTCCCTGTATGCATCTGTCATCCAGGTGAGCTCCCCAGGCATGGTCCAATGCATCCGTGGTAAGAACTTAAATGGCAGGAGGTGGGCAAAAAGGCATGCCCTTGTTTTGTAGACAGGCAGTCGCCCATCATAGAAACTCTGCCTGCAGACATGGAAGCAGAGGAATTATCATATACAGGTCCTGTGTGTGTTGACACCAAAGGTTCTTGAGGTACCATTGCAATTTCCTCATATGCAGTCTTGCATATGGAATCATGAGAATCCAAGAGGCCATGTATCCCAGAGTTTGCAGGTATTTCCTTGCACAGAGCTGGGACAGGCTTGCCAAATCCTTGAAGTAAACTGAAAGAGTTGCCTGCTTCTCCTGGGTGAGATATATCATCTGGGCAGCTGTGTTCAGACTCGCTCCCAGGAATGTTATCTCCTTGGATGGCAACATTTTTGATTTTTCCACGTTGACAGTGTAACCCAGAGAAGAGAGAAGAGTCTTTACAAATTCCAGATCCTTTAACAGCTGTTCTTGAGAATTTGCTTGAATTAGACAGTCGTCCAAGTATGAATAAATCTGAATTTTCTTCTGCCTGCAAAAAGCAATGACTGGAAACTCTGGGAGCAGTAGAGAAGCCAAAGGGCAGCGCAGTGAATTGATAATGTTGCTTGCCCACTCTGAAATGAATGTATTGCCTTTAACTTTCCCTGATAGGGATGTGCAGATAAGCTTCTTTGAGATCCAAAGTTACTAGCCAGGAGTCCTTGTCTAACATTGGTAGCAAATGATGCAGAGTGAGCACTTTGAACTTTGGAATTCCCAAGAAAGAGTTCAGAATGGATAGATCTAGGATAGGATGCCAGGTGCCTTCTTTTTTTGGAACTACGAAAAGTCTGAAATAGAAGCCCTGGCCTACCTGCTCAGCAGGAACTGATTCTATTGCCCCCCCAGATGTAACAGAGACAAAATTTGCTTTTCTACTTCTGCCCTTTGGTTTGGAGGAGTGTACAGGAATCCTTTGAGTACTAGAAAGGTGTGGAAAGAAAACCTGTGACCTAGGGATACAGTTCTGAGTACCCATTTGTCGTCCGTGATGGTGGCCCAGACATTTGCAGAAAAGGCCAACCTTCCCCCTAAAGGATTCTTGGGCAAGCAGGAACAGGCAGAAGTTGAACAGAGTCACTGAGAATGTTTGGATTGAGATGTAGGCATAGAACTGCCTGCCTTGGAAGTGGAAGCATGCCAACGCTTAGACCTCTGAGGGGTAGCCACCTGCCCCTAGAAGATTTGTAACCTCTAGTCCTATAGCGGTTCTGTCTGTTGGTAGGAAACATCCAACTCTTAGAAGGGTAATTCCTGCTGAAATGAGGAGGTTGAACTTGCAGAAAGTCTTTTAACTGTTTGCATAGACTTGGCCTTATCCTCCATCTTTTTGAGCACTTCCTCTGCTTTGCTGCCAAAAAGACTGTCCTTATCTAAAGGCTTAGACTCAATAGGCTCTGGAAAGGGCTGCTCCCTGAGCCAAGCATGCCTTCTGAGAACAGATCCAGTAGCTGTAGCCCTGCAGGAGGCTTCTAGAATGCCAAAACCACAAAGTAAAGAATGTTTATTGACAAGACTGGCAGAATTCAGCAAATCCTGCATATCCTTACTCTCTGCCAAAAGAGGCACACTTGCAATCTTTGACTTAATAGCCTCCAAGGTGTGCTGATACTTAAGCATATGAAAAAGGCAATTAGTAGACCTAATAGCAAGAGTGGCAGAGCTATAAACTTTTTTACCCCACCTATCTAGGTTCCTAGATTCCCTGTCGGAAGGAACAGGATTCTTGGTAACAGTGGCCTTAACTCCTTTAGGCCCTGGAGAAATAACCTCTGGGTCAATTAGTGGATTCCTAAACAAAACAAATGAGAATTAGGGACTCAATAGTACCTGTCAGGTTTCCTGGGAGCAGGAGGAACTGAATTTGGAGTCAAGGAATTTTCCAGAAAAACATCATCAACCACTTCCAACACTGCAGGAATAGCCAGAGGCTTATGCTGAGGCAAATCCAAAAACTCCCTGATCCTTTTCTTAGATTGGGGATACTCCTGACTTTCCCATTTAAAATGTTCCCTGAGAGTATTCCAAGTATCACCAAAAGAGAAATCCTCTGGAGGAGAAGCAGAAGGAATGGATTCCTCTGGATCTGAATCCTCAAAAGGAAAAAAAAAACTTGAGAAACTTCCTCTTCATCAGCAGAAATGCTAGAAGTATCAGAACCTGAATAAGACGAAGCCTCATGAGAGACACCCCTTCCCCTTTTTGAAGGAGGAGGCTGTGAACCCATAATAAGAGTCAAAAGGTCATCAGCCATTTTAACCATTTGAGAATGAGAAGGACGAGAGGAAACTGGAGCCTGTTTCTTCACAGGCTTACAACCGGAAGATTTACCTACAAGTCTGAAGGACTCGGGAGGCCTGGCAACCGCCGTAGTGGCAGAGGTTGTCGGTATGAGCTTCCTGTCCGAACGAAGAACAGAGGCCTCGGACACCGGAGCCAGCATAGCGGCTCCGGATCCAGCTGAAGAGGCAACAGGTGGAAGGTCAGAAGACAAAATGGAAGCCGAAGGCCTGAGGGACTCTGAAATGGTCTCAACCGAGGCCTGCGGTTGAAAATCCGCAGACTGCAGGGGCTGAAAATGTGCCTCATTGGCTACCGCAGGACTGACTACCAACTTAACATCATCTGAAGACTTGACCTCCTGAAGCCTGTCGCCGTCCTTGTCCTTACGCTTCTTTGGGCTATCCGAAGCCTGAAGACCAGCGGACGCCATACCGACAAACTTAGGCCACACTCCAAAATGCGTAGCTAAAAGCTTAGCGCGACGACGAATAGTACGCGGATTAAAGGAAGCAAAGAGGTCACAATTAGGAATGTCGTGGTCAAGGCCTAAACAAATAATACAATAGGAATGAAAATCTCTATGGGGAATCTGCTTTCCACAGGTAAGACAATTATTGACTTTTTCTGATATTCGATAAGGCAGGAAAAGAGGATCTCCAACGGGCTACTTAGCTGTAGTTGACTTCAACTTTGTATTCGGACACCAAAAAGGTAAACTGCCAACCGGCACTAGTGCAAAAATGCTTCTGCTTCGGGCTCCGCGGCAAGGAAGACTGAGGAAGTGACATCGGCTGCCTCCTTTCGTATCAGACGTCCTGACGTCCTTTACAAGCGACGACAGCCGATGTCATATTTACTTACCTTTGGTATTCTGGCTGATCGAGGGCTATTGGGAGACAGATAATCCATTGGTTAGGACTGCAACAGTGAAACATGAAGAACATCCTCCTTAAGGACAGAATTTGAAATATCTATTTTAACATCTCCTGGTAAGTTTAGAGAATTGTAACCAACCAAATCTTCTCTTAACTGACAATGAAGCAACAGCTCTGGGAATGGCATCTGCAGTATCATAACAACACAGAGTGTCTGGTAACATGAGATGCAGCTAGAAAATAATGGCATAATGGAATTCCATAATTGTAACACCTGAAGAGTGAAGGATAGCAATCAACTTTCTTCTACTCTCAAATGAAGTCAGTAGAAATGTGAACACATAAGCTTGGCTGTTCAAAATTCTCGATGTTAAAATAAAAGTATAAACTTTCAATCTATCAAAAGCTTTCCTATACATATCAGAGGAAATGAGGTCAGCACTGGCAATGCGTTTAACGGAAGACACAAACATAATTGCAGGGCCTAATTTAGGATTAGAAAAACAAAAGTGATGTACTTACCATAACACTAGATCAGTGCTGTCTTTTTTCATTGGTCTCAACCTGTGGGGGATTGCAGCAGGGGTAGCCTCAGCAGGTGATCACTCACACAGCTATCTCTGGATTGAGCGGGACCACTCATGAAGCACAAGAATGCTCCTGCTCAATCTGTCTGTTACAATGTTGAATACTATCCCCTCTCTGAATCCCCTCATATAGAGTCTGCCCTTTCAATATCCTTGAGCAATACCATAATTAAGGAGGAGATTCCTCAAACAAAGGATAGAGGAATAGCTCAAAAAAATAGGAAAAGAGAAGATTGCTATGTAAGTAGTTCATGTATAAGCTTCGGGAAGGTCCACACAGACAGCCAGAAGTATCACAAAATAAATGGCAATCTGGAAAGGGGAAGGAGGGAGGAACAGTTGAGATGGATGGAAGAAGACAAGACAGATCTAGCATTATGGTAAGTGTGACACTCCTGCACTGGCCCAGTAATCAAGGAGCCTCAATCCTCACCACTGGCAACAGTTAGGGATGTACACAATGGGAGGATGACAAGTACACACACAGTAAAGTACAATTTCCCTTAAGAGCACACAGAGATCACAGTCAGTCTGGGGGCTGGTTTCTCCCTCCTTCTCCAGATCCCCAATAAGACTCCCCACTGGCACAGCTATAGGGTTAAACCAGTGCTTCGTGTCCCTGCCCAAGTAGCTGACAAACACACACACACACTTTGAGATTTGATTTATATGCAAACACACACAAACTTCTGGGAAAGGCTGGCACAGGTTTACTAGCTATGCCTCTTTCTGCCCAGACTATCAGGTAGTTATCACTGCCACCAACCCCTCTTTCTCAGCTACTTAAGGCCCTTACAAAGGGTGACCAATCCCACTGTATAATGTTACTATTATCCAAATGGTAAGTGTGACCAAGAGCAAGGCTATTTATGAGTGGCTTGTACACTGTCACCAAATACATAAGCAGGTACTCTTAACAGCTTAAATATGTCAGCCACAAAGATAGGTTTAAATATATTTAATAATAAAAGAACAAGACAATACTCAATCAACACAGTAACTACAGAGTTCAGAATCACATGAAATATTTAAAACAACACTGCACAACAGTCTCAAATAAATACAGAAAACGTCTAAACTAATCTTTACTATATTCCTATCTATATCTAAGAGACAATATGCCCTAAATGACTTGCTTACAGACAAAGGCAAAAATAGATGAGTGATGATGATGGGTGGATACTGTTGCTAGGTCCAAGACAAGATACAAAATGCCCAGTCTCCCTATGACAGACTTCTTAAGTTAATATCAAATATTACTCCTGGGGTAGCTTGAATGACATCACTTTTTGTCACCTGACTTTAGTTCCCAAGCTACCCCCACCGTCAGAAAGTACACGCATTTTTACCATCTCTCTGTGAAAAATACATATCTTTCAGAAATGTGCAGCTGCTAGGAAGTCATATAGCAATAAAACACTTCATATTTTAAACTTAGTAACTACTTCTCACCAAGACAATAGAAAAACCTTCTAACTCTAGACATCCTGTCTTCTTGCTGCATTGAAATTAACTTTTATAGCACACCTTAAAGCACTTAATTTCAACTTATTTTCTTGATGTTTTGTAAGTTAATCTTTTATGTTCCAGAAGGGTATACCATGGTTACATTCTTGAAGCTCAGTACATAACATACAGTTCTGTATAAATCATACCAATATTCACAAATTACACAATTATTTACGAAATTCTAGACAGCTGGGCTGGCAGTGTCACCCCCCCCCCCGAAAACTCAAGCTAGTTTTTCAAGTGACCCTTGAGAAACGTTGCTTGAGAGGGTTGAGCCTATCTGGGAATACCTTACCCCATTCCCTGCCTAAGAGTCCATCTGCATTGGCATTGCTAACCCCACTGCGGTGCTGCACTGTCATATCATATGCTTGCAATCTTAGGCTCCACCTTAGTAACTTGGCATTTTGCTGGCTGGCTCGATGTAGCCATAGTATGGGATTGTGGTCTGTAACTACAGTGAATTTCCTTCCATAGAGATAAGGCTGACGTTTCTGTAGTGCCCTCACTATGGCTATGCATTCCTTTTCTACAGCTGTATAGCATTCCTCCCTGGGTTGGAGCCGATGACTGAGATATACCACTGGGTGCTCTTCTTCCTCTGAGGAAACCTGGCTAAGTACAGCCCCCAACCCATAGTTTGAAGCATCTACCTCCACAACAAATTCTTTGCTGTAATCTGGACTGGCTAACACAGGGGGTCCTCCCAAAGCTCCTTTAAGTTTCTGGAATGCCTGCCTACATGCTGGGGTCCACACTACCTTATCTGGCTTGTTTTTCCTTGTCAGGTCTGTGAGGGAAGCAGCTATGGAACTATAACTGGGGACGAACTTTCTGTAGTACCCTCCTCTCTGTCCTTAAGAATGCCCTCACCTGCTTTTTGGTAACAGGGGCCATATGCCTGAAAGGCTTCCACTTTGGCAGGTTCTGGTCTGATCTTACCACTCCCCACTCTATGTCCCAGGTAGGAGAACTCTTCCATACCCACTGGACACGTACTGGGCTTAATGGTCAACTCTGCCCTCTGTAGTCTGTCCAGCACCTCACTGACATGCTGAAGGTACTCTGTACTCTTGCCAGGAATGGTTGTAGATGGCAATAGCATCTAGGTAAGCAAGGGCAATATCTCCTGCTAGGATACAATCTACCAGCATCTGGAAAGTCACTGGGGCATTTTTCATCCCAAATGGCATCTTCGTGAACTCATACAAGCCAAAAGGAGTCACAAAGGCTGACCTCTCTCTATCACTGGGAGTCAAGGGCACCTGCCAGTAACCCTTAGTAAGATCAATGGTGGTAAGATACTTAGCCCCACCCAGCTGCTCTAGGGCTTCATCTGTCCCTGGCATGGGGTAAGCATCTTACTCTGTGTGACTAATTTCCTATAGTCCACAAAGAACCTGGTGCTGCCATCTTTCTTTGGTACCAGCACCACTGGGGAGGTCCAGAGACTGCTGGACACCTGAATTACCCTTAGTTCTAACACTTTCTGTACCTCCTTGAAAACAGTCTGTTTGACTCTCTCAGGCACCCTATAAGAGGCCTGCTTAATAGGCCTTTGGGTCCTGTATCCACATAGTGCTGCACCAGGGGTGTGTGTGTGTCCGTGTGTATCTGTGTGTGTCTGTGTGTGTGTGTTACTTGGGCAAGGACACAAAGCACCGGTTGGACAGAGAAGGTGCTGGAGGTCTTGGCTTGACTCCTCAGCTGAAATCGTAACCCTATAGCTGTGGCAGTGGGCAGTTTTACTGGGATCTGAAGAAAGAGGGAGAAACCACCCCAGAGTGACTGTGATCTCTGTGTGCTCTTAAGGGAAATTGTACTTTACTGTGTGTGTACCTGTCATCCTTCCATTGTGTACGTCCCTCACTGTTGCCAGTGGTGAGGATTGATGCTCCTTGATTACTGGGCCAGTGTACAGGGGCGTCACAGTAAGTACATAACTTTCATGTGCAATGTTGTCTTCTCTTTCTCAACCTGTGGGACACTGTCCCCAGGCAGTAAAACTCAGGGTGACAGTACGAGAGACCATTCCACAAGACAGTGGAGCCAAGAGAAGACCTACACTAAATATCCAATTTATAATGGCTTACAAAGGTGTGAGTACATGAACAGGTAGCAGCTGAACAAATTTCATCTAAGGAGGCTAGGGCAAAGAAAGCAGAGGACATGACAACTGTCTGTGTAGAATGAGCTTTAGACATACCAGGTAAAGGAATTCCTTTTGAAAAGTACAAAAAGGAAATACAATCAGAAAGCCACCAGGATATAGTCACTTTGCAAAACTGGCTTATCCCACTGGGTTCTGGAAAAAAAAAAAAGAGACAAAACGCCGACAAGACTTCCTGAAAGTCTTAGTTCTGTCCAAATAAAATCTTAGTAGACGACAAACATGCTAACAGCGGAGCTAGTATTCACCCTTGTTATTAAAGCTAAGGAAGAAGAAAGGCAAACGAATAGGCTGACTTAGACTTGACCAAGAGGTCACTTTGTGTAGGAAGGAGGATCAGTACATAAGAAAACCCTAACCTTATTAAATGCAAGGCAAGGAGGGACACAAGATAAGGCCTGAAGCTCTGACACCTTTTTTTTGCAGACGTAACAACAACTAAAAAATATCTTCCAAGAAGGCAACTTCAAATCTTCAAGTTCAACTTGAGGTATTTGAGATTCGGGTGAGGTTGACCCGAGGGATGCGATATTAAATCCAGAACCATTACCCAAAGACAGTATTTCAGATGATGCCACAGGAAAAGGAACCAGACCCATCTCAGCCAAAAAGGGACAATAAAGATGGTAGTCACTCTGTAACAGGTTGCTTTCTGAAGAAACTGTCACCAGAGGAATTGGGGGAAGCTTAAAGGAGACCAGCGGATCCAAATACACAGAAGAGAGTCTCTCAGTGAAAACTCCTTTGGAGAGATTAAGGCAAAAAAGCTGCTGCACTTGGTGGGGGATGCATAAAGATTACAGCAGCGGTAGCCACAGCAACTGAACACTTGCACAGCTATCTCTGGATTGAGGGACCACTCATGAGGCAAAAGGTTGCTCCTGCTCATTTTGTCTACTAGAATGTTGAATTTCCCCAGGATATTAGTTGCTGCAAGTCAATGTTCTGGGTCAAAAGTACAGGTGTTTTAGCTATATGAATTAAAGTTTAACTTCCAAGTGGAAGCACACTTTTGATTGTAATTACTTGAGTTTAGACAATGGTGGTGGTGGGAGTCCAGCCTAATCTGTCAGTTTAGCTCAATTTTTTCGAGGCTGGCCAACTTTTTGACTTTTTCGTCACCTCATCCACCCACAAATACCAAGCTTCTTTGGGATTCCAAAACTCCACAAGAATATCTCTGATCTTCCTGAAACACCAGTAGTGGCAAGTGGTGAATCCATAACTGAAACAATATCCATCTACCTTGCTGCCAATTAAAACCAATGGCAGAGACCAACAAATAATTTATTTTAGACGCTCTGGACTTTCTGGGTAAAATTAGAGATGTTTTGGTCAGCAATTCCATAATTCTGCTCACAAGAGATGTGGAAGCAATTTATACAGTGCTGCCACACAGCTACTGTATTCAAGCTGTAACAGAGGCATCCAAAAAGACAGGAATGTATTACTAGGAGGGACAGAAGTTCCAGGAAGGTTATTGCATCTAAGCTTCAGAAGCAACTACTTCACTGATTTTATAAGCAAACTACTGGAATAGCTAATAGGGCAGCCATGGCCCCAAGCCTTGCCAATGTGACTCTTGGAAAATGGGAGAAGGAAGCGATGTCCAAAGCCCCTGTTTTGCATCAATGAAATGCTATTTCCATTTCAATGATGACATTTTTATCATCTAGGAGTGGGATGAAACAACACTGATTAACTTTTACAACCATATCACTAATTCCACCAGCTTCTTGAGATTCGTGACGTCTCACAGCAAGTCCTCAGTCAGCTTTTTCGATGTAAACATATCTAAGAACACTTAAAGCAAATTCCTCTCCAATAACCTGTTAACAAAACCAGCTATGGTTAATATTCAACACAGTAAAAGCATGCATTCCCAGATCACTGAGACAGACGTTATAAAATCTCAGGAGCTAAGAACTGCATGCATCGCCAAAGAGTTTAGAGATTTCATCACACATCTTGTCAACCTACACCAGGACTTCTTGGCTAGAGGGTACACAGCAGTAAATTACTGAACTCTATCCGCAACCCCACCAGAACTTCAAAGGCGGCACACAATCTCATTCTGTGGGACCCCCTGGGAGACTCCTAGAACTGAACAGAAACCAACACCAGGACTCACACGAGGATAAAAGAAGCAGCATAGCTATCACTTTTACAGTAGATTACAAAACACTCAGAAAGATCATAACAGACACCTGGGTGGTGATTACAGGCAATAAACAGCTGGAAAAACTCCTATGATCCCCATTCTTGTTTTGTTTTCAAAGAGACAGGAACATTAGGGAATGGGTAAAGTGTAAATTCAAATAAGAGGAGGACAACAGAGGAACTTACCTCTGTGACCACCTTTTTTTGCACTCACTACATCTACATTTGCTGAACAAGGAGAAAATTACAGTCAGCTGCCTGTCAGGTGCCAGGATCCGCCACATAACGCATGCACTCAAGTCACTCCACAACAAGTACAAATACGACTCTGTCATTGTCCATGCTGGAGTAAATGACTTGAGACGTACCTTCCTAGACTACATGAAGAGAGACATGGAAGAGCTCTTGGATCATGTGACCCAGGCAGGTATGACCCTAGCCCTGAGTAGCATCCTGCCTTCGCCCAGAATGATACCACAGTATAAGGACAAAATGATTGACTTCAACAATTGGCCAAGCTTCAGGTATCATTCAAAGGGGATTCAGTATCTGTCTGCCTGGGAAGACATGATCGACAAACCACGATGCTTTGTCAGAGATGGTCTGCACCTGTCACCCCTGGGATTCAGGTTACTGGCTAAAGCTCTTGCCACCTCTATAGTGCCTTTTTTAGGCAAGGTTTAAAGGATAAAACCACCACCTTAACAGATACAAGCATGCAAAATCTAAAGGTAATGCTACTCAATACTAGAAGTCTAAACCTCAAAATACACTCTCTCGAGGCACTCCTAAAAATGGAGAACATCAATATCTGTGCAGTGACTGAGACCTGGTTCAAGGCTCCAGAGAGTAACCCTGCAATACCAGGCTACAATTCTTACCACACTTTTCGGCCACAAAACCAAGACCGAAATACTAAAGGTGGAGGAGTGTCCATATTCACCAAAGATATTCACACCGCCAGGCTAGTTGCCCAACACAATGCATCTGAAATTCTCCAGGTGCAACTAACACTTGGTAAGACTGTAAGACTGCAATCCAAATTGTAGCTTGCTACAGATCCCCCACCATACCCCAAGATTCTCACTACACCTTCCTAAACATACTGGAAAATATTAAGATACAACCAAACACCCTAATACTGGGTGATTTCAACTACCCTGCCATTAATTGAGAAAACTACTCGGGTACCAACTCCTTTTCCCAACGGTTCTTGAAATTCATAAATTCCAATGCCTTGGATCAACTAATCCATTGTCCCACCAGGGGCTCCAATATCCTACACCTGGTCATTACCAACATGGGAGATAGATGCTCCACACCAGTGGTCACCCCCTCATTGGTCAGGTCTGACCATAAGCAAATCACCCTTGACATCCACATCCCACCCCCACCCCCCAGTACGGAAACCTCCTTAAAAAACCTCTCCAAAGCCAACTTCATGCTACTGAAGTAAGAAATGACAAACTTCACAACACCCACGCAGATGGGATCTGGAAGTTCGACTACATCCACTCATGCATGAATCATGCCATCCCAAATAGAACCAAGATGCTCTTCTCCAAAAAAAGGAAGCCAATCTGGCGGTCCCCTGCTATAAACAAACTATACAACAGAAGGAAGAAACTGTTGCAGAAAAGAGGAAAATACCAGGATGCAAAAAACTCCCTCACCAGCTTCAGAAAGAAGCTGAGATCCCTCATAAAATCCTCAAAAGCTAGTTACGAAAATAAAATTGCCAAAGATTCCAAAGACAGCCACAAGGCATTCTATAGTTATGTCAAGAATCTAAATGGCAATGCTCAGATCTGCTCTGAGCTACAACAGAATGGCATTAAATATACTGATCCCAACGATATTGCCAATATCCTGGCAAATCGATTTACTGCCAACTTCACACCTCTCACCCCCTAACGGGCCCATCTCAATACCAAAAGATTGCCAAATTCTGATAATCACAGCCACACAGGTAGAAACAGCACTCTACAAAGCTAACAATACAGTATCCATGGGACCAGATGACATCCCAGGCTGTGTACTACATGAACTACAAAATGAACTGGCACCCTACCTAAGTGTCATGTTTAATCATAGCCTCACCTCAGGCTTCGTGCCTACTGAGTGGTGCACAGCTACAGTTATCCCGCTCCACAAGGGAGGATCCGCCTTGGATCCCAGGAACTACCGTCCCATCAGTCTGACAAGCCTGATCTCCAAGGGGATGGAACGCATTATCATGGAACTTATAAACAAAGACATTGGCAACCTACAGACACTGGACCCCACCCAGTTTGGGTTTGTGAAGGGACGATCTTGTCTTCTGAATCTGACTGACTTCTTCAAATCAGTCTCCAGAGCTGTGGATGAGAGTAAGGCGGTCCACACAGCCATTCTGCACCTCGCCAAGGCCTTCGACACCATCCCCCACTCTGGAATCATAGATAAACTTACTAAGCTGGGCATAAATCCCTACGTCACTCGATGGGTTGCCAACTGGCTTACTGACAGAACCCAGACTGTAAAAGTAGCAGACTCCAAATCCAGCTCCAGACAAGTGACAAGTGGAGTACCTCAGGGTTCAGTCCTGGGACCACTCTTGTTTGGCATCTACTTCTCTGAAGTACAGGCCAACACTAAGGGACTCTGGCTAACAAAGTTTGCAGATGACTGCAAACTGGGAGCCATTACTGAATCCCCAAATGATGTGGATATTCTACAAAAGGGCGTTACAGAAACAGATGCCTGGTGCCAGAGCCATGGGCTCAAGCTTAATACCAAGAAATGTATAGTTATCCCCTTTGGAAAAAAAACATGTACCCATGAACTATCACATAGGTGGCAGGACACTAAACATCGAAAGTGTGATGAGAGACTTAGGGACACAAGTGGACAGTGGTCTCACTTTTGATAACCACATTGCCACAACAGTCAGGAAATCCTTCTACGTGGCACACCTCATCACTAAGGGCTTTTCATCCAGAAAAAAGGAGGTCATTGTCCCACTGTACTCATCCCTCATTAGACCCATTATAGAGTATAATGCCCCATTTGGTATGTACCTCACAAGACATCTGCAACAGCTGGAAAGGCCACATGAATACCTCACTAAAAGAATCACAGGCCTAAAGCAGATGCCATATGCTGCCAGTCTAAAAAAACTCCAGCTATACTCTGTGGCATACCGTCTACTCAGAGGCGATCTCTGCTTAACATACAAGGCCATGTCAAAATCTGAGCTGTTGGACATGCTCCACTTAAAGAAATCCCAATCCCTCAGAGCCACACGCTCCAGGGATCTAAACCTTACCATCACAATGAACAAAATCTGCTGGAGGGATTGGTTCCTGATCCAGAGACTCCCCATACTCTGGAATAGACTGCCCATACATGTCAAGTAGAGTGCCTCATTGGCCCTCTTCAAAAGGAACCTTGATGACTGGATGGGAGATAGTAACAACAGGAGGCCAGCAAAAAATGTGTTGGATGGAAAGAAAAACACTAAGAATGATACATGAGTATCAGACTGAATAATGCTTTATTGTACAGACCGGTTTCAGCAAACCAATGCCTTCTTCAGTGTTGAAATAAATTAAAAACGCAACAGTGAAACCTCATGAATATTTATAGACCCCCCCCCACCAATGAGATCATTGGTATATTCCCACTAGTGCTAATACATAAATTTGAAATAAAAAAAGAATCAAGTTAATGAAAACAAAAAAATCTATATAAAAAACAAAAATAAATATGAAGTGACCACTTGGAGACAAAATTCCTCCCTGTCTAACATATTACAGGAATAAAAAGGCATAGCAGACAGACATAAAATGAACCGGATACCTGGTGCAGTCACATAATTTAAGACGGGACCAGAGAAACAAAGAGAAATAACTGTTCTATATAAATGTACAATAATGTCCCCAGGAAAAGAATATATCCCCAGGAATAAAACATACTCTGTGAATGGGCATACACCAAATGAAACCAAATACTCAAGAAAATACTCAAAAAATATGTCAAAAAATGAACGAGCAACAGTAAAATCTCCCATTCATAAAAATTGTTGTTACAAATGGTCATTGAGTCTTGGTGAGAATAATGCACCCAATGTGATGATCCAGTATTTTTCTTTGTGATTAAGTATATTATGCCATCCCTGAGGATTGCTACGATCGCCAATAATCCTGCCAATTATCATAAAAGTAAATTGTGCATCACGATGTTTCAATGTATGGCGATTTGGGTAATCTGCCGGCAAGTTGCCCTCAGTCAGCCTGAATAACAAAGTCTTGGGTCCTGCTTCAGTTGCTGTCTCCTCTTCCATGATGTCAGGTCATCAGGGGTATAAAACATGCAGCTGACGCCATTTTAATCAATCAGTTTTTCTTGCCCCAGATGTCAGGTGCCCCCCAAATGGGGAGCAAATATATATATATAACTATAAATACATAAACGCACTTTAGAACACATAAAATTTACCTTCAACTAAAAGCAAATATACCACAAAGGCTTCTGAGCATAGTGAGGGAAAGTGGTAATAGAAAGGGAGCTGGCGGGGTGGGTAACCCGGACTGCAACAGTGAATACACTCGAACATCTACATTTATGGTAAGTGTACACAACTGCACTACATTCTTCGTGTTTCAATGTTGCAGTCATTACATTTGGATAGAATCCCAAAGCTATGGATGGGAGGATGGAATTAGACAGCATTAGGAGCAGCTATAACACCCTGCAAGACTGCAGTGGCAAAGCCTGCCCTGGATTTAGAAAAGAGAGGTAAATGGTAATGCTTAGTGAACGTATGAACTGAGCTCCAAGTAGCAGCTTCTTGAATGTCTCTGGTAGGGACCCCTCTGAGAAAAACTGCTGAAGTAGAGGCAGCCCTGGTGGAATGGGATCTGATCCCCTGAGCACAGGTTTAACATGGTGCAAGTAGCAGAAACGAATACAATGGCTTATCCATTTAGAAATAGTCTGCTTTGATATAGCCTTCCCCTCTGATCCTGCAGCAAATGCCACCAGAAGTTGCTCAGACTTTCTTAGAAAGTTTGTCCTGTTTAAATAGAATCTTAGTTGTCTGTGTACATCCAATGAATGCAGAATCTGCTCCCCCTTGTTCTGCGGATTTGGGAAAAAAGTTGGCAGGTGAATGGTCTGGTTAAGAGCCACACTGGAAACCACCTTTGGTATAAAAGAAGGATTGTTCCTGAGGGCCACCCTGTCCGGGTAAAATATAATGAAAGGCTCCACTGCCATGAGAGCCTGTAGTTCTGAAACCCTTCTAGCTGAAGTGACTGCCAAAAGAAAGGCCGTCTTCCAAGAAAGAAATTTTATATCCGCAGTAGCTGCTGGTTCAAAAGGAGGTAGGGTGAGTTTTTCCAGCACAAAATTGAGGTCCCATGTAGAAGTTGGCGCTCTCCTGGGAGGCCTTAAATTTTTGGCCCCTCTGAGGTACTGTTTTAGCAGGGGATGAGAAAAGAGGGGAGGCTCTGTGTTGTAATGAGCCGAGATGGCAGAGGCATGGATTTTTATTGAAGAAAAGGATAGGCCCTTGTGAAGCATCTCAGTTAAGTATTGCAAAATCTGAGGAATATTGCTTTGCTGTGTCTATTCCTTGCGCTTGGTTCCAAGCACTGTATCTCTTCCATTTATCAGCATAAGATTTTCTAGTACTAGGCCTTCTGGCCTCAAAAATGACATCCATCACAAGGTTTACTGACAGATGTTCAAGAAAATATATCCAGTCAGTCCTGGGTAAGGTGCTTCTTCAGAGAAAATGCACAAACAATAGAAACGACAAAAGAAGCTTGCCACAGCTGTTTTATAACAGTTTAATCCAAGTTAAAAGCAAACACAGGATCCAGACAATAAGTAAATGCTTTCACGTTATAATAAACGCTTCATCAGACTTCTAAAACATAATTAATACAGAATGTCCTTATCCTTTATAACTTTTTCAAAAATTCTAACAACCCAATCTGAAAGAAATCATTATGACATCATAGACATTAAACATTTAAAACCATACAGAACCTTTCCTAAAAACTAAACATCTAGTAAAACCAAATGTTATTTACTTATACTGTCACACATCTAATCCAAAGATTTTATATATATATATATATAGATAGATATGCATATATATGTATATATATATATATATATATATATATATATATATAGAGAGAGAGAGATATGTATATATATATATATATATATATATATATATATATATATATATACTTACACAATCAACAATCAAACAACAAGTTTTTAGGTTCTGTATGGTTTTAAATGTTTAATTAATGTCTATGATGTCATAATGATTTCTTTCAGATGATTGGGTTGCTAGAAGTCTGATGAAGCGTTTATTATAACGTGAAAGCGCTTACTTATTGTCTGTATCCTGTGTTTGCTTTTAACTTGGATTAAACAGTGTTATAAAACAGCTGTGGCGAGCTTCTTCTGTCATTTCTACTGTTACTGAGAGATGTGGTTGGTGAAATTAGTTGATTAGCCATGCTGCAAGATTCAGGGTTTGGAGCTGAGTGTGCAGAATTTGATAGTTCTGCTGAGACAATAGTTGAGGTGTTTGAGGCAAGTACCATGGAGGAAGGTGTGACATATTCCTCAGAAGCGGGTACCAGTGTTGGCGAGGCCAGTCCGGAGCAATTAGAATCATTTTTGGTTTTTCATGTCTGACTTTTAGTATGACCTTGGAGAGTAGAGGCAGAGGTGGAAAGGCATAGACTGATAGTTTTTCCAGCTGAAGGATAGAGCATCCACTTTACATGCTTTTTTGTGATGAGTTCTTGTGCATAATTTGTCCAACTGATAGTTTTGGGGAGAGGTAAATAGATCTATGTCTGGGCTCCCCCATTTTTGTGTTAACATGCTGAAGATTTGTGGATCCAGTTTCCATTCATGCGGGTTCATAAGATCTCTGCTTAGGTCGTCTGCCAGAGTATTTTGCTTTCCTGGCAGGACTTGAGCTTGAAGATGTATTTGGTAATTCAAGGCTGTATTCCACAAGGCCATGGCTTGTCTGCAAACGGGGTAGAAGTGGGTACCCCCACCCCCTGCTTGTTTATGTGGTGTTGTCAGTCTTTATTAGTAGTTGTCCTGGATGAAGGAAGTCCTTGAAGGCTGTCAGAGCGTTCTGTACAGCTAGCATTTCTTTATGGTTGATATACAGATGCATTTGGTTTGGGCTACATTTGCCCTGAATGCATCTCCCTGCCAGATGGGCCCCCAAAGCATAGTCTGATGCGTCTGTAGTTAGGGTTTGGGTGGCAGGGGGTAGAATGAATGACAGTCCCTTGTTTTGGTGACATGCCTCTGCCCACCAAAGAAATAAGAAGTTATATACTCACCATAACGTTCCATCTGAGTAGGTATCTTCATTTGTCTGCAACCGTTGGGATACGGATCCGATCTCGAATCAGAGCCGGCAACTTCTACCACAGCATAGATCCGAGCTCCTAGCTCCTCCCTTTACCCATAATCCCCTGCCAACCCTGACTGACCTCAGATCAAGTTTGCCCGATATAACCATTGTTACTGTGGCCCGGAAGGGGCTTATCTAAGACAGATCCTATAGGTCAGGGGGAAGGAGGGGGGGATGGTTGCAGACAAATGAAGATACCTTCTCAGATGGAATGTTATGGTGAGTACATAACTTCTTAATCTGAAGTAGGAACTTCATTTGTCAGCAACCTTTGGGACAGAGTCCCCAGCTACCTGAATCCTGGGTGGCCTTTATGAAAGAATATTCCGGAGCACTGCAGAGCCAAAGGACACCCTACCTCTGGAGACAACATCCAGTTTGTAATGGCTGATAAAGGTATGAGATGAGGCCCAAGTGGCTGCGGAACAAATATCACCTAAGGGAACCCTAGATTTAAAAGCCGCCGAAGTAGCGACAGCCCTAGTAGAATGAGCTCGGACTCCCTGAGGTGCAGGCCTTCCCAAACTCTGATACGCCAAGAGGATACAACTAGCTATCCACAGTGACAGTGGATGGCTCTTTTTTGCAACAGCTGCTGAATTTCTGTAGCAGCTGCCTCCCTTTGATTGGGTGGTACGTCGGGGAATCTTCTGGTTTTGGGGGTTACAATAAAGGGAATTAGGTAGCCTCTGGATATGACATGAAGCACCCAGCGATCTGTTATGGACTCCCACATTGCTAGGTGCTTCGAAAGATGCCCCCCGACTGCCTCCAGAGTGGAGCAGCCGGGCAACCCCTCAGGGGTTCTGCGTGGGCCTCTCAGAGAAAGGTTCTCTGGACCCAAAATTTCTGGGACCCCCTCTGCCTCTTGGGCGGTGTCCTCCCTGTCCTCCTCTGCCATGAGAGGACTGGTTGTCCGGAGCAGACTGGGACTGGTGCGATTTTCGGAACCACATCTTCTTCTGACCCTTTTAGTTCTTGGAAAAGGACATCTGGGGAGCAGAAAAGTGGACTCCGACGGCAGACAACATCTTCCCGTCTTTCTCGCTCTGGACTAAAGTGTGGTGAACGGTTTTGCTAAACAGTGCAGAAAGTACAGTTTGGTACCTACCATAAATGTAGATGTTAGAGTGCTAATACAGCTGCAGTCATAACAGATGGGTTCTCCTGCCGTCAGGCGGGTCCTCGGAGGGGCCGAATTCCAAAGTCTAGGTCCGGCGTCGGTTGTCGTCGCTTCTTCCCTGACGTCAGCGCGACAGGGGTATAAAGGAACCAGCCGACACCTTTTTCTTCAGTTTTTCTTGCCCCAGATGTCAGGTGCCCCCAGAAGGAAGGCAATACATACATTTGCGTAATAATGCAGTGCAATATAATCAAAATACAGTAGTTGCAAGCAAATACATCATAAATGAATACCCCAATCAGGTTGAATGAGGATGTGCTAGCCTATAGGCCTGTCCCAAGAGGGGAAGGAGGGAGGAAAACCTGGACTGCAGCTGTATTAGCACTCGAACATCTACATTTATGGTAGGTACAAAACTGTACTATGTTCATCGTGCATACAGCTGCAGTCATAACAGATGGGTAGAATCCCAAAGCTAAGAAAGGGATGGTAGGTACTAGGTGGAACTAGGAGGAGCCAAAATGCCCCGCAAGACTGCAGTGGCAAAGCCTGCTCTAGATTTGGAGTATAATGGTAGGTTGTAGTGCTTGGAGAAGGTATGCACAGAACTCCAAGTGGCTGCTTCCAAAATACCCTTGGTAGGAACTCCTCTGAGGAAGGCTGCAGAGGTGGCTGTGGCCTTGGTGGAATGAGTTCTAATGCCTGTAGGTACAGTTTTGCCATGAAAGGAATAGCAAAAGCGTATGCAGTGGGCTATCCATTTTGAGATTGTCTGTTTGGAAATTGGCTTTCCTTGAGCTCCTACCGCATAGGCCACAAAGAGCTGTTCTGATTTTCTGAAAGGCTTTGTTCTGTCCAAATAATAACGCAGTTGTCTGTGGATGTCCAAGGAATGTAGTAGTCTCTCCCCTTTGTTTTGAGGATTAGGGTAAAAAGTAGGTAAATGTATGGCCTGATTTAAAGCTACCCTGGATACCACTTTAGGCATAAAGGACGGGTTGGTTCGTAAGGAAACTCTGTCCTGATGGAAGATGATAAAAGGCTGGACAGCCATGAGAGCCTGTAGAGTTCTGAAACTCTACGAGCTGAGGTGATAGCCAGAAGGAAAGCAGTTTTCCAGGACAAATATTACAAATCTGATGAGGCAGCTGGCTCAAAAGGAGGCAAGGTCAGTTTTTCCAGGATGAAATTGAGATCCCAAGCAGGTATTGGTTGTTTCCTTGGAGGTCTTAAATTCTTAGCCCCTCTGAGGAACTGTCTTAAGAGAGGGTGAGAGAATAAAGGTGGATCAGTGTTGTATTCTGCAGAAATGGCTGAGGCATGGATTTTGATGGAGGAGAAAGAAAGTCCACTGCTTAGCAGTTCAGCCAAGTATTGTAGTATTTGAGGTAAATTCAGTTTTCCAGGGTCCTGGCCCTTTCTCTCATTCCAGACACAAAAACGTTTCCATTTTGTGGAGTAAGCTTTTCTAGTTGATGGCCTTCTGGCCTCCAAAATGACATCCTGTACCTCCTTGGAGAATAGGGCCTGCTGTGATGCTAAGGAATCTTCCATGCGGCTAGATTGAGTGGTTTTAGCTGACTGTGAAGAGTTTTGAAGCTGTGCTGAGTCAGAAGAAGAGGCATTAGAGGCAGGGTCCATGGTGGGGAATGCGTCAGGCTCCTCAGGTGTGGGTACCAGTGTTGCTTGGCCAGTCCGGAGCAATGAGGATCATCTTTGGTCTGTCTGCTCTGGTCTTCAATAGAACTTAGGGCAGCAGAGGAAGAGGAGGGAAGGCATAAACTGTCATTGATGTCCAACTGAAAGAGAGAGCGCCCACTCTCCAAGCCTTTGGACGGAAGATCCTTGAGCAGAATTTTGACAATTGATGATTTTTGTGGGAGGCAAAGAGATCTATGTCTGGCCTTCCCCATTCTTGGATTATTTCTGTAAAAACTTTTGGATGCAACTTCCATTCGTGTGGGTCTGTTATATTCCTGCTTAGGTTGTCTGCCAGCGTGTTTTCCTTGCCTGGCAAGTACTGTGCTTGTAGTTCCATTTGTAAGTCCATGGCCATGTTCCAAAGTGACATGGGCAGTCTGCATAGGGGGTAAGAATGTGTTCCTCCCTGCTTGTTTATGTACCACATAACTGTGGTGTTGTCCGTTCTTATCAATAGTTGACCTGATTGTAGAAGGTCCTTGAAGGCTATAATAGCATTTATTACTGCTAGCATTTCTTTTTGATTGATGTGAATGTGCTTTTCTTTTTGGGACCACTTGCCCTGAATGCACCGATCTGTCATGTGCGCCCCCCAGGCGTAGTCTGAGGCGTCTGTTGTGATGACTTGATTTGCTTGAGGCTTGGTGAATGGAAGACCTGTGTTTGTTTGACATGCTTGAGCCCACCACAGAAATTCCTTTTGCAGACATGGAATTAGTGGTATTATTGTTTCCAAACTGTGGCTGTGTTGAGACCATATGTTTTTCAGGTACCATTGTAGTTTCCTCATATGCAGCTTTGCACATGGGATTAGTAAGATGCAAGATGCCATGAATCCCAGAGCCTGCAGGATTTTCCTGGCAGTCAGCCTGGTGCAATTTGCTAGTGTTCTGAAGTATTGAATTAGTTGCCCCTGCTTCTCTGGCGTGAGGTAGGCCATCTGGGTGTTCGTGTCCAAATTGGCACCCAGGAAAATTATCTTCCGAGAGGGTATTAGCCTTGATTTCTTTTTGTTGACTGTGTATCCCAGAGAATTCAATAACATTATTACATAAGCCAGATGTCTCAGAAGAATGTGCTTGCTGTCCGCTTGGATCGGGCAGTCATCCAAATAGGTATATATTTGTATCCCTTGAAGTCTGCAGTAGGCAATTACTGATGCCAGGCATTTCGTGAATACTCTGGGCGCAGTAGATAAGCCAAAGTGCAATGCAGAGAATTGATAATGGGTTGAACCTGCAAGAAATCTGAGGTATCTTCTGCAATTTTGTCTGATTGGGACATGCAGGTATGCCTCCTTGAGGTCCAATGTTACCAGCCAAGACTCCTTGCCCAGCATGGGAAGAAGATGCTGTAGAGTGAACATCTTGAATTTTGGTACGAGTAGAAATGTGTTTAGGATGGATAGATCCAAAATAGGTCTCCAATCTTTTCCCTTCGTTGGCACCAGAAATAGCCTGGAATAAAAACCTTGACCTTGTTCGTGCGTAGGTACCTCTTGAATAGCTTTCATGTTTATGAGATCTGTAATTTGCCTTTGTGCCTCTGCCCTTTGATTGTGTGGCAGGTTTGGCATGCCTCTCATTTTTGGAAGGGTGTGAAAATGGAATTTGTAGCCTCTGTTTATAATGTCCAGGATCCATTTGTCCTTTGTGACAATATGCCAGTTTTTTGAAAATAATGCCAGCTTTCCTCCTAAGGGGGCTGCCATTTGCGACCTGGTTGGCATGAAAAGGGGAAAGTCATTGGGTTTGCTTTCTGAAAGATTGCGAGTCGTCTTCACCACCTCTTTGTGTAGGAGCTTGCCACTGTCTGCCTCTATACGATCCTTGGGATTGTCCTCTGCCCCTCGGGCGCCTGTATCTGCCTCTTTTGGGTCTGTCTGTGGCAGGAAAGGACCAGTTTTTGGAAGGCCAATTTCTACTAAAACGTGGGGGTTGAACCTGTAGAAATTCTTTCACAGTTTGCATTGATTTAGCCTTTTCCTCCATTTTCCTTAATACCTCCTCAGCATTAGCACCAAATAGTACATCCTTTTGAAGAGGGGCGTCTAGTAATTTAGCTTTGACATGATCAGGCAAGGCTTGTTCCTTGAGCCAGGCATGCCTACATGTGACTGATCCTGTAACAGCAGCTCTACATGAGGCCTCTAGAGCATCAAAACCACATTGTAAGGTATGCTTACTCACTTGTTCTGCACTATGCATCAAATCCTGCAACTCCTTCAAGTCTGGTTGTTCAGGTTGTGACATTTTACTTTTCAATTGTGATAACAAAAACTGTTGGTATTTTAGCATATGAAACTGACAGTTTAAGGCCCTCATGGATAAGGCAGCCGAGGTATATACCTTTTTTCCCCACCTTTCTAAGGATCTGGAATCTCTCTCGGAAGGCAATGGATTTTTAGCAATGGAGGCCTTAACTCCCTTGGGGCCCTGTGAGATGGTTTCTGGGTCAGCAGCATGGCTTTTGTATAGAAATTGGTGCGAGTCAGGGACCCTGTAGTACCTGTTAGGCTTAACTGGAGCTGGAGGTAGGGAGTCCGGGTTAACAACCGAGTAAACATCATCTAGGATGTCCATGACAGGAGGTATAGCCAGAGGCCTGTGCTGAGGAAGCAAGAGAAATTCCCTGAGCCTTTTCTTGGAATCTGAATAATCCTGGCCTTCCCAGTGGAAGTGTTCCCTTAAGGTATGCAAAGTTTCTCCAAATGAGTAATCCTCAGGGGGGGGGATACAGAAGGAATGGACTCCTCTGCATCAGAGTCTTGAAAAGGAGAGTAAGAATGTTCCTGATCATCAGAGTGCTCTGAAATAATGGAGCCCTGATCAGAGGAGGGGGAATCTTCCTCCACTCTAGGCCTTTTGTCCGGAGGGGGCTGAGAACCTCTGATAAGAGTAATTAAATCCTCAGCCATTTTAAGCATCTGTTTCTTAGGCATGGGGCCTGGAGATGGGCCCTGTGTAGCTGGTCTCTTAGAGTGCATGGTTGCTTTAGACTTTGTGAAAGCCTTGATGGAGAAAGAAGAGGAAGGTCTGAAGACACCTTGAGTGGAGGTGGACCTGTCCACATTCTGAGTTTCAACGCCAAGAGTGGCTTCAGTATCTAAAGTCGGGGTGTGGGCCAAGGAGCCTGCGAACTCGGGCACAGGAGACACCATCAAAGACAGGTCATCGGTAGTCAGGGGCTGCGTAGTCGCCTCGCTGAGAACCGGACCGCATGTAGTCGGCTTTGGCGTGGTGTCGGTAGAGGCCGCGGACCTCGTGTGTCGGTCCTCGTCTTTGCGTTTTTAAGACAAAACCGGAGTCGGAGTATCCGACGACATAGTATAGTTAAATGCTTTCCCAAAATAATGCTGGGCGAACTCCGCCCAACGCTTAATAGTGCGTTTGTTGAATGTAGCACAAAAGCGACAGACCGAGACTTCGTGGTCTGGGCCTAAACAAGGTATACAGAGGGAATGGAAATCCTTATGCGGTATTTGCTTCCCACAAGAAATACAATTATTAACTTTGTCTGAAATCGGTCTGAGGCAAGAAAAGGTTCCCCAATGGGGTACTTAGCTTTTAAGAAGAATTCGGTTTCCAAATTTTCGTAATCTCAGGAGCTGGCCGACCGGCACTTGCGAACTGCTTCTGCTTCGGGCACCGCGCGGCAAGAAAGACTGAAGAAAATGGCATTGGCTGGTTCCTTTATACCCCTGTCGCGCTGACGTCAGGGAAGAAGCGACGACAACTGACGCCGGACCTAGACTTTGGAATTCGGCCGACCGAGGACCCGCCTGATGGCAGGAGAACCCATCTGTTATGACTGCAGCTGTATGCACAATGAACATCCATCAAAAGGGGCATTCGCGAATGACGCATTAAAGGGTTCCGAGAAGTCACAATGTCGGAGCGAGGCTTGGCGCCTAATTACCAGGCTGGCTCCCCCAGCTCTAGCAGCTCCTTCAGTGGTGTGAGACAAGAGCCGCATAGAGGTGTTGGAAACTGAACACAGAGTAGACATTCGAGAGGAGTACAGCTGCTTGTCCCCTTCCGACATGGACGCTGGGGGGGATGCAGAGTACTCTATTAGATCTCGCTGCATCCGGATGACGTGTGCCATATAGTTCAGCGCCCTCATGGAGAAGGTTGCTGAACTAAAGACCCGTTTCCCAAGGCGGTCCATCGCTCGAGACTCCTTACTCAGCGGGTGGACCGCAGAGCTCTCCTGAGCCAACTCTCTCTTGGTGGCCGCCGCCACCAACATGGCATCCACGGGGGGACCTCTGTTCCAGTGGGTTCTTTCAGCAGGGGGACTCAAGATTCTATCCGGGTGCTTGGGGACTGGCTCTACAGTGTCCGGCTCCTTCCAAGCCCTGGTGGAAATAAGGTCCACCAGGGGGTCGGGGGGAGGGGACACCCAAGAGGTAGATGGCCCTGCTTCGAACGCCTCTAGGAATATGGACTCATCGGAGGAAGCCTTGGGGGCAGACCACCCTCCCCTAATCCTGAGCATTTCCATGATGTCTCCAAAGGAGACATCCTCGGGGGGTCACCTTGGGGAGCCTTCCCCTTTATCTAAGCCCGTATCTTTCGTAAGGGACTCGGGGGAGTCCACGTGCCTCCTCTTACACTTGGCTTTGTGAGGGGACCTCCTCGGGGGGGGCTGTCCGAGGAAGACTCACCAGCAATATCACGTTCCAAAGGAACACCCAGAGATGCTGAAGCAGGCTGCCCCGAAGGCTGGGTAATGGGAGCCCGGACCAGCTGAGAGGGAGTGAAGGGGGGAGCCGAAGCCAGGACCGGAGGTCCAGATGCACTCAACAGTGCCCTCTCCACCACTGCGAAAGCCGAGGGGGAGCCACTCTCGATAGGCTCTGACAGTCTACTCCCACTTGGATCCGAAGCGGGGACTGGATCCGGGGTCGAGACCCTCGAATCCGAAGGACCCGTGTGCTCCGACCGGGACGGAGCCGAAGTCACACAAAGTCCCTCGGATCCGAAGCTCAACCCACAGCTCCAAGAGGTCAGATCCGACAAGCTCGAGGGACCAGTCAGAGCCGAAGTACCAGTACTATCGGCTCCGACCCACCCGCGGATCCGACACAGCTTGGCTCCGAATGCTCTGAACCCGGGAAGCGGGATGGAGAAGGAGCGACTGGGGCAAAAGATGGGGTCGAGCTCCCCCCCTGGAGGGGGGGGGGCAAGAGCACTCCCATCTGCAGCTGGGCCTGGATGAACCTCCTCATCATCCGGTCCATGTCTGCATCTGACATACTGAAGGTTGACCTCGACAAGGCCACCGAGGCAAACCTATAGTGTCGCCTCGATGACCTCGACGGGGACCGGGTCACCTCCTCCCTGGGTCCCGGTGAAAAACAAGGGGACCGGAGCCGAGGAGGAGGTGATCCAGAATCTCTGGATGGAGAAGCCCGCTTGGCGGGCGGGGCCGAGGAAGAGTCCTCGGCCCGCCGCTTATGGTGCTTCTCCTTCCGTTTGGTTTTTCCGGCCTCCCTCTCCCCCGGAGCCGAAATGGGAGGTTGAGTCCTGACTGGAGGGAGGGAGACAGGGGTGGCTACCACCGAGGGCTGGGTAGCAGCCACAGAAGTACTGGAGGCCGGAGCCAAGTCCGGGGGCAAAAGGCCTGCCAGGATCAGCTTCGACCTCCGGTCCTTAAGTGCCCTGGGGTTGAACGCTGCGCATATCGCGCATCCTGAAGAGAGGTGTTCAACCCCAAGGCACCTAACACACCAGGTGTGGCCATCTGCCGGTGAAAGCTTATGGCCACACTCGGTGCATTTTGAAAAGATGGCTTTAGGGGCCTCCGACATGGTGTACAGAAAACATACTCACTAGGCCCCTACACACACCACAAACACACACTACGAACCAGCGAGGGCAGGGAGGAAAATTTAAACACAAAAGATATAAAAGAAGGGAACCTGAACACTCATACACGCTCACACAAGAGAAAGGAAGAAAAAAAAGCAAAGTTTTTCTCAAAGTTCACTCAACTATCAGGAGCTCGAAATCCAGCTTGTAGCTTGAAGTGCGGCAAACTAGATCTGAGGTCAGTCAGGGTTGGCAGGGGATTATGGGTAAAGGGAGGAGCTAGGAGCTCGGATCTATGCTGTGGTAGAAGTTGCCGGCTCGGATCCGAGATCGGATCCGTATCCCAAAGGTTGCTGACAAATGAAGTTCCTACTTCAGATCTCCTGTTGCAGGCAGGGAATGAGAGGAATCATTGTTTCCAGGCTGTGACGATGTTAACTCCATAAGCTTTTTAGGTACCATTGAAGTTTTTAATGACACCTATTATTTGCAAAAAAGAGGGTAGCTATGGGCTCACCCTGTGGTACAAGTTTTGCCAATTTTGTCATGGCTTATTGGGAAAAGACCTTTGTTTTCAACAATACTGACCACAGGGTAAAGCTTTCATTTTATACACGATTTTTAGATGACATTTTTGTCATCTTCCAAGGCGATTCATCAGAGGCTAAATCACTCGTTAACTTTTTGAATTCCACCACTGATTTGTTGAAATTCACTTTTAATTTCAGTGCTTTTGAGATTGACTATCTAGACTGCAAACTGGTGAAGGATATACACAATTGTAGATATATCTCGAAAATACACAGGAAGAAGACGTATTCTAATTCTTTCCTTCACTTTTCAAGTAGTCACCCCTTCCACCAAAAACGATCTATCGTGAAGGGTCAATTGATTAGGGCTGCTCGCATGGTTTCTTTGGATACAGATTTCGAAGCTGAATATTTATTCCTGAGTAACCTGTTTTCCCAACGAGGTTACCCGGATGATTTGATTAGACCCTTAATCAGTTAAGTCAATTATAAGAGACAAGTGGGCATTATTGAACCTCTATTAATGAACAATAGGAACACAAAGTTTATTGAGCACCTTGGGAATCCTTTAGACAATAGGGGTCACCAATTCCCAAAACATACACAAACTACTGACCTAACTCAAGATTTCAGAACAAGTTTCATCACTACCTTTAATAACAATAATGAAGCTATTAGAGCGATTTTATATAAAAACTGGGAACTTATTTCTTTAGACAGGTCCCTAGCTTTGGACTTGGCTTATGGCCCCAGAATTGTGTTTAGGAAAGGGGCAAACCTTACGAATATAGCTGAAAAACACAAGAATTTTTCATTTGGTAAAACAGTGGGTATGAAGTCATGTGGTTGTTGTAGTATGTGTAAACATATTGAGACAGGTGAAACATTCACTGTTAACAAGTGGAAATATTTTCTCAAAGGTAAATTTAATTGTAACTCTAAATTTGTAGTCTATCTGGCTAAGTGTAGTTCATGTGCAGCATTTTACGTAGGGAAAACCGAATGCAGACTCCGAGATAGAGTCTATGAACACACTTATGCTATAGATAGAGAGAAATTAGAGAATCCCTTAGCAAGGCACACTATGGTTAATACAAACCACAACTTTAAGTTTACAGTTATCGACTACATACAAACTAATATTAGGGGTGGTCCAGCAAACTGGCTTCTAGAAGAATGTGAGTTAGCCTGGCAGATCAGGCTTAACGCCTTTTTACCACCGGGCCTCAACGAGGCATGCAATATAGCATGTATTCTCAAATTAAAAAGCCTAGTGAGATAACGTATATATAAAAATCTTTTGTTAACACTGATCTTATTCTCACTACTCGTAGTTTTTGAGGACAAACAATATACGTGATAGAGTCGGGCACTTCGTCTTGAGTGTAAGTCAAGTAAATTTTAAAAGTTGTGAGTTTAGAGTACCTATTAGTTACAAACTTTTCCACAAAGAGCCTGTGAGAACTCAGGCTTTCTACTATTAGTACCATACATCTTTATTTCGTATAATTACCTACAATAATGTTTATTGGAGTCTAAACTTTATTAACTTGTACCAACTCCAGTGTTTATCTTGGCATTAGAGTTTTTAGAATGTAACAAAACCTTCTTAAAATATCTAAACCATCTGAATTTGTTACATTGTTAATTTTTAGAGCCAAGATGTATGTATCATAACAAGTCTCATAGTGAATCTTTTCAGAACATGTATTAAGTCCATTTTCATCGTTGGTTCTTCCTTATTTTTGTACTGTACCTTTATTAATTTATTTTAAAAAACATTGTTTTTAATATTTAAGTAGAATTGACATTTTTAGGTTGATCGACAAGGTAACCGGTGTTTTAATATTCAGGAGCTATACGTTTAGCTCAGCTGACCGGTTTACATTGATCATGTGATTTTTCTTATTTAATTCACTTGTGTTTGTAAGTTTTTGTCTGATGAAGTTGCCGTATTGGCGGCAACAAAAAGCGCTTAACTTTTATTGTACTGGAATAAACCTAGGTTTTGTGGCTCGTTTGGCTTTTTTGGTTTCACAAGTTTGTTTATTTTTACCGAGTGTGTTTTTCGTCGTACCATTGAAGTTTCCTCATATGCAGTCTCGCATATGGAATTAGCAGGATGCCATGAACCCCAAAGCCTGCAGAATTTGTCTTGCAGATAGCTGGGGTTTTTTGCCACTTGTTTGAAGTATGTTGTCAACTGAATTTGTTTGTCTGGCGTAAGGTAAGCCATCTGGGCAGCTGTATTCAAGCTTGCACCCAGGAATGTAATTATTTGAGAGGGTACCAGTTGTCATTTCTTTTCATTTATGGTGTACCCTAGGCATGCTAGAAGCCTTTTCACAAACGCCAGATGTTGAAGAAGAGTGTCCTTTGTCCTATGCCTGAATGAGACAATCGTCCAGATAAGGATAAATTTGAATGTTTCTTTGTCCGCAAAATGCAATTACTGGTGCCAGGCACTTTGGAAAGACCCTGAGCACAGTAGATAAGCCAAAGGGCAGTGCAGAGAATTGGTAATGCAAAAAAAGCCTGCTTTGAAACGGAGGTATCTTCTGCAAGATTCCCTTATTGGGATATGCAGGTATGCCTCTTTTAAGTCTAGAGTTACCAACCAGGCATTCTTGCCTAGCATAGGCAGCAGCTGTTGTAAAGTCAGCATTTTGAATTTTGGAATGTCCAGGAACGTATTTAGAATGGGTAAGTCCAGAATTGGACACCATGCTTTGTCTTTTCTGGGTACCAGGAAAAGTCTTGAATAAAATCCTTGTCCTTTTTCCTTTTCTGGCACTGGTTGAATAACCCCCATACCCATGAGGGACATGACTTATTTCTGGGCCTCTGCCCACTGGTTTTGTGGCAGATCTGGCCAACCATTTGGAATTGGCAACGTGCGGAAATGAAATATGTACCCCTGGGATACTATGTTTAATACCCACTTGTCCTGGGTAATTAAATGCCAATTTTGAGCGTGAAGTGCTAGTTTTTCCCCCATGGGGGCTGCCGAAAGATAACTGCTTGGAGATGGCAGAGGAAAGTCAATGAGACTGTTTACTGTACGGTTGTGCTTTGCTACCTCCTGATTTGGAGGTGGATGCACCCCATTGCTTTGATCTGTAAGATCCTTGTGATTGATATCTGGAGCCTTTGGAGCATCTGGGTTTGCCCTGAGCGGCTCTGTTGGATACAGGAAAGGACCAGTTCTAAGTAGGTCAGTGTCTATTGAACCTGGGTGGCTGCACTTGCAAGAAATCTTTTAGTTTGCATAGATTTAATTTTTGTCTTCCATTTTCTTTAAAACCTCTTCTGCCTTATTACCAAACAGACTGTCCTGCTGTAAAGGGGCATCCAACAATTTAGCTTTAACATGATCAGGCAGATTTTGCTCCTTGAGCCAGGCATGCCTTCTTATCACAGATCCAGTTACGGTGGCCCTGCAGGAGGCTGCCAAGGAATCAAAACCACATTGCAAAGTATGCTTTCCAACAGGTTCTGCTGAATGCAATAAATCCTGTAACTCCTTATTTTCCACACAGTCAGAAATCAACATAATTTTCTGTTTCAGTAAGCCCATATAACATGCTGTTGGTATTTAAGCACATGAAACTGGCAGTTTAATGCCCTGATTGCCAAGGTTGCAGACATATAAACCTTCTTTCCCCATCTATCCAGTGCCCTGGAGTCTCTATCAGAAGGGGTAGGATTTTTGGCTGTAGAAGCCTTAACACCCCTGGGACCCTGAGAATTAGTTTCAGGGTCAGCAGCAGGATTTTTGAAAAGAAATTTGTGGGAGTCAGGAACCCTGTAATATCTGTCTGGCTTACTAGAAGCCGGAGGCAGGGAATCAGGAGCCATGCTTGATTCCGAGAACACATCATTAACAATGTCTAATACAGGAGGTATTGCCAAAGGCCTATGCTGAGGAAGAAGAAAATCTCTAAGCCTCTTTTTGGATTTAGAGAAGTCCTGACTCTCCCAGTGAAAATATTCCCTTAAGGTATGCAAAGTCTCTCCAAAAGAGTAATCCTCAGGAGGTAAAGCAGAAGGGATGGATTCCTCTGCATCAGAGTCCTCATAAGGTGGGATAGAAAATTCCTGATCAGAGGAGGAATCAGAAGAAATGGAAACCTGATCTGAAGATTCATAATCAGTAAGTAAATGCACACACAGCCAGGAGATGGAACAGTTCATTGTAAGTTCACCAAAGCAGATTCAATAAATCCAGGTGGGCACCAAACGAATTCAAATAATTCCTTTATTCAGAACCACAGAATGATAACACACAAGCGCTTTCGCTCAGACAAACTCAGAATTTGTTCCTGACGCAGGACCCAAGACTTTGTTGTTCAGGCCGACTGAGGGCAACCTGCCAGCAGATTACCCAAATGTAATGACTGCAACAGTGAAACACAAAGAACATCCAGGACTGCAACAGTGAATACACTCAAACATCTACATTTATGGTAAGTGTACACAACTGTACTATGTTCTTCGTGTTTCACTGCTGAATTCATTACATTTGGGTAGATTCCCAAAGCAGTGGTTGGGAGGAGGAGGCATCGGTTTAATATGGAAGTCCGTAGGCCTGAATACACCCTCACAAGCTGGTGCCTGCACAGCGGCTCTGGACCCATCCAAAGTAGAGACATCCGCGGGTTCTATAGTTGAAGAATCTCGTGGCATACCGGACTCCGAATGGGTCTCAATAGAGACCTGCGAATCAGAAGTAGCGGGTATCAGGGGCTGCGAAAGTGTCTCACTAAGTATCGGCGAACTGTCGACTGGCTTAGGAGAAATGTTGTCGGCAGTTTTGGACCTCGGCGGCCTGTCTGTGTCTTTATCTTTGCATTTTTTCAGAATCCTGGTAGTCGGATGGCTAACCGATGACTTTTCTGGACAATTAAACTGAGAACCAAAATATTTAGAGGTGAAAATATACAGACAACGGATAGTGCGCTGATTAAATAAAGCACAAAACCAACAGCAAGGTACATCGTGGTCAGGGCCTAGGCAAGGAATACAGTACGAATGAAAATCTTTATGAGGTATTTGCTTTCCACAAGTAATGCAATTATTAACTTTTACTGACATCGGTAAGGAGCAAGAAAAAGTTTCCGCAACGGGGT
This sequence comes from Protopterus annectens, assembly GCF_019279795.1. NCBI lineage: Eukaryota > Metazoa > Chordata > Ceratodontiformes > Protopteridae > Protopterus > Protopterus annectens. The sequence goes on along the minus strand of NC_056745.1, from coordinate 1,154,393,814 downwards.
ATTTAGCTTTAGTTGAAGACTTTGGTTCTGAAACTCGAAAACGAAAATTTCAGGAGTCGGCCGACCGGCACTTGTGAACTGCTTCTGCTTCGGGGACTGCACGGCAAGAAAGACTGATGTAATGGCGTCGGATGCATGTTTTATACCCCTGATGACCTGACGTCATGGAAGAAGGGACAGCAACCGACGCAGGACCAAGACTTTGCTGATCAGGCCGACTGAGGGCTACCTGCAAGCAGATAACCCACATGTATTGACTGCAACAGTGAAACACAAAGAACATCAGAGTTCCTGGCCATTACTACAACTGGAGAAAGCAAGTAGTTAGATGAAAAGACAGAATGTCTGGATGAGTGAGTTACTGATTTGAAATCTGTGTTAAGAGAATAGGTTTCACCTTTAGGTGAGGCTGCAGCAAGGGGGAAAAAGTCTAGTGAGGCCAATAGGAGGCTATGAGAATGAGTTGCCCCTTACAATCCTTGGCTTTCTGTAGTAGTCTCAGTATGACAGGTATGGGAGGATATTCATACAGGAGTCCTAGTTGCTACTCATGGGAGAAGCATACCTTGGTGGCTGTCCCTCCTAGGAAGCTATGCTGAAGAACAGGTGACATCTGAAGTTGAATGGAGAAGCAAACAGGTCACAGCAAGGTGTCCCCCCCACTTCTAGAATATGCTGTGTGCTATCTTGATTTCGAGGGACCACTCGTGGGAAATCAGGGTGGTCAGCAATCATGTTGGAAGACCCAGGCATATGCACTGCAATCAGAAAATATTGCGCGATCAGGGCTCATTCCTCAAGGAGTAAGATCTGTTTCCTTCTTCCTTGTTTGTTGTCCAACTGTATGAAGATTGCACTCTGAAGGAGGTCATCCTAAAATGTCTGCAATGCTAGGAGGATGGTTCTCATCTCAAGTATGTTGATGTGCAGGGAGACCTCCTCCACAGATTACGAACCTTGAACCATCTTGCCCACACAATGCCCTCCCACCCCAGGGCAGATGCATCCATGGTAACCATTATGAGTGGTATGAGATTAGAGGAGGAGTATCCTATAGAAATGTTGGCTGGATTCAACCATCAGGTTAACTCATTACATCCAGTAAGTACACCTCCAGTTGCATCTGCAGTTAACTCCTACTGATACCTCTAGTCATCAAATATTGCTTGTTCATATTTGCATCAATAATCCAAAAACCATGCTATGTACAAGGTTTTAAAAGATTTCATATTAAAGCTTACAGCATGGCAAACTCAACTACATTAATATTTGACCTCTGTCTAGTGCAGGTAAAGAGATATAAACTGTTTGCTTTTATGATATTAATTTATATAGATAACATTTTCACATTTTTCTAAATAGCTCAGCAACCAGGTAACACAGACAGAACTCCTCAGCCTCTTATGAAAGCCCACAGCTAGCTGAATAAAATGATGCTGACACTGTGTGCAACTTGAGTGGTTGCTGTGATATTGTAAGTTGTTTACAAAATATTACAAACATGTTACTTTGTTTACAATGACTTATTTGGTTTAAGACCTAGAACCTAAAGAATACTACCGCTATAAAAACAGTTTGTGCTGAAGGGTCTGCCATTTATACTTTTATTATAACCCCTATAGTTCCCGAGATATGGACATTTGTTTGAAATGTGAGGACATAATTTGATTCTGTCAAAAGGCTTAGGGTCCGCCCACTGGAAGTTACAGTGTAAACTTCCTGAGCTCCAATGGAGTGAATGAGTTAAGCTCCATTTGAGACACTCTGACCTTGTGATGAGAACATGAAGTGACAAAGGTTGATATTGCTACAGTAGGGAAGAAACCTCTGTGATCACTGATGAAATCCTTTCCTGTGGAAGAATTAACTGTCTGCAAGTATCAAGATGACATCAGTGAAAAAATAAGGTCCTGTTATTCTACTTGGAATTTTGCCACATTCACTACTCTTCCCAAAGACAGGCACAGCTGCAGCAAATGTCGTCTTGCCATCAACAGTAGATCCAATCATGTAGGTACAGGAAGATACATACTCCTAAAATTCACATGTGAGCAGTGAATGAGGCTATGCATTTGATGAACACCGGGGGAGGGGGGCTGTGGTGATACAGAATAGCAAGGCCTTGAAGAGATAATGACTGGCTCCTAACTGGAAGCGGAGGAATCTTCCTGACGCTTCAACCATTTTTATGTGTAGTTAAGCATTCTGTAGATCCAGAGAGCACACCCAGTCCTGCCAGGGTGCAATGCCAAATGGAGTACCCAGTGAAAATCTACAAAGTCTCTTTCTTTATAAATCGATCAGCCAGACTCAAATCTAGGACCGGTCTGAGATCCTTGGTCTTCTTAGGTACTACAAGGAATCTGGAGTTAAGTCTAGATCCTCTCTGATCTGTTGGGGCCTCTTGGATTGCTGTTTTTTGAAGGAGAAGCTGAGCCTCTCTTAATGCTGTTTCCCTTTGTTTGGGTGGTTGGGAAGACTGATTTGGGGATTTTGGCAAAAAGGGAATGAAGTAGCCTTTGGATACGATTCTCTTTACTCAGGAGTCTGTCATGATGGCCATCCATGCTAGGAAGTTTTAGAGTTGATTCTCTCCAGAGTAGAGCAAACATACAAACCTTCAGGCATCATATGGATGAAAATCTCAAAAGGACCTCCTACCGCTCTTGTTATTGGGACCACCCCTCCCCTCTGGTGCAGCATCCAGACACAGATTCCACTCTGCCTAGAGAGCTTCTATCCTGCTGTTGGAAATCAGGGAAACCACAAATACATGTCCCCTTCAGGATTTTACTAAAAGGTCATTAGCAAGTCAAGGAACTTGATCCCAACAGCAGTAAGCATCCTGGCTTTTTGCCCACATTCAGTCTTACTTACTGCCAAAACAGTGAATTAGCATTGAAAGTGGCACTGGTGAAGGCTGCTATGAAGTGGTCTGGGATATCTGTATGCAGCACCAGGCTTGTCTTCTCACTTGACCCATCAGCTCTGGCTGCTGCACCATGCAGTTTAGAACTCTACAAATGTAGTTCATGCATACAAAATTCCCAAGCCTATCCCATCATCAGCAAATCCTTCTTAGGAGAACGGACAGCCTGGGTGTCTTCAAGGACGTTCTTCATAGCTGTAGCCACCACAATCAAATTAACAAGAGGGACCCTTTATTCCAATAAGGCCTGTTTGTTAGGAGTATGATGCACTCTGTCCAGTTTACCATGTCTACAAGTTCATAGGTAGGTACTAGGCTATCTGCCCGAAGGCATTTATAAGCCTAGCCAGAATGTGTTGGCTTTTGCCACCCCCTTAGATTAGTTCCTCTGTGCCTCTGTCCAGCAGAGCCACTGAAGTGATCCCGGAGGTAAACTTTGTTTCCCATTCACTCGTCAAGATTTCTTTTGAAGAGTGTTAGTGAGGAGCTCTGCCTGATGTAGATTGGGATCTTGTTCCAAAGCATGGGAAGTCTCTGGGACAGGAATCTATCCCTCCAGCACGTCCTATTTATTGTTGTGGTGAAGTTTAGATCCCTAGAGCATGTGGCTTGCGGGGATAAGGTTTTCTTTAGGTGGAGCATGTCCATCAATTCTGGGTCTGGCCTTGTATGTCAGGCAGAGATCACCTCTGAGTAGGCAGTATGCAACCAAGTACAGCTGTAATTTATTCAGTCGAGCTGCATAGGGCATCTGTTTGAGGCCTGTGATCCTCTTGGTGAGGTACTTCAGAGAGAGGCACTTCCCAAGCTGTTGTGGGAGAGGAATTATAGGCCTACTGCAAAAACTCTGGGGGAGTGAGGTTGACAGGCCTAGATCCCCCTTGTCTAATCATTTCCAAGATCTCAAAGAAAGGAACTTCTGGAGGGGACTTCATGGAGCCCTCTGAATCTGGAGTGTGAGATTCTGAGGGGGAACCCAGGTATTGCTTCTTGTACATCCTCTTCCTTGGGGGACTATAATGAGAGTCCTTGTCTGAACTCCCATGAGAACAGTGATCTCTGGAACTTACCAGTGATGGCCTAGAACTCCTCTGTCCCTGAGGGAGTCTCAGTGATGGTCAGCATAAGGGCTTGACCCCAGATGGTACCCAAGGACAGGATTATCTGCGATAAGCAACCACCGAATAATTATCAATAGATTACCTATACTTTAGTTTTACTAGTAAATACTAGTAAATAATACAAAAACTGAGAAAATGGAGGATTTGTTATAGGGATATGGATAGCAAGATACAAGCAGTCAAAATCTTTTTAGTCCCTTTAGTCTTATACACAGGTCAGGCATATTTTTATCAACCAGAGAAGTTGTGGATAGCAATTAATAAAGAGCCGACTATCCGGGAGGGGAATATGTCAAGAGTCAACTGGGATAAGCTTGGTTCTTCCAGTAAAACAGGGCAGGTTGGGATTACCCAATTTGAAGGGGTATGTCAAAGCTACACAGTTTTTTTTTAAACACAATGAATTAGTAAAATCTTAGTGGATTCCATTCACTCTTAACAGATTTCTAAACTAAAGACAAAAGTACACAAATACAAAACTTGATCACTCTAACATAGCATCCTAAATATTAGGAAATGTGATTGAGAGAAGGGCAAGGAAGCCCCTGTTTAGAACTTTAATGCCAGATCTATGTCAATATTGCACACTTTGGACAGGAAGAAAGTACAGTTTTGTACCTACCATAAATGTAGATGTTTGAGTGCTCATACAGCTGCAGTCATAACAGATGGGTTATCCTGCTGTCAGGCGGGTCCTTGGTCGGCCGAATTCCAAAGTCTAGGTCCGGCGTCGGTTGTCGTCACTTCTTCCATGACGTCAGTGCGGCAGGGGTATAAGAGCCAGCCGACGCCATCTTCTTCAGTTTTTCTTGCCCCAGATGTCAGGTGCCCCCAGAAGGAAGGCAAAACAAACTTATGTAATCATGCAATATAGAATAATCAAAAAACAGTACTTTGCAAGCAAATACACCATAAAAGAATACCCCAAATAGGTTGTATGAGCAGGTGTTTTGTCATAAGGCCTGTCCTAAGAGGGGATGGAGGGAGGGAAACCTGGACTGCAGCTGTATGAGCACTCGAACATCTACATTTATGGTAGGTACAAAACTGTACTAGGTTCATCATGCATACAGCTGCAGTCATAACAGATGGGTAGAATCCCAAAACTAAGTAGGGGTGGCAGGCACTAAGTGGAACTAGGAGGAGCAAGGATGCCCTGCAAGACAGCTGTGGCAAATCCCGCTCTAGATTTACAGTAAAGTGGAAGGTGATAGTGTTTGGAGAAAGTGTGCACTGAACTCCAAGTGGCTGCTTCCAAAATGTCCTTGGTAGGAACCCCCCTGAGGAAAGCTGCAGAGGTAGCTGTGGCCCTTGTGGAATGGGATCTGATGCTTGAAGGCACAGCTTTTCCATGAAATGAGTAACAAAAGCATATGCAGTGGGCTATCCATTTTGAGATTGTCTGTTTGGAGATAGCCTTTCCTTGAGCACCTGTACCATAGGACACAAAGTGTTGCTCGGATTTCCTGAATGGCTTTGTCCTGTCCAAATAATAATTAAGTTGTCTGTGAATGTCCAAGGAATGCAGTAGTCTTTCCCCTTTGTTTTGTGGGTTAGGGTAAAAGGTAGGTAAGTGGATAGTCTGATTCAAGGCTACACTGGATACTACCTTTGGCATAAAGGTAGGGTTGGTTCGTAAGGAAACCCTGTCCTGATGGAAAATGAGGGCCTGTAGTTCTGAAACCCTGTGTGCTGAGGTGATAGCCAGAAGGAAGGCTGTTTTCCATGACAAGTATTGTAGTTCTGTTGAAGCAGCTGGCTCAAATGGAGGAAGGGTCAGCTTTTCCAATATGAAGTTGAGGTCCCAAGCAGGGACTGGTGGTTTCCTTGGAGGTTTTATATTCTTAGCCCCTCTGAGGAACCGTCTTAAGAGAGGACGAGAGACTAAAGGAGGATCTGTGTTGTATTGTGCAGAAATGGCTGAAGCATGGATTTTGATGGAGGAGAAGGAAAGTCCACTGTTTAACATCTCAGCTAGGTACTGTAAAATTTGAGGTAAATTTATTACCCAAGGATTCTGGCCGTTTTTCTGATTCCAGGCACAAAACCGTTTCCATTTGGCGGAGTAGGCTTTTCTAGTAGAATGTCTTCTGGCCTCCAAGATGACATCCTGCACCTCCTTGGAGAGGAGGGTCTGTTGGGAAATCAAGGGATTCTCCATGCAGCTAGATTTAGGGTTTTGAGCTGGCTGTGAAGAGTTTTGAAGTTGTGCTGGGACAACAGAAGAGGCACTAGAGATAGGATCCATGGTGGGGAATGTGTCAGGCTCTTCAGGAGTGGATACCAGTGTTGTCTTGGCCAGTCTGGAGCAATGAGAATCATTTTCGGCCTCTCTGCTCTGGCTTTTAATAGAACTTTGGGCAGCAGAGGGAGAGGCGGAAAGGCATAGACTGTCAATGTTGTCCAATTGAAAGAAAGTGTGTCCACTTTCCAGGCCTGTGGACGATAGGTCCTTGAGCAAAATTTTTTCAATTGGTAATTTCTGTGGGTAGCAAAGAGATCTATGTCTGGCTGTCCCCATGCCTGAGTTATCTTTGCGAAAACTTGAGGATGCAACTTCCATTCGTATGGATCTGTCATATTTCTGCTTAGGCTGTCTGCCAGTGTGTTTTCCTTCCCTGGCAGGAATTGTGCCTGAAGTTGGATTTGCAATTCCAGAGCTGTGTTCCAAAGGGTCATAGCTAGTCTGCACAGGGGGTATGAATGAGTTCCCCCCCTGTTTATGTACCACATCACTGTGGTGTTGTCTGTCCTTATCAATAGCTGGCCTGGATGCAGTAGGTCTTTGAAGGCCATAATAGCATTTTGCACTGCTAGCATTTCCTTTTGGTTGATGTGTAGGTGCTTCTCTTTTTGGGACCATTTTCCCTGAATGCACCGATCTGTCATGTGTGTCCCCCAGGCATAGTCCGAGGCGTCTGTTGTGATGATTTGAGTTGCTTGAGGTATGCAGGAAGGGAGACCTATGTTTCTTTGGCATGCTTGAGCCCACCACAGAAATTCCTTTTGAAAACAAACATGGAATGAGTGGTATAATTGTTTCCAAACTGTGGCTGTGTTGAGACCATAAGTTTTTTAGGTACCATTGAAGTTTCCTCATATGCAGCTTTGCACATGGGATCAGCAGGATGCAAGATGCCATGAATCCCAGAGCCTGCAGGACTTTCCTTGCAGTCAGCCTGGTGAAGGTTGCCATTTTGCTGAAGTATCGAGATAGTTGCCCTTGTTTGTCTGGCGTGAGGTAGGCCATCTGGATGTTTGTATTCAAGCTGGCACCCAGGAAAATTATTGTTTGAGAGGGTATTAGTTTTGATTTCTTTTTGTTGACTGTGTATCCCAGAAAGTTCAACAGTTTTATTACAAACGCCAGGTGTTTCAGAAGTATGTCCTTGCTGTCTGTTTGGATCAGGCAGTCGTCCAGATATGGGTATATTTGTATTCCTTGAAGTCTGCAGAAGGCAATTACTGATGCCAGGCATTTCATAAACACTCTGGGCACAGTAGATAAGCCAAAGGGCAATGCAGAGAATTGATAATGGGTTGAACCTGCAAGAAATCTGAGGTATCTTCTGCAATCTTGTCTGATAGGGATATGCAGGTATGCCTCCTTGAGGTCCAATGTTACCAGCCAAGACTCCTTGCCCAGCATAGGAAGAAGCTGCTGTAATGTGAGTATCTTGAATTTTGGTACCTGTAAATATGTGTTTAGGATGGATAGGTCTAAAATAGGTCTCCAATCTTTGTCTTTCCTTGGTACCAGGAATAGTCTGGAATAAAACCCTTGACCTTGTTCTTTTGCAGGTACCTCTTGAATAGCTTTCATGTCTATGAGAGCTGAAATTTGTTTTTGTGCCTCTGCCCTTTGATTTTGTGGCAGGTTTGGCATGCCTCTCATTTTGGAAGGGTGTGAAAGTGGAATCTGTAGCCTCTGTCTATAATGTCCAGAATCCATTTGTCTTTTGTGACAATATGCCAATTTTTTGAGAATAATGCCAGTTTTCCGCCTAAAGGTGCTGCCATTAAAGCTTTGCTTGGCAGGTAAAGGGGAAAGTCATTGTGTCTGCTTTCTGAATGACTGTGATCTATCTTCTCCACCTCTTGGGGTTGGTGCTTGCCATTGTCTGGCTCTGAATGATCCTTGAGATTGCCCTCTACCCCTCGGGCGCCTGTATCTGCCTCTTTGAGGTCTGTCCGTGGCTGGAAAGGACCAGTTTTTTGAAGGCCAGTTTCTGCTGAAACGTGGAGGTTGTACCTGCAGGAAATCTTTCACTGTTTGCATTGATCTTGCCTTTTCCTTCATTTTCTTTAGTACCTCCTCAGCTTTAACACCAAACAATACATCTTTTTGAAGAGGTGCATCTAGTAATTTAGCTTTGACATGATCTGGTAAGGCTTGCTCTTTGAGCCAAGCATGTCTACGTATGACAGACCCTGTAACAGTAGCTCTACATGAGGCCTCTAAAGCATCAAAACCACACTGCAAGGTATGTTTACCCACTTGCTCTGCACTATGCAACAAATCCTGCAACTCTTAAATCTGGTTGTTCCGGTTGTTTCATTTTGCTTTTCAACTGAGATAACAAAAACTGTTGATACTTTAACATATGGAACTGACAGTTTAATGCCCTCATGGTTAAAGTGGCCGAGGTATACACCTTTTTCCCCCCACCTTTCTAAAGCTCTGGAATCTCTCTCTGAAGGTAATGGGTTTTTAGCAGTAGAGGCCTTAATTCCCTTGGGACCCTGTGAAATAGTTTCTGGGTCAGCAGTACGGCTTTTGTATAGGAACTGGTGTGAATCAGGAACCCGGTAATACCTGTCTGGTTTAACAGGAGCTGGAGGTAGAGAATCTGGGTTGAGGTTGGCTTCTGTGTACACATCATCAAATATATCTAAGACAGGAGGGATATCCAGAGGCCTATGCTGGGGGAGCAAGAGAAAATCCCTGAGCCTTTTCTTGGAATCTGAGTAATCTTGGCCTTCCCAGTGAAAGTGTTCCCTCAAAGTATATAGGGTTCCCCCAAAAGAGTAGTCCTCGGGGGGGGGGGGAATAGACTCCTCTGTATCAGAGTCTTCAAAAGGAGAATATGTATATTCCTGGTCCTCAGAATGTTCAGAGGTAATAGAGGCTTGATCTAAGGAAGGGTAGTCTTCCTCTAATCTGGGCCTTTTGTCCGAGGGGGTTTGAGAACCCCTGATAAGAGTAATCAAATCCTCAGCCATTTTGAGCATCTGTTTTTTAGGCATGGGGCCTTGAGAGGGGGTCTGTGGTCCTTGTTTTTTAGTTTTCATGGCTACTTTAGATTTTGTGAAAGCCTTAATAGAGAAGGAGCAAGGCCTGAAGACACCTTGAGAAATGGCAGGCCTGTCTAAACTCTGAGTTTCCCCGCCAAGAGTGGCATCGGTATCTGTAGTCGGAATCGGGGCCGAGGAGCCTGCGACCTCGGGCACAGAAGACACCGGTAATGAAGTGTCATCGGTAATTAGGGGCTGCGTAGGCGCCTCGCTGAGAACCGGAGAACCAGTAGTCGGCCTTAGCGTGGTGTCAGTAGAAGTCACGGACCTCGTATGTCGGTCCTTATCTTTGCGCCTTTTACTCAAAACTGGAGTCGGAGTATCCGACGACATAATATAATTACATTTTTTACCAAAATAGTGATGGGCGAACTCCGCCCGACACTTAATAGGGCGTTTGTTGAATCTAGCACAAAAACGGCAGGCCGAGACGTCATGGTCTGGGCCTAAGCAAGGAATACAGAAAGAGTGGAAATCCTTATGTGGTATTTGCTTCCCACATGAAATGCAATTATTAACTTTGTCTGACATCGGTCTGAGGGAAAAAAAGTTTCCCCAACAGGGTACTTAGCTTTCAAGAAGACTTCGGCTGAAATATTTTCGTAAATCTCAGGAGCCGCCGACCGGCACTTGCGAACTGCTTCTGCTTCGGGCACTGCACGGCAAGAAAGACTGGAGAAGATGGCGTTGGCTGGCTCTTTTATACCCCTGCCACACTGACGTCAGGGAAGAAGCGACGACAACCGACGCCGGACCTAAACTTTGGAATTCGGCCGACCGAGGACCCGCCTGACGGCAGGATAACCCATCTGTTATGACTGCAGCTGTATGCACGATGAACATCTGCAAATTCTGACAGAAAATGGGGCACTTAAAACTAGCTAAGTTAGAAAGATGCCCAGTTAAGATCCACACACAAGTTAATCTTCTCTGTTTTTCAGGGAACAGACCATAGCTGCAGTGTTTCTCTCCTTTTCTCCCTATTTTGCAACCTTCTCGGCCTCTCTCATTCTGTCCAGCTGCTCTCTGTTGAGTGTGAACTGAATAGGATTGGCTGCTGGTCTTGTCCGCAAATAGTACATTCCAGTCTTCATGCCCTGTTTCCAACCGTAGAAGTGCATGCTGGTCAGTTTGCCATAGTTTGGTTCTGCAACATGGATATTCAAAGACTGGCTTTGGTCAATATAAGCCCCTCTATCAACAGCTATTTTGATAACAATCTTCTGGGAAATTTCCCACACAGTTTTGTAGAGTGCTTTCAAGTCATCAGGAATTCTTGAAATGCTCTGAACAGAATAAGAAGTTATGCACCTACCATAACATTCCATGTTAGTTGTCTTCTTCTCGCCTTCTTTCTTGCTGGTTGGGTTCGGAGCCGATCTTCGGCTCCGACTCGGCCATTTTCTAAAGCTCGAGAGCTATTTACTGGCTCGAGGCCACCCTATATCCCACAATGCCTGGCGCTAGACACACAAATTAATTCAGTGTTCTTGGTCTGCACAGAAAAACTATTCTATACAACTGACAAACTAACAATTCCATCAGGACAACTAAATGTTAACTTGATTAGGCCATGTCATCCAAAACTACTTCAACTCTCAGTCCTACATTCCCTTTACTCAGCCCATTATACTTACCCACCCTAATCTTATTTTAGGAAATGACTTTCTCTTAAAGATAAAGTGCAAAGTTTTTTGTACAATTTCTTTTTGTTAAAATTATGCCCTTATCTAGTAAAGTTTGTCTGTCTTTTCGGCTTTTCCCGGTTAGGGGTCGCCACAGCGGAACTCCGGTCCGCTAATGATTGGCAGTAGATTTTTATGGTGCCGAGTTGCCAGCCCGGCGCCCAACCTTCAGCGAATGCATACCCATTCACACATGTCTTTCGGAGGCCACTCGACCGCGGGGAGGACATGCAGACTCCACACAGAAGACACTCCAGCCGAGAATCGAACGGGAAAACCTCTTGCTGTGAGGCAACAACGCAACTGCTGTACCATCTAGTAAAGTGAGCCTTTTTATTCTAAAATGTGTAGTTTTTACTTCAATTACTTCAATGGACTTATATTTATTACGTTAATAAACTGGTGTTTCTGTTTACTGAGCAACTGTCAAATTACTTACTGATTCCATGGCATTTAGCCCTGCTTTCCAATGATAAATGAGGGGGGGGGGACAAGTTTTGTAGTGGATTGGCATGTTTTCTGTAGTCTGCAGCAGATTTCATTATAAACTAACTGGAAGAAACGTAACTAAAGTAAGCTGAAACAGGATAAAATTCTTAGGCTTGTGTATAGTGCTTGGCATACAGTGTAATAAATCAGATGTAAAACTGATAAATAATTAGTCACATTATATTATGTATGTGTGTGTGTGTGTATACACATACATACATTCACGTGTGTGTGTGTGTGTGTGTGTGTGCATATATATATATATATATATATATATATATATATATATATATATATATATATATACACATATACATACATACACATATACATACACACACACCAACACGTATGTTCACACACACATTGCAGTACTTGACAGCTTAAGTGCACATTTTGTTAAGGACATGCCCACAACCTGTTTAGTGCAACTGTGAAGTCACGTCCATTAAAGTGTATGGATACATTCCTACTCTATTCTTACTATGATGTCACCAAGAGATAAAGTAGACTTATGTGGGCATATTCAAGCTCTACAATCTAGCCAAAATCTAAATAAATTCTCAACTGTAACCAACATTTTCATATTCTCGGTAATGCCCAACGTGGTTTCAGACCCATCTTCAAAATTATCACTGCTTATCTTCAAGCTATGGACTGTAGCGTCACTAACACAGACCAGGGTTTCACACTGGTGCCATAACTAGTTACTGAACTAAAAATTTTATCTTGTCAATTCCTTCCTACAGCTCACAAAGCTTTCAAATCTCAAGCTCTGCATGTGAACCCTAACCTGGTTCAAAACAATCTTGCAGGCAAACCTATCATGATACAGTTTAGGAAATAGTGTCTTTCTATAGGTCAATGTGGAGTCCCTCATAGTTCCATTCTATGTCTCATAACGCATAGTCTTCAGTCTAATTTAAACTTTAAAACTTATTAAGACAATGACCTACTTAGTTCAAATAACATGATCTAGAATTTCACGAAGGACAAGGGTTTTACACTGATGCCATAACGGTTTGTTATTGTAATTCCCTCCTACTCCTCATAAAAAAACATCTATCCTAGTTCAAAATTATCTTCATGACAGATAGAGTACAATTTAGGAAGATGCAGTCCCTTCCTTTATGCATCAATGTGGACTTCCCCAATGATCTGCTCCCCTCAGTCACTGGTCTGATCTAAATTTTAAAACTATGTAAGCCAATAACCTAAGTAGTTCAAGTAACATAAAATACCACAAATTCTCACTATAATCTGACTTTACTAGCTTCTGCCCTTGGATTAGCAAACATAAGCTACTAGTTAATACCTCCAGAAAAATCAGTTATTTAATAGTATTCAAAAACTCACTTCATCTGTCACATCACTTTTCTCTGACTCTTGGGATGCTAACATATTCAGACTTCTTCCAAATATATGAGCACTTAACTTGATCCCATCCTATTCTATCCATGTTGAATTCTCTATCAGTGACATCTTAACACTCCTCGCCATCACACACCAGAGACACAAAGATCTATATGCAACACAATGCAAGAAAATGCAAACATCCACTATTTTCACCATGCAACTCACAAATTATTTTACAAATTACCCTAAATATGTCACTGTATTAACCTCTTAAATGTTAGAACTTATCATTGCATTCTCAATGCCTCAACAAATACTCTTCCTATAACACTATATTTTCTTTTGCAACTACTTTACATAAACTGCTATGTATATTCTGACTTCTGCCCATCTCTTGTTACCAAGCTTTCAGTCACCAATCATCAGCATTCATTTAGACTCAAACAAATAAAATTTGTTTTACAGTCCAGTGAAAGGGCTACTTCCAAACTTGCCCTTTCAGTATGGAACTTCTTTCATACTATCATAAGCGATCTTAACCTTTCCCGCTGCAGGCGGTATCTCCTGACGTATGTAAATCCACCCAGTATAACTGCTTTTTACTACAAAACTCTACTGCACTTGATTTTCTCTTATCAGCAGCCTCCTGCTTCCCTCTGCTACTTATTAATCTTACTTAAGCCAATTGAGCTGTGCATTCCTTTTGCTTGTTATCCATCATTTTCCTCATAATACACTGATAAATTACTCTCCAGTATTCAAACCTGCAAATTCATGTTGTCTTATTTCCCCACATAATTGTATTTGTTTTACTTCTTGTTTCTTTATGCACTTTATATTTGTTTGCTCTTGACACAGGAAAGAGTCCTCAGAAAATCCAGCTACCTGGCTCAGTTAATTGAAGAATGAATGAATGCATCAAAAATCAACTAACCAGAGTTGTGCCTCTAAAAGATGGGGTTACCAGTTTTACAAATACAACAAATGCTTGTACCAGTGGTTCAGTGTTTAACATTATCATCTCACAATATATGGCTCTGATTCAGTTCCTGGCCTCTGTGCAGAGTCTGCATGTCCTCTCCATGTTAATCTGTTTTTTCACTGTGTTTATGAATGATTTCTTCCCATATCTGAAAAACATGTTGGCAGGTGACCAGTACCATTAAACAATGAAAAACTTCCCATTATCCACATTATAGCCAACAGAAAGCAATCAGGTTTTGCCACTCAAGGAACTTCTTTCACTGCTATTTAATGAATACAGACAATATAACAGTCATATTTAATCCAGCTACATACAAAACACCCGCAGATAGATACCCTTAATCTTTCCTTTCTCGATAAAATCCATCATAGTTTGCACTCAGTTAAGAGAATTGTGAGTAGTCTTTCTTTCCATAGCAATAAAATGTGTTCAAGTATGTTAACAGTGTATGTAAACAAGGCTTTACTTTTGTCTGCGTGTAATGTCTCGCTTAAGTATTCTAACGCATATTTTAAAAGCTCTGGGTGCTTCACGTTTTTTTATTTTTACATTTGTTAAGTAGCTACGTACAGTGGTATAAATCTTTTTCAGGCCTGACCCAAGCCTTACAGGCATGCAAAAAGAACTTAAAAAAATAATGTAAATTAAACAGTAAACAATGTAAACAAACAAATGTACAAGTATCAGTACAGAAGGGATGAATCTTTAAACAACTGATCCATGTCTGTCTAATCAATAGTTGGGAGTCCAACAACATTTTCAGTTGGCACAAATAAATAGTTGAAAACAGAAGCAGGCAGAAGGAGTAAACAGTTGAGAATAAAAACAGAGGGAGTAATCAAGTTAGTTTTGGGAGTGAATGTGTTAATAGGAAGTTAAGTTACCTTTGGGATGGGTAGGCATGCTGGTTGATGCCCCAAGTGGAAGGCGCAAGAGCAACTGTTTCTATTTATTGTAAATATAATAACGTAGTTGAGAAAGTCAAGCTGAGTATGAGCTAAAGGTAAAGGGTGGACAGGAGTATGTTTAATTTTATCCAGAACTTATCAGAGCAGTGACATTGATGGAATACCCAAGGTGTTTTTAAAAAAATTTGTGAAAAAATCAGTAGGGTAAACTTTTTTCTTCTTCTTTATGGGATTATATTCTATTTAGCTTGGGTTAACTTAATTTCGTTTTCTGAAAATGTCAGTGCCTAAAGTAGTCTGACAAGAAGACTTTCATTAGAGATCCCTAGTGAAAATAAAAATTTGTAAAACACATAAGGTTTTTGACTAGATAGCTGCAGTCATTTATTAGTGTACATGTTTAAGTGTTAAGAAAGAAGGTGGCCCTTAAAATCTCCAGAAATAGTTTTATTGACAACCAAGTGATGGTGGGCATACTGTGGTATTATATGAATAAATGCAAATCCAGGGAATGCAGAAGTCTTTCACCCTTGTTTTGGGGTTGGAGTTGTCATAATGTTTAAGGTGTTTACTTCCCAGACACAAGACACAGTGTCTGATACTCACGTTTGAAAGGAAAATTGGCTAGGCAGCTAGCCTAGTTATTACCTATGAACCGAAGTCCTTCCTTAGATTACTACTGCAGTATTCCAATACTAGTGGGAAATTCCCAAAGCTTATCAGTTCGAAAAGTGATAAGACCAAAAAACAGAGGAGCTGTAAAATCAATCTAGATAGCACAGATCTATCAAAAGAAACTCTAAATTTAGAGAAAGCATCTACCCTGTACTGTTTAAAGTGTACACAGATAACCAAGTAAATGCCTCTAAAATAGCCCTTGAATCAATTTCCTTGTAAAAGGATCCAGAGGAAGAAACTACTCCAGTGGAATAGGCCATAACCAGAGAGGATAAACATCTACTATGATGAGAATAGCAAAAGGATATGGACTTTTAAATCCACTTGGCAATTGTTTGCTTGGAGACTAGATTATCCAATTTGATTTCCTGTAAGGAAACAAATAGCTGGTCGGCCTTCTTAATGTCTTTTGTGTTTTGCCCAAATAGAATTGGAGTTGCTTTTGCACATCCAGGAAATGCAGAAGTCTTTCACCCTTGTTTTAAAGTCTTGAAAAAAAGTAGGCAGATTAACAGCTTGGTTGAGAGACAACTCGTTGACCACTTTAGGAATAAAGGACAGAAATGATCCTAAGAAATATACAGTATTCTTATGGAAAATAAGGAAGCAAGGGAAGTCATTCAGGCTTTGAGCTCAGACACACTTTTGGCAGACGTAGGGACCACTAGTAGAATGGTTTCCCACCTATAAAATATCAGATATGCAGAAGCCACTGGTTCAAAAGTTGGCTGAGTAAGCTTTTCCAAGACAGAGTTAAGGTCCAAAGGAGGAGGAGGAACAGACTTCCTAGGTGGGTTCAAATGAAGGACACCCTTGAGAAATAGCTTTACCTCAATTCTCAAAAGCAGGGGTGGATCAAAGGTCATACAAGCAGAAATGGCAGATGAATGCACCTCGATGTGCATTGGCTAGACCAGCTCATAATAGCTCACACAAGTATGAACATATAGTCAGAATCCCTGTTTGAATGGGATATTCTGTTTTTGTGAAATAAGACAGAAAACCTTTTTCCATCTGAATATGTAAAATCTTCTTAATGGTAGGTTCCCTTGCCTCCTGGTGAACCTGGAGCATGCACTCAGAAAACTGGCATCAGAAAGGAATTAAGATTCTCTCACCCACAATATCAGGTTGAGGGCAGGCTAGCAAGTTGATACAAAACAGAAAATGTACAGTTGTGCAAAATCTTACCACAACATTAGATATCCTCTTCACTACTGCAATATTCCTTACATTAGGGGTCCCCTGCCAAGGGCAGCTCAACATCCAGCCAGTATAACAAAGCCTTAGGTTGTAATAGGGACATTGTAAGTCACAAGTATGCTCTCCATGCATGACATAGAGCATAAAGGTGACATACGGATGTACCTTCCTCAGAAATGAAAAGCCCCTGAAGAAACTGCAACCTAAGGAGTAAGACAGGAACATATGCATCCAGAAAAAGATAATGGGGAGGAAAGAGCGCGCTAATACTGCAACAGTAAAGAAAAGGATATCTATTGTTATGGTAAGATTTTACACAACTGTACTACGTCCTTCCATATCATTGTTGCAGTATTCCTTACATTAGGGAGAGTACAAAAGCTCAGGAGAAAAGTAGGAAGAGGGAGAAAGGTCCAGCAGAATAGCCCTGGAAACAATATCCAACTTACAGTGCCTTGTAAAAGTATGAACAGAAGTCCAATTAGCTGCTTCAAGGATGGAGTTCCTATCCAGTCCTTTGAAAAAAAAAGCACCAGAAGAAGCCAGAAAGAAAAAAGAAGTTATGTTCTTACCTTAATGTTCCATCTGTGTTGTTGATCTTCAATCATTCATTACTGATGGGTATCGGTTCCGTCCTCAGAACTGAGTCAACCTTTATAACAAGCTCGTGCCAGCCAAAAAAACTCTTGAACTAAGCTTACCCATAGTGTCCCTCTCCCTGTTACCTCAGATCGAGTAAAGCGGATGCTTTTTCTGAACATATTCCCTAAACACAAGATTTGGACCAAATCCGAACCTCCAGGAGCCTTTGGAGGGGGAAGGAGGGTGGAATGAAATGAATGAAGCTCAATAACACAGATGGAACGTTATGGTAAGAACAAAACTTCTTTATCTGATGTTGTTAATCTTCATTCATTCATTACTGATGGGGACAGAGTCCCTAGCAACTTTATGTCCTAGGTGGCCTTATGGAAGGATGTTCCTGAGCACCACTGAACCAAAGGATGCTATCTCACTGGAGACCAAATCCAATTTGTAATGAGTGATAAAGGTATGAGGAGTAGCCCATGTAGCTGCTGCACAGATGTCATCCATGGAGGCCCTAGAATGAAAGGCAACCGATGTCGCCACTGAACTGATTGAATGTGCCTTGACTTTAGTTGGTAGAGGAATTTTGTTTTGTTGGTATGTAAAGCATATACAATTCCTCAACCATTTACAGTCACCTTAGAAACAGATTTTCCCAAATTTGGGTCCTGAACAGGATTACAAATAACTGGTCAGATTTTCATAGTGATTTAGTTCTGTCTAAATAGAATCATAATTGTCTATAAACATCCAATAAATTTAGACATTATTCTTCTTTATTAGAAAAATTGGGAAAAAAGACCGGCAGGATCATTGTTTGATTAATGGTCAATTCTGAAATAACTTTGGGTAAAAAGGAGGGATTAGTCCAGAGTGATACTCTGTCCTAAAGACCATGTAGGGCCATTTTATTCATAAAGCTTGTAGTTCAGAAATTCGTCTTGCTGAGATAATAGCTACCAAGAATAGGGACTTCCATGACAAAAAATTTTACGTCGCAAGTGGCAGTGGGTTCGAAAGGGGATTGAGTTAATGATTACAGAACTAGTGTCAAATACCAAGGTTCGAAGGATTCTTTGAATGGAGGTCTAATGTACAAAACAGCTTTCAAAAAGGTTTTATGGAGATGGTGGGAGATCAAGGATGAGTGTTGAAAACCACAGTGGAAAATTGAAATAGCAGCCACCTGTACTTGAATACTGGGGGCTGCAATTCCTAAATGCAGAGGATTTGACAAATAGTCCAATACAGCACTAACTGGGGCTGAGCAGGGGTCTAGTCCTTTCTGTCAATACCAAGTGGTAAATCTCCTCCACTTGAGATAAAGTTTCCTGGTGGATGGTTTGTGTGGAGCCAGAAGAATGTTACAAACAGGGGAGGACATACCTTTCTGCCTGGCGATTACTGGAAGTGGAGAAACCAAGATGTCACCTTGAGACTGGATATGTTTGGACATAACCCCTGTGGGTGCGACAGTAATTCCGGATTTGGATCCAGAATCCATGGTTGGTGGACTAGATGAGGCCAAGGAAAGGGAAACCAAACTTGCCAGGACCAGTAGGGTGCAATGAGGATTACTTTGCTTCTCAACCGAAGGGCCTTCTTTACAAATTGTGGGATCAGGGGAAGGAAAGCATGAATAAGTCCCATGGGCCAGTCGTGTATTAGAGCGTCCCTTGGGGACTCCCTCTGCGGAGGGATTAGGGCAAAGTAGCTGTTGCATTTGTGATTTGCTGGTGAGGCGAATAGGTTGCAGCAAGGCTGGCCCCAGCCGCTGAAGATCTTCGCTGCTATGGTTTTATAGATGGATCACTTGTGAGGCAGGAGGATGCATCTGTTCAGTTTGTCTGCAATCACGTTGGAATCCCCGGGAATGTGCATTTCTATCAGAAAGTAGTTGGATGCTATCTTCCATTGCCAAACTCACATGGCATCTCAACACAATGGGGAGAACTTGATTGTTGTTGTCGGACTGGATAGCAATTGCTCCTGACGGAAGGACAGATTGAAATGCTTGCAATGCTAGAAGCACCACCCTCACTTCTAGAACACTGACGTGCAGATTGACCTCCACAGGGAATCAAGTGCCTTGACCCATCTGTCCCTGGAAGTGCCCCCCCACCCCATCAGGGAAGCATCCGTGCTAACTATGGCCTTGGTCTGAGAGGGGGGGAGAAAAGGACAACTCCATAGGTCTTTTTCTGGCTTCATCCACCTAATAAATCTTGTTTGCATCGGTTTGTTATGTGGATCTGAAATGACATTGGATGAGACAAAGGGACCACTGTGTTAGTAGAAGCCATTGTAGAAGCCTCATGTGTAGTCTCACCAGCGGATCGATTGTAATCAATGCTGCCATTGATCCTACAAGTTGAAGGACTGCCTGAGCTGAAACTTTGTCCCGAGAGAGTATCACCCAGAGTTAGGACCTCAGTCTTTCTAATCTGTGACATGGGAGAGAGACTAGGCAAGACTGAGTATTGAAAGTTTCTCCTATGAATTCCAAAATTTGAGAAGGAGCCAATTTGCATTTTTCCTCGTTTATTGAAATCCCTAAGAATTTTGCTAGCTTTAGGGTGTAATGTAAGGTTGTAACCAGTAGGCACTTGGTGGGGGTGGTAAGAAGCCAATCGCTTAAATATGGAAACACCCGGAATTCTTGCAGTCTCAAGTGAGCTGTTACCATTGCCATGCATTTGGTGAACACTCTGGGGGTTGCAGAGAGTCCAAAGGGCACTGCTTGGAATTGGTAGCGATTGGCGAAGGAATCTTCCGGAGCATATGTCCATTTTTATGTGGTAACACACATCCTGAAGATCTACTGAGCACATCCAATCATCTTTCTCCAGGAAGGGTAGGATAGACTGAACCGTGACCATCCGGAATTTTGTTTGTTTGACAAATTTGTTTAGGATGCTGAGGTCCAAGATTTGCCTCCAGTCCCCTGTCTTTCTTGGCACTAAAAAGAACCTAGACTAAAATCCGGATGCTATTTGGTTTGGTGGGACTGTTTGGAAGACTCAACAGCAGCTTTTGAATTTCTTGAGCTGGAGCTTCCCTTTGACTGAGTGGAACATGGAGAATGTGCCTTAGCGGCCTCGGGCAAGTAGTGAGGGGTATGTGGTAACCTCTGGCCATTATCATCTGCACCCAAGAATCTGTGGTTATTGATCGCCCGGCAAGGTAATGCAGAGAAAAACGTCCCCCGACTGCTTCCAGAGGTAAGCAATTGGGCTGCTCATCAGAAGCACAGATAGGGCTGTCCAGAGAATGAATCTCTAGATCCCCGATTATGCAGACCCCCTCTGCCTCTGTAGGGTCATCTTCCAGATAAGTTTGCCCTGGGGGGTAAACTCGACATGTGTGTCACAGAAAGGACTCTGGGACTTCTTGTGCTACATCTTTCCACTCCTCTGATTCCTAGAGTAGTATCGTTGGGGCGGGGGGGGGGTGTGGAAAAATGTATGCCCACGGCAAACAGGGTCTTGCCATCCTTTTCACACCTGGCTAATGTGTGTTTCACTTTCGGAACAAAGAGAGAAGAAGCTTCTACTGGAGCGTTGAGAAAGGAAGACTTAAAAGGGTCCACAAAATTACAAAGATGCATCCAGGCGTGACGTCTCATGACAACGCCTGCACCGGCCGCTCTAGCCACCCCTTCGGTAGTGTGGGAGATAAACTGCATGGATGAGTTCGGTACAGATTCCAGGGTTGCAAGCTGCAAAGTGACTTTGTCATGCACCTCGTCAGAGAATGATCCTGCTAAAGTTCCCGAGAGTTCCAAGATTAGGTCTCTCTGGAGCCTGGTAAAGTGTGCCAAGTAATTCAAGGACCAAATGGCAAAGGTTGATGAAGAAAACACTCGCTTCTCTCACCTGTCAATCGCCCGAGACTCCCTGTTCGGGGGATGGACAGCATGGCTCTCCTTGGCGAGCTCTTTCTTTAGGGGCCACCGCCACCACCACAGCGTCTACCAGTAAGCCTTTAGATCAATGTGGACTGTTTTCTGGCGGGGAAGGAATTTTACTGGTCTCCAGGGGTTTGGTTCAACGTTGTCAGGAGTCTTCCAGGCACACTGCATGATGAGCTGATCTAGTTCGTCTGCAGGCGGGGTCACCCAAGACATAGAGGGTCAAGCACGAAAGGCCTGCAAGAATACAGACTCCTCAGAGAAGGGGTTGGTGGGCTTCCAGCCTCCCCGCTGTTTTAAAATTTCCAGTACATCTCCAAAGGAGACATCGTCAGGGGGCGACCGTGGGGACCCCTCCCCCTCATCGTAGTCTGCATCTCTCCCCCCTCATCGTAGTCTGCATCTTCAGTAAGGGATTCCTCAGGGGAGTCCACGTACTTCCTCTTGCATGATGTCTTGCGTGTCAGCGGGGACATCTGAGGTGGACTCCAAAGAAAGGGTGCCCTACAGTAGGGTATCTTGAGGCACTTGTGTTCGACATCCCAGTGTGGTGGATTGTGTCAACTGCGGTCCAGAGGGAGGATATATATGGCACTCCAATGCTGAGGGAACCAGCCAGGTACCTGCAGAGTCAAGGGCCCTCTCCATCACCTGTAAAGCAGGCCTGCCTGAAGAGGGATGGAAGCCTAGAACCAAGAACAACAACCTCGGAACCGGGGTTATACACCACGCTCTGACAAGCCCACCCCCTAGGGAAGGAGCCCCCTAAGAGGACTTGGTGCCACCAAGACAACTGAAACCATAGTAGACAGCACCGTAGAAAAAACAGGCGCAGTACTAGGGGTTGCGGTGTCGACAGCCCAGTCACGATCCCAGGAATGGCTCGGCTCTGAGTCGGTCAGTGGCCAAAGGGCAGGCTCCAGATCCATGGTGAGGTCTATCAATGGAACTGAAGCAGCTAGCACCAGGACAGGCGTCAGTGTCAGAGGTTTTGATACCTCCAAGGAGGTCTAAGGAGGAGTATATGTTGGAGTCTGTGCAGAAAATCCCTCGGCTCCAAGCGGGTGGGAGGGAGGGTTTAGGAGTTGTGATTCCTCTGGCCATCAGGAGCTGATCCACAAGTCTCACCACATCAAATTCCAAAAGGCTCCTGGAGGAGCGGGCTGATATCCCTAATGGAGAGTCAGGTTGCTCCAAGAAGGGGCTGCATTGTTCCCAAAAAAGGGATCTGCTATGGGGTAATATCAGGTCCAAGGAGCTGTTTCACCTTTCGGCACCATGGTCGCAAGATCAGTAATATGTGTAGGAAGGGGGGAAGTGACCCAAGCTGGGAGTACTATTTTTGGTGCAAAAAGGGAGGTCAGAACTGTAGCAGAAGATAAGGATATGCATGGTTCAGTGGTCATGACCTACCATGACTGGTGCTAGAGACAATGTTCTGAAGGATGGTACAGAGCTGGGAGTTGAGGTCCTGGAACCAAAGACAGCACCGCAGAGGGGTGTTGAGGTCCTGGTGCCGAGGATGTTGGAGCCAGTTTCGGGACTTTAGCCTTTGGTTCCGAAGATTTTGAGTCAGTGCCATGGGGGGATGAAGGAACAGAATGGCTCCTTCATTTACATTCCTTTTTAGGAGAGGGAGAGCCCTCTGACCCAGGAATAGCCTCCGAAAAGGGAGTTTTCAAAAGACCCTTAAAGAATTAGCTTATTTTTCCACTCATTTAAAGCGTGGGAGCTAAAGCCTTTACAAATGTTGCATGGCGATTTAACAGACAAATGCAGAACACCCAGGCAGTAAACACAAGACAGATGGGTGTCAGAGTTTGGCATTTTCCTATTACACTGGCCGCACTGTTTGAAACCCGTTGTTCCCTTTTTATCAGACATAGTGGAACAATGGTTGTTTAACAGCAGTATAACACCAAGAAACAACTGAGAACACCAGTCAAACAAATGAGAACAGGTTAATAGAAAATATCAATAAAATGTTTTTTTTTTTTTTTTAAATTATACAACAGATACCAAAGGGAAAGAACAATAGAGAAAAGGGGAATACCAGCAATGGTATTAAGAATTACCTCAGGAGGTAAGAGAGTCTGAGGAAAGGCCTGTACCAGCGATGGTACAAGGAGTACCAAATTTGGCAAGAAAAATGGAAAAAGGCACTCAAACAAGTATGAAAACACTAGCTACTAATAAAAAAGGGCAACTTATTATAGTTAAAGCAGAAAAACTCCAAAAAGATTTTGAAGAAAGGAATTCTAAATGACTTAGCTGAAAGCTAGTTTGACACATCTTGAGATCTATGTGGCAAATGAGATCTGGGGTAAGAGGGAGAGGGGCACTATGGGTAAGCTTAGTTCGAGAGTTTTTTGGCTGGTGAGAGCTTGTTATAAAGACCGACTCGGTTCCGAGGACGGAACAGATACCCACCAGTAATGAATGAATGAAGATTAACAACATCAGATTAAAATAGTTTGCTTAGAAAAGTACAGTTTTGTACCTACCATATATGTAGATGTTCGAGTGTATACCCTGCTGCAGTCATCACACTTGGGTTATCCTGTCGTCAGGCGGTCCCCGCAGTCG
Organism: Protopterus annectens; assembly: GCF_019279795.1. Lineage (NCBI taxonomy): Eukaryota > Metazoa > Chordata > Ceratodontiformes > Protopteridae > Protopterus > Protopterus annectens. Next base: position 1,154,370,081 of record NC_056745.1, on the reverse strand, counting down.
GCCCGAATTCCAAAGTCTTGGTCCGGCGTCGGTTGCTGTCCCTTCTTCCCTGACGTCAGTGCGCCAGGGGTATATAAGAGGCATTCAACGCCCTTTTCTTCAGTTTTTCTTGCTCCAGATGTCAGGCACCCCCCCCAAAAGATGGTCAGTGGATAGTACCAATAATAAAAGCTTAGTACAAACAAAACATCCCACAGCAGTAAGCAAATACACCACAAAGATTGTATCAGATTTTAAGGTATTGAAAGGTTTTAGAGGGGATGGAGTGAGAGTAACCTGGATTGCAGCAGGGTATACACTCGAACATCTACATTTATGGTAGGTACAAAACTGTACTATGTTCATTGTGTTACCCTACTGCAGTCATCACACTTGGGTAGAATCCCAAAGCTAAGGATGGGAGGTGGAGTCAAACAGGGTTAGAGGAGGCTAGAAGGCCCTGCAAAACTGCAGTGGCGAAGCCAGCTCTAGTCTTAGAGTAAAGTGGTAAGTGATAGTGTTTGGTGAAGGTGTGTACTGAACTCCAAGTTGCAGCTTCCAGAATATCCTTAGTTGGCACCATCCTGAGGAAGGCTGTAGATGTAGCTGCTGCCCTGGTGGAGTGGGGTCTTATGCTAGCAGGAAATGGTTTTCCATGATGGGTGTAGCAACAACGTATGCAATGTCCTAACCATTTGGAAATGGTCTGTTTTGAGATCGCCTTTCCTTGTGATGCTGTAGCATAGAATACAAAAAGTTGGTCAGATTTTCTGAAAGCCTTAGTTTTATCCAAGTAGTAACGTAGTTGCCTGTGAATGTCCAAGGAATGAAGGAGTCTTTCTCCTTTGTTCTGTGGATTTGGAAAGAAGGTGGGTAAGTGGATGGTTTGATTTAGAGCCACACTGGATACCACCTTTGGCATAAAGGAGGGGTTAGTTCATAGAGAGACTCTGTCTTGATGAAAAATGAGGAAGGGCTCTACTGCCATTAGTGTCTGTAGCTCTGAGACTCTTCTGGCTGAAGTAATTGCTAGCAGCAGGGCAGTCTTCTATGATATAAACTTTAAGTCAGCAGAGAAAGCTGGCTCAAAAGGTGGCAGGGTACATTTTTCCAGAACAAAATTAAAGGTCCCAAGTTGGTGTTGGTGCTCTCCTGGGAGGCCTAATGTTTTTTTGCCCCTCTGAGATACTGCCTTAGAAGTGGATGTGAAAATAAGGGAGGATCCGTGTTGTAGTGAGCTGAAATAGCTGAGGAGTGGATTTTAATAGATGAAAAAGAAAGTCCTTTGTGTAACATCTCAGTTAAATATTGTAGAATCTGAGGCATGTCTGGCTGAAGGGTATTTTGGCCTTTAGCTTGGTTCCAGGCGCAAAATCTTTTCCATTTGTCTGAGTAGGCTTTCCTGCTGCTGGGCCTCCTGGCCTCCAGAATGACATCCATAACAGCTTGTGAAAGAGGGGCTGGCTGGTTGCTTAGGAGATGTGCTATGCAGCCAAATTTAAAGTTTTGAGCTTGCTGTGTAGAATCCGACTGCCTTGCTGTGTGAGTAGATGAGGAATTTGTGGTAAAATCCATGGTGGGCCCTGGGCCATGTTCCTTAGTAGTGGGTACCAGTGCTGGCGTGGCCAGTCCAGGGCAATGAGTATCATTCGAGGTCTCTCCATCCTGACTTTCAGCAGCACCTTTGTGAGAAGTGGCAATGGAGGAAAGGCATATACTGTCAGCAATTTCCAACTGAATGAGAGTGTGTCCACTTTCCAAGCTTGATGGTGAAATGTCCTTGTGCAAAATTTTGAAAGCTGATGGTTTTGGGGGTTGGCAAACAAGTCTATGTCTGGGCACCCCCATTTTTGAGTTATTGCAAATACTTGTGGATCCAGTTTCCACTCGTGGGGATCCATGATGTTTCTGCTTAGGTCATCTGCCAATGTGTTCTTTTTTTCCAGGCAGGAATTGGGCTTGTAATTGAACTTGGTAAGCCAGTGCTGTGTTCCACAAGGTCATTGCTTGCCTGCATAGAGGGTAGGGGTGTGTACCCCCTTGTTTGTTTATGTACCACATTACTGTGGTGTTGTCTGTCCTTATTATAAGCTGTCCTGGATGTAAGAGGTCCTTGAAGGCTGTCAGAGCATTCTGTACAGCTAGCATTTCTTTTTGATTGATGTGCAGATTTCCTTGATCTGCAGTCCATATGCCTTGTCCTGCCATATATGCCCCCCAGGCATAGTCCAATGCATCTGTTGTCATAGTTTGCCTGGCTGGGGGTAAGGTGAAAGGCTGACCCTTGTTGAGGTGACATGCCTGTGACCACCATAGAAACTCCTGTTGAAAGCAGGGAATGAGAGGTATCATTGTTTCCAAGCTGTGGCTGTGTTGAGTCCATACGCTTTCAGGTACCATTGTAATTTCCTCATATTCAGTTTTGTAAATGGTATTAGAAGTATACAAGATGCCATGAAGCCCAAGGCCTGCAGAATTTTTCTTGCAGGGAGCTGGGTCTTTGTTGCCATTGTTTTGAAGTATTGAGTTAGTTGTAGTTGTTTGTCTGGAGTCAGATAAACCATCTGGGCCGTTGTATTCAAGCTGGCACACAGGAAAGTCATATTTTGTGAGGGCACTAGTTTTGATTTCTTTTCGTTTACTGTGTACCCTAGGCAACTTAGAAGGTGTTTTACAAAAGTCAAATATTGTAAGAGAATATCCTTGCTTTCTGCTTGGATGAGGCAGTCGTCCAGGTATGAGTATATTTGAATTCCTCTTTGTCTGCAGTATGCAATTACTGGTGCCAGGCATTTTGTGAAGACCCTGGGTGCAGTAGATATGCCAAAGGGCAGTGCAGAGAATTGGTAATGGGTTGAACCTGCAATGAAACGGAGGTATCTTCTGCAATTTTGTCCGATAGGGACATGCAGGTATGCCTCCTTGAGGTCCAACGTTACTAGCCAAGCTTTCTTGCCCAACATGGGAAGAAGCTGCTGTAGTGTTAGCATCTTGAATTTGGGTACTACCAAGATGGTGTTTAGAATTGAAAGGTCCAGAATGGGTCTCCAAGCATTGTCCTTTCTGGGGACTAGAAAGAGCCTTGAGTAAAATCCTTGGCCTTGCTCCTGTGTAGGTACCAGTTGAATGGCTCTCATATCCATGAGAGCTGTAATTTGTTTTTGTGCCTCTGCCCATTGCTTTTGTGGCAAGTTTGGCATTCCTTTTATCCTTGGCAAGGTGTGGAAATGGAATCTGTATCCTTGTGAGATAATGTCTAGGACCCATTTGTCCTTTGTGACTATGCGCCAGTTGTCTATAAAAAATGCTAATTTTCCTCCTAAGGGAGCTGCCAAGAGATTTTTGCTTGGCAGTTTAAGGTTTAAGTCATTGTGTTTGTCTTCTAGTAGTTTGGGACCTGTCTTCTCCACCCTTCTGTGTTGCAGTGCCCCATTGGCGAGGTTTGTAAGGGATTTGTGCTTGTCCTCTGCCCCTTGGGCGTCTGTATTTACCCCTCTGTGGTCTGTCAGAAGCTGGAAAGGACCAATTTTTTGCTGGCCAATTTCTGCTGAAGCGTGGGGGTTATACCTGTAAGAAATCTTTCACCGTCTGCATAGATTTTGCCTTATCCTCCATTTTCTTTAAAACCTCTTCTGCTTTAACCCCAAATAAGACATCCTGCTGTAAGGGTGCATCTAGTAACTTTGCTTTAACATGATCAGGCAGAGTTTGTTCCTTTAACCAAGCATGCCTACGTATAACAGACCCAGTAACAGCTGCTCTACAGGAAGCTTCCAAGGAATCAAACCCACATTGTAAAGTATGTTTGCCCACCTGTTCAGCTGCATGCAACAGATCCTGCATTTCTTTGAATTCAGACTGTTGAGGATGCGTGCTCATCTTTTGTTTTATTTGAGACATTAGGAATTGCTGGTATTTCAGCATGTGAAATTGACAATTTAGTGCTCTCATAGCTAGAGTAGCTGAGGTGTAAACCTTCTTCCCCACCTATCTAGTGCTCTGGAGTCCCTTTCAGAGGGTACAGGATTTGTAGCCATAGAAGCCTTAGTCTCTGGGTCAGCAACAGGGCTTTTGTAAAGGAATTTGTGTGAGTCAGGCACTCTATAATATCTATCTGGTTTGGCTGGAACAGGAGGCAGAGAATCTGGATTTAGATTAGATTCTAAGTAAACATCATCCACAATGTCTAAAACTGGAGGGATAGCAAGTGGTCTGTGCTGGGGGAGTAAAAGAAACTCTCGGAGCCTTTTCTTTGAGTCGGAGTAGTCCTGACCTTCCCAGTGGAAATGTTCCCTCATGGTATGTAAGGTTTCCCCAAAGGAATAGTCTTCAGGGGGAGAAGCTGAGGGAATGGAATCTTCAGCATCAGAATCTTCATAAGGGAGAAAGGAGTCATCCTGTTCCTCAGAGGAGCCTGAGGAAATAGACACTTGATCAGAGGAGGCATAATCCTCCTCTTGTCTAGGCCTTTTGTCTGGGGGGGGGGTTGGGAACCCCTGATTAAAGAAATCAAATCTTCAGCCATTTTAAGCATCTGTTTCTTAGGCATGGGGTCTTGAACTGGAGACTGATGTGCAGTCTTTTTTGGTTTTAGAGGAGTCTTAAGCTTAGCATAAGATTTTGTGGTGAGAGTAGTCGGTCTGAAGACACCTTCTATAACCGAAGGTGTTTCCGCAGCACCGGCTTCTCCTTCTGCAATGTTGTCGGTAGGGCCTAAAGAAAATGGCTACGTCGGCCTAGAACTCTCTGCTTGAGAATCCAAAGCGGTCTGGGGTACCAATTCTGTGGTCGTCAGTCGCTGCGTAGGCGCCTCACTGAAAACGGAGTCTGGCTTAGATCTAGGCTGCCTGTCTTTATCTTTGCGTTTTTTATGCAAGCCGGTAGTCGGTTGCTCCGACGGCATAGTGTAATTAAATTTCCTACCGAAGTAGTGTCATGCGAAATCAAAGCGTCGCTTTATAGTTCGCTTATTGAACCTAGCACAAAACCGACAACCAGTGACGTCGTGGTCTGGGCCTAAGCAAGGTATACAATAAGAAAGAAAGTCCTTCTGAGGTATTTGCTTCCCACAAGAAATGCAATTGTTAACTTTTTCTGACATCGGACTGAGGCAAGAAAAGGTTCCCCAACGAGGTACTAAGCTTTGAAGACTTCGGACTGAAATTCGATTCGAAAATCTCAGGTGTCGGCCGACCAGCACTTGCGAACTGCTTCTGCTTCGGGCACCGCGTGGCAAGAAAGACTGAAGAAAATGGCATTGGATGCCTCTTGTATACCCCTGGCGCACTGACGTCAGGGAAGAAGCAACAGCAACCGACGCCGGACCAAGACTTTGGAATTCGAGCCGACTGCGGGACCGCCTGACGACAGGATAACCCAAGTGTGATGACTGCAGCAGGGTAACACGAACATCAGCCAAACCTAAAGATCTAGAATGAAAGGAATCAAAATATTTCTCAGATTTATGAATGGCTTTTGTATTACCTAAATAATATCTCAGTTGTGTGAAGAACTTTCTCATTAACTGACTGTGGAGAAGGGAAAAAGTGGACAAATTAACACACTGATTAAGAGATGACTCATTAACCACCTTGGCCATAAAAGAAGGATTAGTAATGAACAGACACCCTGTCCCTATGAGAAACTAAAAAAGGAAGAACAGCCATAAGGGCCTGACACTCAGACACTCTTCTAGCCAAAGTAAAGGCCAAAAGAACAATCATGCAGGCTGAAAAGCAGCCCAAGTCAGTTTTTCAAGAAGAAAATTAAGGACCCAGGAAGGAGGAAGAGGTTTCCTTGGAGGCCTAATATGAAGGGTGCCTTTAAGAAACTGTTTGACCTCAAATCTAGAAGCCAAAGGAGGAGTCAAAAGCAAACCAGCAGAAACAGCTGATAGGTGGGCTTAGACTGAAGAGTATGCCAACCCAGCATTGAGCAACTCACACAAAGAAGAGAAAACCAAAGGAACTTCAACAGAAAGTGGATCCAGGTTATGAGCAAAACACCAAGCAAAAAATATTTTCTATTTGGATAAATAAGATTTCCTTGTAGTGGGTTTCCTGGCCTCTTGCATAACCCAAAGCATGTCCTTAGAAAAAGATGCCTAAAAGGGATCAAAACCTTATCTCTCACAGTTGTCAGTTGAAGAGTAGATAAGTGCGGATGGATGAGAGACCACTTACCTTGTGTGAGTATGCCCACCCTGTGCGGTAACTTGTGATGACTGCCCTTGGCTAAATGCAGAAGAAGAAGAGGGAGCCAATGCTGCCTGGTCCAAAAGGGAGTCACCAACAAGATTTTGGGCTAATCTTTTTCTATCTTGATCAGGACCCTTGGTATGAGAGGAAGGAGAAGGAATAAAGAAACACCCCCTTCCAAGAGAAAGACTGGGCATTTACCTTCCAAGCTAGATGACATGGGACTCTGGTACAAAAGGAAGGAAGTTGTCTATTTGAAGTAGAGGCAAAAATCTACCTGAGGAGTACCCCACTGGTGGTCAATGCCCAGAAACACATCTCTGTGAAGCACTCACTCATGAATCTGTGTCATGGACCTGCTGAGAGTCTACCACAATATTCTGATCTGAAGAAATATAAATAAGCCTTAAGAGTCACCTGAAACTGGACAGCCAGATCCCAAACCTGAAGAGCTAGTCTGCACAAGAGGTAATACCATGTCCCCCCTTGCTTACTGACGTAGCACATCACTGTGGTATTGTCCATAAAGATTTTTAGGGGCCCTGGAAAGAACAGAGAATGGAAGCCTTGAAGGACCAGAAGAAGAGCTCTCAGTTCTTTTAAACTGACATAGTCCTTCTTTTGGCAAAGAGACCAGGGACCCTGAACCTTCAAAGGACTGAAGGAAGCTCTCCACCCCGTGTTTGAGGCATCTGAATAGAATTCCTGAGCAGGGACCGGAGAGTGAAAAGGAAGACCGGGTTGAGGGACAGTTGATGAATCTACGACTAAAGCCCTAGCTTGATGCATGGAAGAAGAGGAACTGGAAAGTCCAAAAGATAAGAATGTTGAAGCCAGACTGACTTTAGGAACCACTGGAGCTTTTTCATATGAAGCCTGGAAAGAGTAAGCATAGGAATGGTGGAAGCCATGAAACCCAGAGCCCTTAGAAACTTGATGGCCATAATTAAAACCAGAAGGAGAAGGGAGTGAAAAAAAGCAATCGGAGTGAAGGCCTTGGGAAGAGGCAAGGAAGCCAGCATAGGAATAGTCTGGAGGCTGCACCAGAGAAAAACATGATCCTGAGAAAGAGTCAAGAAGGATTTTTGGAAATTTACTGTAAACCCTAGACATTACAGCAGACAAATAGCATAGTGAAGGTGCTGAAGCAAAGTGATATGGAAGCAAGTCCACTCTGTAGAGAAAATTGTGATGATGACCTCTGACCAAATTATAAAGAAGAGGGAACCAATGCTGCCTGGGGCAAAAGCAAGTCACCAGCAAAATTTTTGGGTCTGTCATTTCTGACCTTTAACATAACAAGATTATGGGTAGTGAAAAAAGGAACTTCCTCTCCCATGAAAAAGACATGGTGTCCATCCTCCTGGCCTGGGAACAAGGAATTTGCAAAACAACCTGAGCTGTTCATTGTGATTGGAGGCATATAGTCCACAAATGGGCTATTAATCAGATAGGCCTATGACCAAGACCATCTTCCTGTTCAATATACATTTGTGAGGATCTTCCAGGGACCTGCTTAATGAATCTGAATCTGACAGAACACTGTCCTGGGAAGGAATGTAAACTGCTTGTAAGATAAATTTACGTTTATACTTTGTCCCACACTACATGTTGTGCTGTCTGTGAAAATCCTGGGGAACTTGAATTCCACAAAGTGAGAAAATACCTCTAGAGCTTGAACGACTGCCCTCATTTCTTTCACACTGATGTGTTCCTTCCTTTGGGAGTCCACTGACCTTGAACTGTTAAGGATCTTGCCCATGCAATTCAAGCTAGATCAGAGGCATCTGTGTGCTGTTCCTGAGTGGGAACAGTTGGCTTTGATGATAGTCCGAGATTCAGCTGCTTCTGTGAGATCCACCAATGTAACTCTCTTTTCAGAAAATGTAGTGAAATCTGAGTGTCAAGTGGGTGGCATTGTTGAGACCAGAGACAGACTAAGTACCACTGGATCCTGCTTGAGAAGTTTGGGAAATGAAACCATGGGGATGAAAGCTGGCCTTAGAATTTCCCCTGCACAACAAGATTAAAGTGGAAGGAGGGACTGAAAGTATATGGACAGAATCTGCATCTTCTCTTGTGGAAGGAAGGCTAGCATGAGACATATGACCAGACTGCTACCCAGAAAGACTAGCTCCTGGGCAGGAGTGAACACAGACTTTTTTTTTAGAGTGATCGTAAAGCCCAGTTGCAAAGAGAAATAGAGTAGTTGAGATGTTTTAACAGGTATTCCTGAGAGGCTGTCTGTATAAGGTCATTGAGATATGGGAATATTTGAATTCCCAGAGTTCTGCAAAAGTGACAGCCAAAACTAGACACTTTGGGGTATCCACAGCCTCCAGGAATTTCAAAAAGAGTAATGCAGAGAACTGAGAGTATGATGAAAGTACAGTTTTGTACCTACCATAAATGTAGATGTCCGATAGGAATGCATCTGCAGTCCTTACAAATGGGTTGTCCTGTCGTCAGGCAGCCCTTCGGTCGGCCGGATTCCAAAGTCTGGGTCTGGCCTCGGCTGGTGTCGCACTTCACCCGACGTCATAGCTGCAGTTATTCGGGTATAAAGGCATCAGCCGACGCCATTTTCCTCAGTGTTTCTTGCCCCAGATGCCAGGTGCCCTCTAGGAAGGCTAAATTTGGATAAATGCAAATGATTCCAAATAGTAGAGAGCAAACAAAAATAAGCATGTATGTACATATATACAAACAAATACACCATAATAGATTCCCCAGCTAGCTACAAGATGGGCAAATACCCTAGGAGTACCACAGAGGGGAAGGAGGGTGGGTAATCCTGACTGCAGATGCATTCCTATCGGACATCTACATTTATGGTAGGTACAAAACTACTATGTCCTTCAAGGATGCATCTGCAGTCCTTACAAATGGGTAGAATACCATAGCCAAACTGGGGGAGGAGGAGAAATAAAATTATGGTGTAGTTAAGATCCCTTGCAAAACAGCAGTGGCAAAACCTGCTCGGGATCTAGAGTATAAAGGTAAATTATAATGCTTGGCAAATGTATGCACGGAGCTCCAAGTAGCAGCCTCTAAAATGTCTTTGGTAGCCACTCCTCGTAGAAAAGCTGTGGTAGTGGCTGTAGCCCTTGTAGAGTGAGGCCTGATGTTTTCTGGAGTTTTCTTCCCATGGTAGGAGTAACAAAATCTAATGCAATTTCCTATCCACTTAGAGATTGTCTGTTTTGAAATTGCTTTTCCTTCCATTCCTGTTGCATATGCTACCAGTAGCTGGTCAGGTTTTTCTATTGCCCTTGGTCCTGTCCAGGTAGTAGCGTAATTGTCTATGTACATCCAAGGTATGCAACAGTCTTTCTCCCCTGTTCTGTGGGTTGGGGAAGAATGTAGGTAGGTGGATAGCCTGATTTAAAGATACTCTGGAGACCACCTTAGGCATAAAAGTAGGATTTGTTCTCATGGACACTATCTTGATGGAAGATCAGGAAGGGCTGTACTGCCATTAATGCCTGTAGCTCAGATACCCTTCTTGCTGAAGTGATTGCAAGCAGGAAAGCAGTTTTCCATGATAAGTATTGTAATTCTGCTGTTGCTGCTGGTTCGAAAGGAGGGAGTGTCAATTTTTCTAGCACAAAGTTCAAGTCCCATGCTGGCAATGGTGGCTTCCTAGGTGGTTTTACATTTTTAATTCCTCTCAGAAACTGCCTGAGCAGAGGATGTGAGAAGACTGGAGGATCCAAGCCGTATTCTGCTGAAATAGCTGATGCATGAATCTTAATGGAAGAATAGGACAGGCCGTTGTGGAAGAGCTCTGCCAAGTATTCCAGGATGTTGGCAATGTTTACCAGTGACACATTTTCTCCTTTTGCAGTACTCCAAATGTGATATCTTTTCCATTTTGCTGAATAATCTTTCCTTGTTGAGGGTCTGCGAGCCTCCAAGATAATGTCTTTAACCCTTTGGGATAAATTTGGGTTAATTGGTCTTATGCAATGTTCCAGGCAGTCAGCTTCAGTGTTTTCAGGTTTGGATGCAGGGTGTTGCAGTTGTTCTGTGTTAACAGCAAGGGAACTAGGGGTAGGGGCCATATTTGTTCCCGAGACATGCTCCTCAGTAATGGGTACCAATGTTGTCTTGGCCAGTCTGGAGCTATCAGAATGATCCTTGGACGGTCCTCTTTGATCTTCAATAGCACCTTGTGCATCAAAGGAAGTGGTGGGAATGCATATGCTGTCAGGTTTTTCCAACTGAAAGATAGGGAGTCCACTTTCCAAGCAAGTGGGTGGTATGTCCTTGTGCAGAATTTCTTCAGTTGGTGATTGCGTGGGGATGCAAATAAGTCCATTTCTGGGAGTCCCCATTTTTTTGTAATGGTTTTGAAGATGTCCGGATGCAGCATCCATTCGTGGGCATCCGTGGTAGTTCTGCTTAGTAGGTCTGCTAGAATGTTTTCTTTTCCTGGTACAAAAATTGCTTGTAACTGAATGTTGAAGCTCAGGGCCACATTCCAGAGGTCCATTGCCATCCGGCATAGAGGGTACGAATGTGTGCCTCCCTGTTTGTTGATGTACCACATAACTGTGGTGTTGTCTGTCCTTATCAACAGTTGACCTGGTCGAAGAAATGGTCTGAATGTCTGAATTGCCAGTTTTACTGCCAGCATTTCCTTTTGATTTATGTGTAGGTGCAGCTGGTCTTGAGTCCATAGATCTTGTATGCACCTGTCCAGCATGTGGGCCCCCCAACCGAGGTCTGATGCGTCCGTTGTGATGGTTTGGCTTGGTTGAGTTCTGTGGAAGGGCAATCCTTTGTTTGATTGACAGGCCTGAGCCCACCATTGGAATTCTTGCTTCAGGCATGGGATTATTGGAATTTGGGTTTCTAGGCTGTGCTTGTGCTGAGACCATAAATTCCTTAGGTACCACTGTAACTTTCTCATATGCAGTCTGGCATGTGGAACCAATATTATGCAGGATGCCAGGAAACCCAAGGCTTGCAGGACTTTTCTTGCTGTTAGATGGTTCTGCTTTGTTAATGCCAAGAAGTAGAGAGGGAGTTGCTCCTGTTTTTCTACTGTTAGGAATGCCATTTGTTTCGATGTGTCCAGCTCTGCACCCAAAAAGGTTATCCTTTGGGATGGTATCAGCCTTGACTTTTTTATATTGACTGTGTATCCCAGGGCTTGTAGTAGATAAATGACCCTTTTCAAGTCTTTTGCTAGCTTGTTTCTGTTGTCCGCTTGTATCAGGCAGTCGTCCAGGTAAGGGTAGATTTGGATTCCCTGAAGCCTGCAATGAGCAATTACTGATGCCAGGCATTTCGTGAACACTCTGGGCGCAGTAGATAAGCCAAAGGGCAATGCTGAGAATTGATAATGCTCTGATCCTGCAAGAAATCTGAGGTATCTTCTGCAATTTGGTCGTATGGGGACGTGCAGGTATGCCTCCTTGAGATCTAGAGTTACCAGCCAAGACTCCTTGCCCAACATGGGAAGAAGCTGCTGTAGGGTCAGCATTTTGAATTTTGGAACAATGAGGAATGTGTTTAAAGCGGACAGGTCGAGAATAGGTCTCCATTTGTTTTCTTTTCTTGGTGCCAGGAAGAGTCTGGAGTAAAATCCCTGTCCTTGCTCCATAGATGGTACCTTTTCTACAGCTCTCATCCTTAATAATTGAGTTATTTGTTTTAGAGCTTCTGTCTTTTGATTTGGAGGTAGGTTTGGCATTCCTCTCTTCCTTGGTAGAGTATGGAAGTGAAACCTGTAACCTTGGTCTATTGTCTGCAAAATCCACTTGTCTCTTGTGATGAAATGCCAGTTTACTGAAAATAAGGCTAGCTTCCCGCCTAAGGGTGCTTCTAGTTGTTCCCTGGTAGGCGGTGCCAGAGCCAAGTCACTGTGATTGTCCTGTAGTAGTGGTGGTGGCTGTGTCTGTACCTCGCTGGTTGTTTGATCTAAAGGAAGCCTCCAGTGCATCATAGCCGCATTTTAAGGAATGGTTACTGACTTGCTGAATGTTATGTACCATTTCCTGAACAGATTTTTTTGTCTAATGGTTCATCCGAAGACAGCTTTTTGGTTAACTGGTCTAGCATGAATTCTTGATACTGGATCATGTGGAATTGACAGTTCAAGGCCCTAGCTGAAAGAGTAGCAGAAGTGTAAACTTTTTTACCCCATCTCTCTAAGGACCTGGATTCCCTTTCAGAGGGGAGGGTTTTTTTGGCAGAGGTAGCTGCTACAGCCTTAGGTCCCTGGGAGATAGTCTCGGGATCTGCAAAAGGAGCCTTATACAAATGATAATGCGTGTCCGGGACCCTGTAGTACCTATCGGGCTTAGCAGGGGCCGGAGGTAGTGAATCAGGAGCAGTACAAGCATCATTAAATGCATCATCTACAACAGAGAGAACTGGAGGTATGGCTAAAGGCCTATGTTGTGGTAAATGCAGAAAAGTTCTAAGCCTTTTTCTAGAGTCTGAAAAATCCTGGCCATGCCACTGAAATTGCTCCCTCATAGCATGCAAGGTTTCCCCAAAGGAAAATTCCTCAGGCGGAGAGGCAGAAGGAATGGACTCCTCAGCATCAGAGTCTTCATAAGGGGAGAAAGGACCCTCTGGAGGGTTTGTATTATCTGAATCATCAGAGGAATCATCTGTAGAAACTGGCTCAGGGGGCTCTGCTCTAGGCCTCTTCTCTGGAGGTGGGTGAGAGGCCCTGTCTGGGTGAGGTTGGGATCCCCGGATTAAAGAAATGAGATCCTCTGCTAGACTAAGCATTTGTGAACTAGAGCTTGGCCTGTGAGAGGGGGTCTTAGCAGGCACAGATTTAGTAGTTTTAGCTGCTTTAGCCCTGGCAAAGGCCTTAATAGACATGGTTGCAGGTGGCCTAGCAGCTCCACGTGCAGGGGTTGAAATATCCAAGGGGATAGTGTCAGATAATTCCTGAGAAACTGCAAGAGCAGGTGGGATTTCAGAAGCCGATTCCACCAGGTTGGAAGAGGCCTCGGTAGGAGGTAAGTTTTCGGCTGAAGGAAAAACCGCTTGCTCGGTTTCAGCCGAAACCGAGACACTCACGGTTGGCTTAACCGCGGTTTCGGCCGAAACCGCGGACCGCGAGTGTCGGTCCTTTTCCTTGCGCTTTTTAGATGTTTGCGTAGTCGGAGGATCCGACGGCATAATGTAAGCAAAATCGGAGCCGAAAAACTCCTCAGCAAATTCCGACCGACGTCTAAGCGTCCGTTGGTTAAAAGAAGCACAGGCTAGACAAGCTGCTACGTCGTGGTCTGGGCCTAAACAAGGTAAGCAGTAAGAGTGGAAATCTTTATGAGGTATTTGTTTCCCACAAGTTAAACAGTTATTCACTTTTTCTGACATCGGCTGAGGCAAGAAAGAGTCCCCAACGGGGTACTTAGCTTTTTAGAAGTCTTCGGTAGTAGTAGAAGTATTCGGTAGTAGTAATCTCTGGTTCTGACCGACCGGCACTTGCGAACAGCTTCTGCTTCGGGCGCCACGCGGCAAGAAAGACTGAGGAAAATGGCGTCGGCTGATGCCTTTATACCCGAATAACTGCAGCTATGACGTCGGGTGAAGTGCGACACCAGCCAAGGCCAGACCCAGACTTTGGAATCCGGCCGACCGAAGGGCTGCCTGACGACAGGACAACCCATTTGTAAGGACTGCAGATGCATCCTTGAAGGACATCAAGCCGAGAACATGAGGGACTTTCCATTAAGAAGGGGGAATGGGAATGTGAAGGTAAGCAATCTTCAGATCCAGGGATACCAGTAAAGCTTGGGCAAGATGACGGATAGCAGAGTTTGAAGGGGAAAGCATTTTAAAAGGTACAGAGATGAGAAAATCCATAATGGGTCTCCAGTCTCCTCCTTTCCTATGTACCAGGACATGTCTGGAATAAAAATACTTCTCCTAAATGGTGTGATCGAACAGACTCTATGTTACCTTGGTCACAAAGACCAAGTGAAATAGGAGGGATAAGTTGCACCTCGTTGGCTGGAGGAGACAGAATGCCTCTGAAGACTGGAATTTCCAAGTCTTTATAGCCTTGTTGAATAACACAAAGGTCCCACCTGTCTGAAGTGATAAGCTGTCAAGCTAAAAGGCTGGAGGTTAGTCTTTTTGACAGGGGGAAGGGGTGGACTTCGGGGTTAGGTGGAAGACAACAGGCTGATTTGTCTAGAAAGGCATCGCTTTTAGGCCTGTCCTGAATTTTTTTTTTCTGGGCATCTTTCTGCCTTTCTATGCAAATTCTGGTCCTCTGGTAAGAGAAGTGAGGTTAGCTGGATAGTTCCTTTGATACTTGGGAAATGAGATTGAGAAAGATTTCCCTGAAATCTTGCATTATTTTTCCCTTTTCCTGTAAAGATTTGAACAGGACTGTAACAGCAGGACCAAAAAGAAAATCTCTGTTAAGAGGGGAGTCTAACAGCTTAGTTTCGATATTCTCAGGAATGCAGTGGAAGCTTCTTTCAGGAGGGCTGCTATTGGATCTGTCATCAGAATATTTGCATTACTGATACATTTGATATGTCTGGCCACTTGAGTAGCCTGACCCACCTTAAAATAGCCTGCTGCTTAGTTTCAAAATCTCAAGGTTAGTCATAGTTTTCTTGAGTTCACCAAGCAAAGACAATAGATATTTTATCATCTGTGATTGATAACTCAATGCCTCAAATACCAGAGAGTGGCAAAAGTGTAAACCCTCTTTCCATACCTGTCCATAGTCCTACTCTCTCTGTCTGAATGTGAAACCTTAGCAGCAGGTAACAGTACAGAAATCTTTACAGTGGAGTCAGAAAACACAAACAGGTGAGCTAAAGAATTTCTATGTAGAAATTGTAGATCCTCTGTTACTTTGTAAAACCTGTCAGTCCTCTTAGGGGCTGGGAGTCAGGTAAGGTACAAGTAGACGCAAATGCATCAAGAAAAGTCTCTGATATGGGTCAGACAGGTCCTGGCATAGCAGCCTCTACCTTCAACAAGTTGTAATATCTTTTCTGCACTTCAGAAACTTGTCTAGATTCCCATTCCAAATTTTCTGATGTTTTCCCAAAGCAGATTACCTCCACAGGAGATTCAGGAGCTACTATGTTCATCATCTGAAACCATTTATCCCACAGAATGACTCTGAGAAGAACAAGTTAGACAATGTTCATCTGAATCAGATTCTTCCTCCTCCTCATAACATGATCCATGTTCTCTCTTCTGAGGGGGGGGGGGGGGAGTAGTAGGAAAGGAAGGAGGTTTGCGAGACAAAATAGCTTTGTATAGCCACTGTGAAAATTCCATCTATTCCTTTTCTTGAGATGTCAGAGAAGGAGAAATATTCTTAAGTCTTTTGTTTCTTCTTCTTAGGGATGACATCTGCTTTTACAATACAAAGAGAATCCAAATCCTGGTGTACCTCAAATCAAGGATCTGGACACCTCTTCCCCAACCAGGATTTGACGTATGCCCTCCACTTCTTCAGAAATTATGTTCCTTGTTTTCCCCTTCTCAACCATATTAGTATCATCAGTCATATCAGATATGCAAGAATCAGATGGCATACCAGCCTCCGGTGAGGTTGCGAGAGTCTGAGAAATGACTGGGAGTACTATGGGTTCCTGCAACACTTCAACGGGTACATGCACATCTGACTGGGCAGATGATGTTTCAGATGTAGGCCCTCTGAATTTCTTTTTCACAGCAAGCAAGACGCTGGTTGCTGAAGGTTCCATCATTTTGGACTGGGCTAGGCTCTTCAAGCACTGGGCTTTTAAATATCTGTTCAGCAAATAAAAATGCATTATGTAGGGTTTTTGGAACAAACTACTGACAGATCTGACAATCATAATCGTATTCAGTCCCAAACAAAAACAAGAGGTCCTTATATGGAATCCACCTACCACAATCACCTTCCTTCTCTTAGCTGATGACTTAAACACCAAGGAAAAAAGGAAGGTTTCCCAACATAGAATTTATCTGAAAATGCAATGATAAAGATAACACCAGTGACCATGTGAACAAATAGACCGACAACTGTGAGACCTGCATTCGAACTGGAGGCGAGATAATCTGAGGATCTTGCATTCATACATCCATGCATGTACCCCTTACAGCCAAGGACTTAGGTCATACTTCAGATGTATGTCTGTATGGAAGGTTTTTTGGCTTTGGTACCCCAGCCAGATGTCAGTATAGGAATACTACAACACTGATCTAAGGAAGGACATCAGTACAGTCACAAATAATTTCTTCTAACAGGGAAAAATAAAAAACTGAATGCCTAGAAACTACTGTAAACTTTCATGACAAAAGACAGAGATGTCTAAATGGACCATTCCACACCCTTCAACAGCTTTATTTTGATTCCTGACATTAAACTACTCTAATGTTCCCAAGCCAAACTGAAGCCAAACATCTGAAAGTATCATGCCTAAATAATTGAAATTCATCAATTAGTCAACACTAACGAAGCATCAAAAAGTCTAAAAATAATCTTCCTCTATGAATGCAATTCATCAATTACTCAGCACCAAATAAGCACTTGGAAGGGTAAAACAGCTTTGCTTACCACTGGCTGTGACATTATTTAAAAGAACTGCTTTTTTTTTAAATTAAATTACCATGCATCTTTACCCATAAGGACAGTGTGTTGATTTATGTGACTTAAGATCCTGCGTGTGCATGGAGTGGTGTGTGACCTGCAAGGAATTAGCAACCCATCCAGAGATGGTACACTGCCTTCTGCCCATACCTTGCCAGGGCATAATCCTTCTCCCCTGCATTCTTCATAGAAAGAACAGGTAATAAGCAATGACTGAATTAATAAACACTACATCCAGGTTAGCTATATGGTTATAATACTATCAGAATTGAAGGCAGCAGTATGCAACAAACTAGCCAGAAAGCTCAAGAAAATCTTGAACAGTGACTTTCCAAGATGGCTGCACACTGATCAACAGCTTAACTTCAGCTCTCCCACTATGATTAAAGAAACAAAGACCAGAGACAGGAACTCTGCCACTTTAAGTAAATTCAGTTACTGGCTAATAAGCACACTGCCTGGATGCCAGGAAAGGAGAAACTAATAGAACCTGAAAGAAAATCAACTAGAAAAGAAGATGATAAAACACTGACTGGGAAGAATCATGCAGCAGTTAAGCAAAAAGATGTTCAAGCTCCAGCTTTGGTGCAAGACATGACTTCCATTAATCTAGTGGAAAAATAAGTCAAATATGCTCACAGCTGATTTCAAAAAAACAATGACTGTCTGAAGGAGTTTATCAACTGATATAACAAAAGGCTGGGAAAATGGAAGAAGCTTTAAACAAATACTTAGACAAAAACACCAAAAAATCCAAGTGGAGAACCACAGTTGAAAGGTAAAAAAAAAAAACGCACTTCAATAACAGGAGTAAAAGGTAAGCGCTTTCACAATTCTCACTTGATTGCTTCTTCAGACCATAAAATTAAAAACCAAATCCTCTTAATATATATGACTACAAGAAAAAACATCCCATCACATCAACAAATCAATTAAGGCATCTTAATTAATGAGGAGACACACTGCTCTGAGGCAGTAGGACAAAGGCATAAAAAACACATATACAAAATATGTCATATATAAAAATATAAAGACAAAAATAAATATAGTAATGAAAAAATAACCACATTAAGAAAATAAACATAAATCTTTCAATAACAATTATTACTTCCTTAACCTCCTATTATTAAGAACAGGTCTCAAAGAAACACAGTCACTGAGACCTGGTGATTTATGAGCTGCCAGAAGCAAAATCCATCTCAACTCTTTTTACTCAGCCTTGTTAACCAAATCACCCTTCCTACTCCCTATGACCAAGGTGTCAATCACAGTAAACTAAAATAATGATTATCACCATAAAGTATCATATTGCTTAGCTATAGCACTATGTTCTAACTTCCTTCTGAAACAATAATAATGGTCACGTATATGTTCTCTTAAACGTCGATTACTCTTACCTATGTAAAATGCCTGGCAGCTCATACACTGGGCTAAGTAAACTATATCACGACTATTGCAATTCGCTGACACATGAAACGTATATACTTTCTGTGTAACAGGATGTACAAAACTATTACTACTGTTAATAAATCTACAGAAAGAGCAAGAATTACAACTAACAGTTCCATTTTGTGTAGCTGGCCTGCATCCTAATTTATCAGGATAACATAACATATGTTTAAGAGAGCTTTTATTTTTATAGGCAAAACTGGGCTTATTCCCAACATTCAAAACTCGATCAGTAGCTAAGATATGCCAATTCCTATCAATAATGTGCCTTATCATATTAGTATCAGTGGTATGTGTTAAAGCTAAACCTGATGCCAGAAAGTACAGTTGTGTACCTACCATAAATGTAGATGTTCGAGTGGATTCACTGTTGCAGTCATTACTCTTGGGTTATCCTGCTGGCAGGCTACCCGCAGTCGGCCTGAATTCCAAAGTCCTGGTCCGGCGTCTGTTGCTGTCGCCTCTTCCCTGACATCAGTGTGCCAGGGGTATAAAAGAAGCAGCAGACGCCATTTTCTTCAGTTTTTCTTGCCCCAGATGTCAGGTGCCCCCAAAAGGGTAGGCTAAATATATTATGCCAAAAAACATACATGCAGTAAAGAAACATTTCCTTCATCTACAAGCAAATACACCACATAGGTTGTATAGAATAGAGAAGTACAGATAAACCCCAGCAAAAGAAAGGGGGACGGAGAGAGGGTAACCTGGACTGCAACAGTGAATACACTCGAACATCTACATTTATGGTAGGTACACAACTGTACTATTTTCATCGTGTTTCACTGTTGCAGTCATTACTCTTGGGTTGAATCCCAAAGCTGAGGAAGGGTGGCTGAGCTAGAGAGCATTAGGAGAGACTATGAGGCCCTGCAGCACTGCAGTGGCAAAGCCTGCTCTGGATTTAGAGTAAAGAGGTAAGTTGTAGTGCTTTGTGAAAGTGTGCACTGAACTCCAAGTTGCAGCCTCTAAGATGTCATTGGTTGTTACTCCTCTGAGGAAGGCTGCTGCTCTGGTAGAATGAGGCCTAATGCCCTTAGGCACTGATTTGCCATGCTGAGAATAGCAGAAACGGATGCAATGACCTATCCATTTAGAAATAATCCGTTTTGAGATAGCCTTTCCTTGTGATCCTGCAGCATATAACACTAAACGTTGCTCAGTCTTTCTGAAAGCTTTAGTTCTGTCCAAGTAGAAGCGTAGCTGCCTGTGTATGTCCAAAGAATGCAGAATTTTCTCACCCTTGTTCTGTGGGTTTGGATAAAAGGTAGGCAAGTGAATGGCTTGGTTGAAGGCCACACTGGACACCACCTAAGGCATAAATGTTGGGTTTGTCCTATGAGAAACCCTGTCTGGATGAAAAATGATAAAAGGTTCCACAGCCATGAGTGCTTGAAACTCCGAGACTCATCTTGCAAAGGTTATTGCTAGGAGCAGAGCTGTTTTCCAGGATAAGAATTTTATATCAGCTGTCGAGGCTGGCTCAAAGGGAGGCAGTGTGAGTTTTTCCAAGACATAATTGAGGTCCCATGCCGGAATTGTTGCTCTCCTTGGAGGCCTGATGTTCTTGGCCCCTCTGAGGTACTGCCTTATTAAAGGATGAGAAAAGATAGGTGGTTCCGTATTGTAATGAGCTGAAATGGCAGAGGCATGAATCTTAATTGATGAAAAGGAAAGGCCTTTGTCCAGCATCTCAGTATTTGGTACATACGTGTCAATGCCTTGTTCCTGGTTCCAAGCACAGAATCTCTTCCATTTTTCTGCATAAGACTTTCTGGTACTGGGCCTCCTGGCCTCCAAGATAACATCCATAACAGCTTTTGAAAGAGGAGTGTTCTGAATGGCTACATTATCTGCCATGCTGCCAGATTGAAGGTTCTGAGTTGGCTGTGCAGGATCCGATTGTTTTGTTGGGTCAGCAAGTGAAAAGTTTGAGGCAATATCCATGCTGGACCTTGAGACGAGCTCTTTAGGATTGGGTACCAATGCTGGCGTGGCCAGTCTGGTGCAATCAGTATCATTTTTGGCTTCTCTTGTCTGACCTTTAGGAGTACCTTGGGAAGGAGAGGCAGTGGAGGAAAGGCATATACTGTTAAGGGCGTCCACTCTCCATGCTTGGTTGTGATAAATCCTTATGCAAAATCTCTGTAATTGGCAGTTGTGAGGGGAGGTAAATAGATCTATGTCTGGGCATCCCCATATCCTTGTTATCATGCTGAAGACTTGTGGATCCAGTTTCCACTCGTGGGATCCATGAGGTTTTCTGCTTAGTTCGTCTGCCAGGGTATTTGTTTTTCCTGGCAGGAATTGTGCTTGCAGGTGAACTTGATAAGTCAATGCTGTGTCCCACAAGGTCATTGCTTGTCTGCAGAGGGGGTAGGAATGTGTGCCTCCCTGCTTGTTTAAGTACCAAATGACCGTAGTATTGTCCGTCTTTATCAGTAGCTGTCCTGGATGAAGTAGATTCTTGAAAGCTGTCAGGGCATTCTGAACAGCTAGCATCTCTTTTTGATTGATATGAAGATGCATCTGGCTTGCAGGCCATGTGCCCTGAATACATTTTCCTGCCATATGGGCCAAACAGGCATAATCTGATGCATCCGTTGTCAGTGTCTGTCTGGCGGTGGGTAAAGTGAATGGCACACACTTGTTGTGGTGACAGGCCCGTGCCCACCATCGAAACTTCTATTGCAAGCAGGGAATGAGGGTATTTACCGTCTCCAGGCTGTGGCAATGCTGAGTCCAAACACTTTTTAGATACCATTATAGTTTCCTCATATGCAGTCTGGCATATGGAATTAGTAGAATGCAGGAAGCCATGAAGCCCAAGGCCTGCAGGATTTTCCTTGCAGATAACTGGGTCTTTGTTGCCAACTTTTTGAAGTAAGAAGTCAGTTGCCTTTGTTTGTCTGGCATGAGATAAGCCATATGGGCAGTTGTATTTAAGCTTGCACCCAGGAATATTATCTCTTGAGAGGGTACTAGTTTTGATTTCTTTTCGTTTACTGTGTACCCTAGGCAAATTAGCAATCTTTTTACAAATGCCAGATGCTTTAGAAGAATGTCTTTGTTCTCTGCTTGAATAAGGCAGTCGTCCAAGTAGGGATATACTTGAATTCCTCTTTGTTTGCAAAATGCAATTACTGGTGCCAGGCATTTTGTGAAGACCCTGGGCACAGTAGATAAGCCAAAGGGCAGTGCAGAGAATTGGTAGTGCATTTAGCCAGCTATGAATCTGAGGTATCTTCTGCAAGACTGTCTGATTGGGACATGCAGGTATGCCTCTTTTAGGTCCAAAGTTACGAGCCAAGCCTTCTTGCCCAGCATGGGCAGTAGTTGCCGTACTGTCAACATCTTGAATTTTGGAACCTCCAGAAACGTGTTTAGTATAGACAGGTCCAGTATTGGTCTCCAGGTTTTGTCCTTTCTGGGCACCAAGAAAAGTCTCGAGTAAAATCCTTGCCCCTGCTCTTGTTATGGTACTTGTTGAATGGCCCTCATGTCCATGAGGGCTGTAATTTGCTTTTGTGCCTCTGCCCATTGATTGTATGGCAGGTCTGGCATACCTTTTGCCCTTGGTAGGGTGTGAAAATGGAACCTATCGCCCTGGGACACTATGTTTAAGACCCATTTGTCTTGGGTAATCATTTGCCAATTTGGTGAAAAAAGTGCTAGTTTTCCCCCGAAGGGGGCTGCCAAAAGAAAAGTGCTTGGATCTGGCAGGGGAAAGTCATTGGGACTGTTTCCTGTAAGGTTGTGATTTGTCATCTCTGCTTTTGGAGGTAGGAGCACCTCATTGTTTAGGCCTGTATGAGCCTTGGGGCGGAGATCTGCCTCTGGGATGTCTGTATCTGCCTCTTTGTGGCCTGTCTGACACTGGGAAGGACCAATTTTTGGAAAGCCAGTTCCTGCTAAATCTGGGAGGCTGTACCTGTAAAAAATCCTTAACTGTCTGCATGGATTTCGCTTTATCCTCCATTTTCTTCAACACCTCTTCTGCTTTAGCACCAAAAAAAGTATCTTGCTGTAATGGAGCATCTAATAATTTTGCTTTAACAAGATCAGGTAGATTCTGTTCCTTTAACCAAGCATGCCTTCTAATAACAGAACGTGTAACAGCGGCCCTGCAAGAGGCCTCCAGAGAATCATAACCACATTGCAAAGTATGCTTTCCCACTTGTTCAGCTGCATGCAATAAATCCTGCATTTCCTTGTTCTCTGAACATTCAAAATTTGTCAACATTTTCTGTGTAAGCAGTGACATTAAGTATTGCTGATATTTAAGCATATGAAACTGACAATTTAAAGCCCTTACAGCCAAGGTAGCAGAAGTGTAAACTTTTTCCCCCCCCATCTGTCCAGTGTCCTAGAATCCCTATCTGAGGGGACACGTTTTTTTGCAGTGGAAGCTTTGACCCCTTTGGGACCCTGAGAAATAGTTTCTGGGTCAGCAGCAGGGTTTTTATATAGAAATTTATGAGAATCTGGGACCCTGCAGTATCTGTCAGGCTTAGCAGGTGCAGGGGGTAAAGAGTCAGGGGACAGGCCGGACTCTGAAAATACATCTACAATGTCTAGAACAGGTAGAATAGCAAGGGGTCTGTGCTGAGGTAGTAGCAGAAAGTCTCTGAGCCTTTTCTTAGATTCTGAGTAATCTTGGCTCTCCCAGTGGAAATGCTCCCTCACGGCATGCAGGGTTTCCCCAAAAGAATAATCCTCAGGAGGAGAGGCTGAAGGAATGGATTCTTCAGCATCAGAATCCACATAGGGAGGAATAGAATAACCCTGTTCAGAAGAGGAATCAGAGGAAATAGAAACCTGATCAGAAGAATCATATTCTGTCTCTTGCCTAGGCCTCTTATCAGGAGGGGGATGGGAACCGCTGATCAAAGTAATTAGGTCTTCGGCCATTTTAAGCATCTGTTTTTTAGGCATAGAAGTCTGAGTAGGAGAATGCTGTACTTGTTTCTTTGTCTTTAGAGCTGCTTTAGTCTTTGAAGCTGAAGATGGTTTAACATATAACTGTGTAGGTCTGAAGACACCCTCAGAAGCCGATGCCTGCTCAGCGGCTCCGGACCCATCTGAGGGAATGATTTCCGAGTGTCCAATACCTTGAGTATCCAGAGGGCCAGTCGGCTCCACATGGGAGTCGGAAGTGGCCTGTGGCTCTGAGGTTCATAGGTTCATACTAGGCTATCTGCCCTAGGGCATTTATAAGCCTAGCCAGAGCGTGTTTGTCTTTCGCCACCCATTTTAAATTAATGTTGCTATGCCTTTTTTTGAGGTTAGTATACTGTGCCTCTGTCTAACAGTGACACAGAAGTGATAGCTGGGGTAAACCTACGATCTCCCATCCACTCATCAAGATTCCTCTTGAAGACAGTCAATGTGGGACTCTGCCTAACCTGGACTGGGATTTTATTCCAGAGTGAAGGGAGCCTCTGGGTTATGAATCTGTCCCTCCAGCATGTCCTATTTATTTCAGTGCTGAGGTTCAAGTCTCTTGAGCACGTAGCTTGATGGGATTTGGATTTTCTGAGGTGCAGCATGTCCATTAATTCCGGGTTGGACATGGCTTTATACGTCAGGCACAGATTGTCTCTGAGCAGGCGGTATGCCACTGAGTAGAGCCGGAGTTTCTTTAACTGGGCAGCATATGGCATCTGTTTGAGCCCTTTGATCCTCTTGGTGAGGTACTTTTGGGGTCTTTCCAGTTGCTGCAGGTGTCTGGCAAGGTACATCCCAAAAGGGGCATTGTACTCAATTATGGGCCTGATGAGGGATGAGTAAAGAGGCATGATGACCTCCCCTGATCTAGATGTGAATCCCTTCATGATTAGGTGGGCTATATAAAACGTTTTTCTAACCACTTTGGCCACGTGGTTGTCAAATGGGAGATTGCTATCAGCCTGGGTCCCCAGGTCCCTAAGGACTTCTGTACTTAATGGATTACCACCTATGTGGTAATTTGTGGGCACTTTGTTTTTGCCAAAGGGGATGACTATACACTTTTTGGCGTTTAGCTTGAGGCCATGGCTCTGGCACCAGTTGTCTGTTTCTATGAGGCCCTTTTGGAGGATGCTTGTGTCGGCTGGAGAGTTGATTATGGCACCCAGTTTGCAGTCATCTGTGAACCTGGTCAGCCACAGTCCTTCCGTGTTGGCCTGTACCTCCGAGAAATATATACCGAACAAGAGAGGTCCCAGGACTGAGCCTTGTGGGACGCCACTTGTAACTGGTTTGGAGTCTGACACGGCTCCATCAATTCTAACCATGTGGGTTCTGTCCTTGAGCCAGTTTGCAACCCATCTAGTGACATAGGGGTTTATATTTAAGCTGGTGAGCTGATCTATAATGCCCAAGTGGGGTATTGTATCGAAGGCTTTTGCGAGGTCCAGGTAGGCTGTGTGGACCACCTTCCCCTCGTCAATGGCCTTGGTGACTGTTTCAAAGAAATCGACCAGGTTTAAGAGGCAGGATCTGCCCTTAACAAAGCCAAACTGGGTAGGTCCCCAATATCTTTATTTATGAGGTCCATGATGATCCTTTCCATAGCTTTGCAGACCAAGCTAGTCAGGCTTATGGGGCGATAGTTTCCAGGATCCGTTGAGGCACCACCTTTATGGAGAGGGACCACAGTTGCTGTACGCCACTCTTTGGGTACATATCCTGTAGTAAGGCTAAGATTGAACAGTAGTTTTATGTTTGGGTTTAGCTCTTCTTGGAGTTCATGTAGGACGCAGCCCAGGACTCCATCTGGTCCCATTGATGCTGTGTTTTTTGCTTTGGAGAGGGCGGCTCATACCTGAGCATCTGAGATGTCAGGGGGGCAGCGCTCTGTTGGGATAGATATTTGCCCTTTTGGTGGGGAGGGGGGGGTGAGAAGTTTGCACTGAACCTGTCAGCTAGGATGTTGGCAATGTCTGTGGGCTTGATGTATTTTTTGTCATTTTGGCCTAATTCTGAGCATATCTGGGAATTCCCACCCAGGTTCCTAACATAACTAAAGAAAGCCTTGTGATTATCCTTAGTGTCCTGTGCAATTTTCCTCTCAAAGCTGGCCTTAGACGATTTTATGAGTGCCCGTAGTTTTTTGCTAATACTGATCAGAGATGCCTTCCCTTTTTGGGATTTTGCTCTGTCATGTAGTAGCTTCCTCCTTCTATTGTATAGTTTGTTTATGGCTGGGGTCCACCAGACAGGACGTCTGCCTTTGGAGGATTGGGTCTTGGTTTTATTTGAGATTGCATGAGCAATGCATTCCTGAAGGTGTTCATAGAATGCGTTTATAAAGGATTCTGCGGTCTGGGCCGTATTTTCCACAGGCCCGGGGGCTTTGAAGGATTTCGCCTCGGTTTTGAGGTGTGTGAAATTTGCTTTAGAGAAGTTTTTCACTGTGGTTTTTTAGGCAGGGGGTGGGGTCGGGATGTGAATATCCAGTGAGATTATTTTATGGTCTGATCTTACCAGTGAGGGATACACTTCTGGTCTGGAGCATAGTGTCCCCATGTTGGTGATGATCAGGTCCAGTATGTTTTCCCCTCTTGTGGGAGTGGTAACAAGTTGTTCCATAGCATTTGAGTTTTTAAATTCTAGGAACCTTTGGGCTAGGGTGTTGGAGCTAGAGTAATGCTCCCAGTCTATGTTTGGGTAGTTGAAGTCTCCCAATATAATGGTGTTTGGAGAGACCTTCATATTTTCCAGTATTCTCAGGAAGGCCAAGTGGGGTTCCTGTGTTTGGGAGAGTGGTCTGTAGCAGGCTATAAACTGGAAGGCAGTTTTACCCACAGTTAGTTGCACATGGATAGTCTCTGATGCTTCGTGCTGTGCCACCAACCTGGAGGTGTGGGTATCTTTGACGAATATTGATACTCCCCCTCTTTTTGTGGTTCGGTCCAAGTTTTGGGACCGAAAAAGGTAGCGGGTGCCAGGGGCTGTGAAAGCGCCTCACTGAGAACCAGCGAACTGGCGACTGGCCTAACGGAGGCCTCATCGTCGGTTTTGGACCTCGGATGCCTATCCTTTTCCTTGTCCTTGCGTTTTATGTAAACTCCGGTCGTCGGCTGTTCCGACGGCATTATATAATTAAACCTTTGGACAAAGTAATGAAATGCGAAATCGAACTGCCGCTTGATAGTGCATTGGTTAAATCTAGCACAAAACCGACAGCTAGCAACGTTGTGGTCAGGGCCTATGCAAGGAGTACAGTAAGAGTGAAAATTCTTATGAGGTATTTGCTTCCCACAAGAAATACAATTGTTAATTTTTTCTGACATCGGTCTGGAGCAAGAAAAAAGTTTCCCCAACGGGGTACTTAGCTTTAATGAAAACTTCGGTTCTGAAATTCGGATTTCAAAATCTCAGGAGTCGGCCGACCGGCACTTGCGAACTGCTTTTGCTTCGGGCACCGTGCGGCAAGAAAGACTGAAGAAAATGGCGTCGCCTGCTTCTTTTATACCCCTGGCGCACTGACGTCAGGGAAGTGGCGACAGCAGCTGACGCCGGACCAGGACTTTGGAATTCAGGCCGACTGCGGGTAGCCTGCCAGCAGGATAACCCAAGAGCAATGACTGCAACAGTGAAACATGATGAACATCTAATCTTCCTATTACTTGAAATGATATCATCACAAAGACTAGGGGTGGAGAAATACGGTTTCCGTGCATTCGACCGCTCATCCATAGCATTCTGGCAGGCTATGTTAATCTCATCAGTGGAATAAACCCTGTCAGCAAACTCAACCTTAAAGGTATTTAAACTCTAAACAAAATCTGTTTGAATACTTTGACTGGTCCTGTAACTGAAGTTTCTGTTACATCTTCAAGTACGCCTACTGAATCTAATGAAAGGGTTAATACAGCTCATTAATCAGGCTTGGAACCAGCTGTGAGGAAGAAGACTATTACATTCGAGAAGGAACCTACCACTAATGTGAGAGATACTCCATCTACCAATCAGGTTTTAGTTTCACTGTGATTGACACCTTGGTCATAGGGAGTAGGAAGGGTGATTTGGTTAACAAGACTGAACAAAAAGAGTTGAGATGGATTTTGCTTCTAGCAGCTCATAAATCCCGAGATCTCAATGACTGCGTTTCTTTGAGACCTGTTCTTAATAATAGGAGGGTAAGGAAGTAATAATTGTTATTGAAAGATTTATGTTTATTTTCTTAATGTGGTTATTTTTTCATTATTATATTTATTTCTGTTTTTATATTTTTATATGCGACATATTTTGTACATGTGTTTTTTGTGTCTTTGTCCTACTGCCTCAGAGCATTGTATCTGTTCATTAAGATGCCTTAATTGACTTGTTGATGTGATAAGATGTTTCTTCTTGTAGTCATATATATTAAGAGGATTTGGGTTTTAATTTTATGGTCTGAAGAAGCAATCAAGTGAGACTGTGAAAGCGCTTACCTTTTATTCCTGTTATTAAAGTGCATTTTTTACCTTTCAACTGTGGTTCTGCACTTGGATTTTTTTGGCATGTTTGTTAGATTGTTTGTAACTCCAAGTCAGTTTACGCTGTTTTAGATATTTAGACAAGCTGATAAAACTGCAAAAATTAGAGGTCAAAATGAAGAAAAGACTGAGTACAAGATTATTCAAGAAGGAAAGTTTCAAATACTAATAGAATTAGAGGAGAGCGCACGTAGGAAAAATCTGAGATTTTCTGCTGTACCAAGGAAACTAGAAGGAACAGACTATTAATTTAATGAAGGCACAACTAACTGGACTGGTATTCCACAGCAGGAACTGTTAAATGAAAGGAGACGCAGTGTGCATGTTCAAATCCGGCCATGAGAAAGCAGCCAAGACCTACAATAGTAAATATGCAAACCTACAAGCAGAAAGAGCTGATCTAGACAAAACTGTGGTATGTGGAAAATTATTTTTCAGAGTACTCCAGGCAGAAGAGAAACTGATTTATTTCAGCAATCATTGAATGTTGAGAGGCAGGTGTGAGAATCAAGCTGCTATACCCGGCTTTCTTCAGATTATTTTTCCTGGAGGATCAAAGTAAGTATTTGATGTAGAACACGCTAGGAAAGAAACATAAAAAGTTTGTTCAACAAGAAGTGAGCCATCAAGCAGAAGGGGACTGCTTGTCATTCTTATGACAATAAAGCACACTGAGTGACTTTACCAGTGAAACCCTTTACACTGTTCCAAAGAAATAATATTTGAGAGGGAAGCACATCAGTTGACTAGAAGAACTGGGAGTATTTGAAGTGGAATCTGGAGTTCTGAAATGAAGATGAACAAGAAGACCAGCAACACTAAAACTTGTGACTGAATATGGAACTGCAAAGCATCAATCACATTTGTGAAATACGGCTATATAAGAAAAAGTGGAAAGAGTGGACTTCTGTTGACTCTGTTAAACTTGTGAGGAACTGAAAGGCATTTGCCATGTTTGGAAAGACACAATTTCTGTTCTTAACAGTATCTCTCTGAAATTCTCACGATATACACCGCATGGTTTACCGTAAAGCATTTTAGTTGCTCTTGTATGTGATGTAGATACTAAAAGTAAACACATTTTTTTCTCTTTTTTTCTTCTTTTTCAGTATTAAGAAATGTAGGCATTACAATGCAAACAGAGAAAAAAGCTAGACAAAAGCATGTTGTAATCTTGGGTTGTTGACATGAGGGATGGGGTGCAAAAGTATACAGATCATAATACATGTAAAGATGACATGTTTTCTCTTACTTTTACATGGGTGAGTGTCTGGATTAAGACCCTTGACTTAATGCAATAAATTTTAAGTGGAAACAAGTAAATAAGAGAACACTGAATATAAAGTGAAGTTTCCTTTTAGCAATAAGTGTTACAATTTGTCTTTAGAAGCTTACAACTGTGGACTACATTTTCTTTCTCTCTTACATTTCTATGGAGACAAGCTGATAATAGGGGCATAGAAACCCATAATTTTGGTTTCTTCAGGGAGAAAAGTTAATGTTTTCTGAAAACATGCAAGTTGTTTTTTACACTTGGGAGAGGAATAAAAATTAAAAAAATAACAGACACCAACTAGTAAAATAAAAAAGAAGAGACAACAATTAGTGTAAGTTGAATCGCACACAATAATATGCATCTTGGCATGGATAACCTCAATATTAGGTTAATTAAGCATGTGTTTCCAGTTGTCTATTTGGGATAGTTGCTCCCATTAGGAAGGTTAAACTTCATTATTCAAAGATGGGATAAGGGGTAGCCCAGCCAATGAGAGACTTCGTTCTAGTGTATAGTGGTCGAGTCGGAGCCGACGGATCGGCTCTGAACCCATCAGTTATGAATGTAGGCGAGATAGGATCCCATTACATCCTGTCAAACATTAGTGGGTGCATATATCACAAAAACTGGAAATAAACATTAAAAAGCTGTCATATATAATAGGTGGGAATAATAACTTTTTATTATAATGGCAACACGTTCCATATTATCTTGGAATGTGAATAGTCTCATAGGTATTGACAAAAAAGAAAGACTACCTAATTATATTAAAAAATGAGGAGTACAAATAGCAATGCTACAGGAGACACCTTTGGAAAGAACTGATCGTGTGAATTTGATAAAGAAATAATATATTCAGCAGACTATCAGGGACAAAGGAAAAGAGGAGTACTTATATTAAATTGATAGAGAGTGCTATAATAAAGAAACAAGATGGAGGAAAACAGACAATGGCAGATTTGTCATAGTAAGGGGCTACTGGCAAAGGAGGAGAATTACACTGGCATGTATTTATATTCCACCTAAAACTGCTATTTTGAAGCTTGAAAAACCTTTGGGAGAAATAATCAGCTTTCAGCAGGAAATATTACTTATAGGCAGGGACTGGAATTTGAACTGCAACAATGAGGATATATCTGGGGGGCCCTGAAGGGAAAATATACAAGACAAGAGAGTAGATTTCTGAAGAATTTTAAGAAAATATGGAAGACATAAATTCAGCAGTAAGAACTCAAGTGAATTACATTATATTCCCCAAGGTACAATAACTGGGTTAGACTAGACAGCAAGTATAATTCACAAGAATTTTGTCTTTACTTGAGAACCTGACACATCTAACAACTATTTCAGGTCATGTGCCAATAATTACAAAGATAAAAAAGAAGAGTAATGAAGTAACAATGAGACACTAGCACTTCCCCCACCTGCCTGTTAAAAAGAGAGGAATTTAGGGGATGGGTAGCAGACATTTCTTGGGAGATACTAGGGAAGGTAGAAACTATTCCAGAAGTTATAGCTACTGAGTGGGATAAAATGAAGCACAAATTTAAAGAGAGGGTAGTAATAAAAGAAAGAGAAATATGGTTAAGTACCACCAGGAATTGTTTGGAGGGGATGACAAAGGTTAAAGTATTACAGAATAAGGGAAATCTCACAGAGCAAGAGGTGGCACAATTACAGAGTGCTAAAGAGAAAATAAGGAACCACCTGGATAATGTGCATGAGTTTACAAAACTTGCTGTTAAGTAATTTTTTTTTAGATAACTACTACAGAGCACAAACTCTTTTGGCACAATGACGTAGACAAAAGAAAGTAGAAAGGGATACTGCCATACTTAGGGGGTCTATAACAATGATCCTGCAGAGGTATTAGACATTATTTCAGAACGTTTATGAAAATTTGCAAAAAGCACAGAAGTTTGAAATCAAGATAAACACAAATGGAAAAATTTATGGAAGACTTAAATATGCCAAAGTTAAAGTTAGATGAGGCTCAAAAATGAATAGTTAAGACAGGAGAAGATGCAATATAAATGGTTATGTACAACCAATCTGCAGGAGAGTCTCTTAGAACAGATGGTATTTTAGTGGAAGGCTAGAAGGAAAGAAAGTGATCAAGATCTGGAATGAGAAGTTATGTACCTACCATAACGTTCCATGTTAGTTGTCTTCTTCTCGCCTTTCTTGCTGGATGGGTTCGGAGCCGATCCTCGGCTCCAACTTGGCTTATACCAAAGCTCGAGAGCTATTTTTACCGGCTCGAGGTAACCCTGTATCCCACAATGCTAGGTGCTAACTACCCAGATCTCGTTTGATAGCTAACACTATAGCAGTTCTGCCCCCAGAACAAAGGAGAGAATGGCATACCCATATAGATAGCCATCCCAAGAAAGGGATAACCACTGGAGACCATACTGGGCAAAAAAAAGGAAGGCTCCGTAGGATCCTATTGGTCTGTCCAGGCTAGGGGGTTGGAGGGCGGGACGCAAGAAAGAAGGCGAGAAGAAGACAACGAACATGGAATGTTATGGTAGGTACATAACTTCTCAATGTTAAGTTGTCAATCTCGCCTTCATTCTTGCTGGATGGGACCACATCCCTAGCACCTCATCCCTGGGTGGCTCAATGGAACAGACTCTCGAGGACGGTGGAACCAAAGTTAGCTCGGCTTCTGGAGGCCATGTCCAATTTGTAATGAGAAATAAAGGTATGGGGAGAGGCCCATGTGGCTGCCGCACAAATTGAATCTAAAGGCAACATGTCCTGAAAGGCTATAGACATAGCTAAGGCTCTAGTTGAATGGGCTCTAGGTCTTGAAGGAAGCTTTTGACGCCTCAGTTCATAGATGAAAGTGATGACAGAGGCCAACCATCTAGAAAGGGTTACTTTGGAAACTGGAAGGCCTTTCTTCCCTTCAGCATAAGATAGGAAGAGCTGCTCAGATTTCCTAATTTGCTTGGTTCTATCCAGGTAGTAACGGAGTTGGCGATGAACATCCAAGAAATGCAACTTTTGTTCCGCTCTGTTAGAGTAATTAGGGACAAAAACTGGGAGATCGATAGTCTGGTTTAGATTTGCCTCAGAAGATATCTTGGGTAAAAAGGAGGGGTTAGTTTTGAGGGACACTCTATCTTTATGGAAAACCAGATAAGGAGGACGAACACAAAGGGCGTGAAGTTCTGAGACTCTCCTCGCAGAGGTTATGGCCACTAGAAACAAAGTTTTCCAGGAGAGTAACTTCCAGGAACAGGACGCCGCAGGTTCAAAGGGAGGGAGAATCAAGGAGGTTACAAGTAGATTCAAATCCCACTGCGGTGGGGGATGTCTAACCGGGGGCTTAAGTAAAAAGATACCTTTAAGGAATGCTTTACAAAGTTTATGAGACATAATGGAGGAGTCTGACAAGCCAACATAAAAGTTTGAAATGGCCGCTAACTGGACTCTGATAGTGGAGGAAGAAGATCCTGAATGAAAGAGTTCGGCCAAAAAATCTAAGACCGATTGGATAGGAGCCACAAAAGGGTCTATGTTCCTAGACTTTGCCCAGAAGGAAAAACTTTTCCATTTGCTGGCATAAATCCTCCTGGTAGAAGATTTGTGAGAAGTTAAAATGATGTCACGTACTGAATGGGAGATAAAGGGAAGCCTGGCTAAGGTTGGAAGTGGAGCAACCAAGCTGTGAGGTTGAGAGAGGGGAGGGATTGGTGCAGCTTGCCCGACTGATGGGTCAAGAGATCTGGAACTGGGTCCAGATGCCAGGGCCGCTCCAAGAGGTAACGATGCAGGAACGGAAACCATATTTGTCGAGGCCAGTACGGAGCAATGAGGATCATTGTGGATCTCAAGGCAGTAGCTTTCTGAATCAACTGAGTGATTAATGGAAAGAGGGGAAAGGCGTACAGGAGACCCTGGGGCCAATCGTGGACTAGAGCGTCTCTGGGGGGGTGGCCGGGAAGAGGGAAGAGAGTGAAAAATTCGTGGCATTTGCTGTTCTGGGGTGTAGCAAAAAGAACACAGCAAGGCTGACCCCATTTTCTGAAAATTTTTTCCACTACTGACTGCTTGAGAGACCACTCATGCGGCATGAGAATGGCTCCGCTCAGCCTGTCCACTATGACGTTGGACTTACTGGGGATATGCGTTGCTATCAGAAACCGTTGAGAGGAGATCGCCCACTGCCAAAGTCTGAGTGCTTCTCGACATAAGGGATAGGACTTGGTTTCGCCCTGCTTGTTGATGTACCACACTACGGACATATTGTCCGTCTGAATTGCAATCATCCCGATGGGAAGAGAGTCCTGAAGGGCTTGCAATGCTAAAAGAATTGGTCTCATCTCTAGGACATTGATGTGCAGGTAGCACTCGAAAGGTTGCCAAGTGCCCTGGACCATCCTACCCTGAAAATGCCCCCCCACCCGATCAGGGAGGCATCCGTTGTCACTGTAGCAACCGGGGGGGGGACAAAGGATCTGCCCTGAGTCACTTGAAGGGAGACCGTCCACCAAGACAGGTGTTTCTTGCATGTCTGGGTTATCAAAATGTAGTGCGACATCGGGAGCTGCTGGAAGGACCACTGAGAGAAGAGCATCCACTGCAGGAGTCACATGTGGAAGCGAGCTAAGGGAAGTAACGTAATGGCAGCCGCCATGAGGCCTAGAGTCTTCAGTACAAACTTGGCCTGAATTTTGTTGCTCTGAAGCAGGACATGAACATGTTCATGAACATCTGAGATTCTTTGTGCCGTCAGTCTTGCAGAGAGTTCGACGGTGTCTAATATGGCGCCTATGAAGGTAATAGACTGACAATGCGACAAGGCAGACTTTTCGAAGTTTATGGAGATACCTAGCTCTTCGCAAATCCAAATGGTGTAATCTCTGGATTGAATAAGTTGACGCCTGGTGGTGGCGGTAAGGAGCCAGTCGTCTAGATATGGAAACACCTGGAATCCTTGACGCCTCAGATGAGCCGTAACCACTGCCATGCATTTGGTGAACACTTGGGGGGGCTGTAGTGAGACCAAAGTGCAGGGCCCTGAACTGGTAGTGACTGGCTTCCAGCCTGAAGCAAAGAAACCTCCTGGAGCGCCTGTGCATTTTGATGTGGTAGTACACGTCCTGAAGGTGTATAGAGCACATCCAATGGTCCTGACCCAAAAAGGGTAGAATGGACTGTAGCATGACCATCCGAAACTTCGTTCTTTGAACAGACTTGTTCAGTCTGCTGAGATCCAAAATTGGTCTCCAGTCCCCTGTCTTTTTTGGTACTAAAAAGAACTTGGAGTAGATTCCGAATCCTTGCTGGTCTGCTGGGACTGGCTGGATGGCCCTTTTTCTTAGCAGTTTTGAGATTTCTAATACTGCTTGTTCCCTTAGACCGGGTGGAACATCTGGAAAGGGCCTGTTTGGCTGTTTTGGGGTGTGGACAAAGGGAATTTTGTAACCCTCGGATATGATCGACCGTACCCATGTGTCTTCGGTAAGGGAAAGCCAGGCTTTTGAGTACAGTGATAATCTTCCCCCGACTGCCTCCGAAGGTGGACAGTCGGGCAGCTTCTCAGGGATGCTGGAAGGGTTGGCCAGAGACGGCTTCTCTGCTACCCTGATTCTACGGACCTACTCTGCCCCTGGGGCGGCATCTATTGTCCCCCCCCCTGCCTCTAGAGGGGAACTCGCCTCGTGCGTCCAGCATGACTCCCTGTGGTTTGCAGAACCACATTTTTCCACCCTTCTGACCTTTGGGGTATGGTCTGGATGGGGTGGAAAAACGGACTCCCACGGCAGAAAGAGTCTTGCCGTCTTGTTCGCATCTGGTCAAAATATCCTTCACCTGAGGTCCAAACAACATCGAACCATCAAAGGGAGAGTTGGTGAAGGACGCCTTAAAGGGGTCAGCAAAGTTACAAAGCCGCATCCAGGCATGTCGTCTTAGGGCCACACCTGTGCCTGCAGCCCTACTCACCCCATCGGCCGCGTATGAAATAAGCCGCATGGAGGAGTTAACAATCGAGTTTAGGGTTGCCAGCTAGGAGTTGATTTTGTCCTGAGACCCCGCAGCTGTTGGATCCTGCAGAGTATCACCCATTTCTTTGAGCAAGTCTCTTTGAAGACGGGTGAAATAACATAAGTAATTCAGTGACCGCATGGTAAAGGTCGCTGAAGAAAACATCCGCTTGCCATACCTATCCATGGTCCTAGATTCCTTATTAGGAGGATGAATAGGTACTGAAGGATCAGCCAGTTCCTTCTTAGTGGCTGCTGCCACCACCATGGCATCAACAGGGACACCCTTGGTCAAAAACTGTTTATCAGAAGGGGCTGTGATAAATTTTGAAGGCCTCCGTGGGGTAGGTTCCATCGAGTCAGGGGCCGTCCATGCCTTCCTGGACACCACTTCCATAAGGGGGTCAAAGGGCGGAGACACCCAGGAGGTGGAAGGGCAAGAACCAAACGCCTCTAGGTAGACTGACTTGTCCTCGGAAGGATTGAGGGTAGACCAGTTCCCCCTCTGCTTCAGGACCTCAAGGATGTCAGAGAAGGAGACATCCTCAGAGGGGCATCTTGGGGACCCTTCTGACTCATCCAAGTCGGTACCAGATGTGACGGACTCAGGGGAGTCCAGATGCTTCCTCTTACATTTCCTCTTCCGAGGGGGCTCCCCTGACAGATCAGGGGAGGCCTCAGAAGAGGAGGATGCTCCCAATGGGGGCCCCTGAGGTGTAGGATCTCTGCGGTCAGGGTCAAGAGGATGGGTGGAGACCATAGCAGGCACTACAGTGGGAGGAGCTGAGGAAGCTGACAGAGGAGCAGGCACAAGGGCCAGCACACTCCTCATGACCTCGAAAGCACCCCTATCAGGCAGAGAAGAAGGTCCCTGCTCCGAAGAGATAAGGACCCCTCCTGGCACCGAGAGGGATGGCTCAGAGGCCGATGTCGGAGCCAAACTCACCTGCGCCGAGGCTCCGAGAGGGAAAACGGGGTCGGACAAGGGTCCGATGCCACTCGCCCCCTCGGAACCAACGAAGGATCTACGGCGTCCGGAACCCTCCAAGGATGGCACCATGGAAGAAATTGGAGCCGACGACGGAGCCGAAATGGGTGGCATCAGCTCCGTGTCGACGGTCCCGGCTCCCACAAACTCCGGTTCCGAACTCCGGGGAAGAGTCGGAGGAGGAATCGAGGACGGAATGGGGATAGCCACTGTCTGTTGAGAAGGGCTATGAAGCATCTGGGCCAGTGCCTGCGACTTAAGGAGTCTGCTAACCACCCTCTCGAGGTCATGGTCCGAAAGCCTGGAAGACCGAGAAGAATGGGACCGGTGACTGTGCTCTGAAAGCAAAGGAGATCTCAGAGCCGAATGGACCGACTCCAAAGAGGGGGACCTGGAGCGCTTACGAGTCAAAGTCGGTTCCGACAAAACTATCGGAGCCGACTGAGTTTTTGAAGCGTCAGCTCCAGCCGAAGCCGATGCCGAAATAGAAGTAGCACCACTGGTCGGAGGCTCTAAACTCGGAGCCGACAATTTAGTGGGCTTAGAAGGCTTACCCGACGAAGACATGGCCGGGGAGCCTTCAGGCTTCAATAAGCCTCTCAAAATCAATTTGTTTCTGCGTTCCTGCATGACTCTTGGACTGAATGCATGGCAGACTGAACAAGAGTCCTGCAGGTGCAGAGGGCCTAGGCAATACACGCAAGAAGTGTGACAGTCTGTCAGAGAAATTTTCTGACAGCACAAGTCACACTTCTTGAAGCCTGAGACCTTGGACTCCTTAGACATAATGGTGGAACACATCCAAACACACACACACACACACACACACACACACACACACACACACACACACACACACACACACACACACACACACACACACACACACACACACACACACACACACACACACACACACACACACACACACACACACACACCACAGTAAAGAAAAATTCTAGTCCAGTCACTACACCACACCAAGGCTGAAGGCCTAGTTATATAAGGGGAAGGAAGGACCGAGGGGATAGAAAATAGACTCAAAACGGGACTATATAAGGCGGGTTACTCTAAGGGTGAAAAGGGGGAATAAAGTACAGTTTTGTACC
This sequence comes from Protopterus annectens, assembly GCF_019279795.1. Taxonomy (NCBI): domain Eukaryota; kingdom Metazoa; phylum Chordata; order Ceratodontiformes; family Protopteridae; genus Protopterus; species Protopterus annectens. The sequence continues at coordinate 1,154,333,044 of NC_056745.1, read as the reverse complement.
TACCATAAATGTAGATGTCCGATAGGAATGCATCTGCAGTCCTTACAAATGGGTTGTCCTGTCATCAGGCAGCCCTTCGGTCGGCCGGATTCCAAAGTCTGGGTCTGGCTTCGGCTGGTGTCGCACTTCACCCGACGTCATAGCTGCAGTTCTTCGGGTATAAAGGCATCAGCCGACGCCATTTTCCTCAGTGTTTCTTGCCCCAGATGCCAGGTGCCCTCTTGGAAGGCTAAATTTGGATAAATGCCAATGTTTCCAAATAGTAGAGAGCAAACACAAAAATAAGCATGTATGTACATATATACAAACAAATACACCATGAAAGATCCCCCCCCAGCTAGCTATAAGATGGGCAAATACCCTAGGAGTACCACAGAGGGGAAGGCGGGTGGGTAATCCTGACTGCAGATGCATTCCTATCGGACATCTACATTTATGGTAGGTACAAAACTGTACTATGTCCTTCAAGGATGCATCTGCAGTCCTTACAAATGGGTAGAATACCATAGCCAAACTAGGGAGGAGGAAAAGAGCTAGATTATGGTGTAGTTAGGATCCCTTGCAAAACAGCAGTGGCAAAACCTGCTCGGGATCTAGAATATAAAGGTAAATTATAATGCTTGGCAAATGTATGCACGGAGGTCCAAGTAGCAGCCTCTATAATGTCCTTGGTGGCCACTCCTCGTAAGAAAGCTGTGGTAGTGGCTGTAGCCCTTGTAGAGTGAGGCCTGATGTTCTCTGGAGTTTTCTTTCCATGGTAGGAGTAACAAAATCTAATGCAATTTCCTATCCACTTGGAGATTGTTTGTTTTGAAATTGCTTTTCCTTCCTTCCTGTTGCATATGCTACCAGTAGCTGGTCAGTTTTTCTATTGCCCTTGGTCCTGTCCAGGTAGTAGCATAACTGTCTATGTACATCCAAGGTATGCAACAGTCTTTCTCCCCTGTTCTGTGGGTTTGGGAAGAATGTAGGTAGGTGGATAGCCTGATTTAAAGACACTCTGGATACCACCTTAGGCATAAATGTCGGATTTGTTCTCATGGACACTCTATCTTGATGGAAGATCAGGAAGGGTTGCACTGCCATTAATGCCTGTAGTTCAGAAACCCTTCTTGCTGAAGTGATTGCCAGCAGGAAAGCAGTCTTCCATGATAAGTATTGTAATTCTGCTGTTGCTGCTGGTTCGAAAGGGGGAAGTGTCAATTTTTCTAGCACAAAGTTCAAGTCCCATGCAGGCAATGGTGGTTTCCTAGGAGGCTTTACATTTTTGATTCCTCTCAGAAACTGCCTGAGCAGAGGATGTGAGAAGACAGGAGGATCCAAGCTGTATTCTGCTGAGATGGCTGATGCATGTATCTTGATGGAGGAATAGGACAGGCCTGAGTGGAAGAGCTCTGCCAAGTATTCCAAGATGTTGGCTATGTTTACCCGTGACACATCTTCTCCCTTTGCAGTACTCCAAATGAGATATCTTTTCCATTTTGCTGCATAATTTTTCCTTGTAGAGGGTCTGCGAGCCTCAAGGATAATGTCTTTAACCCTTTGGGATAAATTTGGGTTAATTGATCTTATGTAATGTTCCAGGCAGTCAGCTGCAGAGTTTTCAGGTTTGGATGCAGGATGTTGTAATTGTTCTGTGTTAACAGCAGTGGAACCAGGGGTAGTGTCCATATTTGTTCCCGAGACATGCTCCTTAATAATGGGTACCAATGCTGCCTTGGCCAGTCTGGAGCTATCAGAATGATCCTTGGACGGTCCTCTTTGATTTTCAATAGCACCTTGTGCATCAAAGGAAGTGGTGGGAATGCATATGCTGTCAGGTTTTTCCAACTGAAGGATAGGGAGTCCACCTTCCAAGCAAGTGGGTGGTATGTCCTTGTGCAGAATTTCTTTAGCTGGTGATTGCGTGGGGATGCAAATAAGTCTATTTCTGGAAGTCCCCATTTTCTTGTGATGGCTTTGAATATGTCCGGATGCAGCATCCATTCATGGGCATCCGTGGTAGTTCTGCTTAACATATCTGCTAGAATGTTTTGTTTTCCCGGTACAAAAATTGCTTGTAACTGAATGTTGTAGCTCAGAGCCACATTCCATAGGTCCAGTGCCATCCGGCATAGAGGGTATGAATGTGTGCCTCGCTGTTTGTTGATGTACCACATAACTGTGGTGTTGTCTGTCCTTATCAAATGCCCTTCTCGGAGAAATGGTCTGAATGTCTGGATTGCCAATTTTACTGCCAGCATTTCCTTTAGATTTATGTGCAGGTGCAGCTGGTCTTGAGTCCATAAGCCTTGCATGCACTTGTCCAGCATGTGGGCCCCCAACCGAGGTCTGAGGCGTCCGTTGTGATGGTTTGGCTTGGTTGAATGCTGTGGAAGGGCAATCCTGTGTTTGATTGACAGGCCTGAGCCCACCATAGGAACTCTTGCTTCAGGCATGGGATTAGTGGAATTTTGGTTTCTAGGCTGTGTTTGTGTTGAGACCATAAATTCTTCAGGTACCACTGTAGCTTTCTCATATGCAGTCTGGCATGAGGGACCAGTATTATGCAGGATGCCATGAAGCCCAGGGCTTGCAGTACTTTTCTTGCTGTTAGATGGTTCTGCTTTGTTAATGCCAAGAAGTAGAGAGGAAGTTGTTCTTGCTTTTCTACAGTTAGGAATGCCATCTGCTTTGATGTGTCCAGCTCTGCACCCAAAAAGGTTATTCTTTGGGATGGTATCAGCCTTGACTTTTTTATATTGACTGTATATCCCAGGGCTTGCAGCAAGTAAATGACTCTTTGTAAGTCTTCTGTTAGCTTGTTTTTGTTGTCCGCTTGTATCAGGCAGTCGTCCAGGTAGGGATAAATTTGGATTCCCTGAAGTCTGCAATGAGCGATTACTGATGCCAGGCATTTCGTGAACACTCTGGGCGCAGTAGATAAGCCAAAGGGCAATGCTGAGAATTGATAATGCTCTGATCCTGCAAGAAATCTGAGGTATCTTCTGCAATTTGGTCGTATGGGGACGTGCAGGTATGCCTCCTTGAGATCTAGAGTTACCAGCCAAGACTCCTTGCCCAGCATGGGAAGAAGCTGCTGTAGAGTCAGCATTTTGAATTTTGGAACAATGAGGAATGTGTTTAAAGCGGACAGGTCGAGAATAGGCCTCCATTTTTCTCTTTTCTTGGTACCAGGAAGAGTCTGGAGTAAAATCCCTTTCCTTGTTCCATAGATGGTACCTTTTCCACAGCTCTCATCCTTACTAATTGAGCTATTTGTTTTAGAGCTTCTGCCTTTTGATTTGGTGGTAGGTTTGGCATTCCTCTTTTTCCTGGTAGAGTATGGAAATGAAACCTGTAACCTTGGTCTATAGTTTGCAAAATCCACTTGTCCCTTGTGATGTAATGCCAGTTCTGTGAAAATAAGGCTAGCTTTCCGCCTAAGGGTGCTTCTAGTTGTTCCCTGGTAGACGGTGCCAGAGCCAAGTCACTGTGATTGTCCTGTTGCAGTGGTGGTGGCTGTGTCTGTACCTCGCTGGTTGTTGCCCTGCCACTGGCGTCCCCTGTAGGCACCCCTGGATTGATTTCTGCCTCTTGAACGCCTATTCCTGCCTCTCTGTGCTTTAGAGGAGTCTGGAAAGGACCAATTTTTGGAGGGCCAGTTCCTGCTAAACCTTGGAGGTTGGACCTGTAAGAAGTCTTTCACTGTTTGTACAGATTTTGCCTTCTCTTCCATTTTCTTCAGTACCTGCTGTGCAGGAGAACCAAATAAATTGACCTTGTCCATGGGAGCATCTTATAGTTTTGATTTGACATGGTCCGGTAAGGCCTGCTCTTTCAACCATGCATGCCTTCTGATAACTGTGCCAGTCATGGCTGATCTAAAGGAAGCCTCCAGTGCATCATAGCCGCATTTTAAAGAATGGTTACTAACTTGCTGAATGTTATGTACCATTTCCTGAACATATTTCTTATCTAAAGGTTCATCAGAGGACAGTTTTTTAGTTAACTGATCAAGCATAAACTCCTGATATTGGATCATATGAAATTGACAGTTCAAGGCCCTAGCTGACAGAGTAGCAGAGGTGTATACTTTTTTACCCCATCTCTAAGGACCTGGATTCCCTTTCAGAGGGGAGGGGATTTTTAGCAGAGGAAGATGCTACTGCCTTGGGCCCCTGGGAGATAGTCTCGGGATCTGCAAAAGGAGCCTTGTATAAATGGTGATGTGTGTCCAGGACCCTGTAGAACCTATCGGGCTTAGCAGGGGCTGGAGGAAATGAATCAGGAGCAGTACAAGCATCATTAAATGCATCATCTACAACAGAAAGAACTGGAGGTATAGCTAAAGGCCTATGTTGTGGTAAATGCAAAAAGGTTCTAAGCCTTTTCCTGGAGTCTGAGAAATCTTGGCCCTGCCACTGAAATTGTTCCCTCATGGCATGTAAGGTTTCCTCAAAGGAAAATTCCTCGGGTGGAGAGGCAGAAGGGATCGACTCTTCAGCATCAGAGTCTTCGTAAGGGGAATAAGGAGCCTCTGGAGGGTCTGTATTGTCTGAATCATCAGAAGAATCATCCGTGGACACTGGCTCAGGGGGCTCTGCTCTAGGTCTCTTCTCTGGAGGTGGATGAGAGGCCCTGTCTGGATGAGGTTGGGATCCCCTGATTAAAGAAATGAGATCCTCTGCCAGAGAAAGCATTTGGGAACTGGAGCTGGGCCTGTGAGACGGGGTCTTAACAGGCACAGTCTTAGTAGCTTTAGCTGCTTTAGCCCTGGCAAAAGCCTTAATGGACATGGCTGCAGGAGGCCTAGCAGCTCCACGTGCAGGGGTTGAAATATCCAAGGGAATAGTGTCAGATAATTCCTGAGAAACCACAACTGCAGGTTGGATTTCAGAAGCCGATTCTACCAGGTTAGAAGAGGCCTCGGTAGAAGGCATGTTTTCGGCTGAAGAAAAAACTGCTTGCTCGGTTTCGGCCGAAACCGAGACACTCGCGGTTTGCTTAACCGCGGTTTCAGCCGAAACCGTGGACCGCAAGTGTCGGTCCTTTTCCTTGCGTTTTTTGGATATTTGTGTAGTCGGAGGATCCGACGGCATAATATAAGCAAAATCAGAGCCGAAAAACTGCTCAGCAAATTCCGACCGACGTCTAAGCGTCCGTCGGTTAAAAGAAGCACAGGCTAGACAAGCTGCAACGTCGTGGTCTGGGCCTAAACAAGGCAAACAGTAAGAGTGGAAATCTTTATGAGGTATTTGTTTCCCACAAGTTAAACAGTTATTCACTTTTTCTGACATCGGCTGAGGCAAGAAAGAGTCCCCAACGGGGTACTTAGCTTTTTAGAAGTCTTCGAAGTAGTATTCGGTAGTAGTAATCTCTGGTTCTGACCGACCGGCACTTGCGAACAGCTTCTGCTTTGGGCGCCACGCGACAAGAAAGACTGAGGAAAATGGCATCGGCTGATGCCTTTATACCCGAAGAACTGCAGCTATGACGTCGGGTGAAGTGCGACACCAGCCGAAGCCAGACCCAGACTTTGGAATCCGGCCGACCGAAGGGCTGCCTGATGACAGGACAACCCATTTGTAAGGACTGCAGATGCATTCTTGAAGGACATCGATCATTAACCCTGAAAATAAAAGGGAAAAAACCTTACCCGAAAAGCTGTTTTTTTTTAAATTTTACCAGAGAGCCGGCAAAAATGCAACCTCGCAGCTAAGCGGCAAACGAGATCTGGGTAGTTAGCGCCTAGCATTGTGGGATACAGGGTTACCTCGAGCCGGTAAAAATAGCTCTCAGGCTTTGGTATAAGCTGAGTCGGAGCAGAGGATCGGCTCCAAACCCATCCAGCAAGAATGAAGGAGAGATTGACAACTTAACATGGTTTTGTTTAACAGTATTCTAAAATGGAAGGGAAGCACTGATATCCTAAAAAAAAGTTGCAATGGCTGTAATACCTAAAGGCTGTAAAAAGACCCATCAGATCCAGCTTCATATAGGCCCATTTCAATTTTAAACCATGATTATAAAATGTTTATGTCTATGACTAAATTTTTGCAAAAATGTTGCCAAAATCGATAGATATGGATCAGTGATTTTTGTGGAGGGGAAGCAAACATTTGACAATATTAACAAAGTAATGATGATCCTGAGGGAAGCAGAATGTAAGAAAATACAGGTGTTGGTGAACCATGATGCAAAGAAAGCATTGAACAGAGTAAGCTGGGATTTTATGAGTAGGGCAATGAAAGCATTTGCATTTCCTGATACAATAATAAGGTTAATTAGGAGGACATATGAAATGAGAGATCATAGGCAAAAATTAAAGTGGGAAGGTTCCTCCTGGATGAGGCTGAAAAGAGAAATCAGGCTCTTACCCCTTTATATGCATTATATTTAGAACCGTTAGTAATGAAAATAAGGGACTCACAATTTCAAGGACATAACTGGTATGGTATTCAAGAAAGGTTGGCTTTATTTGCAGATGATATTATTTTACTCCTGACAGAACCAGAAAAGGACATCTCAGTGATGTGGAAACTATAGTTGTGTACACTTACCATAAATGTAGATGCTCGAGTGTATTCACTGTTGCAGTCATCACATGTGGGTTATCTGCTTGCAGTATCCCTCAGTCGGCCTGATTATCAAAGTCTTGGGTCCCAAGGGTTGCTGTCTCATCTTCCATGATGTCAGGTAGTCAGGGGTATAAAGCATGCAGCCGACGCCATTACATCAGTTTTTCTTGCCCCAGATGTCAGGTGCCCCCCTTAATGGGAAGCAATTAAATATATATATATATATATATATATATATATATATATATATATATATATATATATACATATACATACATATGTGTGTGTGTGTGTATATATATATATATATATATATATATATATATATATATATATATATATATATATGTATAGACACACAAGGTTATACCTCCAACAAAAACGCAAATACACCAAAAAGCTTTTAAGTATAGTAGAGGAGTATAGCCAAACCAAGTCAGGGGGCTGGAGGGAGGGTAAAGTACAGTTTTGTACCTACCATAAATGTAGATATCCGAACAGGATAGCATCTGCAGTCCTAACAAATGGGTTGTCCTGTCGTCAGGCAGCCCTTCGGTCGGCCGGATTCCAAAGTCTGGGTCTGGCCTCGGCTGGTGTCGCACTTCTCCCGACGTCATCTCTGCTGGTCTTCGGGTATAAAGGCATCAGCCGACGCCATTTTCCTCAGTGTTTCTTGCCCCAGATGCCAGCTGCCCACTTGGAAAGCTAAATTTTGGATAAATGCCAATGTTTCCAAAAAAGTAGAAGGCAAACACAAAAAATAAGTATGTATGTACATATATACAAACAAATACACCATAAGAGATCCCCCCCCAGCTAGCTATTAGGAGGGTAAATACCCTAGGAGTACCACAGAGGGGAAGGAGGGTAATCCTGACTGCAGATGCTATCCTGTTCGGACATCTACATTTATGGTAGGTACAAAACTGTACTATGTCCTTCAAGGATGCATCTGCAGTCCTAACAAATGGGTAGAATACCATAGCCAAACTAGGGAGGAGGAAGAAGAATTATGGTGTAGTTAGGATCCCTTGCAAAACAGCAGTGGCAAAGCCTGCTCGGGATCTAGAGTATAGAGGTAAGTTATAATGCTTGGCAAATGTATGCACGGAGGTCCAAGTAGCCGCCTCAATAATGTCCTTGGTAGCCACTCCTCGTAAGAAAGCTGTGGTAGTGGCTGTAGCCCTTGTAGAATGAGGCCTTATGTTCTGTGGAATTTGCTTTCCATGGTAGGAGTAACAGAATCTTATGCAATTTCCTATCCACTTGGAGATTGTCTGTTTGGAAATTGCTTTTCCTTCCCTTCCTGTTGCATAAGCTACTAGAAGCTGGTCAGTTTTTCTATTGCCCTTGGTTCTGTCCAGGTAGTAGCGCAACTGTCTGTGTACATCCAAGGTATGCAGCAGTCTTTTCCCCCCTGTTCTGTGGATTGGGAAAGAAGGTAGGTAGGTGGATTGCCTGGTTTAGAGACACTCTGGATACCACCTTAGGCATAATGTAGGATTAGTTCTCATGAACACTCTATCTTGATGGAAGATTAGGAAGGGTTGTACTGCCATTAAGGCCTGTAGTTCCGAAACCCTCCTTGCTGAAGTAATTGCCAGTAGGAAAGCAGTTTTCCAGGATAGGTGTTGAAGGTCTGCTGTTGCTGCTGGTTCGAATGGAGGGAGTGTCAATTTTTCTAGCACAAAGTTCAAGTCCCATGCTGGTAATGGTGGTTTCCTAGGAGGTTTTACATTCTTGATTCCTCTGAGGAACTGCCTGAGTAGAGGGTGTGAGAAGACAGGGGGATCGAAGCTGTATTCTGCAGAAATAGCTGATGCATGTATCTTGATAGAGGAATAGGACAGGCCTGTATGGAGAAGCTCTGCCAAATACTCCAGGATGTTGGCAATATCTATCTTTGACACATCTTTTCCTCTTTCAGAACTCCAAATGACAAACCTTTTCCATTTTCCTGCATAGTTCCTTCTTGTTGAAGGTCTGCAAGCCTCAAGGATAATGTCTTTAACCCTTTGGGATAAATCTGGGTTAGTTGCTCTTATGTAATGTTCCATGCAGTCAGTTGTAGAGTTTTCAGGTTTGGGTGCATGATGTTGTAGTCGCTCTGAGTTAACATCAAAGGAATCAGGGGTAGTGTCCACGTTCCTCCCAGAGACATGCTCCTCAGCAATGGATACCAATGTTGTCTTGGCCAATTTGGAGCTATCAGAATTATCCTTGGACGTTCCTCTTTGATTTTCAGTAGTACCTTGTGCATCAAAGGAAGAGGTGGAAATGCATATGCTGTCAGGTCTTTCCAACTGAAGGATAGAGAGTCCACCTTCCAAGCCAGTGGGTGGTATGTCCTTGTGCAGAATTTCTTGATCTGGTGATTGAGTGGGGATGCGAATAGGTCTATTTGTGGCATTCCCCATTTTTTGTGATGGCCTTGAAGATGTCCGGGTGTAGCATCCATTCGTGAGCATCTGAGGTAGTTCTGCTTAACATGTCTGCTAGGATGTTTTCTTTTCCCGGTACAAATATTGCCTGTAACTGAATGTTGTAGCTCAGAGCCATATTCCATAGGTCCAGAGCCATTCGACATAGGGGGTATGAATGAGTGCCTCCCTGTTTGTTGATGTACCACATGACTGTGGTGTTGTCTGTCCTTATCATTAATTGGCCTTCTTTGAGGAATGGTCTGAAATTCTGGATTGCTAGTTTTACTGCCAGCATTTCTTTTAGATTTATGTGCAGGTGCAGCTGATCTGGAGTCCATAATCCTTGAATGCATTTGTCCAGCATGTGGGCCCCCCAACCTAGGTCTGAGGCGTCCGTTGTGATGGTTTGGCTTGCTTGAATGTTGTGGAAGGGCAAACCTGGGTTTGACTGGCATGCTTGAGCCCACCATAGGAACTCTTGTTTCAGGCATGGGATTAGTGGTATTTCGGTTCTAAGCTGTGCCTGTGTTGAGACCATAAATTCTTTAGGTACCACTGTAGCTTTCTCATATGCAGTCTGGCATGGGGGACCAGGATTATGCATGATGCCATGAAGCCCAAGGCCTGCAGTACTTTCCTTGCTGTTAGTTTGTTCTGCTTTGTTAATGCCAAGAAGTAAAGAGGGAGATGTTCTTGTTTTTCTGCAGTTAGGAATGCCATCTGTTTTACTGTGTCCAATTCTGCACCCAAAAATGTTCTTGTTTGGGATGGTATCAGTCTTGACTTTTTTAAATTGACTGTGTATCCCAGGGCTTGTAGTAAGCAAATGACTCTTTGTAAGTCTTGTGTCAGCTTGCTTTTGTTGTCTGCTTGTATCAGGCAGTCGTCCAGGTATGGATAAATTTGGATTCCTTGTAGCCTGCAATTAGCGATTACTGATGCCAGGCATTTTGTGAATACTCTGGGCGCAGTAGATAAGCCAAAGGGCAATGCTGAGAATTGATAATGCTCTGATCCTGCAAGAAATCTGAGGTATCTTCTGCAATTTGGTCGTATGGGGACGTGCAGGTATCCCTCCTTGAGATCTAGAGTTACCAGCCAACACTCCTTGCCCAGCATGGGAAGAAGTTGCTGTAGGGTCAGCATTTTGAATTTTGGAACAATGATGAATGTGTTTAAAGCGGACAGGTCGAGAATAGGCCTCCAACTTTTCTCTTTTCTTGGTACTAGGAAGAGTCTGGAATAAAATCCTTTGCCCTGTTCTGTAGGTGGCACCCTTTCCACAGCTCTCATCTTTGTTAATTGAGCTATCTGTTTTAGAGCTTCTGTTTTTGATTTGGTGGTAGGTTTGGCATTCCTCTTTTACTGGTAAGGTGTGGAAATGAAACCTGTAGCCTTGGTCTATAGTTTGCAAAATCCACTTGTCTCTTGTGATGTAGTGCCAATTTTTGAAAATAAGGCTAACTTTCCGCCTAAGGGTGCTGCTATTTGTTCCCTGGAAGGCGTGTCAGAGCCAAGTCACTGTGTTTGTCCTGTTGTAGTGGCAGTGGTTGTGTCTGTGCCTCGCTGGTTATTGCCTTGCCACTGGCGCCCTGTAGGCACCTCCTCTGGATTGATTTCTGCCTTTGGAACGCCTATTCCTGCCTCTCTGAGATTTAGAGGAGTCTGGAAAGGACCAATTTTGGAAGGCCAGTTCCTGCTAAACCTTGGGGCTGAACCTGTAAGAAATATTTAACTGTTTGTACAGATTTTGCCTTCTCTTCCATTTTCTTCATTACTTGCTGGGCAGGAGAACCAAATAGACTGACCTTATCCATAGGAGCATCTAATAGTTTTGCTTTAACATGATCCGCAAGACCTGTTCTTTCAACCATGCATGCCTTCTTATAACTGTGCCAGTCATGGCTGATCTAAATGAAGCCTCCAGTGCATCATAGCCACATTTTAAAGAATGGTTACTAACCTGCTGAATGTTATTCACCATTTCTAAAACATATTTCTTATCTAAGGAATCATCAGAGGACAGTTTCTTAGTTAACTGATCAAGCATAAACTCTTGGTATTGGATCATATGAAACTGACAGTTCAAAGCTCTAGCTGAGAGAGTAGCAGAGGTGTATACTTTTACCCCATCTCTCTAAGGACCTGGATTCCCTTTCAGAAGGGAGAGGGTTTTTCGCTGAGGTCGGCTACTGCCTTAGGCCCCTGGGAGATAGTCTCAGGATCTGCAAGGGAGCCTTGTATAGGTGGTGATGAGTGTCCGTACCCTGTAAAACCTATCGGGCTTGGCAGGGGCTGGAGGTAAAGTATCAGGAGCAGTGCAAACATCATTAAATGCATCATCCACAACAGGAAGAACTGGAGGTATAGCTAAGGGCCTATGTTGCGGTAAGTGTAGAAAGGTCCTAAGCCTTTTCTTGAATCTGAGAAATCTTGTCCCTGCCATTGGAGTTGCTCTCATGGCATGTAAGGTTTCCCAAAGGAAAATTCCTCTGGTGGAGAGGCAGAAGGAATAGATTCTTCAGCATCGGAATCTTCATAAGTAGAAAAAGGAGCCTCTGGATGGTCTGTATTGTCTGAATCATCAGAAGAGTCATCTGAGGACACTGGCTCAGGGGCTCTGCTCTAGGTCTCTTTTCTGGAGGTTGAGAGGCCCTGTCTGGGTGAGATTGGGATCCCCTTATTAAAGAGATGAGATCCTCTGCCAGAGTAAGCATTTGGGAACTGGAACTGGACCTGTGAGAGGGGGGCTTAACAGGCACAGACTTAGCAGTTTTGGCTGCTTTAGCCCTGGCAAAGGCCTTTATAGACATGGCTGCAGGAGGCCTAGCAGCACCACGTGCTGGGGTAGAGGCATCCAAAGGGATGGTGTCCGATAATTCTAGAGAAACCACATTAGTAGGCAAAACTTCAAGGGCCGATTCAACTAGGGTAGCAGGAGCCTCGGTAGTAGTCATGGATTCGGCTGAAGATTGACCCGTTTGCTCGGTTTCGGCCGAAACCGAGACACTCGCGGTTTGCTTAACCGTGATTTCGGCCGAAACCGCGGACCGCGAGTGTCGGTCTTTTTCTTTGCGTTTCTTAACAATTTGAGAAGTCGGAGGATCCGACGGCATAATATACGCAAAATCTGAGCCGAAAAACTGTTCAGCAAACTCCGACCGACGCCTAAGCATTCGTCGGTTGAAAGAAGCACAGGCTAAACAGGCTGCTACGTCGTGGTCTGGGCCTAAACAAGGTAAGCAGTAAGAGTGGAAATCTTTATGAGGTATTTGTTTCCCACAAGTTAAACAGTTATTCACTTTTTCTGACATCGGCTGAGGCAAGAAAGAGTCCCCAACGGGTACTTAGCTTTTAGAAGTCTTCGAAGTAGTATTCGGTAGTAGTAATCTCTGGATCTGACCGACCGGCACTTGCGAACAGCTTCTGCTTCGGGCGCCACGCGGCAAGAAAGACTGAGGAAAATGGCGTCGGCTGATGCCTTTATACCCGAAGACCAGCAGAGATGACGTCGGGAGAAGTGCGACACCAGCCGAGGCCAGACCCAGACTTTGGAATCCGGCCGACCGAAGGGCTGCCTGACGACAGGACAACCCATTTGTTAGGACTGCAGATGCATCCTTGAAGGACATCCAGGACTGCAACAGTGAATACACTCGAACATCTACATTTATGGTAAGTATACACAACTGTACTATGTTCTTCTTGCTTCACTGTTGCAGTCATCACATTTGGGTAGATTCCTAAAGCTAAGGATGGGAGGAGCAATTTAGATAGCATTAGGACCCTCCAAGACTGCAGTGGCAAAGCCAGCTCTGGATTTAGAGAAAACTGGCAAATGGTAATGCTTGGTGAAAGTATGTAGAGATCTCCAGGTAGCAGCTTCTAGGATGTCTCTGGTGGGGACACCTCTGAGAAAGGCTGTAGAGGTAGATGCAGCCCTGGTTGAATGGGGTCTAATCCCCTGTGGGATAGGTTTTCCATTGTGCTTATAGCAGAAATGAATGCAATGGCCTATCCATTTAGAAATGGTTTGCTTTGAAATAGCCTTCCCCTCTGCCCCTGCAGCAAATGCCACCAGCAGTTGTTCAGATTTCCTTTGAGGTTTAGTCCTGTCCAAGTAAAATCTAAGTTGTCTGGGCACATCTAAGGAGTGCACTATCCGTTCCCCTTTGTTCTGTGGATTAGAAAAGAAGGTTGGCAAATGAATGGACTGATTAAGAGCCACAATGGATACCACCCTGGGCATGAAAGATGGATTGGTCCTGAGGGACACCCAGTCCGCATGAAAGATGATGAAAGGCTCCACTGCCATAAGGGCCTGTAATTCAGACACCCTTCTTGATGAAGTGATTGCTAAAAGGAAAGCTGTTTTCCAAGAAAGGAATTTTAACTCTGCAGTTGCTGCTGGCTCAAAAGGAGGAAGAGGGAGTTTTTCCAATACAAAATTAAGGTCCCAGGCTGGAGTAGGGGCTCTCCTGGGTGGTCTTAAGTTTTTGGCCTCTCTGAGGAACTGCTTGAGCAGTGGGTGAGAAAACAGGGGTGGTTCTCTGTTGTAATGAGCTAAAATGGCTGAGGCATGAATTTTGATGGAGGAAAAGGAAAGGCCCTTGTGAAGCATCTCAGTTAAGAACTGAAGAATCTGAGGTAAATTGGGAGCTGCTGAGGCCATCCCTTGAGTTTGGTTCCAGGCACATAATCTTTTCCATTTTTCAGCATAACATTTTCTAGTACTAGGCCTCCTTGCCTCCAAAATGACATCCAACACTTGTTTGCTGAGGGATGATAATGAAGAAATTAGTTAATTAGCCAGGCTGCCAGTTGCAGGGTTTGAAGTTGGGGGTGCAGAATCTGGCTCTCCTGCTGAGACAGCAGGATAGGGGTCTGAGGTAGGTGCCATGGGGCCAGCTGTGACACACTGCATAAGCGGGGGTACCAGTGTTAGTGTGGCCAGTCTGGTGCAATCAGTATCATCTTTGGCTTGTCCTGTTTGATCTTTAGTAGTACTTTGGAGAGGAGAGGCAGAGGAGGAAAGGCATAAACTGATAGAGTTTTCCAGCTAAAGGACACAGCATCCACTTTCCAAGCTTGTTTGTAGGGAGTCCTTGTGCAGAATTTGTCCAATTGGTAGTTCTGGGGGAAGGCAAACAGGTCTATATCTGGGATCCCCCATTTGTTGGTCAACATGTTGAAAATCTTTGGTTCCAGTTTCCACTCGTGTGGGTCCATAAGATTTCTTCTTAGCTCATCTGCCAGTGTATTTAGTTTTCCCGGCAGGAATTGAGCCTGTAGATGCACTTGGTAGCTCAAGGCTATGTTCCACAGAGCCATGGCTAGTCTGCAGAGGGGGTAAGAATAGGTATCCCCCTGCTTGTTTATGTACCACATAACAGTAGTGTTGTTAGTCTTTACCATTAACTGTCCTGGAAGAATGTGGTCCTCGAAGGCTGTCAGAGCATTCTGTACAGCTAACACTTCTTTTTGATTGATATGCAGGTGCATTTGACTTGGGTTCCATTTGCCCTGAATGCACTTCCCTGCCAGGTGAGGGTTCCATTTGCCCTGAATGCACTTCCCTGCCAGGTGAGCCCCCCATGCATAGTCTGATGCATCTGTTGCTAGGGTTTGGGTGGCAGGGTGTAGAGTGAATGGTAGTCCCTTGTTTTGGTGGCAGGCCTCTGCCCACCAAAGGAATTCTAACCGTAGGCAAGGTATAATAGGAATCAATGCTTCTAGATCCTGAAAATGTTGACACCATAGGCTTTTTAGATACCATTGTAGTTTCCTCATTTGCAGTCTTGCATATGGAATTAGGAGAATGCATGAGGCCATGAACCCCAAGGCTTGCAGTATTTGCCTTGCAGATAGCAGGGCTTTTGTGGCCACTAGTTTGAAGAAGGCTGTCAAATGAATTTGTTTCTCTGGCATGAGGAAAGTCATCTGGGAAGTTGTGTTCAAGCTTGCTCCCAGGAATATAATTTGTTGACAGGGTACTAGCTGTGATTTCTTTTCATTTATGGTGTACCCCAGACAAGTTAACACCTTTTGTACAAATGCCAGATGATTTAGAAGCATGTCCTGGCTTTCTGCCTGAATTAGACAATCGTCCAGGTATGGGTATATTTGAATATTTCTTTGCCTGCAAAATGCAATGACTGGAGCCAGGCACTTTGTGAATACCCTGGGTGCAGTAGATAAGCCAAAAGGCAGTGCAGAGAACTGATAGTGCATGCAGCCTGTATTGAAGCGTAGGTATTTTCTGCAAGATTCCCTGATTGGGATGTGCAGGTAGGCTTCCTTTAAATCCAGTGTTGCCAACCAGGCATCTTTGCCTATCATAGGAAGCAACTGGTGAAGAATTAGCATCTTGAATTTTGGAATCACCAAAAAGGTGTTTATGATAGACAAGTCCAGGATAGGATGCCATGAGTTGTCTTTTCTGGGTACCAGGAAAAGTCTTGAGTAGAAACCTTGTCCCTTTTCCTCTTCTGGTACACTCTGAATAGCCTTTAATCATAAGACAGAAAGTACTTGCTTTTGAGCCTCTGCCCACTGATTTGGGGGTAAGATCTGGCCAACCGTTAGGGGCTGGTAACGTGTAGAAGTGAAATCTGCATCCTTGGGAAACTATGTTTAAAACCCACTTGTCCTGGGTAATGAGTTCCCAGTTTTTTGCTTGCAGAGCAATCTTCCCCCTAAAGGAGCAGTCAGTTGAGAAGAGCTAGAAAGTTTTAAAGTTAAGTCATTGAGACAGCTTACCATAGGGGAGAGTCTTACTACTCCCTGATTTGGAAGTGGGAGCCCCACACTGCTTAGTGCTGTGTGTACCCTGGGACTGAAGCCTGGGTGTTCTGCTGGTTCTGGGTTTGAACTGAGAAGGCCTGGAAGAGGCAGGAAAGGACCAATTTTTTTTTTGAGGGCCAATGCCTACTAAATCTAGGAGGCTGCACTTGTAAGAAATCTTTAACAGTTTGCATAGATTTAGCTTTTTCCTCCATCTTTTTAAAAACTTCTTCTGCTTTGTCGTCAAACAGGCGGTCCTGATTTAAGGGAGCATCCAGCAATTTAATTTTAACATGATCTGGCAAAGATTGCTCCTTAAGCCAAGCATGCCTTCTAAGTACAGACCCAGTGACAGCAGCCCTGCAAGATGCCTCTAGGGAATCAAAACCACATTGCAAAGTATGTTTTCCAACCTGTTCAGCAGAATGCATTAAATCCTGTAAATCCCTATTTTCAGCACAATCAGGAATCATCATTTTCTGTTTAAGCAATCCAATAATATGCTGCCGGTACTTTAACATATGAAACTGGCAATTTAAGGCCCTGATGGCCAAGGTTGCAAAGGTGTATACCTTCTCACGTCATCTATCCAGGGCCCTGGAATCTCTATCAGAGGGGGTAGGATTTTTGGCAGTAGTAGCCTTAATGCCCTTGGGTCCCTGTGAAATGGTCTCAGGATCCACAGTAGGATTTTTAAAAAGGAACTTGTGAGAATCAGGAGCCCTGTAATATCTATCAGGTTTTCTGGGAGCAGGAGGTAAAGAGTCAATGACCAAGCTAGATTCCAAAAAGGCAACATCAACGATGTCCAGCACAGGAGGAATAGCTAAAGGCCTGTGTTGGGGCAGGAGTAAGAAATCTCTTATGCCTCTTTTTAGAATCAGAGTAATCCTGGCTTTCCCAGTGAAAATGCTCCCTAAGAGTATGCAAGGTTTCACCAAAAGAAAAATCCTCTGGGGGAGAAGCAGAGGGAATAGAGTCCTCTGCATCAGAATCCTCATAGGTAGATAAGGGTAAATCCTGGTCATCAGAGGGGACAGAAATTTCAGAATCCTGGTCAGAAGTATCATAAGCAAATTCAGTCCTAGGTCTCTTGGAGAGGGAAGGTTGGCTTTCCCTGATTTAAAGTAATAAAGCCTTCAGCCAATCTTATCATTTGTTTTTTAGGCATAGAGGCCTGACCATGCAATCTGGGCGTCAGTTTCCTAGGCATAGTTTGAGCTTTATGCCTAGAAGAAGAAGATGGCATCGGTTTAATATGCAAGTCAGTAGGCCTGAATACACCCTCAAAAGCTGGTGCCTGCACAGTGGCTCCAGACCCATGCAAGGCAGAGACATCCGCAGGTTCCACAGTTGAAGCATCTCGTGGCATACCAGACTCCGAATGGGTGTCAGTAGAGGCCTGCGAATCTGAAGTAGCGGGTATCAGGGGCTGAGAAAGCACCTCACTGAGTACCGGAGAACTGGTAACTAGCTTAGGAGAAGTGTCGTCGCAGCTTTGGACCTAGGCAGCCTGTCTCTGTCTTTATCTTTGCATTTTTTTCGGAATGTCGGTAGTCGGGTGGCTTACCGAAGACATATCTGGATAATTGAACCGATCACCAACATATTTAGAAGCGAAAATGTGCAGATGATGAATAGTTTGTGGTTTAAATAAGGCACAAAACCGACAGCGAGGTACGTTGTGGTCAAGGCCTAGGCAAGGAATACAGTACGAATGAAAATCTTTTGAGGTATTTGCTTTCCACAAGAAATACAATTATTGACTTTTACTGACATTGGTTTAGAGCAAGAAAAAGTTTCCCCAATGAGGTTCTTCGCTTTAGTTGAAGACTTCGGTTCTGAAATTCGAAAACAAAAATTTCAGGAGTTGGCCGACTGGCACTTGCGAACTGCTTCTGCTTCGGGTACCGCACGGCAAGAAAGACTGATGTAATGGTGTCGGCTGCATGCTTTATACCCCTGACTACCTAACGTCACGGACGATGAGACAGCAACCGACGCAGGATCCAAGACTTTGATAATCAGACTGCAAGCAGATAACCCAAATGTGATGACTGCAACAGTGAAACACGAAGATCATCATTCTGAGACAGTTCTGTTTTTTTTTTCCAGACTGTAAAATTAAAGATAAAATAAGGTTAAAGCTGTAAATTATGTACCCGCACATGAAATGGTTCATGAATAACCATATTTATGGGGAAATGATAAAATGAAGTATTTAGGAGTACAAGTTAAAAGTGATTCTGTTATGGCAGCTAAAGATAAGTGGGAAAAGGCTAAACAAAAGATCATACAAAAAACTGCGAAACTGGAAGTTCTTGCCTATGGATATGGACAGCAAGATACAAGTAGTAAAAAATGTTTTTAGTCCCTTTAGTTACATGCACAGGTCAGGTATATTTTTATCAATCAGAGGAGATGTTGCGGATTCTTCTTCTATTTTCGGCTTTTCCCGGTTAGGTGTCGCCACAGTGGATCACCTGTCTGCTCATGATTGGCAGTGGAGTTTTTACAGTGTCGAGTTGCCAGCCCAGTGCCCAACCTTCCACAGAAGGCACACGCATGCACTCTCACCTAGGGCCAATTTAGTGTGTCCAATCCACCTACAGTATGTCTTTGGGATGTGGGAGGAAACCGGAGCACCCGGAGGAAACCCACACGACCACAGGGAGGACACGCAGACTCCACACAGAAGGCACCCCCAGCCGAGGATTGAACCGGAGAACCTCTTGCTATGAGGCACCAATGCTAACCACTGCACCACCACGGCCGCCTAACAACTAATAATGAGCTGAAGTATTTTACCTGGAAGGGAAAGAGTCAAGTGAGATAAGCTGATCCTTCCAATAGAACAAGGAGGTTTAGGATTTTGCGATTTCAAGGGATATTTTACAGTTACACAGTTAAGGCTTTTATACACAACACACGCAGAACACTGCAATTCAAAGTGGAAACTGACGATGATGAAGTGGGGAGAGGGGTTAATTCTGGAAATAAGGACAGACTGGGATTTTGGATGCAGATCCTTAAGAAGAATAACAACAGTTATACAAAATATTACAGTCATAAACTAGCAGAAAGTATACTAAGAAGTAAGCCAATGTGGAAATGGAGAAAGGAGATTTGACCAATAGGGATGACTGCAATTAGGGGAACAGACAAGCAAGAGGCGGATGGAATTTACTGGAGGAAGCTGGCAAAGGAACTAAGGTATTGGGAAGAAATAATTAGAGGGGGGAAGGTAATAGTAGGGAAAGAGGCCAAGAAGACATCTGGATTGCATGCTAGTGATTGTCTTCCCTCATTAACGGCGTATAGAAAAAGAGAAAGGGATAAGGTGAAAGGCCTGCACTGGTTGAGTTTTTAACTGAATCTAGAACAGAAGCTACTGTTTAAAAAGGGACAATTAGTAAGGCATATAAAATACTGCACAATAAGTACATGAATCGATCAGTGGTGTTTGTCATAACGATTAAGGTGTTTACCTTACAGACACAAGGTGCAATGTTCGATTCTCAAATGGGGTAGGTAACTGGTTAGGCTTAAAATGGCACATAAGGGCAGTTAGCCTAGTACTAATCTATGAACCTATGAGGTCAGAAAGGAATGGGAAGAAAGATTAGATAAGTAATTCACAAAGAAACAATGGGAGGACATATATATAGCTCCCAAATACGTAACAAAATCTGGACAGTTTTGGATTTTTGTAGTATAGTAGTTTATACTGATTAATTGGTGAATTTTTTATTTATTTATTCACTATATATAATACTGATATGCATTCTGTTGCTTTAAATGTTTAGTATAATAATTAGTTAATTAATGTCAGTTGTTTGTGATAATTTGGAGTGAGTGAGTATATATATATCTGTTTAAAATGTGAATGCATTGTGATCCATGAAGGCGAAATGCCGAGGTACCAGATCGCTAATGAAATAAAGAAGAGATGCTGGTGAATGTGTGTTTTTCAATTTTGGATTTTTGTCTGGAAGTGTTTGTATAGGTACTTTTATTCCCCAAGCATACTCCAAACTTTTTTTGTCATATAGATGGCAAATGATGGAGGTGTAATGCAGAAGAAAGAGGTACCTGGAAGAATGTGTTCTTGGAGTGTAATGAGTTGTCAGACTTTAAAAATGCCATACAAAGTACTGTGTCGGGAATACTTGGTGAATAAATGAGTGCAACTAAGAAAAACTTTTTTTGAGCTGGGATATGGGATCTGAATTGCCTAGACATCATAAGGGCTTGTTTAAGTTTAATTCTGATAGCTGCCAAAATGCAATTATTAGAAAATGGAAATAAAAGTCTAAACCAACCATACTTGTAGTACTCCATAATGTAATAGAGACAAAAGAACAGAAGTGGGATTTTTAGAAAGTGGTAGGAGTAAATTACACAGAAAAAAATGGAAATTGTAGGAACAATACATGCAGAAAAATGTTTTTGATGAGGAATGAAGTTTAAAAGTTTGCACAAATTGAACAATTTATGTAAAGTTGGATTGGTTATATTGCACAGAACAACACAAGTTATATATAGTTTCTAAATGAGAACTTGTTAGCATGGTTTGATACTTTTATATAAATGTAAGTTTGCCTGTGTCACAAGTGATAACTCAATAAAGGGGTTTAAAGAAAAAACAAAGTCGTCAATAGTGGCAAGATTTCTTTCACGAAAACACTGTTCTTACTAAACATGTTTATACAAAGTTTGCAAAGTCAAAGTCTGTAAATTACCTTAAATGCCATATGTTCAAGGAAATGTGCCGTCCCATTATTTTTCTCATTTTCGTACCGACTTCCTGCATCAATCCAAAGTCCAACCTACACAAAGAAGAACTTATAATGTTTTAATATGAATGACATTACTGTTCATGCCTCTTCTAATAACATCAAAGTCAATGAGCAAATTTGCCTAACTCTATAAATTAAAATAATGCACCCTGTGCCATACGCAAATGTCCTGTGCTCCCAAGGGCACCATAGTTTATGCATACCTCATATCTCAGCAACAGACAACAAGCCGTTCTCTGGGACAACCACATCTCCTCCCTACTGCACATTTCTATTGGAGTCCCTCAGGGCTCTATTCTTGGCCCACTTCTCTTCTCCCTCTTCATCAACAATCTCAACTCAGTAATTCCCCAAGCCACCTGCGTTCATTACGCTGACGACTCCACTATTATTTGTTCAGCATCCTCCTCTTCTAACCTAATCTCACTAACCCAAAATATCTTCAACACTGTTGAAACATGGTTTACTAGACGTTACCTCCTCCTTAATGCTAAAAAAACTAAACTCCTCCTCTTCTCCCCCACCACTCGTACCTCCCCTTTACATTTCACTATCCTGTCAAACAACAACACAGTCATCTCTCCTGACTCTACAACTAAGCTGCTTGGCATAACCATTGATAATAATCTCTCTTTTGATCAACACATTAAAAACACCATCAAATCAGTCAACAGAAAGATTGGATCCCTATACCGTATTAAACCATTTCTGACCCCACCTGCTAGAGCTACTATTGCCCACTCCCACCTCATATCCACTCTCTTCTATGCCTCCTCTATTTTCACCAAGCTCAAGAAAACTAACCTAAACAAACTTGCAACTTGCTATAATAATATTGCCCGCTTTGCCACTGGTAACCCTTTCAAAACCCATCACTGCCTTAATTTGAAACTGCTAGGCTGGCTAGAACTAGAAAATCATCTTTTAATCTCACAACTCACTACTGACCATAAAATCTTGTACCAACCTGATAACACCCCTATTCTATCACAGCTCTTACTCCCATATAACAATCTTACTTCCCTTCGCTCCTCTTCTAAATTCTTGACCAAATCTATAAAGGCCCACAACTTAGCTGGTGACTCATTATTTACTAACACTGTAGGCCGAGTATGGAATTTGCTACCTAGAGATTTAACTCTAATCACATCCTTACCTCTCTTCAAACAACAGATCAAACTGTACTTCCAAAATCATTGGCTTTGCTCATGTAATACACCTGAGTGACTTCTCTCCCCCCCTCTCCTTACCTTCTTAACCTATCTTGTACTCAAGACCTAATAACTACCTCTCTCTTCCCTTCCATTCCTTCTATGCCCTAACCCCTTCTCTTTCACCTCTCCCATAGCATCTTGTCTATCTTTTTATTTTCTTCTCTCATTTCTAGACCACTTGTTACCTTTCTTTTTTACTTTTTAGTAAGAGCCTTATGGCTAAGCTTGTTTGATTTATGTTAGAAACTTTATAACTGACCTAACTCTAGACACGACATTTAAATGATAATCCTTAGTTTGTAACTTTATCAACTTGTTTTATCTTAATTAATATTTTTATCACTACTTGTTTTTTTTCTTTTTTTTTTTTAATCAATGTGTTTATTAATAATATGTCTCATTATGTATGTCTTATTGCTTATGTCTATGTGGAGCATTTCTCCCCGGGCCTCTACTGAAAATGGAAATATATCCAGCTAGACTAGCCCGGTTAACAAATGTAAAATAAAATAAATAAAAAATACTGTGGTAATCTAAAGCTATTTCGCTATTATCCAAAACAAAAAAAAAGGTAAAGCTACAAGTTTTTATAATGAAAATGTTTTGGTGTTCTACCAAGATTATGGTCTCAAATATTTTTTTTTCTAAAAGGGAAAAATGAATGTCTAGAAAACACTTTTAAACAACTCAAAGTTAAAAATGTAGCCTTCCTGCAGACACAAATAGTTGATAAGCAGGCCTATATCAGCATACACACACTACTTTTTCAGTTATAGGCCAAAGCAGAATAAAATAAATTATAGAGACTTTAATACAATACAGCATTAAACACATAAAACAACATTTAAAATGTTTAAGAAGTCCATTTGTAAAATTAAGACTCTGCCATGAAATCAGGACCCCATAGTTGACCTAGCCTGCCAAGTTCTCAGCTCCCTGCTACAATACCACATCCTACCAGATATGTAATGGTCTGGACTGGCCATGACTTCAGTGTGCCCTTATTTTTACTCTCTCCACAACCACTGTCAGGAAGCTATACCATGCATCTCTTATCTCTAACTGAAACAGCTCACCATAAAACCTAATGGTATTGCTGAGATGTTCACACCAAAGCCTCAATATCACATCCCCAAGGTTCCTATGCAATGTTTCCCAGCAAGAAGCTTTCCACCAACAGCTTATTTACTTTGCCTATACACTTGAAAATGTCTGTCATACTAAACATCTTATTCCACCCACTGAAGAAATTTTAACAATTTCAGCTTCCTTCCTATGGATTTTGGAGCAGTTCATCTGCCATCTCCAGCCCCCACTCTCTCTGTACCTTACAGTGCAAATTCCTATCAACAGATTCAACCTCCAGAATAGGATAACATTTTCTAGGTGGAGGTTCTTCCACTGATCAGCATTCTGGCTCTGCCTCCTTCTATGATCCTCTTTACCTATCCTATCAGCAGCTCCCTACCATCTGTACATACTTATTTTCCACCTCATAAGTCTTCACATACAGCTACTTCCAAATTTATGACAGCCAGAACTTCTCATTTCACTCACCCACATGTTCCTTTTGATTTGTGTGACCCATATACACAGTCCTGTACTTTTAAAATGTTCATGTGTGCATCTTACCAACCCATTCAAAGCTTCTAGCCATTCTTTCCCCTTATATTGATCCCAACTTCCTAATGAGGATCATCTTTACTAGGGTCCATTCACTAATGAGACATTAAACTGATCCTATTTGCCAGACCTGGTGATAGCTCCAGATGATGGAGAAGATTCTGTAGTACTTACCTTAAAGTACATGTTCTTTTTATTAAATTTCACATTTAAAACAACATTAAAGATAAAAAGAATATCCAAAAAATCTAAATGCAAGACCACTGCAAGGAGACAATGCACTTCAATAAACTTGCCAAGTACAAAACCTGGATCTGTTATGTCATCTCTGGTGAATGGAGAGGAGCCCCACCTTCATTTCATCACTCCAGAAATGTTTGATTCAACCACTGGTAATCTTACAAAGCTTAGTGAGCAAAATGTCTGCAGACTTATGAGACATGCACTCACACACACTCACATGCACACTCACTCACTCACATTGCACTTCGCAGACATCATCCTAGTGTTGCAGGTAATATGTACTGTTATGAGACTTATTTGCAAAGCCAGGACTTGTGACATGATTGTGTGAGCGCAATTTGCTAAGGACATATAAATACATCCTGGCAAACTAGTTCAAAGAAGCTGTCATGAATTCATGAATGCATATTACAGACATGGGAAAGACATGTACCTGTTTCTCAGGATATGTAGATGACACACGCACACACTCTGGAAACAGCAGTAGTGCAGTGATGGAGCTGTGTCTTTTCATACTTAGATGAAAGCGTGTCCCCATTAATACAAGTTACTGACAATATCAATGGGATAGGATCATGATGACCGATGTCCAATGTCATTATAAACCCATACCAAATGTAACAATGCAGTTACGTTCTGTAATTCTGGAGTCCATTTGACAATATCCCAAGTCCTGATATATAATTTGCAAGTGCACTGCTGCAGGGCAAACATGAATTTCAGAAAGTGTGTGTTCAGGGAAGAACACGTCACTGCCCTTCTCTTGCACTGACTAATCCATTTCCATGTCATAGGGTCATAGGTTAGTACTAGGCTAACTGCTCTTGCGAGCCATTGTAAACCTAGCCAATTATCCCTTGTGAGACTCAAACCCTGCACCTTGTGTTTGTAAGGCAAACACCTTAACCATTAGGCCACCCTCCCAACGGAGAATTACAGCACAGTAACCAGAGTTAGACATGCTAAACACCTCTTCACAAAGCGTATCACCGAGAAGGTGATTTACGCAGATGATGGCAAAATATTAGCACAAGCATGATTCGACTTTCAAGAATTCACTTGGACTTGTGAAGTAACAGTGTCCACTGTTGCTCATTGCCAAACTGTGCACAACAGGGACATGCAATAACTGGCTAATTGGGGTTAACTGCAAAATGCATATGTTTGTTGTTATTTTTTCACTTCAAGCTTGCAAGACATGTTATCGGAGAAATTGCTGACAGACAGTATGATGTGCATGCTGTAGTCCATCTTTGAAATGTTGGAGTCAAAATTCTATTACTGAAATAACTGTTAGCCTTGCCTTCTCTGTTTGCACAACATTAAGAGTCAAGCAAACAGTTCTCTGCTTAAGGAAAAGAGTGAAAAATTGAATGTAGTATGCCTTCCTTTGAACAAACAGGCTCAGCAGCAATGCACAGTTGTCTGCACTCGGGACAGTGGAAAATACACCTGCTGCCTGTGGTATCAGGTATAAGTTAATAGTCAGAACATGAATGATCCAGGGTTCAAATCCAATACATTCCACTTTTGTTCGTGCCACTGCAATTTTTCACAAAACTTTGAATATAAAGGCAATACTGCATACCAACAGCTAAGTATAGCATGTTGACTGCCAAAAAGGTATCATTACTGCTTGTATAGACATGCTTTTGTATATATCTTATATTTTCCTGGTCAAAGCACAGGTGAGACAGGTTTCAAATCCAGATGATTTTTTTTTTTTTTTTTTTTTTTTTTTTTTACAAATGGTGTCAGGATGTCATTACCTAAGTAAATGTAATTACTAGTGAGTACACTAAATATGTGTCTTCCCCAAACAGCATCAGTAAAGCCTACCCCAAAACACTTCTAAAACTAGTAGTTCTTTTGCAGGCCTCACTGCAAATCATAAGTTAATTGTGTGTACAGCTTGCTGCAAATGATAAGGGGCAGTATATCTTATGAAATGATTAGTATGACTCAGCAGACAAGCTAACTATTTGTATAGGGCTGGATATCCTGAAAAGTGTGTGCTGTATGCTTCTTCACAGTAAGGACAGTTTCCAAATCACATTAGAACACTTCATTCATCATCTCAAGAACATGACACAAAGATTCCTACAGCGGATTTTGAAATCTTGCACACTACAGGAGCACTGATCTCTTATTGAATCAAGGTAACATGTTTGTATTATCCATCAGCACAGTCATGTCAGTAAGAAGAAAACATGATATGACCTGTACATCCATCAGCCTAACAGATACACGCACGTAAAGAGGGGTGCATACCAGGACAGATGGACATACACATAACAATGTTTTGTGTAATGCAACATTCATGGACATGTTTTTGGTCTGTTCTCATTATTAAGCTGCCATGCTCTGTAGCAAGAAGTGACTGATATAGGAGTAAAGAAGGGTTAGGAGAGGGGCAACAGGCTTATGACAAGCTAAACAAGGTTGGATAAATATGTCATAGTTGTGGGGATGGATGTCAATGGGAAAAAGTTTTTGGGGCCAGTATCCAAAATATCTCCATGAAAACTCATAACTGTGGCAAATGTTAGGGTGTGGTGATTAAACATATCACAGACATATAACATCACAGTAAAAAATAATGCGAGATGCACCTGGAATTGAACCTTTGATGCTATGGGCAAAAAAAAAATCTTCAGGCAAGTGATTCATGTCAACACTCCATATAGGCAGTTACACATTGCTACATCCAGCAGGGTACAAAACTGTCAGGGTAACGGTTTCAAAGTAGTGGCTTTACTCTGCTTTCACTCTGCATTCCTATAATGCAGCATGTTTAGGCACCATTGCAAGGAGATAACTGAACGAATGCGGCCGATGATAAAACTCACCAGGTTTTGCCATAGGATGTGAACAGCCATTCACTGCCATTCATTGCTGCTTGGCATTGGTGAGGGATGCCAAACTGCACAAATGCAGAGGACAAAAAGTGAAGGCTTTTTTATGGGCCATTTCTGGACATGTGTTTTGTGTGATTCTATTTTTTGACCAGATTAAACATGAGAAAATGGGGTTGAAAGGAAAGTGGTTAAATGGGGGACAAAGTAAAGTACAAAGGGGAAGCAATACAGGAACTTGCAGGAGGGAATTAGGAAAGAACCACAGATATCCACACTTCAACAGAATAATTTGCACATATGGATAAAATCTGATAAATTTGGACAGTCACAACAACATGGATGGGTGTCAACAATGCAATGATGTTATATAGCCTTTGGAGCAAATAAAGTGTGTCGAGAAGACACATATGCGAAGTGAAGAGATATGTATGGGACAATTTTTTTTTTTGTGAACAAGTGCCCATATTTTTTTGTTTTGCATTCCAAAAAGAGAGGAATGTTATAAAAGAAACCTAGAAATGCGAGGGTCAGGTAGGTAGGGTAGGTGAGGAAGCAAGTGCAGACAAACAGAACATACAAGACAGACAAAGTAACTGTTATGGACACAAAAGGTTGGGAGACACCATGACTGGGGATGGGTAGGGGACATCAGAGGCACATGCCTGTCAAGCATGGGAACTGTGAGACACTAATCCTTGTCCTCGAAACGGTCATCCCTGACCCCTTCCTCAATGCCCTATGAAACTGCTTGACGTGGGAATCTCTTTTATTTTAATGAGCAACCTCTCCAGGTGGCTGATGCGGGCACCAATACCAGTCTCTATTAGATCACGTACCACCCCTGGCAGCTCCTGGCAGATGACAATCACAGCCTAAACCAGTACTCCCAGAGGGTACCACTGCACCACCAGCCAAGGCAATGCTACCTGAGGTGGACGGGCCAGGTAGGACAGGGGCTGTTGAGGCAGTCCTGACAATCTGCATCCCAGAGGTGCTGGGTATTGCTGTGGCAGTAGATGGTGGGTTGGTGGGCCAAGACACAGTGGCTGGCCCACCTCCATGTACTGAAATGCATTTAGTCTGTTGACCGAAAAGGATGACATCAGAATGGTGTGATTCCAGGTAGTCCACATGTGCGCGCGCACACACACACACACACACACACACACACACACACACACACACACACACACACACACACACACACACACAGGGGTGTGGTGAGCCAAAAGAAAACAAATGATTAGAACCGTGAAACGTCACATTCATGCTTTATTACAATAAATATCCTTTTTATTATAGCAGCTATAGAGCTTTCAGAATACCATAAATGATTGTGAACTGTTACAAAGAATCCTTGGAATAAGCACATATTAGAGATGTGCTTTTAAAAGATATTACAGATTAACTTAACAATATGGCATAAAAGCTAATATTGCTACATTTCAAATTGAAAAATGATACTTGCCGAATATGAATCTATATGTTATTGTGAGAACTGAACCCACGTAATCTGACTGCACTATTACACTTGCTTAATACAATTACCAAGAGTTACGGAAGAAAGCATGCATCCTTGCTGTTAAGGTTAATATATGCAAACTGAAATGATCTATGGAATTACAAGATATTTACTACAAATCAGGGTCAGTTGTGCTGCAGACATACCCCTTGCCTCTACTGAGTCTCTCAGCATGTGCCTCCCTGTTCACTATGATTTCCTCTGCACTGTAAAATAAAGAATGAGAGAAAGACAAACATGAAAGCATTATGTATACCAGCATTCCATATCATTTCAAAATGATTGCTCTGTATACTTGCACAACTGTGGTGGGGGAGGGTCAGGAGTCCGAAACTCATCCAGCCACTGCTCAAGTTGTGCCTGCTTGCACCTATTAAGGTCACTGTAATGTTGTCTACACTGCTCCCCTGTGTGTGGTATGCCAGTTGCACTGGAGACAGCCTTGGCTAGGCTATTCCAAGCCTCAGCCTTGGACATGGACCCAGTATAGTCCCCACTACAGCTGCAGCACTTCAAGAGAACTCAAAAAAAATATTTTTGACTCCTCCACTCCTCACCTCTGTGTCCTGAATTTGGCACCATCCTTCACATCTCTTGCCATGTCCACAAAGGTCCTCCAACAACAGTGCAATGGTTTGCCGCCAATTTGTGATATTGCATTGTACGACCAGTACCCATACACGCACAACCATGCCAACCACATCTGCACAATATTATGCAAAGAGAAACACTGCCAAGGAAAGAGGAAGGGAGTTTATGAAACAGCAATGATGATGTGACATTTGACATGCATTTATGACAAGTGTGCTGCTACACCTGGTCACACTTTGTCCAGTGGTCAACACTGAAAGGCTAAATGACTTGGCTTTTAAGTCATGACTTTGGAGAAATCAATGGGATAACTCAGCATATACTTTGTGGGAATTTACACACTGGCAAAAGTAATTTCTACAAGGTGGGATTCAAATCTATGTAAAAGGGAATGCATAAATTTCCACATAGGTGATTATTCCTCATTGCCAGAGAAGTGGTGTTTAGTCATTACAGAGATGCAGTTTAAAAAGTGACTGCTGATATACTTCAATTAAGCCTGTATGTGTATGACATTAAAAGGTCCTGGCTTAAACATTCTCAGGTGTGATGCAGGACTAATGTCTGACAATATATTGGAAATGGATTGACTTGCAGGACTTTAGTAACAGAGTTTGTAGTTATGATACACACTTCACAATACATTCAGTTTTACAGTTATATTTGGGTTATGGGAGGTGTACAGATGACTAAGTAAACTATTGTGTGGACTGTACAACTGCAGTTTTATTACATAATCATCATTGTCATGTTAAACCAGTTACACACAACATATAAGATACATACAATGTCTATACAAGCAGTAATGATACCCTTTTCACAATCAACATGCTATACATAGCTATTGGTATGCAGTATTACCTTTACAATCAAATTTTTATGAAAAATTATAGCGGGGACACAAAAGTGAAATGTACTGGATTTGAACCCTGGCTTACTCCTGGTGCCACAGGGAAAGCTAGGCAACAGGTGTATTTTCCACACTGTACTGTCCAGAGTGCTGAAGGCTGTGCATCGCTGCTGAGCCTGTTTGCACCAAGGAACATGAACCAAATTAAATTTTTCACTTTTTTCCTTGAGTATTGAATTCTGTTTGCACATAGCTAGTCAACGAGCAAATGTAAACTGTAATAGTGAGCATATATTACTTGTGTAAATACTCATTATGACCCTAACTACTGTGGGACTCCAACCACCTCTTTACCTACGTTTTGTTTTTATTAGCTCAATGTATTTACACCTTGTTCCACAGAGACAGTCAGGTAACAGGTTGAATTTCTGCAGTCATTACAATCCATGTCGCTGACCATCACACAATGCCACTAAGCATGTTTGTGCTCTATAAGGTGACAATTTAAATTTTCACTTTTTGAGCAGCTAAGTGTGCTTTGCTATGCCACACACAGCACACATGATAAAGATACAAAAAAGGGATACAATGGTTAAACATCAGACTACTGCACTTACACAGCACAGCTGTAATGGGTTATCTTAGTTTGTCACAAGCACAGATTGTCAATACAAATCAAATCATGTGCATACAAGCAATTCACATTTTATATCCTATATTAACAGTTCATACAGTTGGACATTCTCAGTTGGTTGTACGTCTGGCTAACATATTTAGTGCAATAAGTGTCACATAATTATGAATAGGTTTTCAAAAATGTAACTCTGTATTTTCTTTGCATTCTGGTCATTCTTCCCTTATCTCTGATTTACTATCAGACATGCAATCTATAGTTCATTTCCTATCACTTATTTTCAAAGTGTGATACAAATACACAACAGTGAGCAACAGTTTTCAGCAAAGTGGGCTATTATGGCCAAAAAATATACATGTGTGATTTTATTTAAAAGCTCACTGAAGTTAGTTCCACACTTTGGAAATGTATCCTCATTGACACACCCAGTGCAGGAAAGGGTGTCTGAATTGCTGTTGTGTTTTCCTTCACTTAGACTAATCATTCACAGTTGCAAGCCATTAGCACCAAACGATGATATAGAGGCTACATTAATATTGATACCCGCTACACAAAATCAAACGTTTGGTACTCAGCAATTCTAATGAGTTCAAACGTTATTTGCATCTTCACAGTGCTCAGAAGGTTGAGTCTACACTATAAAAAGGTAACTGTAGCTAGGGAACTTGAAGGTGAGAAGACCTGTTACCAAAACGAAGAATGGCATTTCTTTGAAGGAGATTCCTCTGCAGAGAAGCACTTATTTTGCTAAGGTATGTTTCTATTATTCTATTACTCAGGGACATTTAAATTGTAACCTTTTAGGAATGTATTTATACAGCCAGTAGAAAAATGAAAGTTGATCTGTATGCGTTTTTTATACTTCAGTACAAGCAGTTTTTCCAGTGCTCTACATTTGTGAGATACACAGGTTATGCTTACAGCACAAGTATGTTCATACCAATTGCTTTTGCAATTTCACCTGGGATTGGACAGAGCTGTAATTATGTTTGTCATCCAATGCAAGGGGTTGTACATGTGGCTGGCAGTGGTGTTAGGCTTCTCAGATGTCCCAGGGAAAAATCAACTGTAGTGGTGGTCACGGTTTGAAAATTAACTGGTATTCCTAATCTGCATTCTTGACTACTTAGCACTGATAACTGTCATCCAGTAATCAATGACATAACTGTATTTTTCAGTACAAGAATGTTGACAAAATGGGGTTTGTCAAGATCTTTACATTTGTGTTTGAGGGTGGGTGTGCAACCTACCATTCTGTTATACTAAATGAGAAGTGTGTTTTAAGTGCTTTATGCTGACAACAGGTACACAGCCTCTGATTATTTGCTGGAACACATAAAACATTCCTCGGTTTGTACAAACCTTTTTGTTTGTGTTGGAGGGTGAAGGGGGGCACCTATCATTCTGCTGTCCTAAATGAGAAGTGTTTTTCCAAGTGTTTTATGTCAACAACGGGTACACAGCATATTTATTTTTTGGAAAAAATGTATTACTCATGTTATTAAAGAACTTTGTCCTTGTCTATTTTATATCACACAGGATTATGGCAGCTAAGCCAACAAATCAAATAAAAAAAAAGCATTTTAGTGAGGCTGAGAATGAGGTCATCATCCAGGCTCTGAGACACAATGGAGCCTTCCTACGTGAGATAAGCAAGGGGGATATGACTGTCAGAAAGGACACATGGAACTAGGTCAGCACAGATATGAATGTAGTTGGCGGTCATGACCACTATTACGATCAGGTGTTGCATTGGACCACTGACATGATTTCATCGGCACAGCGGAGGGATGCTGCAGTTACTTGAGAACAACTGGGACAAGAGGTGTTCCTGCTACAGAGCCATCAGAGATCCTGACAGTTCAGGGGAGCCTTTGCACTGTGTGACTGATGTTGGTCCAAATGTTGTTGGGAGGCAAAGTGTGTCCCGGCAGCAGATTCAGATGGAAACATTATATTGTCTTGTTGACTAAAATATAATTTTGGTGCTACTACTTGTGGTACATGTTTTGTATCTGTATCTACTAGTATGTCAGTTATACAAGAGAGTGGGGCAATAGGCACAGGGAGGAGGGGTATGGCTCAGACAAGTTTCAGTTACAGCTATTTCTTACACAGCATATAGCCAACTGTTCATTGCACTGTCCCCGAGCTATTCACAATGTGATGCTTAATAGCCATACTTTCATTACTTCATTTCTTCCAGGCCCATCCTCCCTGCAAAGTGCTGAGACATCTGCACATGGTATTGATTACTTCTTTTCTTATTTCTAAGATTATTAGATATATTATCATTATGAGTGACAAGGGTGTAATGAGTGACTGCATTGCTATAGCACCTGCAATTCTGTGACCAGTGTTACCTTTTATTCAGATATTCTGGATTAATATTTAGGGGAGTAGTAATTTCATTCCTGTGTTTGTTGCTCACCGTCATAGGTGATCCTGACAGTGGAAGTGTAGGATCCCTACCACCAGATATCGGAGTACTGGCAAACTCTGATGACGATGGTGGTGGTGGTAAAAGGAGGCACAGTCGGGGGGGGGTGCAAAAGGTTTAGTCTGGCACTGAAGTTGTGACTCGCACATCCCCTGGATTTACTTCACACACAGCTAGTATGCCTAAGCCTACCCATTCTACTGAGCGCTCAGATAGTGGATAGGTTGAGGGTGACACAGTTGATCAATGTAGTGTAGATACTGTGGTTTCAGTGCTGGTTGACTTTGGCCACAACCAAAATGTGGGCAAGGTGCCATGCAGGAGGGATGGTAGAGATTTTCAGAGGAGGCCTGTTGTCTGCCCTTCACCAGATGGCGGTGTGTCACTGCATGCCACCTGATGTACTTATAGGGCCATCATGGAGGCACAGGCATGTTCCAATACAGCCTCTAAGGACATGCTTAGGGTTCTGGATGTGGCACAATCTGCTCCTCATGACTGCCTCCACCATATGCCCAATTCAATGGACTGGATGAATACCACACTGAAATGGGCAGCGTCTGTGATGGAACATCTGCAGGGGGGACAGCATCCATGCAACATCAACTGGTGTTAGCTGATCTGTCCACGCCCAATCTTGTTCCAGTAGTGGCACTATTTTCACTGCTCCATCAGTGGTTGAGCTGTCCATATCCAGATGTGGTAGGCCATGGGGTCGTGGACCTGGGCATAGTCATGAGAAGAGTTCATCCAGCAGACAGAGCTCATGTTGAGGTAGCACTAGCACATCTGACCATGGTAGCTGACATGCTAGAGCAACTCCTGGCAGAACCAGTTCTCATGGTTGAGGATGATGCCTTTGAACTGATACCTCTACCATGCACGGCTCACACCCGTCCAACATGCCAGGACATAATGTTAGCACAGAGCTTGGCTGTGTTCATGTACACACACACACACACACACACACACACACACACACACACACACACACACACACACACACACACACACACACACTTCACATAGAGTGCCCATACAGACACCTACACATACCAGCTACATGAGGCTTTAATGAGGGTCGCAGGTCATCCTGTCTCAGTGGCCCTTTGATATTATCTACATTCCTGCCTGCCTGTGGTTCTTACTTACACACACTCACCACTTTGGTGTCAGCCTTGGCCTCCCGCCCCCACCTCCACCCAATGCAAATAACAACTGTGCTACCACCTTCCTTCTAACTTTTGGATTCTTGCAGATGTACTTGTCTGATGCACAGGGTAGATAGTTAGCAAGAGTGTTTAGGACACGTACTGGTAATGTAATCTGGAATTTTTTTCTGAATTATTACAGCATTTTAATGTTGTGATTCCTACCTTGAAATTACTGATATGGCAATCATGCTTACTGCTCCACTTGTGAGAACATAAGGATAAGTAGACTTAGGACTGCTTTTTCTATACTGGATATTTTAGATGCAGGAGACATATTAGTAGTTAAACTTCATAAATAAATATATTTCACAGAAGTAAGTCATGCCAGAAACTGATGTAATTGTTGGGCAACTCACACACATTCTACTTAGCTACATTTACAAGTAACAGTATGCAGGTATCTGCCATTCTTTCATGTTCTTACAGATTTATTTTTCTTTTACAGGTTCAACACTTACCTTGATAGTCCTGCAGTTACAACTGTTGTCATTCGGGACTGACTCTGTCTAATGCTAAGAGTACACAGCCATTACATGGTTGAGGAAAGATTGTAAGCAATGCCTGTCATCAATTTTACTCTATGTATGTGCACAGGATGAAAGGTGTACTCCTTAGGTGGCAAACACGTGTGGTATCTGCTGCCTCACGGTCAGGGTGGGTGCATATTGTGCATGCCTATGTCTGGCTACACCCCCAGTAGCTGAGAGTCCCCACCCCTCAACTCCTCACCTGCATGTGGATGGGGTGACCATGCCAGTAGTGGTGGAACATTTGATCCTAAGCCTTGATGTTCCTGCTGCAGTTGTTTTCGCAGTATGATGCTGTGTAGAATAGCACAGACTGTGATGCTTTCAGTACAAGTAATGGAATTGTACTGCACAGCTCCCCCCAGTGTATCTAACATGACTTCAACAACCCAATACATGCTCTATGGTATTTCTTATTTGAGCATGTATATCATTATTGCATTCCTATGGGCGTGTGTGCACATTTCTGATGGGCGTCATCAGCCATGGTTCAAAGGCATACCCTACAACCCCCAGTGCATACCCTACAACCCCCAGTAAATCGCCTTGTAGGACATTACCCCTGGAAGTTGTCTGGTAGAGCTGTGAGGTGTGCCAGATATGGGAGTCGTGGTAACTTCCAGGGTTGCCAGCACACACATTCAGGATGATTCCCTGAGCATTACATATGACCTGGTTGCCCAGGTGGTGCACTGATCTCAATGTATGTGCAATGGATGCACCAAAGACTTCAGGGAATTGTGCTACAGGGTAGAAATCCTGCACAGTTCAACCTCTGCCCTCAGGGGAAAGGGGAAATATATATATATATATATATATATATATATATATATATATATATAGATATATATAGATATATATATAGATATATATATAAAATCTATATATATATATAGATATATGTAGATATATATATATATATCTACATATATCTATATATATATATATTAGTGTCACTAGCATCCTGTAGCACAGCATTCAGAAATTGGTGTAGGATCCTGGATGCTGATTGTGACAGCATGTCCCCTGTGGGTCACTGAAAGATTCCTGTAGCTAATATTCTAATTGCTACACATACCATGGTCTCCACAACTACTGATGCCACTCAGTTTGCCCTTGCTCTCAGGTGAGGACTATAGAGGTTGCAGAGTTCCCGGAGTGTGTCTCTATCCACAATGTAGCACTCTACTACTTCAACCTCATGCAGACATTGAAAAGTTAAATGGGGTCTACATACCTTTCCTCTCTTACCCAGAGGTCTATCAGCAGCAGCAGCTTAGACTTGAGCCTGTTGCACATAAACATGCAGAAGTACAGTAGCAACCTCCAACATTTTTTCCTTCCCGTGTAGTTTCTGTAGTTGTATTTCAACAGGTTTTGGAATACAAGACAAAAGGCTACACCAAGATTACATGATTGCTTCCTAGCTTGCTGGAAATTTCCACCATCTGGGATTGTTTAATTAGTGTACAGTACAGCTGCTTATACAGTAATTAGCATGCCCCAATGTTTACCTTGTTTGCATGGCTCTGCATATCATGTAGAGTCACTTACTGAATACAAATCAGCAAGCTATCATGTGTCTGTCACAATGTGATTTACACAGCTTCAGCGAGGTATGTTAAGGTTTATTGAATCCTGTCCTTATTGTTTTATCATTACAAATATGATTACTGCAATATTTTTTACACACAGGGATAAGATAGTATGTGATATTAAACTTAGAAAAGAAAAATGTTATGACTAGATAAGGGGATTATGATAAACATATAGCTTATCCCAAACTATTTTTCAAGAGAAAGGAGGGGCTTTGTGTTAATGGAAATGAGCCAGCTTATACATTTACTAGCAATACTAATTAAAAACAGGATCCTTTAGACTTTCCAACAATCAGGAGATCTGAGAGGTAAACAAAATTGACCGACATGAAAGGAAGGCAAAGATCAGTTGCAAGAGCCCAGGAGGGGTCAGGGGTGGGAGCCACCCCAACCCTGGAATGGGGAGGGAGGAAGAGAGAGATATTGAACATGGATCTAAGCAACAGTGTATGACTTTTGTACCAACTAGATCAGCTAGATTGGCTGATACAATGATTGATCTGAAGTTGTATACTAGAAAGTTGAACTTTTCTATTCTATTTTCGATAATCCTGGCTTTAATGGTGATATTAATATTTTAAGAATACCTAATACCTACAACTTGCCATTGCAATCAGCTATGTTATTTTAAAAAATATGCAAATATGACATTATACAGTTTTACAAAAAATACAATAGAGTACCTTCCCTAAATCTTAGAATGAAAGGGAGTTACTGGTGCATATTTGTGAAAACAAGAGATATTATATTAATGCAACCTGATAAGGATGGGGGATTAGCAGTGATGAACACCAATGACTATAACCTTAAAATGAAGGAGATTTTGCTCTCTGATAAATATGAGGAGATATCCAGAAACCAGTTAAATACTGCAGACTCTTGGATTGAATGTTTAACATATGATTTATTGATGCAGGAACACATATCTGATGAGTAGTACAAACATTTCAAGACGGACTATCCCCGAATTCCAAGTATTTTTGGTATTCCTAAAATTCATAAGAGCATTACAGATCACCTATGTGACCGACTGTGGCA
Source organism: Protopterus annectens (assembly GCF_019279795.1). NCBI lineage: Eukaryota > Metazoa > Chordata > Ceratodontiformes > Protopteridae > Protopterus > Protopterus annectens. The sequence goes on along the minus strand of NC_056745.1, from coordinate 1,154,296,127 downwards.
CTTCTTCTTTCGGCTTTTCCAGGTTAGGGGTCACCACAGCGGATCACCTGTCCGCTCATGATTGGCAGTGGAGTTTTACAGTGTCCAGTTGCCAGCCCGGCGCCCAACCTTCCACAGAAGGCACACACTCATGCACACACTCATGCAACTAGGGCCAATTTAGAGTGTCCAATCCACCTACTGCATATCTTTGGGATGTGGGAGGAAACCGGAGCACCAGGAAGAAAACCCACGCAACCACAGGGAGGACATGCAGACTCCACACAGAAGGCACCCCAGCCGAGGATCGAAATGGAGAACCTCTTGCTGTGAGGCGACAATGCTAACCACTGTACCACCGTGACCGCCCTGACCGACTGTGGACACTAAGGGTTCAAAAACGTATGGGATGGCAAAATTCACTGACATTAAAGGATGTTTTGAACCAAGAACAGCACATTTATAAAGATTTTTGAAGAATGTTGGGGATAATTTGTTTTGTGCAGATCTTTTATTTCTTACCACTGATGTTAAAGATTTATTTTCAGTTATACCCCACCAATGTGGATTAGACTGGCTCTTTGAATGTTTGTCTAAGGTGGAGGCTTTTAACAATACTGACATTATTGTTTTAAGGTCCCTTATGGAAAGTGTTTTGCAGAACAATTATATATTATTCGAAGACAGCATTTATAAAAAAGAAGTTATGTACTCACCATAACGTTCCATCTGAGTTGTTCATCTCACCTTCATTCTTACAGATGGGTTCAGAGCCGATCCTCAGCTCCGAGTCGGCCTTCTACAAAGCTCGAGGTCTTCAGATAGCTCGAGGCCAAGTCCCTATCCCATGATGCACCTTGAGTTACCTCAGATCGTGGTTGCTGTGCCTAATAATACCATGTGCCATTCTATCACTCTTTAGGCGAAAACTCATAGAAAAGACTGAGCAACCAAGATAAAACTAGTATCTTGGGCCTCGAAAAACCTTGGAGGGGGTAGGAGGGTGGGAAGTAAGAATGAAGGCGAGACGAACAACTCACATGGAACATTATGGTGAGTACATAACTTCTTTATGTGAAGTTGTTCTATCTCGCCGTTCATTCTTACAGATAGGTAGCGTCCCAAGCACCATCTTTCTCGGGTGGCTCACGGGAGTATGTTTTTCAGGACAATAGAAACAAAGGAGGCCCTGTCAACTTTGTAATGAGTGATAAAGGTATGAGGTCTTGACCAAGTAGCTGCTGCACAAATGTTGATATAGGAAGCCTAGCAGAAAATGCAAAAGATGTGGACACTGCTCTGGCAGAATGAGCCTTAATTTTGTGTTGTAAAGGAAGATTAGCAGCTGAATAAGTAAATGTGATACAATCAGATAACCATCTAGACAGTGTTGTTTTTGCCACTGGCATACCTTTTCTGGAATCTGAAAAGAAAATGAAAAGCTGTTCTGATTTTCTGAACTCTTTTATTTTATCCAGGTAAAATCTGAGCTGTCTATGGACATCAAGCTTGTAGGGCTTCTCCCGGAGGGGGAAATCAGGGCAAAGTAGCTTCTGCATTTTGTGTTTATGTGGTTGGCAAAAAGGTCATAGCAAGGCTGGCCCACCTGCAGAAAATTTTCTCCACTATCTCTTTCTTGAGGGAAGACTCGTGAGGCAATAAAATTGCCCTGCTCAGTTTGTCTGCTATCAGGTTGGATTTCCCTGGGATGTGCATTGCTAACAGAAAGCGCTGGGTGGATGTAGCCCACTGCCATACTCTTAGGGCCTCCCGACAAAGGGGATAAGACCTGGTTTCTCCTTGTTTGCTCAAGTACCAGAGCACCGACATGTCGTCTGTCTGAATCTCAACTGTTCCCAGAGGAAGACAGTCCTGGAAGTACTGCAATGCCAAAAGTACTGCTCTCATCTCTAGGACATTGATATGCACATGTGTCCCTGTTTGGTCCATGTGCCTTGAGCTTTTCTTCCCTGAAAATGCCCCCCCCCATCCTATCAGGGAAGCATCAGTGGTCACTGTGGCTGCTGGTGAGGGTAGGATAAAACGACGACCTATCGTTACATGAAGAGAGGTCATCCACCACTGACGATCCTTTTTACATATGTTTGTGATCATTATGAGATGAGACACTGGGAGCTCTTGGTAAGACCATTGAGTGAATAACAGCCATTGCAGAATCCGCATGTGCATGCAACCCAGTGGTATCGCTAATATTGCAGCTGCCATCACGCCTAACAATTTTAGCACTTCAGATGCTGGAGCTGTGTGTTTGGATATGATGTTGTAGACCTGCTGACGAAGTAGTTAAAACTCTTTCTGCTGGAAGTCTCAAAATGGTGGTGGTGGTGTCCAATTCTGCTCCAATAAAAATGATATGTTGTGATGGCGACAAGGCAGATTTTTCTGAATTTACTGTAATGCCCAGATGATTGCAGAGAGTAAGAATGGAATGGTGTCCCTGGCTTGTAATAGCTGATGCTTGGTGGTGGTGGTGAGAAGCCAATCGTCTAACTAAGGAAACGCCTGGAATCCTAAACGCCTCAGGTGAGCCGTGACCACTGCCATATATTTGGTGAACACTCTGAGGGCTGTAGTGAGACCAAAGGGCAGGGCTCGAAACTGGTAATGATTGGCTCCCAGCCGGAAGCGCAGATGATCTCTGGATGGTCTGGCCATTTTTATATGGTAGTTTGCATCCTGTAGATCTATCGAGCACATCCAATGCTCTCTCCTGAAAAAGGGAAGTATCGACTGAAGCGTAACCATCCAGAACTTCTCTTTCTTGACTGATCTGTTTAGTCTGCTGAGAAGAGGTCTCCAGTCCCCTATCTTTTTTGGAACTAAAAAGAATCTTGAGTAAGTTCCAGATCCTGTCTGTTCTGCTGGGACTGGTTGGATGACTCTTTCTTAGCAACGTTTGGACCTCTACTGTTGCTTGTTCCCTGTAAGTGGAACATCTGGGATTTCTGTTGTCAATGGAGGGGGAGTATCGAAAGGAATGAAGTATCCTCTGGAAACTATAATTTCTACCCAGTTGTTGTTTGTTATTTTGAGCCAAGCGTTTGGATACAAAGATAAGCAACCTCTGACTGCCTCCAGAGCAGGAGAGTTGGGCCTCCTTTCAGGAGCGCTGGTAGGGCTTCCCAAAGAACTGGTCTCTGTCGCACTGATTTTGCAGACCCCCTCTGCCGCGAAGGCGGCATCTTCCATTATTGCCCTCTCCTCTGCCCCTGGGGTGGGGGGGGGGGTTGTCACGTGTGTCCAGAAAGGCTCCTTGAGCTTTTCGGAACCACATCTTTCCTCCCTTTTGACATGGGGTAGGGTCTGGTAAGGGGTGGAAAAAAAGACTCTGATGGCAGACAGTCGTTCCTTCCTGCTCACACCTGGTCAAAGTTTCCTTAACTTTGGGCCTGAAAAGGGACGAGCCATCAAAAGGGGTGTTGACAAAGGATGACTTAAAGGGCTCCACGAAGGAACACAAGCGTATCCAGGAATGTCTCCTGAGAGCAATTCCTGTATCCACTGCCCTACTCGCTCCATCAGTTGCATACAAAATGAGATGCATGGACAAGTTCACTATGGAATTCAGGGTAGCAAGCTGGGAGGCAACTTTGTCTGAAGCTCCAGCAGCTACTGTACCCTGAAGAGCATCTCCAAGATCTTTAAGGAGGTCTCTTTGTAGTCTCATAAAATGAGTGTGATAGTTCAGTGAACACATGGCAAAAGTTGCTGAACTATAAGTGCGCTTCCAGCATCTATCCATGATCCTAGAGTCTCCGTTAGGAGAATGGATAGATGAAAAAGTTTCTGACATCTCCATTATGGTGGTTGCCACCACCACCATGGCATCAACTGGCACTCCCTTGGTGAGGAAAGACTTTTCCTGGGGGAGCAGAAATAAATTTACTGGGCCTCCTAGGAACAGGCTCCATGGTGTCCGGAGACTCCCATGTCATTCGTGAAACCAGCTCCATGAGCTTATCGAAGGGCTAAGACACCAAAGAGGTGGATGGTTGAGACCCGAAAGCCTTCAGGAGAACCGACTCATCTTCAGTAGGGCTGGTGGACTTCCAGCCACCCCTCTGCCTAAGGATTTCTAATATCTCAACAAATGAGATATTTTCAGAGGGGGACCGTGGGGGACCCTTCTGATTCATCTAAGTCGGTGTCGAATGTGAGAAACTCCTGTGGGGAGTCTAGGTGCTTCCTCTTACAAATTCTCTTCCTGGGAGCCTCATCAGTGGGAACTTCGGGTGAAGTCTCGGAAGAGCAGGGGCCACCCAGTGGGTCTTCCTGAGGCTCAGGGTCTCTACTCATCGACAGGTACTGTGAGGCAGAAGTGGACACAGATGCTTTTGGAGAGGAGGTAGTTGGGCAGGAAGTTGCAGATTTTTTGGGAGAAATCACTCTCCTCTTGGCTTTAAAGGCACCTCTGCTCCAATGAGAAGGGACTGCTGGATCCGAGGAAACCATCGATCCCCTTGGCACTGGGACAGTGGGCTCCAAACCAGAGGTAGGAGCAAAGCTCATCCGAGCCGAAGCCCCAAAAGGCAAAGTCGTAACCGACAAGTCAGTCCGACTATCCTCCACGGACCTGACCGGAGAGTGTTGGCTCCTAGACTCCTTGATCGGCACCGAGGAAGTCAGAGTAAACGGAATCAATGGCACTGGAACTGCTGTCGGCTCTGAAGGCTCAACAATCATCAGGTCGGACTCCTCCGGCTCCGAAGGACCGGTATGGCTCGGAGGAGGAAATTAAGTGGATGGCAATACAGTCTTCAGTTCCGAAACCGCTTGGGTCAGAGCCGATAAAAATTTCAGAAACGCCGGTGCCTGTAGCAACTTCTGCACCACATGATCCACATCCAAATCAGACAGGCTGATCGAGGACTGAGATGAATGGATGGATGGAGGCACTGAATAATTGGAGACTTTAGTACCTCGGACACCAGCTCCCAGACTGGGGACCGGCTCCAAAAAGACAAGATGCTCGACTCCCAGGGCTGTGGAACCGACGTAGATGGTTTCTTGGATTTCTTTACTTCCGAAGAAGAAGAAGCCTTAGAAGACTTACTAGACTTATCCTGGTCACTCAAAGCTTCCTGAAAAGACAGTTTCAGAAGTCCTCTATCCATAAGCTTTCTTTTTCTCTCCTGAATAACTCTGGAGGAGAAAGAATGGCAAATGAAGCAGCTTTCTTGAAGGTGCAAGGCTCCAAGACAATACACGCAATTGACGTGACTATCTGTCACCGACATCTTCTATCCACATTTTGGACACTTTTTAAAGCCTGACTTGGGATGCTTATCAATATCCTAGTCAGCCATAATCAAATATACAGTATCTAGAAAAATCTACTGTACTATAAAAAAGACTAGACACACCCAAAACTAGTTAATAAGTCCTAAACAGCAATGGGCTAAATATACTGTGACTAAACTGTCACTATTCCAGACAGACACACACACACACACACACACACACACACACACACACACACACACACACACACACACACACACACACACACACTAACTACCTATTCAAACTACTCTAAATAAGCTACATATAATACAATATACTGTGACTAAACTGTCACTGTTCAAAAGCACACAAACACACACTAACTACTTATTTAAACTACTCTAAATATAACAGGCCTAATAGAAAAAATGAAGGCGAAAAGAGAGCTATATACAATAACGAAAAGGCACACCAAAGGGAAAGGGAATATTACTAGTACGTTATAAAAGCTATAATTATTAAAGACTAACTCTAATAGTAGAGAAATAACAATATTAGCTGGATAATATTAGAAAAAGTAAACTGTACTGGCCCGAGCTGTGCGAGGAACCTCCGATGTATTGCAGAGGCAAACTAGACCTGAGGTAACTCAAGGTGCATCATGGGATAGGGACGTGGCCTCGAGCTGTCTGAAGACCTCGAGCTTTGTAGAACGCCGACTCGCAGCGGAGGATCGGCTCCAAACCCATCTATAAGAATGAACAGCAAGATAAAACAACTTCACATCAAAGGACTGGGCAGCAATAGGGACAGCATGTGCTCCCGTCTTTGCCAATACTGCGACAGCTTACTGGAAACGCACTTGTGTGTTCAATTCAGGATGTGAGGCTGGACTGATTTTTGTACTGTTGGTTTCTCATTTTATGGAAAGACTCTGAAAGTAGACTAATATAATTTTTTCATTATATTAACAATACAACTGACTTTCTATGGTTTACTATGGAAAAATTTTTTAATGGGTTATGCTATCCAGATGTAGAAATCAGTAAAGACTTAGTAAATACGAGATTTATTTCCAGTATATTTACAGAAAACAGACATATTCAAATGCACTTTTTCACTTTGGTAGCTGCCACCCACTACATAACAAAAAAGTCCTTGTTAAAGGACAACTAATTGGGTTGGCATGAGTAGTATCCCCCTTGGCTACTTTTTACAAGGAAGGAGGTAACTTGTGATCAGTTTTAACTAACGGGATAGTCTGATGGATTTTTACAAAAAAAAATCTTTTTGATGTATACAATAAAAGAATTAATGGGTTTATACATCATTATTAGGACTGAAAATCAGGGATGGAATGAGGAGTGGTATCGTCGAGCAAATTGAATATTTCAAGCATTATACCCAGGACTATGTTCTTACTTATAACAGTTATGCTGAGGTGATTAGGGACATTACTATTAGAAACTGGAAGAATATTTTGAGATTAGTTGAACTGACCATCAAAAGGTGAGGAAAGGCCCCTGCAGGATATATATAAAAAGAGTTGGTATTTAAAAAAATTGTATTGAAAGGATGGGAAAAATGGAAAGATACAGGTATGGAAGGTTTAAATACTGCTCCCATATTGAAGAGAGACAATTTACTCAGATTAGTTGAGTTGAGAAGGTAAAGGGCCCAGGTTTTGCAATTGTTTTACACAAATAATTGTACATCTAGTGTAGTAGGAGCTGTCCCTGTTTTTACATTGGTAAGACAGAGAGAACCCACAAGTACAGTATACGTGAACATATTTGTGATACAAGGTCTATGGATCAAAGTAATGTACTCTGGAGACATATTCAACAACATGAGGGACGTGCATGTGTTTTTTTTCTTCTTTTTTTGTAATAGATGTTCTTGAACTGGCTATGAAGGAGGTCCATGGAAACTAAAGCTTGAGGTTAAGGAAGTTAAAAATGCATGCCACTGGACCATATGGTTTGAAAGATTCGGTGCCTATGGCATATATTTTTAAAATGAAGTCAATGGATTTTTATGAATTTTTAATATTAAGTTTCACTTGTATTGGGGAGAAAGTATTTAGTAATTCCAATCTGTAGGATAAACATTTTTATATTTATTATTAGATTTTGTGTAACATTTTTGTTAGAAAAATTACAATTAGAATTAATTGTACATAGGTAATACTGGGGGAGGAGATTATGGGTTTTAAAAGGAAGTTGATGTAAGTTAAGTTTCGCACTAACTCTGATGAAGTCCCACAAACGATAGGGGCCAAAAGTGCTTAGTTTATACATTTCACTATTTTGGTTCTTTTTAACACACCCTGGTAAGTAATTCTTATTGTCCATGTGCATATATCAAATTTACTGTGGTGCACTGTACTCGGCAAGTTTATCAGTGTGTGTTGTTTCCTTGCAGGGGGTCTTGCATTTACAATTTATTTTTCTTGTGTTCTGGTTCTTGATTTTTGTTGTAAAATCAAAAACATGTTGTGATGGCCCCTCTTTACCCAGAGAGAGTAATAAAGGAACCCCAATCTTCACCACTGACACCGGTGAGAGGCAGTCACTAAAAACAGGAATAGATTTACACAGTAATTAAAATGCAGCTTTCTGCATCAAACACAATTTCCCCAAGAGCACACAGAGAACATGTTCCACTGGGACTGGACTCTGTCTCTCCAGATCCCAAACAAGACCAACCAAGGAGCACTGTGTCCCAGTTCCAAGTATCTGACACAAACACACACACACACTTCAATATCTGATGTTTCACACACACACGCACACGCACACGCACACACACACACACGCACACACACACACACACACACACACACACACACACACACACACACACACACACACACACACACACACACACACACACACACACACACACCTGGGAAAGACTGACACAAATACACCAGCTATATCCCCTATCTTCAGACTACAAGGTAGATTGCTGTTTCCAGCCAAATACTTTAGAGCTTTTATAAAGGGTAAACAAGTATACTGTGTCAATTTAGTACTGATATAAATGGTAGAATATAACCAAAGCAGCAAGGCTTATTGGAGTGGCCACACTGTCCCCAAAATAAGCACAAATACTATCAAGATGTAAAAAGTATTCCCTAAAAGACCTGCCACAATGAAAAGGTATAAAAATATTTAATAATGGATAATAAAATAGAAAACAGGAAAATATTTAATATTTAGTTACAATAAACAATGGAGTTTCAGTAACAGGAAATATAAAAATAACACAGCTTGATAGAATCTCAAAGATGCAGAAAAAGAAATAATACTAAGCTGCTAATACTGTATTTTTCCTAACTGAACTAAAGAGAAACTGCGCCTAGTTAACTCACTCAGTATTACAAGGCAAGATGTACTGCTGAGATGCTCAATTCCAAAAGACAAGAAGAGATACTACACACTGAAGGAACTGTACAACTAACAACTGAACTGTGACAACTGACACAGATCTTTTATATCAGATTCCAAAGAAAAAGAAAAACAAACAACAAACTGCTGTTGCCAATGTTCTGTCCTTCCGCTAGTTATAGAACGACATCACATCTAGTCACCTGACTCTGGCACAATACACATTCAGAACTCTATTAAGATTCTGTTGCAGCATTTTTAATGAGCAACTTTTACAAATACATTTTTAATACAAGCATCTTTACAAATCAATGTGACAGTCAAATGACATAAGACAGTTGACAAAACTTCAGCCAGCCATGTTGGCATATGTCACATATACACTGCCCCACTTCTCCTGCTACAGCTGGCAATACCTCACAATGTCAAATCTCTTCCTCCCTTTGAAAACTCAAACTAGTTTTTCAGGTGACCGTGGAAAAACACTGCTTGAGAGAATGAGGCCTGTCTGGGAACTCATCAACCTAGACCCTGGTCTTGAGAATCCATATGCATTGGCATTGCTGCAATCTGGACTTGCTAATACAGGGGATCATCCAAAAGCCCTTTTAAGTTTTTGGAATGCTTGCTTGCAGGCTGGAGTCCACACTACCTTATCTGGCCTGCTTTTCCTTGTCAGGTCTGTGAGGGGAGCAGCTATCATACTATAACTGGGAACAAACTTTCTATAGTACCCCCGCTGTCCCCAGGAATGTCTTCACTTGCTTTGGTAACAGAGGTAGTCCATGCCTGAACAGCTTCCATCTTAGCAACTTCTGGCCTAATCTTACCACTCCCCGCACTCTATGTTACAGGTACAAGACCTCTGCCATACCCACCTGAGACTTACTGGGGTTAATGGTCAACTCTGTCTTTGCAGTCTGCCCGGGACCGCCCTGGCATGCTGAAGCTTCATTATGTTAACTCAGTACAATTTCTGCCCCTGCCTCCTGCCAAGCAGGTTTACCATATAATTAACATCAATGACCTTCCTTACCACTTAAAAAGGGTTCCTCCAAAGCTGCTTGCAGCTTATTGTGACTGACAGGAATGAGAAGCATAACCTGCTGTCCCATAGCATACTCTCAGGCTCAAGCATTCATATCATACCAGACCTCTTCCTGCTGCTGGGCTCCTGCCAGGTTCTCCTTGGCCAAGCCCATGAGCTCTCTAAGCCTTGTCCTAAGGTTTAGGACATATGCCACAACAGATTCCTTGTGGGATTCACACTCACCCTCCCACTCATCATAAATCAGATCTAAAGGACCCATCACCCAATGCCCATACAGCAATTCAAAGGGTAAAAAAATCTGGATTTATGGGGTACCTCTGTATGCAAACAGTAGAAGGAGCAAATATTTGTCCCACACTTTCCTAAACTGGCCTGTAAATGCCCATAGCATGGTCTTTAGTGTAGAGTTTAATGTCTCCACAAGACCATTAAGTCTGGGGATAGTAGGGGGTAGTCTTTAGGTGCTTCACCCTACAATGCTTCTACAGACAAGCCAGCAGGTCTGACAAAACTGGCACCTCTGTAAGTCAGTATTTATCCTGGGAAACCTACCCTACTGAAAATCTTTAACACATTTGCCACCTTCTCTGTCTCGATGAAGGACAGAGCCATCGCCTAATGGTATCCGGTAGCATAATCTACTACCACCAGGATACACTTCTTCCCTGTGGAACTTGGGGAAATCAGAGGCCCCACAATATCCACAGCTACCCTCAGAAACAACTCCTCAATCACACACACAGGCATCAATGGAGCACTGGCCTTGTCTCCTGCCTTGCCTACCTTTTGGCACTGCTCACAGCTCCTGTTACATCCCTTGCAATCCCAGGCCAATACAAATTCTGCATAATACAACTCTTGGTACACTTTACACCCATATGACCTGCAAAAGGAATGTCATGGGCTATGGCTAGAAGTGTCAGAATGTAGACTCTGGGCACTACCAAATGCTGTATTACCTCACCCTCTAGCCCTCCTTCAGGGGATGCTGAACACATGCTGTACTGTAACCCTTTGTTCCAGTATACAGACTCCCCTTTTCCTTGAGCATCAGGTGCCTCCTTAGCTACCTCCCTCAAGCCTCGTAAGGTAAGGTCCAAAAGCTGTGCCTCTCTCAACTCTACTTTTGTGATCATTCCCAGCTCCCCTTCCACAGGAAGCCTAGTAATCTTCTGACAACGGTGCCTCCCTGTCAGCCTGGATACTACCACTCACCTCTGTCCTTACAGTCACCTTGTCCATGGGAACATCAGTGCCTACCAGCTGCTGTGGTTCACTTTCAGGCTCACTGCTACATGGTAGCTCCCTTACTGAAGTAGCCACATCACCAGCTGCAGCTTCAGGCATGGGGTCTGTCTGCCCCCCCCAAGCTAACAGACCTACCTGCCAGTCTCCAAGCCTGACTGCATGCATCTACATGCACACAAGGTACTACATTATAAAAAATTATTCACTATTAAGATGTCTGCAGGGATATCCTCAAACACACGTACCTACCTGTTCCCTTTTCCCCCTTCCAGTCAAGGTGAACCCTGGCCAAAGTTATTTGGAATAGGGTCCTTCCTAATGCTCTAACTGGTGTGGACTGCCCAAGCAAGTACTTCTCTTCTTTAACCCCTGCAAACTTCCCAATGGTTATGTTAGAGGCTGTCTCTTAGGAGTGGCCTGTCTTCCATCCACTAAGACAGAATGCAAACTCCGGTGATAGTTTGGTATCCCTGTTGTCTCCTGACAACTTACTACTGGTAGGCTGTTCTTCCCACTTGCTGGCTCCCTCACTTTTTATTCCCCACCTTACTTCAGTGGACATTTGTATGCTATATGGCCCCTCTGGTTGTATCTAAAACATCTAACCATTGATACTGGCCATGTACTTGAACTAGTGGCTTCCCTTGTTACTGGCAGACTGGGATGATTTAGGATGCCCACTATGGGTTCCCTTATAACCATGTGCAGCACTGAGTATCCCTTTCTTATGCAGTGATGTCCTGCTTGCTAAGTACAGATCCCCTTTTCTCCCCAGCTCATCTGCAGAGTTACATTCTCGGTCTGCCAGTCAGATTCTCATGTCCTCAGACAAAGTGCTAAGGGCTTGTTCCCTCACCAAAAGATCTGCCAGCCTTTCAAATGTGGTGACCTGACACCCACTCACCCACCTATGAAAATAACTGCTTAACTCAGCAATATAATCACATACACTTTAATCTGCCTTGCAACTATGCTCACAAAGCTTCTTTCTGTAAGCTTCAGGTGTTAACTTAAAACAATCTAATAAACATTGTTTCACTCCAGCATAGTTTAAACAATCAGTATCACACAATGTAGAAACAGCAGTTACAGCTTTCCCATGGAGTAAGGGGGTCAGGAACCATACCCGGAGCTCTTGATCAACATTATACCATTTACATACTCTTTCAAAATATATAAATAAAACTATCAACGTCATCAACCCTCTGCAAACTGTGGAAGAAATTTGCTGACCTTTATTGTTTCTGGTGTTCAGTTACTCCCTTTCCCATTACCTCCATGACCACGATGAAGAATCAGCATCTCCCTCCCATAATGAAGCCGCTTCTCCTTTTCTTTGGCCTCCAAATGCCACGGTCTCTTCTGATTCTAATTCCAAACACGGCAGTCTCTCTTTGATCTCCAAATATTTGGTCTCCAGTTTATGCTGATGCTGCTTCTCTTTTTCTTCAGCCGCCAGTTCAAATCTCTAACTCCAGATGGATTTTTAATTCCTCTGAGGAAAAGGTGGACTGTCCTGTTTCCAAAGGCTGCACATCCTCATCACCAGACTGAATATCTCCCTGGTTCCTGGACCATGCTGCAGCTGCGATTAAGGCTGAAATCATATCCTCTTTAGTCAGGTTGGCATGCACCAGTCCTTTGGTTTTGCACACCCTGGCCAACTTTTTCTTTTTCAGCTTGCTATAATCTTCTCCTGACCTTTTTGCCTACTTTCCTTGACTAAACTAAGTAACAAAAATAAATAAAACTGTTGTGAAACAAACTCTGAATGTCTACCTTGTGGCTGGTAAGAGTACACACACACACTTTCACTGTCAACTGCTTACAGGTGACTGAATTTCAATTACTATCTCACCACTGCCACCAATATGTGATGGCCCCTCTTTACCCAGAGCCAGTAATCAAGGAGTCCCTGTCCTCACCACTGACACTGGTGAGAGCGGTCACTAAAACAGAATAGATTTGCACAGTATTTCTAGTGCAGCTCTCTGCATCAAACACAATTTACACCAAGAGCACACAGGGAACATGCTTCACTAGGACTGGACTCTCTTGTCTCTGCAGATCCCAAACAAGACCCAAGTATCTGACACACACATGAAAAGCTGACTCAGATTCACCAGCTGTGTCCCCCATCTCCAGACTACAAGGTAGATTGCTGCCACCAGCCAGATACTCTAAGGCTCTTACAAAGGGTAACCAAGTACACGGTGTCAAACTTGTACAGATATAAATGGTAGAGTTTGACCGAAGCAGCAAGGCTTATCAGAGTGTCCACAGTGTCACCAAAATAAGCACAAGTACTCTCAAGATGTTAAAAGTATTCTTTAAAAACCAGCTACAATGAAAAGGTATAACAATATTTAATAATAGATAATAAAAAACAGGAGAACAATTTAAATATTTAGTTACAATAAACAATGGAGTTTTAAGTCACAGGAAATACAAACATAACACAGTTGGACAGAATTTCAAAGATGCAGAAAAAGAAATACTAAACTAATCTCACTGTACTTTTCCTAAGTGAACTAAAGAGAAACTGTCCCTAGTTAACTCACTTAGTAATGCAAAGCAAGATGTACTGCTGAGATGCTCACTTCCACAAGGCAAGAAGAGATACTACACACTGACGGAACTGTTCAGCTAACAACTGGATAACTACTAACTGAACAACTTAACTATGATCTTTCATATCAGATTCTAAAGAAAAACAAAAAAAAGTGCGGCTGCCAGAGTTCCGTCCTTCAGCTAGTTATAGCATGACATCATATCTAGTCACCTGACTCTGCCACAATACACATTTAGAACTCTGTAAACATTCTGTTGCAGCATTTTTAACATAAGCAACTTTTTCAAATACACTTTTAATACAAGCATCTGTACAAATCAATGTGACAGTCAAATGACAAGACTATTAAAAAAAACTTCTGCCAGCCATGCTGGCATATGCCATACATGCACTGTCCCACTTCTCCTGGTACAGTTGGCAATAACTCACAATGTTGCACACGTACTCATACATACCAAGATAAAAGCAACACTCGTAGTATTTTCCATTCATTTTTCCATTTGTCCGTACACATTTACTCATCTTTTTAATTACTGTAACCATGATTTTTGTACTTATTTTCCATTTAATTATATAACAAGTGCATATAACTGCAAATTTCTAGCTAAACTGCTTATTACTTCGCTCTTACTTTTGACATCAACAGTCATCCCCAACTTTAACATAACCATACAGAACATTATACTCAAACTAGCAACAAGTATTCCAAGAATAATGCTAGTGTGGCAATGGAGAAAGGAGAGTTCACCAATAGTTATGACTTAGGGTTACTATCTGTCCATCTTTGCAAAGGGCAGTCCCTACTTAGATACTTCTCTCCTGCAAAAACATGAACAATGTCAAATATTCTGAAATTAAACATTTTTCTTAATTTTCCACTAATAATAGC